>NW_027040618.1:1972500-2625000 GCF_037179485.1 Ochlerotatus camptorhynchus
ATAGGTTACTCTCATTTCAACAGTTGAGCATCATTTTTGTTTATAGCTATCATGATTTTTTCTTACGGGATGGACGGAACCACGGGACATTCTGTATAAATATAACCAATCCGATGACAAAGGAGAAATGGTAGACGATCATTCCTTGTTTACCGTAACCATGACTCCTTTGCAAATGAAAAGTATATGTGGAAAGGTCTTATGGGAAAAAGATGCACCACAATCGGTGCGATCAGTAAGACCACTTATGCTGGAGTATGCAAAAGAACAAGCGGAATACGTACTAAGAATTGATAAAGATGTGAAAGAACAAATTGACAATTTGGAGATCTTTGAGTTCTCAAATAACGATAAAAACATTAAAATTGAATGTAAATTTTACGAAACGATGATTGACGGAAAGATATTGAACATACTGACAGATACGAAATCGTCTCAATCTTGTCCTATTTGCCATGCAAAACCAAGCCAGTTTAATAAGAAAAATAGGCTGGATTTTCCAACATCCGACAAGGCACTCCACTTTGGTTGCCAGCCGTTGCACGCGACAATTAATATTTTCAATTGTTTGCTGCACATTTCATACAGAATAGGAATTCGTGTTTGGCAAGTAAGGAAACCTGATGAAAAGGATTACTTTAAACAACGAAAAGCGGATGAAGTAATGAAATTGGGTTGTTAGCGGAATGCTAAATAAAACAGCAAAAAAGGTTATCTTCCATTTAATTCCACTTAATTAATTTTGGTATCCATGACAGATACGTATTTCGACTACAATGTGCAGTCTTCATCAGTGTCATTCCCACTAAAGAACTTATCAAAATCTAACCCCCTTAAGTACTCATCCCCTAGGTAAAAAAAGTCAAGATCATAGGTATAAAAATGAAACTACAATGTGTTGAATCGGAACCTACCTAACTAATAAAAACCAAAGATTTAAGTAAGCTAAAGGAGAAAAATCTATAAAACTCTCTAAAAAGGAAAATCCCCAAAGGCTTGGTAGCCATCATAATGAAGTAATGAAATTGGGTTGTTAGCGGAATGCTAAATAAAACAGCAAAAAAGGTTATCTTCCATTTAATTCCACTTAATTAATTTTGGTATCCATGACAGATACGTATCTGTCATGGATACCAAAATTAATTAAGTGGAATTAAATGGAAGATAACCTTTTTTGCTGTTTTATTTAGCATTCCGCTAACAACCCAATTTCATTACTTCATTATGATGGCTACCAAGCCTTTGGGGATTTTCCTTTTTAGAGAGTTTTATAGATTTTTCTCCTTTAGCTTACTTAAATCTTTGGTTTTTATTAGTTAGGTAGGTTCCGATTCAACACATTGTAGTTTCATTTTTATACCTATGATCTTGACTTTTTTTACCTAGGGGATGAGTACTTAAGGGGGTTAGATTTTGATAAGTTCTTTAGTGGGAATGACACTGATGAAGACTGCACATTGTAGTCGAAATACGTATCTGTCATGGATACCAAAATTAATTAAGTGGAATTAAATGGAAGATAACCTTTTTTGCTGTTTTATGAAAAGCGGATGTTCAAAAGATTCTACTCCAAGAGTTCAAAGCACACGTTGATATTCCTAAGCAAGGTGGAGCTGGATCGACAACAACAGGAGGATTATGCCGGAGGCTTTTATCGGAGCCATGTAAACTTGCATTGGCACTCGGTCTAGACGAGAACTTAATTAGGAACCTATCCGCGATCTTGCTGATTATAAACAGTCTAGATAAGGTAAACCTGGAGGACTTCGACCAATTGTGCAATGCAACATACCAGATGTATATTGAAATGTACGAGTGGTATCCCATGCCAGCTACACTTCACAAATAACAACTATCAATTCCCACCTCTTCTCAAAAGAGGCGTCTTCTCATGATCTTGAAGTTCTTTGAAGATGGCTCTCAATATAAAACAGAAAGAAAAAAGTTAGAGCAAAAAAACTGTTTTTTTCAGAACCACCCTATCTGAATTTAGAAAAACGTTCGTAGAATTATGTGTTGATGAGATAGAATTTTGATGTCCTTGGCAAAGTTGCTTGACATTAAATTATCTTTGACTTTGTGGAAGCAAGTATTCTCATAAAACATATAAATAAAAAGTTAAGATTTTTTATTTTGAAAAAAGAGGACCACCCTAGTAACCACCTATGCTAAAAGGAAGATCTTATCTTGTAGACAAACTCTTCCCAAGACATCAAACCACTAGAGTGCATAGTTTTCGAGATATAGATTTTTGTCGTGAAATTTCGCGTTTTCGGCCATAGTGCATTGGTGAGATTTGATTTTTTGATATTTTCCCAACACTGCCAGGATCAATTCCCAAATCAGGTAACTCTGCCTTTTGACAACTTTTTTTTTTATATATTCATAGATTCGATTTTGGAGTCGGTAAAGACATCTATGTCTATAAAGTAGAATATTGTACAACATGATATGCAAAGCTTTTGATATCACCATGTGAGGCACATAGACTCCAAGTGCGTCACAATTAGAACTAATAGTGTTGAGTCATGGTTTACAGCATAAGATTAACACATAAAATGGATGTGTTTCACAATAAGTGCTCAATTAAGTGTGAGACAAATGATGATGACGTGTGGAATTATTTCGAGTCTATCTTATGTGCAGAATTAATTCTCTTCTGTTTTCTTCCATCGCGTAGCAATTCAAGAAAACATAAACATTTTCTGAACTTTTGAACAAGATTTCAAGAGAAAGACATTGTAAACAAATTTCTGTCAATGGATTCCATAACCAACCACTAGGAGCGCTGTACCTGACAAAAATAAGCGTACCGGTTCTAAATTGACTGAAGGGTTGCTTCCACTCACTTGCTATAAAAAATGTTTTTTTTTTATCATGAAATCATTAGATGTTATAATGATATTTTGTACTTCTAAGTTACAAGAAGAGCTTGAAAAGTATGTGTTTGACTCATAAAACCTGCTCTGTAATCGAGAGTGTCACAATCAGCGAGTTTATGATTTGTAAGCGTTCACTCAGAGTGAGCGCTCACGAGTCGTTAAATCGCTGATTGTGTCGCTCTGCAAGCAATATTGATATCAAACTCATAATTTACAACCTCTTCTTGTAACTTACAAGTACTGATTATCATTTTACGATTCCACAAAGACTGATGTTTATAATCTTAGCTGGTATGTATCAAAAGAATGTATTTTTCATGTGCTTTTCCTAAGAAATACATGGCGGACCCAAGCGTGGCGCAAAACTGACTCACCAAACTTGATCCATCAAAGTCGTGCATTCTTCTTTCCCCCTCTAATTATCATATTTTAGGGATTAATAAAGAAATTATAACACATATGTATTGACACCCCATAACGTCTTTCACGGGACCATAAATTCTTCCGATGATTGCACTCCTCTCCGGCCAAGATTCATCTATATTTCCCTCCTTCCCAGATGTGGAGGAAGCGCACTATCGCTCCAACAGCTGCGTCTTCGTTTCGATTCGTCGCCGATGAGCCGGTGATTGGTGGATCCAATTCCGAATACCTTCTGGACGTCTAGATTCCAATTATCCAGACACCTCATCAATCGAACGTTTTACGACCAACGCACTCGCTGCCGGTTTGGGTTTCCCCCCTTTCGATCGAAGTAAAACGAAAGAACTATGATAGGGTTTCTCCAAAACCGTTCGAATGTTTTGAGACCAGCTAATTAAAATGAAATTTTGAATAAACAAGCGAGTGCGGTGATGTCGGTTGGCTTCAAAGCGAACGATCAGTCTCAATCCGAGGCGAAACCGGAAATATCTCCATTTAAATCGGTCTGTCAAAATACAAATTGCGATGAACAGAATCAGCCTAGAACAGGAACTGGAAATTAATTAAAATCCGTGAACACGCTTCATCGAATTGGTTTAGTAGGTTCTAACAAGTTCTGGTCAGGATGTGGAATTATGTAAGCTGGTCGTCATTCGACGACTATGTTTCAACCGCTGCAAATTGGAAAACCCTTCAAACGCGATGAACCGATGATCGGCTCGGAAGATTCCGATCTTCACACACATTATTCACACTTGACTGGCAGATAATCGCTCATTTGTCCACTTCGACTCGGCGTGATTTGAGTTGACTTTGAGAGTCAACGATTTACGACGACGACGACGACGACGACGGCGATTGCTTGGCGTGACAGATGTGTACGCGAGCTTCTCATCGGACGGCTGTCATCATTGTTCGCAAACCGGGAGACCGAAACTAAGTGACAATTCAATAGAGTGCGCGCAGGCATGATGACGATTAATTTTGCGGGTTGAGCCATTCAAATGTGATCCGAAGCAGAGGGACTTGCATGCTGTGGCATTCTACTTAATTCGTTGATTTATTCTGTTGATTATTAACAGCACAAACATAGATTGGCTCTCTGTTTAATGAATGCAGGAGTTATGAAAACAGCAGCACTAAATTTGCCTTTGGGTAGATCATCAAATGTTTGATGAAGATCAAACTTTCCGTCAGAAATCAGTAACCCACATATCTTCCAAAGAATATGTTCTCGAAATTCGTTCACCTTTTTACACACTTGCTCCCAACACTCTTTCTGACCCCTGTCTAGTGACTAGAGGAAATCCATCCCTGGGAACATCGCATGGACGCCATTATTTTTATGCAATAAAGAGAAGCCCTTTCTTCGGTGACAAACCGAGCGTGAACAAGCTTGGCAGCAACAGCTCAGAACAGGGTGAAATATGTGAAATTTATGATCTTGCAGAAATGATTATATGCTAGAAAGCAGCAGGTAGGGATCAGCGTGCACCCAAGCACCCTCCCGGTCCGTGTTAGAACCGGTTGGTTGTGTGTCCTTTTTCGTTTTACCACTTGATTCCGTGCAACGTGGAGGAAGGGACTCTACAATCTCGCAGGATGTCTTTGTTTCACCTCTGAGCAGCACTCACACGATGGAACTACTTCTGCGGTGTCTTGGCTGGGAGTTCCCGGGATTCTTGAGCCTTGGAAGCTACCTTTGAAACGAGCGAGTGGGAGAGAGAATTTGATGATGGCAGCTTTCGCAGCTTGGTTGGCTGGGAATGTTCAGCTCATAAATAAGCAAAAAGGATTAGGATCCTGACGACTAACGACGACGACGACGACAAACGGATGCTGGGTTGGCAAGCTTCAGGACATCTCAAGATGGTCGAAATTTATGGTTGAGGCTAGAAGTGTTGGCAACACTGCTGCTCCTGCATCCAGCCAGGGTGGTGAAAGTGATGAAAGCAGACACCCTCCGGGGTTCCCCTTTGGTTTGCTTGGTTCTTGGGAAAGAAGTTTCTTGATAAACGGTTCTACCGTACACATCACAGACTCTGACGTGGACCATATGCGTGAATGTGGGGGAGAGTGAAATGGAATCGTTCGTTGGCCATCCGAGAGCGAACGTATGCACTTTCTGCACGAGAATATGTTTGCACAATGTCAGCATAGTTTTGCCGTGATATCTCAATAGTTTTGCATATTATTGATTGTGATGGGATTTCCCAGGGACAGACACGTTTGCAAATTGTAGCTCAGATGACTAACGAACCGGCTAACGTATAAACATGCAGCACATATTATGATTGGAAGACGATTGAGGCAAAAGAACGCTGAATCTGGCAGATTGAGTTGATTGATCTTTTGGGTGCGGATCTCACCACGGGCCAGAGGAACCGACCGGCGCGCGATTGTTCGAGTAATTAATTACCGCCAGCGTGAGTTGGCAGTTAATTCGGGGCTGGATGCGGATTAATTAACCACTGGTTATTCTGTGTGCCTTGGGCTCGCTTGATGCGGTGTAAAATAACTTATAATAACCCATTTTGGTCAATGAACGGCACCCAATAATGGAATCGGCAGCTGTTTGAAACTTCGCTGGGGGGCTGGGGCTTTGATCTTATAACCAATTTCCTTGGGAGGATTACTTCTAATTTCTTATTCTGATGGGTTCGGCAAGATCTGAGGGAAAAATGAACGAATAATTAGTTTCATTTGTTGTTGGCAGTTAGTTGCATGTATTGATATTTAATCTTCCTTGACTGCTTGGAAGTCCTTCAAATTTCGAATTGTTGTGATCGGGTTTATGAAAATGTACTATCAATTTGGAAATGTTATATTTATTCTATTTTATCGATAATTTTAAATACGCAATGCGTTACGGAAGTCTTTTTAAATATAGCTGTTCTGTTTTCGGTTATAATGGGAACTGAAACAAGTTGGAATGATTCCATTAAAAGTGAGGAAATTTTTGGTGGTGATTATAATGTTTTGAGAGATGACCGCGATTTAATTCAAAGATTGTTTTAACTCATAGATTGCCAGATGGAGGAGTTCTTATCACAATATTATTAAATTGTAATTTGGAAGTCATTGCTTAATCGTAATCAAAAAAAAAAATTCAGCATGTGTGGGTGAAAACTAATAGAGCTGGTGAAACTCATATCTTCGCAACAGGGTATTTACCACCAGATTATGCTTGAAAGACTTCCTATGAAATATTATTCCAAATAGGTGCAGAAATAGTATCTCAATTTGCTCCTGAATATAAAATTCATATTTATGGTGATTTCAACCAACGCAATGCTGATTTCATTCCTGAATCAGAAAATAAGAGTATTCTGCTCCCAGTGATTGGTGAAAATGATACATTGCAGTTTATTTTTGTGAAAATTACTTTCTTTGGTCCAAACCAAATTAATCATGTAACAAATCAGCAGAACTGATTCCTGGATCTTTTCCAACAAATACACATGAAGATTTTTTGTAAGTGAATCTGTTTCTCCATTATGCAAAAATGATGCGTTTCACACAGCAATTGAGTATTCTATATATGTGCATGAAAGCCATTCCACCGACTGTGACTACGAAAATGTCTATTACTACAAGAATGCTAATTATGACAATATAAGGTATAAATTGATTAGAACCAATTGTGATTGCGCAGTAGATGTATTTTATAAAATGTTATTGGACATAATAGGGGAAATGGATGTTTGTCGGCCTAAATGCCCATTAATTTGGGCCCATACATAAATTCAGCAATCGACTAAATTTTCAAAAGCGTCCAAAAAATATCCATTAGTATCGTACCAATGACGCGTTCATGTAAATAAAATTGATAAATAGAGCCATTAATCGTACAAGAGGAAATTCCTTGTAGAAGAAGACGACGTAGTTATTGCTCCGAACATCCGGTTTGGTTCAATAAGCAAATCATTTATTTGAAAAATCGGAAACAAAAGGCTCATAAAATATATAGAAATCACAGCAATCAGGGTAATTTGGAAAAATATTTGAATATTTATGACCAACTTAGTTGTTCTGCTTCTTCTACACTTAATGAGTGTAGCATAGAAACTGAAATATAAATTAAATCATATCCAAATAACTTATTTAATTGAGTTAAAACTAAAATTAATTCGTGCATCTTTCCATCAAAAATCTGGGCATCTGGGAGGAGGTTCGCGTCTAATGCTGTCTCCAGGAACCGTACGTGGCCACCAGTCTTGGGCGTATCCAGCGAGGCATCTTTCAGATTGCTCGCAATCTCCGACACCGGCGACAGACCACCCTAGCAGCACACTTGTTATTTAACAGATGTGGTTACTTGTATGCACCTTATTTCAGTCACAATCAAGTTGAAGCAACCTATTTTGATAGATGTGTGTTGCTTGGACAGTAGCCGAGCATTTTTGCAAACGGAAAACTTGCTGATTCACGGCAACGTCGGCCACCGAATCACCAACAAAACTCGCGACGGACACATTATGAACCGCTTACCCCTACAAAGGTTTGAGCTGGACGATTTATCTTAAAGATAATTAAGTGCCACATTTTAACCAGATTAGCAAACAAAAACGAACTGGTTAAAATTCCATTATCAGCACGTTCCTGGGCTAATTCACCAACCGGACTGGGTTCAAATTCGCCCACGGTAGTGAATCTATCAATTGAACTACACGCCGAAAGTGGCATCCAAACTAGGAGAACTGGGCTCCCGGGAGGCAATGAAAACCAACACCGAACAATGGAACGGAAGCTGCGTCGTAGTTTTTGGAAGTTAGATTCAAGGTCAACTGGGTCACTCAAGGCAAACACAGGAAAACACGATATGTCACTAAATGATAGCTTTATAAATACTTGAAATTGAATTTCATTTTAACGCAAAACATTAATAATTCGCTGACGAAAAATACGCAGCAAAAGAAAAAAAAACTACAAGGGACAGCCTTACGGTGTTGTACGCAATGGGGCTACGTGGTCTTAAATAAAAAATCTTATTTGTTAACTGCAGCAGGAGCATGTGTTTTGTGTAGGAATAGGAATTTGAGCAGGGTTCTCTCTGTTTATACTCCTTAGTATGACGCACTTGACATAGATACAGCAACTCACGAAGAGCTCCTGATTCCGATCAATAGCGGTGCGGCTTCTTCCTCCTTCTATGGATGCTCACGTGGGCTGCAGCTCGTTGCTTGAAGGCAGCCTTTCGTTGTGTACTGAAGAACACCACCACTCCCCACGCGATGATTGAATAAACACCGTTTGGTGAGACCGGATGGAATTTAACTTTGACATCTGTGTTAGGGAAATCGCTTTTCGCAGGTAATTGGCGATATTTTTAATTAGCATAGCAACAGTTGCACATCCGTGCAATTTTCAATTGTGACATTTTGAAAAATTATAAAGTCCTAATTTTAACAGATGCGTAGAAATATATCTGATCGATTGGTGATAAAATTATTGAAATTGATCAAGGGGCAGCTGAGTTATTAACGTTCAAAATCTTTCATAATTTTGTTTCTTGTTCCATTTTCGGTTTTCACAAAGTGTACCCATATACAGAAATCACAGACATAGTCCTACGTCAAAAACACGTCAGCATTTAAGCGCGGCCTACTACCATAGAGGTAACTCTAAGACCAGAAGGTAACCAAGAAACGTGCCCAAGTTTTTGGATCAGCTCTGGTACTCTCTTAGGTCTCAAGCTAATCGATGCACCCCTCGAAACATAGGAAAATCCACGAACCCCTCATTTTATCAGTCAAACTTCCATAGCGAATCAAAACAAACATAGTGCAGTACTAGAATTTCGACTAGAATGGGGTACGTTAATCGATTTGCTTGGGACCAATAGGCTAGTCAAGTAGTGAGCCAATTTAAAATCGTTAGTTTCCAGCGGTTGCTACTACGATCTCAAATTAGAAAAATGGGGATTGAGATGAAATTCCTCACATAGATTAAAGTCATATTTAACGAACCACCAGCAAATTGTAAAATTCAGCGAGAATTAATCTAATCCAATCAATCTTTTTGTCAAGCTTCTGCATTCCTGTTCCATCAGAAGTCACTGCTGTTGTTTGCGGTGACATCTATTGAAAACTACACAGAAAAAAAATCTGAATTTTAACTATTATATTTTAAATCTCCCTTCATTTAATTTTGAGCTATACTTGGCATAAACAGCGAAATCATTTTTAAGCTTGCATACAATATTGATAATTTATGCGATATTGCGCCTAAATTTACACGAAATATCACGAAAATTTATGCCAAATCTAGCGTTGATTTTATGTGCGCTATATCTCGCAGAAATCTACATGAATTTTTCAAACAGTGCAGTGTACGCACAATATGTTTTCCGTTAATTGATCATAGAGGATACTGCAGTGCAAAACATGTCTGGTACCTCTATACATGCATTAATATTAAAATTCGAAGTTCCTCCTTTTTTACACATTCTGCATACAAAACAGCCTACCCCTCACAGATTTTCCGGCCAATTTATAAAAGAGGGACTTTGAATGTTAATCTAAATGCATATATAGAGGTCCTAGACTAGGATTGGGCGATCGATAATCGATCTCTCCCGATTTCCGATTTTTCAGATCGATTGTTTGGCCACGAAAAGATAAAACAAAAAACGATATCTTCTTTCGATCTCCACGATCTTAAAAAAAAATTGGTGTTAAATTTTTTAAGTGTATATACATCGAAAAAACAATTGACTCTCACCCCCGACTACGTGGTAAATTTAACGAACATAACGTCAACATCAGCATCACTCCCTTCAATTACATATGCGTTTCCGATATTTACGAATACAGCAACATTTGAACTACCTCTCTCCTGTGTTTATTGCTCCTAACCGTCACAACATTTATAACTATAAAATAAATTCTTGGGGTAACAACGTAAATAAGCGCATTAAAATAAAAATAAAAAGATCGATTCTTTGGTACCGATTTAATCAGTGGATCGATTCCAGAGCCAAATATAAGATCGATCCGTCAAGATCGATCTTTCTCTGAAGATCTCCCAATCCTATTCCAGACATGTTTCGAAGTGTCAGGTACTCTATTTTGTAATCTGTGAAAGGGAAATCACAAATCGAGTGTCATCAAAATACATGGCATGTTGAGAGATTGAGCTCGTGAGAGCAAACTTTCTCTCTCAAATTTGAATTTGTGCTCTCTGGGGACTGGTAGCGAAGCAGAAAAAACGGTATGGAGAAAAATCATTTTTATTTAATTATAGATTGTTGAACAATAATTTCCGCGAAAAAAACTGGAAGACAAAGACCCTGACTAATTTATTTAGGTTGTCGTTCAATTTTTTTGACCTGAATATGCACCGAAAGCGAATTATTCCCACGTCTCTCAATTTCTATATGGGGATTTTTATCACTTCCTACCAGCGGAACAGCACCATCTCTGTGGAAAAAAGCTGGACGATATGATTAATTCAAGTCACGTCAGGAGTTCCCCAGGGCTCGCACTTGGGACCTCTTCTTTTCTTTTTGTTCGTCATCGATATCTCTTTTATTTTGAAAAATCTTAGATTGTCTATTTATGCTGAAAATATTATATGATACTATTGTTAGAGATAAGACATAATCGTGATATGAACACGTTTCACAATGAAATTCATGTTTTTTATACGTGGTGTTGTAAAATTTTGTTGGAACTAAATGCGAAAAAAAATAATCCTATGACGAACAGTAGAAAGCTAATCAAACCAGATATTCGTATTTCATGAGGAGGATTAAGGATTTAGGAGTTATTCGAGATGCTAATTTTTTCCATGATTTGTTTTCCGTGCTGAGCACCAATGCTACCGACGCCAGGGAAGCAGCTCCTACACCTACACCTACACCCTACCTATCGACCCATCAACTCATGAACCGGGGACCAACGGTTTAACTTCCTTTCCGAAGGAAGTCGTGATCAGAGATGTTACGCCTCAGAACACCCCGGTGGCGCCGATTGGGATTGAACCCAGGCCTACTGAGGTGAGAGGTAATCACGCTTATCACTACACCGGCACCGCTGGAGATTCGCCTATGCTATGTTATGTTATACATTTATTTATTAGTTTACATCAACCACAATGATGTTTAAATGAATAACAACATATATAATAACAATGTCAACATAGTCCGGCTCACTAAAATACACAAAAAAACAAAAAAACATGGTCATTCAACGGTTTACTGCGTCAGAGAAAATACGGGAAAAGCGCTGGCGTAGCATCTCTCGTGTCAGGTTGAAATCGAATACTGAAGAAACACGATTGAACACACGTTGAAGGCCGTCTATAGCACCGTTCATGCTAAAGTTAGTGCGATGGTGAGGCAATCTTAACATAGCGTTATTTCGCAGCGCTCGGGGTTGAACGTTCATGTTGATCTTCTCCAGGATTTTAGAACAATCAATTCTACCCTGTAAACTATCCGCGATGAGCAGGGCTCGCAAAATGTCTCTCCGAGTACCTAGAAGCTCCAGATCAATCAGTTGACATCCACTTTCATAACTGGGTAGACGAAAAGGGTTTCTCCAAGGCAGCTTCCTCAGAGCAAATCGAAGAAATCGACGCTGAACGTACTCAACTCTTTCAGCACCATTGTTATAGCTTGGGTTCCATACTGCAGAGCAGTATTCCAGGGTGGACCGCACCAGGGAACAGTATAGCGATTTGAGACAATTGTCGACAATGAACGAGATGTGTTGCTTATACGTTAACTGGGAATCCAGAATAACTCCCAGGTCTTTCACGTGGTTTACACGGCTGATAGTTGTTTCCTGAAGTACATAATTGAACATGATCGGTTCCTTCTTGCGAGAGAAGGTGATAAAGGGTGATACGGTCAAAATTTGGTCAAGGGAAAACGCGTGTAAATCGGTGAAATCGTTTATTTAAAAAACCAAATTAAATTTCTTTTTCAAGTTCAATTAGTATAAAATTCAGGAAAAATATTCAGTTAGGCTTCCGCTTTTCCAAATCCGAATTGCCGGGCCTTACGCTTGACCCCTGCCATCAGATTTTGTACAGCCACCTTGTCCACCTTCTTCGCCGCAGAAAGCCAGTTTGCCTTGAACTGCTGCTCGCCCTTAGCAGTTTTTTTGGTCTTCTTTAGGTTCCGCTTGACAATAGCCCAGTATTTCTCAATTGGGCGGAGCTCTGGCGTGTTGGGAGGGTTCTTGTCCTTGGGAACCACCTGCACGTTGTTGGCGGCGTACCACTCCATGGCCTTTTTACCGTAATGGCAAGATGCCAAATCCGGCCAAAACAGTACGGAACAACCGTGTTTCTTCAGGAAAGGCAGCAGACGTTTATTCAAACACTCTTTCACGTAAATTTCTTGGTTGACAGTCCCGGAAGCTATGAAAATGCTGCTTTTCAAGCCACAGGTACAGATGGCTTGCCAAACCAGATATTTCTTTGCGAACTTTGACAGTTTCATGTGCTTGAAAACATCTGCTACCTTTCCCCTTCCTTTTGCCGTATAAAACTCCTGTCCCGGAAGCTGCTTGTAGTCGGCTTTGACGTAGGTTTCGTCGTCCATTACCACGCAGTCAAACTTCGTCAGCATCGTCGTGTACAGCCTCCGGGATCGCGCTTTGGCCGTCGTATTTTGTTTATCATCGCGATTTGGAGTCACTACCTTCTTGTTAGTCGATAGTCCGGCTCGTTTTTTGGCTCGATGCACGGTTGTAGACGATACACCCAGCTTATTTGCGGCATCTCGGAGAGAGAGGTTAGGGTTTCGCTTGAAACTACCGGCAACTCTCTTTGTCGTCTCAGCGGCTTCCGGTTTTCGATTTCCCCCCGATCCAGACTTCCTGGCTGTCGACAAACGTTCCCCAAACACTTTAATTACATTTGTAACGGTTGATTTGGCAACTTTCAGCGATTTTGCCAACTTTGCGTGCGAGTAGTTCGGATTTTCGCGATGCGCGAGCAAAATTTTGATACGCTGCTCTTCTTGCTTGGACGGCATTTTGACAACTGAAGAGTGAATTCCAAAATCAAAATAGGAGCAACATTCTACACACACACACCTTCAAAATGAGGGGTGTTCAGGTTTTTTAAATGCAAAATTGAAAGAAATACGTCAAGTTGATATTGACCAAATTTTGACCGTATCACCCTTTAACTGAAGACTTCGCGGGGTTGACCTCCATTCGGTTCAAGTTGCACCAGTTAGCAAACGCTTCGAGCTGGCATTGGAGGTAGTGACAGTCATCGATAGAACGGATCTGGATATAGATTTTAAGATCATCTGCATACGATAGACGAGGGCCTTCGAGGACCAGATTCACGTCGTTAAAGTACAACAGGAAAATCAACGGGCCTAGGTGACTTCCTTGAGGTATCCCTGACGTGGCTGGGTAAGTAGCAGACTGACATTCACCAACGGTTACCATCAGCTGGCGATCACTGTGATAAGAGCGAAACCATCGCAGGAGGTTGCCATTTACCCCGAGTCTATCTAACTTAGCAATCGCAATTGCATGGTTCAGTTTATCGAATGCAGCCGACAAGTCGGTGTAAATTACGTCTGTTTGAGCCCGTTCTGTCATACTTTCCGTGACATACGATGTCAGACAAAGTAGATAAGTGGTAGTAGAACGACCAAAAACGAAGCAGTGTTGATCACTACTTAGAATACTGCTTACAATGAAAGAGCAGGGGCTCCATGATGAATAACTCGAATAACTTCGAAACTGAGCTCAACGATGTGACTCCACGGTAATTATCCACGTCCCGTTTGTTTCCCTTTTTGTGAACAGGAGACATATGTGCAAATTTCCAACAAGATGGAAATATACCACTCGAGATGGACATGCGGAATAGATGCTGCAACGGTGTCAGCAAGCTGGCGATATGCTTCTTTAGAAATACTGATGGGACACCATCGGGTCCTGGGTTGAAGGACGACTTAAGTTGTTGTGCGGCAGTGGAAATCATCTCGACGTCGATGTCAATTGCACCCAACGCTTGACCGCAGAGTGGTACATTACTAGCTGCTAGGGTAACGTGGTCGTCGGTTAATATCTCATCAGAGAATACGCTGGCAAACTTGTCTGAAAACAAGCGACAGATCTCCTGAGAGGTGGAAGCAACTTCTCCGTTGAACATCATTGACGATTGTAGGCCAGACTGTTTGTGCTGCTCGTTAACGTAATTCCAGAAGGACTTCGGGTATGACTTGAGTTTACTCTGAATCCCACGTCGATGTCGCGAATAGCATCGATGGCTAACTCGCTTGAACTCATGATTGAGCCTAACGTAATGATGTTTCAACGACAGCGTACGATACTTGGTTAATTTCCTTAGTGCCACTCGCTTGGTCGATTTCAACTTTCGCAATTGGCTCGTCTGCCAAGGAAGGTGTGACCCTTTTTGGTGAACTCTCTTTGGAACGTGTCTTTCAATGACATACGCCAAGACATGTGAAAAACTTTGCGCGGGAGATTCAACGTTATCAGGGTCCAGGACGCTTCCCCAGTCTATGCTAGACACCATGTCGATGATACTACTATGATCAGCTTTCCGAAAATCGTATGAAACGTTTGTGGAAATGTCTTCAAAATCCCGAACGTGACTATCTTGGACAGTGACAACCAAAGAAGGATAATAAGGAACTTGCTTTACTAGTGGAGAAGGTGCCGTGGAGATAACTGGAGCAGTGTCCTGAGCGCTAACGAAGCAGAGGTCTAAGCTTCGATTGTTCTCGTTAACTACGTCATTGGTTTGAGATAGCGTTGCTGCACTATAGCTATCGAGAAGTTGAAGAATGTTATGAAGTTCTTATGTAGTCTCCGTTTTTGATTGACGTGTGAATAAATAAATAAATAGAAGTATTGAAGAACGCGCAGGTCTGATAATCACTATCTTCGTGGTTCGAGTCCAATAGGCATCCTGTTTTCTATTGTATATGATATAATTCATTTCTCTCACTATTACACTGCACATTTGTCGGTCTCCATTTTCTTGCATTGGACCGCTGCTCGGTATATCTCATCCTCCGTTCATGCGGTCTCCACTAACATCCCGCAATGATGAATCCCTTCATATTATAACCATATCTTAAATCCCCAGGTTGGCTGTAGGTCAGCAACAGAGATGCCAGACTTACATACATGTCTGTGAATTTACAGACTTTTATTTATTTTACAGATTTTTTTTTTGTTACAGACATTTACAGACTTTTTAGTTTTTTTCACAGATATTTACAAACTTTTTAATAAAGGGCAAATTTTAAAATGTATTGTGTCACACTGTTTTACATCTTTAATCAAATTACACGAGCGATGCATTTTGCAACATGCATTAGAAATTTTCGCGTTTTCAATTCCACCACACGAACGAGCTGTCACTGTTATAGACGCTCATAGTTATAGACCTGTCAATGTGCTGCCATTTTTTATCCAAAACGAACATTTTCCATATGAATGACGGTTTGTTTGGATACGTCAACTCACGCTGGCCGGTCTATAACTCGATTGTCTATAGACACTGCACTTTACTGAAAAAGTGAATACAATCGAGGGTGACAAAAGTCCAGGATTTATAGAAAATTTGCCAAAAATTTCTCTAAAGTTTGATGTATTGATTTATAGTCGGAGAAATCGATTTTATCGGATTCATCCGATATAATCGTGCTTAAAGCTCTAAAAACAAATAATATCGATTTTTATTGGTTACATCTCTTACATCGGGTCGCATCTCCTTTTGTTTTCCTTGATTTGTTTTCCGACGATCTTGTTTTCCGTGCTGAGCACCAATGCTACCGACGCCAGGGAGGCAGCTCCCACACCTGGACCCTACCTATCGACCCATCAAGTCAAGAACCGGGGACCAACGGCTTTACTTCCCTTCCGAATGAAGGCGTGATCAGAGACGTTATGCCTCAGAACATCCCGGCGGCGCCGACTGATATTGAACCCAGGCCTGCTGGGGTGAGAGCTTACCACTACACCACCGGCGCCGCTGGGTCACATCCTATAAGTATCATGACAGGAAATGATGAGAGCCGTTTGTTTATAAGAAAGGAACGTCGTGAAATCTCAACCAATAATTCAAAAAGACGGATCAGCTTTTGTAATCAAATCTTGTAATGATCTTTTCTCGCAAGTCGAAGCTCACCTTGCCAAATCAACAACACTGTCGGCTAAGGAAAACTCTCTCCTATTCGATGGTGGAATGAAATGTGCATCAGTGTGCAAAGATGTGGTGGTGGAATTGAAATGTGGAATTGAAATGTGCATCAGTGTGCAAGATAAGGTCATTACATGTTTGCTGATCCATCCTTTAGTATTGTTCGTTGATAAATCTGTTCGAAAATCGTATGTTCAAAAATCATTTATGGTGATTCCTTGAAGAGTCCACAAATTTGCCTGATGATGGCTGAAATGCCCTATCACTTCAAGTGTTCTAGAGAACAAATTTCGGACACAGATGTGACATCACTCATGAAATTGGAACTCCCCGTCTGCTGCATGAAATGTGAAGTTCCAGTTTCATTGTTGTATGTTTTGTGACAGCTGTGCTCTTGAAATGTTGAGGTGATAGTATAGCGCATCACGCACATTATAGGAAGTACGGAAACGCATATGTCACGAATGGGAATTCTCCGATATCTCTAAGGTCATTACTAATTTCCATCGCTACCTCAACAGACTTCCCCAATCTCAGGCATCTGGTGAAGATCAGCATCGATGCCACCTATCGTTTGGTCTTGAGTTTGGTCACGTATGGCCATCAATTATGTTGCTAAATCTCCGGGCAAATATCGTTGCTTCCAAAGTTTCAACATGAACTTTTTGAGCACGAAATGTTAAGAATAGTATTAATTAGCTTTTAATGGCTCTTTTGTTTGTCAATTTCTCTATATTAAGGTGGTGAAAATTTGAATCTCTCACTAAGATGTGCTCGTTCCCCCACTGCTGGCGTGAAAAAGAACTAATGGATTTCCACACTACATGGCATATAAAATCGACTCAAATTTAAGATTAAATTACTCAAACTCTAGAAAACGTAGTTAACTTGAAGAATGAGTAAAATTTTCTATGTCTCATCAATCTTTTCGAATATGACAAAAATCGACGAAAAATTTACCCATTTAAGATGAACACACTCAAAGAATAAATCACATATCCAATGGACAATAGTGATTAGAATTTGACATCAATTTCATGTGATATCATAATTGGGAATTGCATCACAAAATCTCATGAACCTTATGTGTCAAAAGAAATTTAAGTGATTTATCATATAGAAGTCATGTGATCACAAGAATTTCATGTGAAATTCAGATAGATATATTTTTTTTTTGTTAATTGAAAATAGAAATAGAAAAATAGAAACGGCAAGAAAACTTTTTTCCGTGTACTAATTTAATACGTGCATCGAGATGTTACTCATATTCGAAAACAAATTCCTGTAACAGCTCGAGAAGTTTTACTCAGTCTATGAGTTAACTATGTTTTCAATAATATGAATAATATGCTTGACATTACCACTTTTTCAATAGTTTCTTGTTGAAGATCATCAATTGGAAGCATGTTATTGATGCGTACAAATATTTCTGATCGATTGGTGATAAAATTATTGAAATTGGTCCAGGGGCAGTTGAGTAAGTAATGTTCAAAACCTTTCATAATTGTGTTACATGTTCCATTTTCGGTTTTCACAAAGTGTACCTTCCTTACGTCAAAACAAAGTTTCGCATTGAAAAACAGTTAAAATCCGGCAGTAAATATTCTTACGGAATCTTAAAATCTGCAGGTAAATCGGTCAACAAATTAAGGTTGATATCTTTCACAAAATATTAATGCTACGAATTCTTTTTCAAGTAGGAGTTTCTTTGGAAGGCTAACTCGGAATATACCAGAGAAAAATCCCTCGCAAGCATCTCACCGCAATTGCCAGAAAAAAAAGAAACTCTTCGTGGAGTTCACCGCTACCAGGAATCTGTTGAGCTGCCAAAAGTTATCGTTCCAGTGGTTGATACGCAAGTTCATCAAGAACTTCAAAACTAATCTACGCTACCAGAACTCGACCGTAATGAGCCTAGGAACTGGAGGGTTGATTTGATAGACCAGTTCAAAGACATCTTTTCGTGTGCCATTCTTGCATTATACAACAATGACAAAGTATGTTGCTATGAAGAAATAAAAAACAAATCGCTCGATGTAATTCATTCAAAATCATCTGAACAGATAATGTTATCCCTAACCTCAGAATTGTACTACTTGTAAATTTACAAGCTATTGTAAAAATACGTTATCATGCTGCCACTCGTAGTTACACGAAAAATTACACGTTTCCTTCTAACTGTGTACTATGGCCTAAATGGATCTAAAAGCTGCATTTGACACGGTGGACCATAATATCTTGCTTACCAAGCTGAAGATACTTGGCATCTCGTCAACAGCTGTGGATTGGTTCAGATCTTACTTTGTGAATCGCTGTGTACGGGCTAAGATTGGCGCGTCGGAATCGGATGTTCTCTCAAACAACTCGGGAGTTCCGCAAGGCAGTAACCTAACCTTTTTAAACGACGTCGCCTTTCTGATACCATCAGGATGCTAGACTGTTCTGATCTCCAGAATATGTTAGATATTTTTGCTGATTGGTGCTCAAGAAATTTGATGAGTCTAAGCATCGAAAAATGTTACATTATTTCATATCACCGAAAAATCGAACCAATCATGTTTGACTATGTTCTCTACGACGCTTTCTTGCTCGTGTAAAGCACATAAAGGATCTCGGCGTTACAATCCTCATTGGAGTCAAGTTTAGTTGTTTGTTGCTCTTTCCATGCTAGCTGGATCACTAGAATTGAATCCGTTCAACGCAAGTTTGTGAGATGTGCTCTTCGTTTCCTCAACTGGCGTGACCCAACAAACTTACCACCGTACAAGGAGCGTTGCCGTCTCCTGGGAATCAAACCATTAGAGGTGAGACAGACGGTCGATCAAGCTATGTTCGCTGGAAAGCTGCTTACGGGTGACATTGACTGTCCAACACTGCTGGCTGAACTAAATATGTATGCCTCACCTCTTTGTCAACGCAACTTTCTGTTTTTGGAACCACGGCGCCGAAATTATACACAACACGAGCCAATTCGAGCCATCATCCGGCAATTCAACAACTTCTTTTATATTTTCGGCTTCAATATATCAGCTGACGTGTTTCATCATCGGTTACTTGGCCTTTTCCGTACCGTAACCGTAACTATTTAGATTAAGATTTATTTATTTAGACAATAATTGTAAGTTGAATTTTTTCAATATACAAAGAAACAAATGAACAAAAAACGAGAAGAAAAAAGCATTTCCCATTATCTGGAAGGACGAAGTCTAACCCCAGCACTTTTAATGACCTGTTCAAATCACGGATACTTCACGGTCACCCCGAGGCCACTCTTCCTGATTCTGCAGGTACAATTTAGCCTGGAGCTCCTCGGGGAAAAAATAAGAACGGCAACGTCAGAAAAGTCAATACACTGAACGAATTCTACACTGTTATTCGGTATAAGTATAATATTAGAGAGGAATTTTAGTCGGAGCAATGTATAAATGTAGCATAACCATAACATGAATAGATGTTAATCTATCAATGTTTATTTATATTTTTGAGTGCAGACCTATCTAGATAATTCAATGAGCACAGTACAACTGGCAACAACAGGCATTTTTATAATCACAGTCCGTATCGTGCTCTCTTGCCGTGCGGATCTATTTGCCTTTTGCTGAAGGAAATGTTACTACTACCTAAAACTACTACAAATTTAAACAGCACTTTTCAGTGCTCAACCTGTAAAATTTCTACCTTTGTTCAACTCTTATTCCTCTTCGATCCTTGTTTGGACCCTACCCGAGGTAATCCTTCTTGGATATCGATTTGGAAAATTCATCTTCAATCCTTCAGATTCTTATAGTAATCTACTTGGAAGTCGATTTGGATAAAAAATTTACTGCCGCCATGGCGCCTAAACGCAAAAGAAAGGGGCAAACCCATGACCCCCCTTCTGAAGAAATTAATTTGAGTTATCAATTTGATTTGCTCACGGATGATGAGAATGATCCATCATCCAAGAAAAATTCTAGTAAACTTTCCCGGCTTAATGCCAAGAAGGAAAAGATTCCCCTTATTGTGATAACCACTTCCGATTTGCATGCTCTTCGCATGGAACTTTTGAATTTCGTGAAAGTTAAGTTTTCACTACAATTGGACGTCGGGGTGAATGCCGTGTATTGGCTGAAACCTTGGACGGATTTAAATGTCTTCTCAAGTATCTTACTGAGAAGAAGCACAATTTTTTACTTACGACACCAAAACTGAACGTGTGTTCAAGGTTGTCATGAAAGGACTGCCCAGTGGTGAATCCCTGGATCAGATCAAAGATGAACTGGCAAAATTACTTGGAGTTGTGCCACTCCAAGTAATCAAAATGAAAATGAAATCCCGTCCTGGCGATTCGCGCAACGGGATTTCTAATGATTGATTTTTATTTAGTTCATTTCAAGTCTAGTGAACTAAACAACCTTAAGGCCTTAGAAAAAGCAAGCCTTATGCTCCATGTCCGAGTGAAGTGGGAACACTTCAGGAAGACTGGAGGAAATTTCCAAAACCTCACTCAGTGCCGTAAGTGCCAGGGATGGGGTCACGGAACTAAAAATTTCTACATGCCAGCTAAATGCATGAATTGTGGTGATTCCTCTCACGCAAAGGACGACTGTCCTGTGAAGGAAGATCCTAAGAAATTTAAATGTTCAAATTGTGGTGAAAACCACAAATCCAATTTTTGGGAATGTTAGACTCGCATAGCGATCCTACAATCTCGTTCTAAGCGACAGGTAGTAAACGCTCCACGTTTCCGACCAGGTACAAATTCCTCTACTGTTTACAACGGTCAGCGAGGAACAAATTCTACATTCGTACCCGTAGGTACAAATATCACCCCTGCTTCAAATTTTTCATCTATACCTACTCCCCTCGCTGCTAACAATGTTCAGCAAGATAATGGAGCTACCTATGCTGCTATTGCAGCGGGTAGAAATCAAAATACTAACCAACGTTCTAACGGAAATTTTGACAATTTTGACTTAGGAAGCATTACTGCTTCTAAAATGGAATTTTTAAAGAAATCATTAATAGACATGATTTCTGATATGCTTAAATCTAACTCCATGTTTGATGCTATTCAAACTGGGGTAAAATTTACAAATAATATTGTCATGACTTTAAAATTCAGCAATGGATTTTAAAGCATTAAATATTTAAAATTGGAATGCTCGATCTATTAAATATAATGAAGACGAGCTATTTAACTTTTTGAGAGTTCATAACGTGCATATTGCCGTTATAACTGAAACGTTCCTTAAACCTGACCATAAGGTTAAGAAGGACGCAAATTACTTGATTTATAGAAATGATCGTCTTGATGGACCCTGTGGTGGCATTGCCATCATTATTCATAGACGAATCAAACATAAAATTCTTTCTTCATTTGAAACCAAAGTTTTTGTAACTTTGGGTGTTTCTGTTGAAACAAAATTTGGACAACTTACGTTTATAGCTGCCTATTTACCATTCCAATGCGTAGACCAGCAAAAGACTTTTCTCAAGGGTGACCTTCAGAACCTTACCCGTCATTGGTCTAAATTCTTTATTATTGGTGATTTTAATTCAAAACACCGCTCATGGAATAATGCTCAAAGCAATTCCAATGGTAATATTCTGTTTGATGATTGTTCTGCAGGTTATTACACTATTCAATATCCAAACAGCCCAACATGCTTTTCTTCAGCAAGAAATCCCTCAACTATTGATTTGGTCTTAAATCATACATGTCAACTTGGTAGCCAATTGGTTACCCATGCTGACTTCGGTTCTGATCACCTTCCAGTAACTTTTGAAATATTCCAAGAAATAATTTGTAATCCCAGTAGCTCTACTTTTAATTACCATTGGGAGCAATATAGAACATTTATGGAATAAAACTTCGATCCAAACATTCCTTTGCAAACCAAAGATGAAATTAATTATGCTCTTGAATCTCTGACTACATCTATAGTTGAAGCAAGAGCTGCCTCAGTACCAAAATGTGAGGTTAAATTCGATTCAATTATAATAGAAGACGATCTTCAGCTCTTGATCCATCTTAAAAATGTCCGTAGAAGGCAATATCAAAGAACACGCGATCCTGCCATGAAAGTTATCTTGCAGGATTTGCAAAAACAAATTAAAAAGCGATTCTCTGCCCTGAGGTACAACACTTTTGAAAATAATGTTTCTAAATTAGACCCGAGTTCCAAACCCTTTTGGAAACTCACAAAAATTTTAAAAACCTCAAAAGCCAATTCCAGCGCTTAAAGAAGGTGGTACAATTTTGATCACAAATTAGGAAAAAGCTCAGAAACTTGCTAAGCAATTCGAGAGTTTCCATAATTTCAGTTTGGGTCTTACTAGTCCTATTGAGAATCAGACTGCTCGGGATTTTCTGAATATTTTCTCTCGGGAAAATATTTTTGATGATTCCTGGGGGACTGATTTGGACGAAGTAAGATCTATAACTAAAAAGTTTCAAAATATGAAAGCTCCAGGTGATGATGGATCCCGCGCAAGGAAGCTGTATCGAGAGTGGTTAACGAAACCGATGTGTGTGGTTATGGATGACCAAAGCTACATCAAGGCAGACGCAAAGCAGATACCGGGGCTGGAGTTCTACGTTGCCAAATCACGGTTTGATGTTCCGGAAGACATAAGGAAGAAGAAAGTGGACAAATTCGCCAAAAAATACTTGCTCTGGCAGGCCATATGCCAATGCGGTAAACTGAGTAAGCCGTACATCACAATGAGTACCATCAACAGCGAAATTTACCGCACCGAGTGCCTCCAGAAGCGTCTGTTGCCCTTCTTGCGGTCCCACGAAGGCGAGACATTATTTTGGCTGGACCTGGCATCATGCCATTACGCGCGATCGACGTTGGATTGGTACAGAGACAATACCGTTGTTTTTGTACCAAAAGAACGAGCTGGAGTTGAAGAAAGAATGGATGAAAGTGACCAAAAAGGTCGGCTCCACCATTTCACAAAATGTAATCAGGGATCTTAAGGGAAAGGTGCGGGCTTTCAGTGATGGAAAGGAAATTGAATAAAGTAATTATGCCGAAACATAATCCATATGTATTAGTTCATTCCCTGAAAGTTTCAAGAAAATACGACTTAAAATAAATATTTGGCGAACACTTTTGTCTGGTGGTGCATTTTTTTCGAGTACAGGCCTTAGAAATAAGAAATTCCTCCGACGCAGAAATATTCCAGAATGAAATAAATATATTCTACACGTGGTGTAGCAAAAGTCTACTCCAACTCAACGCAAATAAATGTAACGCAATAACATTTAGTAAAAAAATTTGAACCCCTTGATAAACATGCATTGCTAAAACCGAATTAGTAGACAAATTCTAAATTGTTAGGGACTTAAACGTAATACTGGACACCAAACTTACATTTTTAGAACATTATAACACTATAATAAGCAAATAGCATGCTGGGCTTCATTAATAGGTTCAGTTACAATTTTCAGGACCCATTCACTAAAAAATTACTGTTCACTACATGTGTAAGACCTTTTCTGGAATACTGCCACATACTATGGAGCCGATACACTGGCACACACGAATAACGCATTGAATCTGTCCAAAAGCAATTTCTTTTTTTTTATGCACTTCCAAGACTAAATTGGACTGCATTTCCTCTATGAAGTACGCTGCATGCTCATCAATTTGCAAACACTAAATGAATGGCGTGAATTTGCAATGCTTTTCTTTTTCAATGACATTATTTTTTAAAACTTAGAATATGCAGCAACTAAATTTTTATGCGCCCTTTAGACCTCTTAGAACTCGAAAATTATTCTATGAAAACACATGCACTACAAATTACACACAAAATGGTCCCATCAATCGAATGATCAAATAAAGACTCGACTAAGCGAAAATAGAATATTTTAAACATTGTGTGTAGTCTACTTTGCTTGACGAAATATAAATAATAAATAAATAAACAAATTTTTTCCGAAGATCTGTGAAGAGCCCAGAATGTCTACTAAGTTTTGTAAATTTCTACGATGTTCCCTGACCTTTTTTTTAGTTTAGCTACGGCAATTGCTACCGAGTTCACTGCCCCAGTGTTTGAACGAAAATATTCGGTATCTAGCTTAAAGTTTTAACAAATTCACGCTGTTGCATCAACCATCTGCATATTACAAAAGATTGCAGCATGTACACAAACATCTCCCGGGCCTTGTCCAACCAAAAACAAACGAACCGTTGCAACATCCCATCATTGCCGGCCGGGCTAAAGTTGTAAAATTTTCAATCATCTCCGCAACGAATCGATTCCCCCTAGTTAGCACCGGTGCTTCCACGTGAAATCGCCATCATTAGCACACCGGATCCAATTCGCAGCCAATTTTCACAGCTTCTTCGGCACCCCCGGAACCTATTCATATTGAGAGCACACAACTGCAAAAACTAAAACCCCACGAAAGGAAGCACCTTGCATCGTGGTATTCGTCGTCGCTCCGTTCACAGCATTCACCATCCTATTGTGTGCTGTCCCGATGATTTCCTTTTGCTTCGACTTCAGGAGGAAAAAAAATGTAGCACCTTTCCGTAAAGAACCTATACTTTTATTCAAAACACGATTCCACTGCATTCCTGAGCGAGCAGCATCGGCAGCGGTCGGTGGTGCTTCTTGTGTCGGTATTTTCACGGATTTCGTACTTCTTTGTAGCGTGCTAAGGGTTGCTCATTTTTCTGCAACACGTCCCTGCACTGCACTCCGGTTCCGGAATCCGGGAGAAAAAGAAAAAGGTGCCGAGTGGGTTACACACTTCTTCATACACACAGGGATATCATCATGCAGCTATTTCGGGCAGGGGGAAGAATGCCGAAACCCGAAAAAAAAAATCCTTTTGAGAAACAATATGTTGCTGCTGCTGAGAGGTTGGGTAACAAAGGAAAGAATCGCTCCTTTTGCTCACGCTTACTTGCCCAACCATGTGGTGTGGGTGCATTTCGTCGTTGCCGTTCATTAGGTAACTGGAAGAATGAACAGGACTTCTCTTCCTTATGCACTGGTTCCTTGTTCTTTGATATCCTGCTGGTTTGTTATTAAGAAAAGAAAGTTGAATTTGTTAACGCTTGGCTGTTGTCCAGGCTGGATTTCCAGGGAGAGCTATTTATGGTGCCGTGCACAGAAGGATCATGCTGATTAGGGGTTCTCCCGGTGCGCGAACGAGATCCAGAAGTGAGATCTTCAGTAGAATGTTGTGGAAACAAGCAATACATCATGTAAGGGGTGGTAAATCATGAAGTCGTGGGTGGTAAGACAGACCGCATTTTTTTTCAACAGAATTTATTAGATGAAGTTGCTTTATGAACTTACTTTAACCCTTATTGTAAGCTGACTTTATAGGTATTGAATTGTTTATGTCGATCGAAAATTGTATAGCACGAGCTAAATGATTCCCCCGTTCCATTTCCGGGGCCCGAAAAATCCCTCCGAATTAGTAAAATGCACAATCACGGAGACGAAATCCTTTCCAAACTAATTTGTGTAAATATCTATCCAAAATTTCCCTCACAAATTCCATAATCTAATTTTTCACCCAAATCCACCCTGCTCGTAAGGAAAAGTGAAAACGCAAGGATCAAAGTGGGAAGATTCCCGACAAAAAGAAAAGTAAAATCTTGAAACTTGATTTCCACTGTCACGGCTTGTCACTCTTTATAAACCCGCACAGCCAGAGCTATCCCGCTGGAATGACATTTTTAGACCAAAACCACCACCACCACCACCAGCTCTACCTCCCCCGACACCAAAATGTGCTTAGACATCAAATCAATTATAATTTGTCCCCGATGCTCGAGGAAGTTATTTCCCTGCCCCCGAACGCAGTGAATCCCAGAGTGCTCAAAGCGATTCAGGCCGCCCGCTTGCAGCCCCGGGAAAAAGGAAGAAGCACTATGCGCTGTATTTCTATCTACCCGCAGCCCAGCCCAGGAACCCACCGTCGTCGTCATCATCATCGTCGTTGACGGTCATAAAACCAAAACCAACCGAAGGGCTTTATTTTGACTTTTATAATCGTGACATTTACCATGAGAAATGGATTACGCCCTCACCGGCCTCCTCTTCCTATCGGCCCCGTTCGCTCTCCGGGGAATCGTCTTCCTCCACCTTTGGAAAATACTTAAAGATTTCTTTTTGTTTTGCCAAGTTTTATTACTTTTGTAAACAAGCGCTCTGGTTGGACCAAACGCTGCTTAAGAGATTCTTAGGCTTGTTTGAAAATTTAAGAAAATCTATGAAATTCTCTAATGCTACCTTTTCGTGGAATTAGACCAAATTCTACCAAAATGGTGCGCATTTACGCGATGAACCAGCCTACTGCGATCTGTCACGATGGGCCCCAGGTGGACGCCGGAGGAATCAAATTGAAAAGCTGTTTATTACCTTCACCGGCGGCGGCCGCAGAAGGCGTCCTCTACGTCTTCTATCCAAAGTGCTTATTTATGGTGGTCGATCGTTATTCATTGAACTTCGTCTGCCTGGGAGCAAAAGGATGCTGGTTTGCCAAAATGTGTATATGTGTACGGTGGTAAGTAGTGTATGCTAAGCAGTTACGGCTGCTTCATCAGAAATCATGGGAGAAGGGGGCGGTGCGAGCGCCCACCGATGAAGATGTATAGAAATTGCTTAATTTTTATGACTTCACCGTCCGCCCCCGAAAAGAGACGACAATGACAATGGCGATAAAGATGGAAAGAGACGAGACCGGGCTTTGGCTCAGCTAGCAAATGGCCATTTTCTTATGGTTGGTTAGGTTACCTTTTGTTTATTGCTCTACCGATGGAAGATATGCGGCGAGGAATCTCATAAGCGTTATTAAACTGTGCGGTTTCATAATTTTTTTTATGGAGAATCAAATAAGCAGGTGTTGGGAATTTTCGAAGCAATCAAAAAACTCATACTGCTATCTCTTTTCAATTGAAACTCATAACAATTAAAGGAGTAAATAAATTACTGTGCAAAAATCGTATGTAAATTGAATTTTATTGAACCCATTAGTATTTCAATGAATTTAAAGAAGCTTTTTGGACTGGCTGAATTTTAAAATATTTCGACATGAGAACAGAATAATTTAAAATAATTGCCGCACAAAGGTAATGCTTCGAACGATTTTGATAGCAAAGATTTCAACCTCAGAAGAAAGGTTTGTGTATTTGCTCATTTTTCTATGAAGAACTTCCACTTTCGCTCGAGCGCAGCGCTATTGTATCCGTCGCTTGGATTATGGCAGAGTGGCCAGTCTTCTTGATTTCATGTCTTCGATAAAACTTAAGCATCAAATCAAGAAGACTGGCAACTTTGCTTGCATTCGAGCGACAGACACAGTAGCGCTCTGCTCGAGCAAAGGTGGAAGCAACGTATAGAAAAATGAGCAAATGCACAAACCTTTCTTCTGAAGATGGAACGTTTGCTATCCAATTCATTCGAAGCATTGTGCCTGTCTCATGTCGGTCGTTTGAGAAAACGGAAGAGCTACCAGTCTTCTTGATATGTTGTCTTCGATTAAATCCAAGCAACCAACAAACGCGTTAATTTGCCTTTTTGCATTATAACGCTTATATGCAGCTAATTTGAAACTTTGTTAGTCCTTATATTGCAGCAAGGCGAATAAGGTTGTTTAGGAATATTGAGGTAAATGCATATTCGTCCCTGCGCTATGGTCAGATAGCGTATAGGGCGTCGTTGTGCCAATTTGTCGTGTGGTCGTGGCACATTTCGAGTATGAGAGAGTGATTGCAGTTTGCTCAAAAGTACCTGAGTAAAATGCAAGTACTTTCGATGATTACCCGTAGTTGTTACAGTGAAGATATACACCCATATTCTCGTTTATGTCTGGACGTGTTTGTCATACAGAAACATTTTTATTTAATTTTGTGTGGTGGATGGGTTTCGGGCGTGGACGGGCATATGGGTGATAATATTGAGATTACGTTAGGATACAGATGAAAAATTGAGAAATGTAGCGCTTCACCTTGAGAAGCACTTCACATCGCAACCGATGAACCATTCTGACGGCCCACATTACCGTGCAGGCGCCGTGTGTTGGCAGGGTCCAATATTGGACAGTTTAATGTTTATAAAGTACCATCAGTTGTAACTGTATTTTTGAGCTTTATATCTATACATTATTAGTTGTTTTGTTACCAGATTATCATGTTGGTGTACGCTGATTCAAATAGTAAATGGTATTGGTAAAAGCTGTCTATAGTTGGGCGTTGTTGAACTTGTGGTACTTGCACAACATTTCATGAGAGTACCAAAGTAACCATATAATCACAAAATAACTTTTAATGTAGGTTCAGAGTGAGACAATGTCACTGAGATATGGTTAGTTAGGTATTCAGATGACTATTACTTTAAAAAACTAATCCTGGTTGTATCTCTTTTTCGTTTGCATGTAACACTGTTTGATATTACTAACCGCACCGAGCCTTCATTTCGGGTGATGAGCGAACCTGAAGAAGAAGAAGAAGAAGACGAAGGAGAAGAAAAAGAAGAAGAAGAAGAAGAAGAAGAAGAAGAAGAATACTATATAGGATGAGTGGTACCATGAGCCCCTTCTCGGAACGAGTGTATTGTTGATGGAATTGGTCTACGATTCAAGGTTGGATTCTGTGATAATGAGTATCACAAAAAAAAGGTAAAATTAGTAGCACGATCTTCATCGAAATGTAAGTATTATTGACAATAATCATAACAATCAACTCGTATATACATTGAACTACAGGGACTAAAGGGAAAGGACGGTCCAACAGGGCACCCGATTGAAACGATTTGGACGGGAAGAGTGGGAATGCCAACTCCCCGTTGATAACATTTCGTGGATAAAAGGCAGGCTCTTCTCTCCACTCATTGGGGCATCTTCCTGTTTAGGGGCTTGTCTTTTTGATCAATTGGCTGATCAAGTTGCTGGAAGGAGATTCTTTATTGTTCCGTAGATGCGTACAGGCGATTTTGCCTGTCGATCTACCCAATCCGTTTTTGGCCCTTCATACAGCGACATGTTGAGGACAATCAGATTAAGCTTGATCAAGACAAACAGAGAAGAGAGCCCACTGCTGTCCGACTTAGTTTCCGTACTACAATGGGTGGTAGACCACTAACTAACTAACTAACTGAGATAAATTCATATTCGTAATCTGTATTAAAAATTGAACCGAAACCCAAAATTGCATCAATGATGGTGAGCTGGAACTATTAAAAATTGCGAGCAAATCAGAAAAAATAACCATCTAAGCATCGCTTGGTGGGGCTTTGAATGTGAGCGTACTGTCAACAAATAGATTTAGTGTCAAAAATTAAACATTTATGTCTTAATTGAAAAATCGAGAGAAATGTCTATGGGATGGATAGAAATATCGTTGTGCTCAGAAAACGAAGCTTTTTCTGATGACTTCTAGTAGCATCGCTTGATTATCGTGAGTTTTGTGAAACTAAACATCGTCATCAACGTCACCGTTGGAGCCGGGTTTGAATGTTTGTAGCTTTTATGATGCAATATGAGGGGCTTGGTGGCCTTAGAGCGACCATTTTTGCTTACTGAGTAGAACATCATGCACCACACTGCGCTTTGGTCAGAGGACGTATAGGGCGTCGTTGTGCCAATTTGGTCGTGGCACATTTCGAGCATTAGAGAGGATTGCAGTTAGATCAAAAGTGTCTGAGAAAAATGCAAGTTCTTCCGCAGATTACCCGAAGTTGCGATAGAGAAGATATGATAACAGACTAGCAGACATAACATTCTCAAAATGTTCATCGTATTACCACCACTTGTGGCATGCATAATCAATTCCTTTGCGTTTGACGTTTACAAACTACAGTCATCTGTTGAGTGTAAACAACAGATGGCGGTAGTGTTTACAGTGTGAAACGTTCGATGTGTTGTGTCTGTTGTCTATGTTATAATATTGAGGCTACGTTAGGATAAAATCGAAACATTGAGAAATATCACACATCACTTTCAGAAATACTTCACTTCGCAACCGATGAACCGTTCTGACGGCCATATGAGTACCCAAATAACCATATAGTCTCAATATAGCTTGCATATACTTACTATGCTTGGGTATGGTTGATTGGAGAATTTGATGAAACTGCCACTTCTTGAAACTAATCCCTTTTGTATTTCTTTCATTCTCTTCTCGCACTTTGCATATACTAACATCATCTCATACTAATCTGTACGGACCGCTGTGCCCTGCAACAATGAGTGGTATTATGTACATTTACATACCTACTGAGTAGAACATCATGAGTTTAATCTCAAGCCCCTGCACATTAAAGATTCGTTTATCGCTTTATTTGTTATTGTGAATACATTGGAATAACAGAACATCGATCATTGGTGTGTTGTAATCAAAGGAGCTCGTTTGCCTAGTGGCAAACGTTTTTGCATACTGCTGCAAACCCCATCCTTTTATCCAACAACCCAGTGATTCCTCGTGGAAGTTCAGAGGATTTCTCGGCTTTCAACATAGCGGGTATCACGCCTACACATTCCTACCCTTTCCTTTCATGACCTGCGTTCGGGCGCGGCGTCCCAAGAATCGTCTATTGGTTCTCTGTGTAATTACAGATGATCTGTCAATAACAAAGTGGCATCCGCGGAGAGTCAAGCGGTGCCGTGGTAAACGTGATTACCTCTCACTCCAGCAGGCAAGGGTTCAATCCCAGTCGGCGCCGCCGGGATGTTCTAATGCATAATATCTCTGATCACGAAGGGAAGTAAAGCCGTTGGTCCGCGGTCCATGAGTTGATGAGTTGATAGGTAGGGTCCAGGTGTGGGAGCTGCCTTCCTGGCACGTCGGTAGCATTGGTGCTCAGCACGGAAAACAAGATCGACGAAAAACAAATCAAGGGAAAAAAAATCCGCGGGCAGTCAATCATACTCATGCTCATGCAAACGAAGCTTTTTCTGATGATATATAAAAACCGGTATGTTTTTAGAAATTAAACAACCCAATTAGGAGGATCCTTGGTTACTTGGGAAGTGTATCGAAATTTAGGATGAACACGTTAATGAAACTGATTTTATACATCGTTCCGTAAGAACTCGCGATTTGTTTTCACTAGAGTTTTTAAGGACCCCTCTAGCTAGACAAAAATATCGTTTTTTGAGTATCTCACTTGAAAAACGATTTATAAAAATTCAAATCATTATAGGGGAATTTACGTATTCTCGTCAATCTAAGCAGCATCCGTTCTTCTATTCACATTTTCTCAGCGTCACGCATACAAATGACGTACTTGTTAATTTACATTTATTTGCTTCTTCTCAATCCATTCCAATCGACAGAATTGTTTAAAAATAGTTTGACAGCGTTTTTACAACGCTCCAAATTTCTCAGGTGAGTGTGACTATTGTTGGCAGCCTCTTATTCTTCGGCAACCTTTCCAATTTAAATGCCTGTTAACCAGCATGTTAAACATCATTTCCTTTCACACAGTTCAATTTAGAATGTCCCTAAAATTTATTTGAAAACATCTCTGGGATTCCCTTGAAATATTCTTCTTTCTTCTTAATAACAGTCCACATTCTCTATGTAGATCACTCTCAGATAGCTCACACTCTAAGCAGATCAGTTCGCTCAGAACCACCTATATACTTTTCGATAGACCCTTGAAATTGTACTTAGAATTACCTTGAAAATCTTCTCAGAATTTCATTAAAATTGTACCCTGATAAATCAATTCCCTTTGTATTATTCGCAGAATTCCATTAGAACTCTCTTCAGAATTCTATGGAATTGATTTTTGAAGTACCTTGGGATTTGTACTTGAATTAGTTTGGAAAGATCAAATGCAATACCCTCGAAATATATTTGGAATTGAAAAACTCTCTAAACATTCTTATCAGAACTTGTTTGGATTATTCATTTAAAGTGGAACTGGAATTCATTCCACAATCGTCAAGGGATTTTCCTCAGAACAACTAAAGAATTCTAAACTTTCCTTAGTATACCTGGAGCTCTTTGAACAACTACCTCTAGTCCCAAGAATATCATGTACAATTCACCTCAGAAACAGTCTTAAAAGTCTGCCCAGAATCATAAATATATTCTTCTAGAAATACCCTAGAAAATCTTCTCAGAATTTCATTGAAATTGTACCCTCATAAATCAATTCCCTTGGAACTCTCTTCAAAATTCACTTGAAATTGTTTCTTGAATTACCTCGGTGCTTTGACATAGAATTACGCCTTTCGGAGGGGGTGCAATTTCAAAAAACCAAAATCGACCGCGTTGCGAAAATTGGTCAGGTTTTGACCCCTTATAACTCTGTCAATAGCGGATGAATTTTTATTCTATATAGAAGCCAATCGATTGTTAACCGTTCTACAAATGAAATAAACACTTTTTTTTAATTTTCAATAGGTCACTATTGAAAAATACAAAAAATTCCAACTATTGCAATGGTGATAAAAATCATCATCGAATGCCTGCAAAAACACTTTCCCTAACACAGATTTCAAAATTGAATTCCATACTTATTCATCATCATCATTTTTCTCCAGTACACAAGCAAAGGCTCCCCGCAAGCAGCTAGCTATCAAGGCTGCCCTCAAGAGCCCTACCGAAGAAGGAGGAAGAAGTCAAACCGCTACTGATCGGATTCAGTTGCTCGTCGTGATCCACTGTGGGCCATCTATGCCAAGCACGTCACCCTCGTTCCAAACAGCTATATGTTGCCAGCCTCATCCGTGTTGAACACCCTTATAGCTCAGCATTACTCAACCATTACGACAAAACGGTTCTTTTCAGGATCACCATAAATGATTGTTATTTAAGAGTTAATTTTCATTGAACGTTCGCTAGCCTTGCTTCCAGCATCATCACCCCCAAAGCACTGTACCCAGCAACCCAACGTTTGTGGTCAAATGCGTGACAGTATTGAAGTGGTACATAATAATTCTCGCAATGACCGAATACCACATGACCTTGTCAATTAACCAGTAATACTTCGAACTAAGGTTAGGCTTTCTCCAGGACGCTAGAGAAAAGCAAAAAAAATCTCGAATCGGGAATATTTCGCGATTCGAAAATTTTAACAAGAAATTCCTAGAATAAATTTTCGCTTTTTTATTATCTATAGAATAAACCCAATAGTTTCGAGGAGCGATATTACTTCGTGATGGTCAGTTTGTTGTCGAAGCAGACCCCACTATCATCTACATCGATGTCTGTCGGAAATGGTCAACATGATGACCGATCCGAAGCATCATTCTCGAAGGTGAAACTTCCAGAAATTTCCCTTCCGTCGTTCGGTGGGAGGATTAAGCAGTGGTTTACGTTCCGGGATAGTTTCCGCAGCCTGATCTACGAAAACAAGCACCTAACCGATGTGGACAGGTTCAGCTATCTGAAGTCAGTCCTGCAGGAGACCGAGTCGGTGGAGCTTTCGTCAGTAAATTACAGCGTAGCGTGGAAGGCGCTTGAGTTCCGCTACGAGAACAAGAAGCTGATTGTGAAGGCACACGTGGATTCCTTTTTTGCTGTGGATGGCTTGAAGCGAGAAAGCTACGGCGGGCTGAGCAATCTCATCAGCGCTTCTGAGATGAACCTGCAAATGCTAAAGAAGATCGGCGAAAAAACTACTGCATGGAGTAAGATTCTCGCATACATAGTGTATTCCCGGCTAGATCCTACCACTATACGGCAGTGGGAAACACACCACAACTCAATGGGTGTACCGACGTACGAAAACCTAATCGGTTTCCTTCGAAATCATTGTGCAGTGCCGCAATCCGTCGCCCCAACGAACTCCATCGTAAAGCCGATCCATTCTGATCAACGGTCGATCTGAGTTCTTCAAGCAAGTGCCCAGTCTACTGTGGATCATGGTATTCTGCATTCGTCTGCGGCATATTCCAACGTCTTCAAATTCCCGAGCGCATTGAAGCTGAATTGTTTGAGTCCTGGCCAAATCGCACGAAACTGCGAGAAGGGTGTCTGTCGTCACTGACAACAGAAGCACTACTCCCTGCTGCATGGTGCACCAGCTAGATCCTCCGTTCCACAGTCGCAGTCAAATCCTCCTACACAGACCAGACGACAGCCACAATCCAAGTCAACAAACTCGAACCAACAGACACACAACGCATTGCAAGGACAAAGCACTCAATCAACAGCCACTCCACCATTAGCCACAAACACAGCCACACCCTCGACAAGTCAGACACACATCGCACTCCCAATCATACCTACACGGAACTTCCTGTTATCAACCGCTCTAGTCAACGTTAAGGACCGTTACGGCAATTCCATGCTGGCATGAACGCTGTTGGACTCGTGTTCCCAGCATTTCCTGATGACGAAAGAGTTTTCAAGCAAACTTCAGTTCCACGAATCGCCATCGTATCTGTCTGTCCAAGGGATCGGCTCATCTACGAGCACTTCAACAAAGCTCATCAGTGCTGTAGTAAGGCCGAGGTTGGATCGCATTTCATCGTTCGTGCAAGAGGTGCAGTTCCACGTTCTCCCACGGTTTACTGTGTCGCTACCGACTGCAACCTGCGATATCAGTGGCTGGACGCTTCCGGAATCGTCATCTTTAGCTGATCTATGCTTCTATGGACCGGGTCCTGTAGACGTCATCTTCGGGGCGGAATACTACATGGACCTCCTGATGAGCAAATAGCAAAAGGCGACTGAAGACGGACCCACACTACAGAACACAAATTTCGGCTGGATAGTTTCTGGCAAAGTTCCCGAGCATCCACCCAGTGGATGTCTTTTTTTGACTTTCGTGTGGATCAACTCGCAAGGTTCTGGGACCTAGAGACATTCCGAAACCTTAGTAGGCATTCTTTAGAGGAATCAGCGTGTGAAGAATATTTCGCCCGGACAACGATTAGAGACAAGACCGGCATATTTATTGTGATTCATTTGGAGACCACAGCGATAAAACAGATGATGGGCATCGAACGCCGTTTCGCTGCAAATCCAGAGCTGAAGACGATGTACGACGAATTCATTCGCGAATATCTTGCGCTTGGACACATAAAGGAGGTCACCGAGGAGATGGAAGACGTAGGAGCCAAAAGGTACTATCTACCGCACCACGTTGGTCTTAAGTCTGTAACGGAAGCCTCGCAACCAGCGAGATTTCGACCATTGAATACGCTTCCTGTCTCAAAACGAGTAGCTTAAGCGCCACCTCCAAAGAGGACCACTCGTCACCGTTTGATTTGCCCGGCAAGAAACCCAACCTCATGGCGGGTTTATGTGTAGAAGAGACCGAAAATTAATTTGAGGGCGATTCAGTAGACTGAAATCCCATGAGGGATTGAGATCCTCGCAGATAGAGGCTGCCTCAAATAGTTTTAAGCGAAAGTTGGTGCTAGCCGCCGTTCTACCGAAACACAACAAACCCCACTCACATTTATCATCACTGGAGTAATTTTCCCTTTCAGATTTCCTCCACCGATCGTGACACGTGAGTGCGGAGACTGTTTTCCCAGGCAGTCCAACCTGGAGTAAATTCTACTATCAAAAAATACCACAACAAATAACGCAAAAATAGTACGACGCCAAATGTGAAAAACCTAGTCAACCATAATTAACATTACATGGAAAGCTTAAGCTTTACAAACATTTATTTCAGGGGCAAATAACCGACAACATTGTATAATTTATTAGAGTTCCTAACCTAGGTTTGTACATCGTACTTGTTCCTTTCCATGTGTTTGTTTGTTTACTAGCTCTCCTTAATCGTGTGTGCGGTTTTTGATCTGGTTCTAGCGATTGCTAGTATATCCTTTCACTTGTCTTTAAGCTCATGTGTTAGTGTGTGTGGAGATTTTCATGCATTTTGTTACTCACGGTACCATCGATGTCGTCACTGCTTTATCCGTATCGGCACAGGAGCATCCCTTTGTCGGAGTGAAGTCGGCAAAGAAGCACTCTATTTATCAGTGTTGGTGTTGCGCATTGCACCCCGGACTGGTATGGTGCGGAAATTCCCAATAGAATCCTCGAATTGGTACAAATACTAGCGCCGATTGCCAGTGGCGCAGATGTCGACGAGGGGATCGTCGGTTATGTACGGAAGCACGTTAGTTCACGTGGTGTTTGCTGGCGGATTTGGCCAACGCGCTGTCGGAGAATAGGTTAACGGTGTCTCCCTTTCGGATTCTTCCCAAACCGGGAACCTTGACGCTAGTGGGGTCTAGAGAGCGCGAAATTTTATCATGGCGGTGAGCCAAGCAAAGCCATATATCGCTAGAAGCGATGCGGTGCAATCTCCAATCTGCACAAAACGATCCTACACAAAAAGCCGTCGAACGGCTCCACGCAAAAGACATTATTCACTTTACCTTTCTATATACTTTGCACACACAAAAAGTAGACCGCAAGTAACTTCTAACCTAATGGTTGAACTCTACAGACTAACGGAAAGGAACGAGAAAAGTAACTTTAAATTCAGTCTTTTAGACTTCTCACATTTTTAACTTCACATACCACGAAAAACACACCGCGACACTAAGTACACTTAGGTACTAACTAATCGCACTCCCGCTTCTTCCATGGTTCAAGTCAAAGTGAACGAGTAGAAGTTCCAGAAACCCTCAGATAGGTGTGGATTGAACGGTCACCGTGGCCGAAAGTACTTCAAATTACCGAAGTAATTCAACGATCTTTCAAACTTAATCTTAAAATCATTCAATGCTACATCTCTTTCCTTATCATGCAATTTCAATATACTGTCTTGCTCCAATCTATTTTCGGTTACTCTTTTATAAGAGACCACGGTTCGGATTCGTACCCCGGACTTTTACGAACAGGTAGCGTATTCGGGTAAAATGAAATTAATTGGCTGAACGTATTGGGAACTCATTGCTTGTTTTATGACAAGTGTACCTCTACATGAGAGGACATTCCTTGGCGGGGAACACACTTACGATTTAATTGTAAAAAACGGAACTTCATGCAATTTGATTAAATGAGTAAATTGCATAAATATGAATTCTGTATAAATAAAGAACTAACAAAATAAATAATTAAATAAATGAAAAATCGTACTTGTTACAAGTCAGACCGACTACGAAGCTGCGCTTAGTTTTCGACACCTCCTGTCAAACGTCTACCGGAGTTTTGCTGAATGACACCTTCATGGATGGCCAGTAGTACATGATGATCTGCCTAGTATCTCGCTACGTTTCCGCATGTACCGAATCGAAGTCAACGCTCATGTCGCCAAGATGTATCGCATAGTTAAAGTTCAACGCCCCTTTTGACCCATGCCGCACGTACGAATTGACCACTGTCATGTACGGTACTTCATTCGCACCATATCTTGCTACCAAATGCCTGCAGCTTTTAGCAGATGACGGAGCGCTAACGTATCCTGTAGCGTCCAAGGTGGTCAAGAAGGACTTCTACGTTGACGACATGCTCTCAGGAGTAGACAAGAAGTCATCGAGCTAATGGATTCAGCGGGTTTCACGCTTCAAAAATGGAACTCAAACAACAAGGAGCTTCTCGAATTCGTTCCGGAAAACTTGAGGGATGAACGCTCAATACTGGATATCGATTCGTCTTAAACTTCCATCAAGACATTGGGTTTAGTGTGGGAACCTAGTTCAGACGTTCTCCGTTTCACGTTCCCATCGTTCAACTGGTCGGCAACGATCACGAAACGCTTGGTCGTCTCTGATGTTTTGCGGTTGTTTGACCCACTTGGTCTGGTTGGCCCAGTTATCATCCAGGCAAAAATCTTTATCCAGGAACTGTGGAAGCAAAACTGTGGCATCGATATTTCTTGTATTTTCGCTCATACAGAAATGTCAGAACAGGATTTGAAATGTCTGCAAATCTGGCATCCTTGCTGGTAGAGAAGAAGCAATCATAATCGTCGGTCAGACCATCAAGCAGCCGAAAACATTCGGTGCAGGGTTTATTAATGCCGTTAATGAAGTTTTTGCTAGCTTAGAGCTTTCATCCCGGGATTTGGACATTTGCCCAAATTCCCGAATCCCGGGGATCACATTTATAAATCCCGGGATGCTATCCAACCCAGGATTATGAAAACTTAAAACTAATCAATCTACTGAGTTACCGAAATGACATGATATTCAATTAATTAAAATAATGCTTTCCAAAAAAACTAGATTCAGAAATGCAATAATGACTACATTTTCGATGGACAAACTCAGCACGTAAAACCATCCTTGTTGTTCTTTCGTGTTCAATAAAGAAACACCAACAACACCAACGTTTGCAAGGAAATGTCTTCATTGAGGCTTTTAACAAGCCCAACCGCGTGCAGTTTTGCAAGAAAACTTCAATTAAGCCATAAATCATTTGCACTGCTTGCTTTTGTTTTCTGCCCCCTTTAGGCCTGTTAAGGATCCATTTTTATTTTTTGTAATCCAAAGAACAAAAACGCCTTTGCCGACTTTCTGCACAGGAGGGCTCAATGTGCATCAGCAACGAATTCCGAACCCGACGGGATCGGGGCAATTAGCTGACAGATGCTGACGGCGGTCCGTCTCGTTAGATTCTAAGCAAAAAAATGTTGAGTGAAAAAAAAAGTGAATCCCTCTCCAGAGGAGACAACTTTTCAATTTCCTATAAATTATCATTAAAAGCACCAGCTGAAGGCGATCTTCTCGGGATCAGTGGTGGCGGGATCGGGTGAAGGTGAACCACTCGGAGGGAAAAAAAAAAGAATCCCGTCGTCGACGTCGTCGTCATATTCGTCGTTGGAAATAAGAAACTCCGCGTCTGGATTCGGGTCGAAAAGAGTTATGAATTTATTTATGACACTCATAGAGAGCCAACAAGCGGTTTCACCTTGCATCGGTTGGCCGCACCGGCCAGAGTGTCCCATCCCCATTGAAACCCATTGCATCGAAGACGTTGCAGCAGCGAATAAGCGCACAAAAATATGAAGGATAAAGGTATAGCAATTCATAAATGGAAGCGACGAGGACGCAGCGCAGAAGGACCGAAAGGAGCTTAGGGGACACATTCGACCGGATCAGTGTCGTGTATTTCATATTTATATAAAATATTGAAAGATTTTCTTCGTCTGTCCCATCGGTTCATTGCGCACAGACTGGCAGGGCCTTTTGGTTTCGCTTTCGGTTGGGCTTTCTTGCTCTCTTCGATGAGCATAACTTCGGATAAAGGAGTAAATGATCTCTTGATATATTTTATGCCCATTTCGGGATCAAAATAAAAACAAAGAGTTATGTCTGCAAGGGATGAGCCTGGGAGGAACCCGTTCTGTGGCCCCTGCCAGGCCGAGGGACACATTTTTCGAGGCCTCAGGTAATAATATCTTACGCTCTGCGTGAGCCACTCCAGCTACGACGGGGCAATGTGTGTAATAAATATACCCAGGGTGTGTTTGCATGATATTCCAATTAAAATCGTAAACGCAATGTGAAATGGAATCAAATTTCACACAGTTTTCGTGAATAACGGGATCATGTAATTGCGAGTTATTAATCTACACCAATTTGGAATCATGAGTCACCGAGTTCATATTTCTAATTACGACTTTGTTCCAGCTGCTTCAAGGAGGTTGGATTTCAAACACCGAAGACGCAAACGTCCCAATCTTTGGACTCATCTCCATAAAAATTAATTAAAATTACAACCAGCTCCTTTTATCGTCCGGCAGATGCATGAAATCAGCTTCTTCTGATCTACTTTTCCCAAAACCCAAAACCGACAAGTGGTTGTAGAAACAAATTTTTATTAATCCATTTCCAGCTGATTGGTTCCCTTTCAACTACCATCATCCAATCGTCTTGTTCTATTTGCTCTAAAATCCAAGCCAAGACTGGCGGTGCTGCTGCATAGCGTCCATTCAAAACGGACCGATAATTATCAACCCAAGAAAGACGCCCAACCAAATGAAGTCATTTCGGAAGGGGTCTCCCAACGAGAGGCTGTGTGGCAGCAGCTGATGCTTATCCGAAAGAATGAATCTTTCGGTCTTCCAGGGAACTTGTTGCTAAATTAGAAGCTTCCGAGCGTCGAAGATTGAACTACTTTGTGCCCGTCTCAATTGAACCATAAAACTCAAGCTGTGAGCGTATCGTGGCAACTAAAATCTCTCAAAAAATCACTCTTTCTTTCAATCTAGGATTTCGGCTCCCTTGGGTTGATATGGGTGCGTTTTACAACCCCCCGGGCCATTTGGGCTTGCGAAGTTTTTCGGAAACATACGAGTTGGGCCTCCCATCACCGTTGACCGATGGCCTCTCTGGCCTTTGTGTTACGGTTCACCGGAGCTTGAGCTTTGATTAGACGAAACAAACCGAAATAGGATGCGGCCAGCAGGCTGGCCAGTAAGTTTTATGGACGGACCCCTCTGGACTATTAAGTCGTAAAAAAGGTGCTATGGCCAAAAGATGAAAGACCAGAAAATATGACGCATTGTGATTTGCTGCTTTGTTTGATCCCGAAGCGAGCCAAAAGCGGTTTCTTCTCGCTGGAATGCGGAAGTTTTTGACACAACATTGAGTTTTGTAAATTGATTTTCTGGGACGTTGAAAGTTTGTATGGTTTATGGTGCCGTTGGCATGGCAATTGACAGCTTGAAAGTTTGGTGTGTTTTAGCAATATGGGTGCTGACTAAAAGGAATGGAATTTTTTTTAGTTGACATGCTTATCTTAGAAGCAGTTTTTTTGTGTCGGGCTATTGGGTCAAACGGGTAAAAAGATGTCCTTAACAATCTTCAAGATTTTTTTTCCATGGTGTCTCTCGCAGACATTTCATCATTTGAGTCGAGTTTCCAAATATTCTATCCATAAATTTTTTCAGCCTTAATGTGCTCTATAATTATTTAATGGACATGATTTACTACGAAAAAAAATAGTCTATACCCCTCCAGCCTTAGATTTTGTTTGGTGGGTGTCGATATTAATTTGGTGTTGTTAAATCGAAAAAATAATAATCAGAACCTGGACAGATTTTCAAAGTTTTAGAGCCTTGAATAATGTTGGAGGTTATGTGGCTTTCAGTCTTTTGATGCTCAAAAGCGGGGTTTTAAGCTTTCATCTGACGTTTCGGTCATAATTGTGCCTTTTTCAAAGAATCTGTTTAAATATGTTTTTTGAATACAACGTTGGAATTTCGTTTTTAGATTTTACTTACTAACTAAATTCCGTTTTAGTGTTAAGAGCCCACAGCATAGGCACAATTGTCACGATGTTCGGTATCGTATGCTACAAAACAAGATCTCATGTTAGCTGGACGTCATACTATCGAGGAGTACATTCGAGGAAACTTCTACTCACTTGACCACTCCAGTTTTGCGGTAGTGACGGAAAATTCAAAATGAACCGGCTAGCAGGACTTGGGTGCAGTTTCTCGTTTTTCTACTACACCTATTGTTTTTCACTGTGTGAAGAACGCCAGCATATGTGCTACTCAAATTGTCTGTATCTGTGCGCTTGTTGACAGTGTGTGGTGTGTTTATAATGTGACATGTTACGAGTATTGGTAGATTTCGTTTTTTTAAACTAGAATCCAGTATCTGTGTGCGATCGAATGCGAAGACGTGTTGGTTGGTGACGGAGTGATCCAATAGCGCTGTTCGTTCTCGTAGTGTTGCTATCTCGTAATCTTCAGCTGTCTTAAAGAGTGTTTGAAACTTGAACAACAAAACGACGAGAGAAGCAAAACAATAGTTTGGTAAGCTGCTCCTCCTTCTCATCCTTGCTGCAACTATTCCACCTCGCCACTACCTAATACGGGTAACCGTAAGAGGTTACCAAAAATAAACGCCACGTCTACTCGCAATTCAAAGAATAGTCTCCCGTCCAAGCTAGGAAAGATTAAATTTAAGGACATTATGGATAATGCTTGTTCCCACAGTTGCAAACTAACGGGTGTTAAAAAAAAATGATTTTTTTTTTAGTCATATAGGAGAAATGACGGCTTCGGCATGACAGACTATTTTCGGCAACACAAATTGAAACACTATTTTCACTGGATTTTCTTACGAAAACACTTCGCTGAATGCATGCAAACGATTCTTTATGCTTTCAGCTTCAATTTGACTATATTTTTACCACTGAGAAAAAGCAATCTAGCAAGGTTTTCTTGAAATGAAACACACGCACTACAAATTGTAGCTGATTTCGAGTTGCCGATAATAGAACAGCAGATTTACATGCAGTTCAAATGGAACGGTTGCCGAAGAAAAACTGGTTGCCGACAATACTCGCTCTCACTAGAGAAGATTGGAGCTTTGTAAAAGCGTTTCAAAACAGTTTTTGACAATTCTTTCGACTGAACTTGTTAGAGCAGCTGGCAGCAAAAGATTGTAAACAAACCAATACTGCATATGTGTGCGTTCAGAGAAAAAGGCTATAGAAAGAAGGTCGCTGCTTAGGTTGCCGAGAATACGTAAATTCCCCTAGCTAGTAAAAAAAAAATTTTTCACCGAATTAAGTATTTTTTTATTAAAAACATAATGTTTATTCTTCAAAAAAACGTCAATGAATATTGGAGAAGGGGCCCTGGTCAACCGAATGACGCAACTTAGTCGCGATGCTCTTACAAGAGCGCTGGACGGTACTGAAATCATTCTCATTTTTTATTGAACACCCGTTACTTCAAGCAATTGACTGCATCATGGCCCTTCATTGGTGAATTCACATCTTTCGATGGATAACTCGTCCGGTGAGGATCAAGATATGATCACTGTATAACAATGAAACTGTCATAGTTTAAAACCTAAATCAGACTCGTTTAAATATTTGATTGTGATATATTTGCACTCTGTGAAACATGGTTTTCTTCTGAAGATGAACTAAACCTCCACGATTTTAACATTGCCCGCCTGGACCGAGATGATTCATATTGGGCCGTACTTTTGGGGATCAAAAAGTGCTACGCCTTCTATAAAATCTCAATCCCAACAAATTCAGGCCAAATAAATGTGAAGAAAAAAGATCTTTGCATAGCTTCTGTATATGTCCCTCCAAGGACTTTCATAAACCGCCATCATCTTTGGATTTCAGTTAATATCCTTCAATCTCCATTTCTAAAACTGGCCGATATGAACTCACACGATTCTGGCTGGGGCGAATCATACGATGACAATAGAGCGGGTATTTTCTATGATTTGTGCAACGATTTCAATTTGACTATCTTGGAAACTGGTGAAGCAACACGAATAGCAAAACTTCCTGCTCGGGAGAGCCAACTTGATATATCTTTGTGCTCTAACTCACTATCATTAGATTGTCTGTGGAAGATAATCAATGATCCCCATGGTAGTGATTACTTACCTATTATTATTTAAATCAAATGTGGTCGTCAAAAAACAGATCCGTCAATTCAAGTTCCTTTTGACCTCACGAGGAACATTGATTGGCAAAAATTTGTATCGGCGGTTACTCTTGGTATTGATTCTACCGATCCTCTGTCACCATTGGAAGAGTATAGTTTCTTTACCGAACTGATCTACAGAAGCGCATTAGAAGCTCAGAAACGACGTATTTCAAGTGCATCCTTCAAAAGAAGACCCACCACCCCTGGATGAGATAACGAATGGACAAAGTTGTATCTTGAGACATCCGATGCCTTTAAATATTATCTTAGACATGAAAGATCTGAGCTTTTTGAAAAGTATCTAAAGCTTGAAAAAAAGGTTAATAACTTACTGAAAACAAAGAGAAGATATTACTGGCGTACTTTTATCGACGGACTTTCTAGAAAAACCTCGATGACAACGCTTTGGAAAAAAGCTCGATATATACGAAACCGCTCATCCTCCAACGAGCGTGAAGGATACTCCTCTCAATGGATATTCGACTTCGCTAAAAAAGTTTGTCCAGACTCTGTTCCAGCACTACCGACTTTACGGGATACCGTATGCGTTATAATGTTTGCACCATTAAGTAATGTCAAAATTAAAAAAATTCTCAAAAATTTCGTTTTCGAGTTTTTTTTATTTATTCAAAGAGGGGATGTTTTTCAGAGTCTTCAACTATGTTAATCATCGATCGAGTTTCCACTTGCTGCAATTACGGCCTCCACACGCTTCCGGAATGCACGGCAGGTTCTAATAATGTAGTCTGGATCCATTTCTCTCCAGGTACGGGTCAATGTTTGTCTGAGGCTTGCTGTACTCGGGTGGCATTTAGAACAGACCTTGGCCTTCATGACGCGCCATATTGAGTGATCCAACGGATTAAGATCGGGGCTGGATGGCGGCCACATATCCTTCGCCCAGAACGGAAGATGTTCCTGCAACCACTTCTGAATGCGGTTCGAGGTGTGGCAAGGAGCCCCATCTTGTTGAAATACAACATTTGGCTTCGGACCGTACTGTTCTTTGATCCACGGAAGAACAAACTTACTTAAAATCCCGATGTAGACCTCCGTGTTGACCTTGTCGCCTTCTGGAATGAACACTGGGTTCATTTGTTTTGCCATCGAAAGCCACCAATCCAAACACCATAACGCTAGCAGGATGCTTGGTCAGATACACGTTCTTGTGCTCGTCGGCCACGTCTTTTACCGGAAGAGAACTAATTTACCGGTCGGTTCTGGAATTTTATACGCGATCGACGGTAAACATGCTCGCTTATGGCTCATCTATACCAATTTAAGGTATCGAGATATTCGTTCCCGCTCGGGTAGTGAGGCTGACATAAGAGGTAAAATACCAAAAATAATACCTCAAAAGTGTTCTTCGAATAATGAACTGATTAATAATTTAATTATAACAATAAGAGACGGATAACAGACGCTTTTTTAGATACCAGAATACCATAGTTTGTTATTTTGAAGCTCTTCCAATACCAATTCAATGACTCTTTTAGGTGTTATTGTCTAAAAACTGAGGGATCACAGTTTGTTATTTTGGTATACATTTGATATTTAACAAAAGATTTCGATAACTGAATAATATCAAAACAAGGTTTTATACCACAAGCATACAGAAATATGGTATCATATCACATTAAGATATTCATTTGTTATCGATTAGCTAACGGTTCCTGCTCGGTAAAATGCCATAAAATAATACCAAAAAAATATTCCCACAATAGCATTCCAATACCAAATTATGATAATGCTATACCAAAACAACAGGTATTCATTTGGTATCCAAATATCAATTTTTGATATTTACAAAGTATTTTGCATGGACTTTTTTGGTATTATTCGTTGGTATTTTACCTCTTATGTCTTGCTGATCAATACCAAATTTTGGTATCAGGTAAGAATTAGGTGTTCATTACTTATTTTCTCCTGCTCCACATCCCCAATGAAAAATATTGATTGTATTTATTTTTAATGGTTTTCATGGTTTGTAGATAGAACCCGCAATATGTTTTATATTTTTCCTTGAAAATTTAGTCTTTTTTACACATTAAATCACAAAAACAGCAATTTGCGTTTTTTTTTTCGTTATGGAGTTATATTTTCTTTAGAGATATCAATACTCCTATGCGACTAGACTACCATGCGTCTTGACCATGTTATAGTCGCTATCAATCAGTGGAGACAAATGGTACTCTAGTCGCATAGGAATATTGCGAAATTCCAAAACTTAATTATTTCAAAAAATTAAAGGGTTGTCTTATACACGATCGCAGTATGACGTAGAACTACGTAAAATAGATGTATGTCATGCATTTTTGATTATAATACTTTATCTTGAATTTTTCATGTATTTCAATGTTTCGGTTATGGTTAGCATAGTCAGACCATGGTTCATCTTACGCATGAGATAATGTATTTAAATTTAATGTAATGGTTAAGAATTGACAGAATTTCCCCTACATAACTACCTTGGGTTGATCAATGTTGAGTTATTTTGCTGTGTTCAATGTACACTAAATTTGACATCGACGTCGACTACAATAGGAACTGACACTATTTCGTCACAATTTTTTTGTTGATTTGCACAGTATAGTACACAAAAACGCCATGCATGTTGTGGGATAAAACAGTTGCCAAAAAATAAATTAATTTTTTTCAGTAGCTCCATCATAACTCTTAAATCAGTGTTCTGAAGCAGCGAAGAAAGTGAAGATTGCATTTTATGATATCGCAACAGGCACCAGACTAGTAGACTAGTAGGTCCCGAAGAAACGTGCTCAAGTTTTTGGCTCAGCTATGGTACTCTCTTCGGTCCCAAGCTAATCGATGCACCCCTCGAAACATAGGAAAATCCACGAACCCCTGATTTTATCTGTCAAACTTTTATGGCAAATCAAAAACAACATTGTGTAGTACTAGAATTTCGATTAGAATGGGGTACGTTTATCGATTTGCTTGGGACCAATAGGCTAGTCAAGTAGTGAGCCAATTTAAAATCGATAGTGTCGTATTGATTGATTGGTATAACGATCATACGGGGTTTAAACACATTTTTGTTCTCCAATTTGGAGGACAACCCTAATATAACATAACCATGCATCATCATTATGTACTTTACAGCGTGTGCGTAGAATGATTGCAAAATAGGTGTTTTGCATAATAACTTTTCCAAGTTTCGTATTAGGGGCTGTTCATTAACTAAGTAGACAGTTTTTGGGACTCTTGCCCCCTCCCTCCCCCTTCCTTGTAGTTAATGAACATCCCCTTAGTTGAACCGGACCTACATCACCTTGAACCACTGACTTGCTCCTGCGTACTGCAGGACCAAGCGCCACGCCGTCCGAAGCGGTAATGAGCAGAAGCGACTTTGACTTTTATGATCTATATTTCATGAATTTGTGTGATTTACATTTATAACTTATCAAGTGACACAGATGCGTCTTTTCAACTTTAGTTCCTTTAAAATTTCAATTATTATTAATTACAGTTCCTAGTCCAATCAGGCTTGTTTAAAGAATGACCACCTTGGTGCGTCCTACCGTCCTAACCTACAACTAAAGAGTGGTACGGTCAAAATTTGGTCAAGGGAAAACGCGTGTAAATCGGTGAAATCGTTTATTTAAAAAATCAAATTAAATTTCTTTTTCAAGTTCAATTAGTATAAAATTCAGGAAAAATATTCAGTTAGGCTTCCGCTTTTCCAAATCCGAATTGCCGGGCCTTACGCTTGACCCCTGCCATCAGATTTTGTACAGCCACCTTGTCCACCTTCTTCGCCGCAGAAAGCCAGTTTGCCTTGAACTGCTGCTCGCCCTTAGCAGTTTTTTTGGTCTTCTTTAGGTTCCGCTTGACAATAGCCCAGTATTTCTCAATTGAGCGGTGCTCTGGCGTGTTGGGAGGGTTCTTGTCCTTGGGAACCACCTGCACGTTGTTGGCGGCGTACCACTCCATGGCCTTTTTACCGTAATGGCAAAATGCCAAATCCGGCCAAAACAGTACGGAACAACCGTGTTTCTTCAGGAAAGGCAGCAGACGTTTATTCAAACACTCTTTCACGTAAATTTCTTGGTTGACAGTCCCGGAAGCTATGAAAATGCTGCTTTTCAAGCCACAGGTACAGATGGCTTGCCAAACCAGATATTTCTTTGCGAACTTTGACAGTTTCATGTGCTTGAAAACATCTGCTACCTTTCCCCTTCCTTTTGCCGTATAAAACTCCTGTCCCGGAAGCTGCTTGTAGTCGGCTTTGACGTAGGTTTCGTCGTCCATTACCACGCAGTCAAACTTCGTCAGCATCGTCGTGTACGGCCTCCGGGATCACGCTTTGGCCGTCGTATTTTGTTTATCATCGCGATTTGGAGTCACTACCTTCTTGTAAGTCGATAGTCCGGCTCGTTTTTTGGCTCGATGCACGGTTGTACACGATACACCCAGCTTATTTGCGGCATCTCGGAGAGAGAGAGGTTAGGGTTTCGCTTGAAACTACCGGCAACTCTCTTTGTCGTCTCAGCGGCTTCCGGTTTTCGATTTCCCCCCGATCCAGACTTCCTGGCTGTCGACAAACGTTCCCCAAACACTTTAATTACATTTGTAACGGTTGATTTGGCAAGTTTTAGCGATTTTGCCAACTTTGCGTGCGAGTAGCTCGGATTTTCGCGATGCGCGAGCAAAATTTTGATACGCTGCTCTTCTTGCTTGGACGGCATTTTGACAACTGAAGAGTGAATTCCAAAATCAAAACAGGAGCAACATTCTACACACACACACCTTCAAAATGAGGGGTGTTCAGGTTTTTTAAATGCAAAATTGAAAGAAATACGTCAAGTTGATATTGACCAAATTTTGATCGTATCACCCTTTACTATATACACCTGATCTACTATAAACAAATTGCTTATCAAAGCATGTTCTGATAAATTATATTTTTGTGCAAATTTATTCTTAATTTCGTTAATTCTTGAATCTATTTTGGCAAAGCCTGCCTCTTCATGTAAATTTGTTATTCTAGTGTCGAAAGGACGATCAAGAACCATCCTCAGCACTCTATTCTGAGCGACCTGGATTTTGTTCCTGTGAGTCTGTGCACATGATTCCCACACCGGAGCTGCGTAGAGGATCGCAGGTGCTATGATTTGTTTGTAGACAGCCAGTTTGTTCACCCTTGAGAGGCGGGATCTGCGGCAAATCAGCGGATGCAGACACCTAACCAAGGTAGAACACTTGACTACAGTTTTCTCTACATGCGCACGGAAGAGGAGCTTTTCATCGAACAACATCCCAAGATAGGTTACTTCGGCAGACCACTCATCGCTTGTGCCATCCATGATTACAATACAAGATGGAGCCAGTTTCAGTTTGGGCGATTGCCGATGGAGGAACATGATCGCTTGTGTTATGGAGGCATGATTTTGATTTTCCACGTGCTGGAATAATCAGCAAAGGCGTTAAGGCATCGTTGAAGTTCGCGAGGCATCCTTCCTTTGACGGCTATTGCGACATCATCTGCGAACAGGAAAAACACGCAACCGTCTCCAAGGAGAGGAATGTCGGAAGTGTAAATGCTGTAAAGCAAGGGGCCCAGCAGACTGCCTTGCGGGACTCCTGCTGAGATGGAAAACGGGTCTGAAAGACAACCATTCAACGATAATTTAAACGACCTTTGCTCAAGGTAGTTACGGGTGATTTTAACCAGATGTAATGGGAAGTTGAAGTTACAAAGCTTGTACACAAGTCCGTCATGCCAAACATTGTCAAACGCCTTTTCAACGTCTAACAAGGCCATGGCTGTGGAATTGGATACAGCTTTGTTACTTTGGATGTTATTCATCACCCGTGCTAGCTGTATCCAAACTGTTTCGGAAGGAGAATGTTATTTTCCTCGACAAACTTGTGCAAACGATTGAGAATGAGTTTCTCGAACAATTTGCTCAGCGCTGAAAGGAGGCTGATTGGTCTGTAGCTTGAAGGCAATGTTGGATCCTTACCGGGCTTGTGGATTGGTATGATTTTTGCTACTTTCCAGATGCTTGGAAAAAAGTACAGTTCCAAGCATCTGTTGAAGATAGCGGTTAGAAGAGATTGCACTTTCATGCTGAGTCTCTTCAAGATCAGATTGAATATACCGTCAAACCCGGGAGCCTTCATGTTCTTGGTGCATTTCAGCGCTGAGCAAATCTGTTGTACTGTAATCATATCCGCCGGAGGCACGACACAAGGGGAGGCATCTAGGTTTTGAACGCATTGGGCAGCCTGATCATCGAGCGGACTTTGGATAGTCGAGCCAAGCAAATGTGATGAAGCGACACGCTTGCCGATCGCATTTGCTTTCTCCTGTGGGGTGATTAAAAGCCGATCGTCATCATTTTCGACTCTGAGAGGTGGAACGGGTTTGGGATGAGTTTTCAGGACCTTGGTTACCTTCCAGAATGGTCTGGAGCGGTCGTCCAGATTCTGAACAACACGCCCGAAACTTTCATTTTGGAGTGAGTCCATTCTGGAAGCAATCTGCCTGTTCAGATCGGCCATTTCACGTTTTTTGCCCAGATCTCCAGTCCTCTGAAACTGGCGTCTACGAATATTTCTCAACCGAATCAGTAATTGGGTGTGGGAATCAATAGCAACAAACTTACCCCTCACAGGAACTTGTCGAACGTATGCCTCGTCAGCCATGGATATGGCCTGTTGGAGTCTTTCCAACGTCCGGTCGATGTCATTTACGGTGTCGAGCGGTGGATTTTGATTGATGTTGCTGTCCACCATTCGACCGTACTGCACCCAGTTGACATGGTGGTAGTCTTTACGCAGGCAGCTTCTAGCAGCAACCACGTTGACACCAATTTCAGTCACCACCGGTTGGTGGTCGGAGCTGAGATCGTTGTGCGCCTGGATAGTCCGATGTTTGACAGGAAAAAGTCCAGGGTGGAGGGATTTTTCCGCCGGAGAGTAGTAGTAAACAGCGATAAACCGGACGTTTCCAGTTGGTGATTCCACCTCCACACTAACGGCCTCGATGATAGAAGTGCGGATGTGGGGCAGAATGCAAAATTGATTCCCTTTCTGGCGATGACCGCAACACCACCCCCCCCCCCCCTGGAACTGGTGCGATCAAGCCGGATAATGTTGTGGTCAGGCAACCAGAAGCTGTCACCGGACTTTAGGTGGGTCTAGGTTAGAAGAACCACGTCGATCCTATGCTTGCGGAGGAAGTCGCCAAGCTCAATCTGTTTTGCTCTTACAGAGCAAGCGTTCCAGGTAGCGATGGTTAGCGGTTTAGACACCATACTGGATGATGAACTTACCGAGCACTTGGATCTGTTCGGGCTTATTGCGGCACTTACGTAGAGCACCGGTCATGTTGATGAAAATCTCCATCAATTCATCCGCTGTGAACAGATCGGGATTATTTGGTTGAGCTGTTGGTTGTCTCCAGAATCCAGGGGGGATGGAGAGCTTTGTCCAGCAGAAGATCCAGATGTTTCTTGAGGGGGGGGGGGGGTTCGCGCCCTTGGATTCGCTTATCTATGAAGAGGCGGAAAGTCCTCCGCCCTGAAAGCCGGGGCCTTATCCTTCTTTCGTGCTGGTTAATTTTTGGTGGACGCCTGATTTCGGATGCGCTTGACATCCTCGCGTTTAGGGCACTGCTTGTTGGATCCTTGGTGAGCACCACCGCAGTTGGCGCATTTTAACGCCACAGCTGTCGGAAGTGGCGTGGTCTTGAGCGCAGTTGCCACAGCGTGGCTTAATGTTGCAGTTGCGGGTGCCGTGTCCGAAGTTCAGACACCGTTGGCACTGAGTCACATCACGATGGCCGCCACGGTATGCTCCCAGCGGACGATGCTGGAATTGATGGAGCGGATGGCTTTTAGCGCGTTGAGCGTCACCGTTCCCTTCTGGAAGTGTAGCAGGAAAAGGCTATCCGGATACGCTTTCACATTTTCGTCCTTCCTTGTCATTCGATAGACGGCTTTTGGGGCCAGCTTGTACCGGCCCCTGATTTCAGCTTCGATAAACTTCGGGTTGAAGTTTGGTAGGCCCCTGATGACGACCTTGAATGGCTTCTCACCGGGAATGTCGTGGGTGAATAAATCCACCTTGGAAGTCCTCAGGTGGGCGACGACCAAGTCATACTCCGCTTTGGTACGGAGCACCACCTTGATGCCGACTCTGCCCAACTTGTATTCGGCTTTAACGCCCAGCGTCGCTAGATCCGCGATGAGCTCATTAAGATGGGCATTTTTCACTACCAATGGAGGTAGCTTCGCTTTTGCCGTACTCGGGCCGGCAGAATTTTCATTGTCGATGGCGTCGCCGAAATCACCGATGTCGCAGAAGCGCGGCAGCAGCGCTGTTTTATATTTTTCAGAACGATGTGCAACCAAGTGGTACTCGATTATGATGACTGGGTTTGGGGAAAACGCTTATTTCATGAAAACAGTGATAAAATTATCATTTGTACATTTTTCAAAAGTTTTATTACGGGAAATTGGAAAAATATTTATTTCAGCAGGTTTGTAATGTAATATCCTATCGATTGGCGTATTTGGATTTTAATTTCATTTATAAATGACAAAGTTACAAGCGTTCAAAACCTAACACTATTTCAACACACATATTTTTTTGATTTGCACCCCAGTATAGTCGACAAAGACGTAGTTCTACGTCAAAAAACCTATGTTTGAAATCATCAAAACTTTCGCAATTTTGGAACTTTGAAAATTATAAACACCCTTGAATCTTGATAAAAGTTTTTTATTACGGACATCTAAGACCATACAATGCTACAATATTCCAGAATTGACCTCACATAGGCAATATATAGTGTTTTAATTTTGTATGGGTTCTGAAAGTCATAACAATTGTTATTTGCCCTGTGAATAATTGTGTTGTATTGTTCTATGAAAGTTAGTCCAAGTCTAAGATAATTCCTCATTTTCATGTGAGAAGTGTCAATAGTTAATCACAGAAAATTGGAACGATTGGTTGAAAACCCACCGAGAAAAAGCGGTGGTTAGAACTCAGTGGGTAGCGCGTTCTTCGGGGGAATGCTGTACTTTCACCTTGATAGCAACGGCCGGTGTGTAAACTAGTTGCTAGCTAAAATAGCAACTACCAAAGTTGACAAAAACAGCAATCCGAATAGCAACAGCAGTAGCAAATAGCGTGTGTGGAAATGGAAGCGAAACTTAACTCAGATCGCCTCAAAACACCCTCAGCTTATCGCAATTTCAGCTCATCTGAAGGCTTTCCGAAGTCGTATGATAAGTTAGAAAATGCTTTTATTCCCGATAAAAACAAGTTTAAGTCACGGGTCTACCCATCAGCTTCCGCATCTTCGACCAGCACCACCCAATACACCAGCTTCCCCGCAGGTATCGCACAACTCAATCTAGCCACAATCAGCGCCGCAACACTGTGATGACTCTCCGTCGTGTGTGATACAACCCACACGTTTCCAGATCGACACGGACGTGTAGCGCGCTCGCTATAGCATAACATGATACGTAACACCCAGTCACCTAATTGCGAAGCATCATCGTGGTGCACCTATGTAAGCGGGTATAGCAAGCAACCACCAAACCAGTGCAGTGCAGTTGCACCATGCACCTCCGTTCGCGGACCCTACAACATTGTAAGCGGAGCTGCTAAACCAAAACAACCAAGCATGATTTTCCCCTCAACACACGAACTTCCCCTCCGTAGCCGAAGGGGAACATGCTACAGTCGCAGGGGAAGCCATGGAATGAAGGAATAGAGTGAATATGTTGGTGCGATCGGCTCCGAACGGGTGACTTGCCATAAAACGAACATCGAGGGGAGGCACAGTATGGCATAAACCCATTCAGTCGGAGCATGGGAGTCCATTTCATGTTGGGACTTTGAACGAAACGGTTGGAAAAACCGCCACCTTGCGGGAGAATGATGGCAGATCGGAGCGGACATGCGCGCTTCGATCGCAGGAGAGTTTCTCGCACGCGAAAAACCCGCGGAGAGCGAGCGGAACGCTCGCAGGACGACGTTCTGCACGCTCGCAGTTAACTTCTTTTACATCGCTGCCGTCTCGAGGGCCAGCATAGAACATTAGCACAAGCAGCACAAACCAGCTGAGGGGATTTTACAGAAGGGAAAATTTAGTAACGTCGTGGCTTCGGTGAAAGCAAGTCGTAAAAAGCTGGTTTTTCGTATCAAGGAACCGGATCGCGCGGCCGATTTTTCGCGGGCGAGAGCTTTTCCTGCTGCAAGTATATTTTCTCGGGGAGTTGGATTTTTCCCAGCACCGAACTGGAACTGGGTGTTCGCCGCTCGGGTGTGTTGTTTAAAGTTGGTACCGAAGTTGGAAAAAGGGTATTTGACTGCTTGCGAGGATAAAGGCTTTTGGGATCGTCCCAGCCGGACATGAATTGGCAAATTATGTGAAACATCCTTTCCGGTATCGTTATCAGTGTTCGCTGCCCATGGGCGGTCCAGACCTGGCCCAATAAAGATCAACCGTTATCGATTCAAGGGACTCCTTCCGGTGCAAGTGGCTCCGATTTTCGATAGCCCAAGAGAAGAGGTTGTTACATCAGTCGGGACAGCAGCATCCTTCTCGCCGTGTTGTTCCGCTGAACTTCGCGAGTCGTGTTGTTGTTGTTGCTGTTGCTGTTGCTGGCCGTGCGAGTCGTTTCGGTAGTGTGGCTCATATTATGTTACTTGGAGTGGTGTGAGTGCGATGCTAAGCAGAGTAGCGTAAACCTGCTTGTGAAGGGTTTTTGGGTCGCTCGGAAGTGAAGAAGGTGTTGGAGGAAAACATTTCTTTGATTTATTCCTCGCAAATTGCGATTTCATAAGCAAAAGTGGGTGTTTTAAGCAAAACATATAAACACGAAACAAATCTAAAAAAAAACAAAAAGAAAAACTTCACATAAATTCAGGCGCCTGATGTAATAACACAATCGGAGAGAAATAGGCGAAACAAGATGAAAATATATGCCCTTGCAAGCAAATGAAAAAAAAGGAATCGTGAAAACGGTGCTGGTTATAGGGCTCGCGAAACTCGCCAAAAAAAAGGAACACAATCCCCCCGGAACAAGGCAAGGAGGGTCGATTTAGCTCGATGATTTATTGGAACAAGTGTTTGTGCGAATGAATTATTTGTAAGCCCACCCAGCTGTCGTTGTTACCGTTGTTGTTGTTGTTGGTGTTGTTCTTGTTGATGCTAATTCCGCGAAGGAAATCGGTGTATGTTCCCGAAATTCTTTTCTCCCGACTGGGTGGAGCATTTGGCCAAAAAAAAAATCAAACCAAATTAAATTGAGATTAAGATTCGGCCCCCAAAATTTGAAGTGATCCAAATCCAACGTATATATCGTGAGGGAGAAGAAATCAAATTCCAAACATAAACAAAAGCGAAGAAAAGCGCTGGAAGCTGTCAGACGACGACGACGACACACAGAAACGGAACGGTCAGTTCTTCGTAGTATCGTTTCGAGTCGTGTCTCGGGTCGGGTGGAGCGAGGTGGATAAGAAGAATCTCGATGCCACACGCACGACCTCCTCGGTGAAGATCTATGTAGCGTCAGCCCATCATCAACATCATCTGCTGTTTGGCTGTTGCTGTGGAGGCCCTGGCCCTGGTGCTGGGTAACACGAGCCCTGCTTTCGATCAAATTTTCGGAGCGAGTATTTTGACAGCTGACAGACGCGGATAAATTTCGTGCTGAAGTGAGGTTAGTTTTTGTTTTTTTTCTCCATCGTCGTCTTACAGCCTTTTGTTTTTAGTTTTTCACCTTCATCATCTACGGTGGTGTTGGCGGCAGCAGTAGGTACCTATATTCGTCTCCAGCATTTTGGACCGTGAAGAAGAAATTTCAAAAGAAGATTACTCTTTCTTTCACAATCAGGGGCGTGTTTGGGGCTGTTTACTACGAGGGGCGTCCTGTGGTGGGAATTATGAATTTCCTACATACTACGAAAAACTCATGTAAATTTATGTTCCTTGAAATCGACACATGTAAACGGGCCTTTTGGCATAAGAATCAGTTAAAATAAACGAGAAAATCAACTCAATCAAACGTGTTCTCTTCGTCGAGTTGCTGATGTTTCGGTTTGAGAAAACTTAATTTTACATTTAATGTTTGTTTACGTTTTATAATTTACGTCCAATATGGATTGCGTCTCGTGTAAAAGTAGTTATTTTCAAGTGTGTACGAATGTTATGTCATACAGTTATCGTATGGTATTTTGAAGCATTCGAATTCTGTTTGTGCCAACGATTAGAGGACTTTGAAGTTTATTCATAGAGAATTTATTGTGTTGATGATGGATACTAAACTGAGATACGCAGAACTATAATGCTTGGAAATCATATTACGATTTATTTGATAGACTCTATCGATAAATCAGCATTTTAATGAAGTAATGAAATTAGTGGAATGCTCACAAACAGCAAAAGAGGTTATCCTCATTTATTAACACTTAATTAATTTTGGTATCCATGACCAATACGTGTTTCGACAACAATGTACAGAATGTTACAATATTACTTCCTTTAATTTGGCATGCATTAAAGTGGTACATGATATAGGTTTAACAGTTATCTAAAATTTAAATGTTAAAGTCAACTTGTAAATCTTTTTCCATCGCCTACCATTTAAAGTTCAACATAAATTAAAACCTAACAGCATTTTAAGGATGCCCTTTGCATCGATGTCGGGGCCATATTAATGGCTTGGTGGTTACTTGGGATGTGTGCTAATTCTGAACGATGACATAAGCAGGGCTGGTAGTGAGTCACTTTTTAGTGACTTGGTCACTTTTTTCAAGCCAGTCACTAAAAAGTCTCTTTTTTTTAAGGTCAAGTAACTAAAATCACTTTTTCTTCTAATACGTCACTATTTTCAACTTTTTTTTAGCGTGAATTTATTTCAAGATTGATCATTATTTGCTTTGTGACGATAAATCGCCTTTCTCTATCTAGAAGGGTGTCTACTCTTTTTTCTAAATAAAATTTTCTTGAGTGTTCCAGGTTTTTCCAGAACTTTAACGGATAAATTTAAGGCTTATAATAAGAAAGCTATTTTTAAAATGCCAACAATAACTAACCCAAACGTTTTTAAGACATGGCAATCAGTTTTAAATAAACAACTTTATTATCAAATCTATTGAATGTTGTAGTTTAGCACTTACTTGTTTTCTCACTCTAATAAAGTTAAAAAAAAAAACCTTCCCTTATGTAGGTAAGTCCAAGATCTAAAAATATCCAATGTCTTGTAGTTTCGTATTCTATGTACAAGTTCAAGATATTGAAAATTTTAAAAGTGCCTGAATAAAGGAAAACATTAAATGATTTACTTCAAGTTCGCAATTAACTTAATGAAAAATCAGAGATCTTCATTGCAGTCCCATTAACTTCACAGCAATTGTAGGAATTTTGAAGAAGTTCTGAGGAATGAAAGGAAATGCTTAGAAATTTAGTGAAGCGCCATAAACAAACTGCGAAGTTAACACACTGAAATTATGGGGAAGCTTTGGAAGCTTTAAGAACTTCAAATCGGTTCTTTTAACATCCGAATATTTTCAGGAACTTTAATGAAGTTCCTAGAATTTCAGAGCACATCACAGGTGTTAAGCAAATTTGAGAAATATACAAACCTTGAGGGGTATTGTGGAAATTTTTAAGTTCTAAGCACCTCAGAAAAGCTAGATCTAGAGATCTTTGGGGGATTTCAGATCTTAAGAGCAGTTCCCATGACTTTAGTTCAGACTTTTTGGAGCAGTTTAAATATCTATAATCGTAAATTTAGAAAATTTGAGAACCCTCAAGCGTGCTTGGCATACATCGTTTTGGTCACGAACTGCTCATTTGCTTATAACATTGCACACAGTTGACGAAACATAGTTCTATTTGAAGCAGTCAATAGAATAGAGTTTAAGCTTGCTATAGATACGTGAAAAAAAAAAGTAGATTTTAATTCTAGTGATAAACTGTATTTGTTTTTGCGTTGCAAAAATTAAGTGAGAAATGCTCGCTGCACATCTCGGACTTTAAGTGCAAAAAATTATTGGTGATGATTCAAATGTTAAGATTTACCTACTCTTTGCATATCTATACTGAACTATGATCCTAATCTATCAATAACTTTAAAGAAAAACGAATTTCAACAACTGAGTGAAAAGTTATTAACAAATGAGCAGTTGGTGTGTACAACTGTGCATGTCGAGCATGCCCTTTAGATGTTCTGAAAATTTCAGGGAAGTACAGAGACCATCAAATAATTTATGAAAACTTCAGAAATATTTCAGGAACTTCACAGAAGTCCAACAAATTTCAGGGACATTTATCTTCAATCGAATTGAGAGCTCAAGACAATAATTTCAAGAAAATGGTAGAAACCTTTAACAAGTTTCGGAAACTTCAGCAAAGCTGCAATAGAGCTTTTGGAACGTGATAAAAATTATATGAACATCCGGAAAACGTGAGAGTTTATTAAGTGTGTTATATCATAAAGATTTTTAAGAACTTTAAAAAATGGAAAAATTTAGCTTTGTTGATTAAATAATATCAACGAAGTTCCATTAATTAAAAAAAAATGCAAGAAATTTAAGCAAGCAGCGATAATTATCTTCAAGAAATTCCAGAGTACTTAGAATTTAGATAGTTTCATAATAATCTGCGAAGTTCCGAGTACTTCGAGGACCATCAGATAGCTTCAGAGTAATCCCATTAACTTACAATAAATTCCGTTGAATTATGGGTTATTCGAAAAATTCTAGGATTGATCCAAAATTGTCATTGAATTTTAAATATATATATCAGAATATTTGCCGGATTATTAAACAAATTTAAAGAACTTCAGGTTAACATAGATAAGTTCAGGGAAAATAAGAGAGCGTTTTTAATAGTTAGAATACTTAAGGAAAATAGTTGAAACTTCAAGGCAAATCAATTAATTTCATAAAATGTGCGGGTTCTTAAAATATACTGATCAATTCAGGGCTGTCTAGAGAACTGTAAGGAAATTCAATAATCGTTTAAGTAGTTTCAATAGCACCAGGAACTTCTAGACTATTGAAGAAGTTTCAAATAAGTGTCGATAATTTAATGGAAGTTTCATGAACTTCAGTGATAACCGTAAAACTATATTAATTATATTGTTCTAATTCCATGAAAATGGCGAAAGCAAAAAAGTTCCAGAAATTTAGAAAAACTTTGAAAACTTCACACAAGGATACTGCCGGTAATCGCAAGTCAGTCCCATCTGCATTTTAATCAATTTTGAGTTAGCATCATTATTCAGTTTATCTTTCTATGTTTTTTGAGATGTGCTTTTGAAAAAAGGTGGTTTGTTCAAGAAAAATGAAAAACAATACCAAGTCAAATTGTCCCACACTGAAAAGTAACCGCAAGTCAGTCCCATTAGAAAAAAATATGTTAGAAATGTTAGACAACACATCGCATTATGAGATTTGTCTCAAGACAGACTTTGTCCACTTCCCCTAGGGTATCTGGAACATGTCCTGATGTGGCCAATATAGTTGTTACGATACTCAGTTTGACCGCCAATGGATGGCTTTGAATTCTCACGTGATTTGATATATCGCTTGATGGATTTTGATTTGAAAAGGATATACCACTTCCCCGGGGATACCCGGAACATGTCCGGATTTGGCCAACATGGTGCCAACATGACTCTTATCGATCTTATTTTTGAATTCTCATGTGAATTATGTGAATAATCCATTGATTTATCGCATGGTGGGTTTGGCACGTTTATGAAAAGCTCTGGTCTGATGAAGACCCATACTCACCGGAAACAAACGCTCACCGGAAACAAACGCTCTGGAACCAGCAAACCAAACCCAGAAACATTCAATGACGTTCTATGGGACCATGGTATCTTTCTACTGTTCAATGCTGTACTAAACTAATGCAGCATCGTCATGGAATTGTGACTGACTTGCGGTTATTTTTCTCATTGACGTTAAATGTAATCGCAAGTCAGTCCCATTCAGATTTTGGCCATAAAATAAAAATTTCACGATATTTTTTTCAATATTTTATGGTAAACATAGATGCATTCTATCACATTGTACGTTTATTTTTAAATTTATCCCTCCAAAATAAGTGTCAAATTAGAAAACTTGTAAAATCTTTGAACGCCGTTTTCTCATTTCCAGTTTATTACAGATGGGACTGACTTGCGATTAAGGGCAGGATAGTGTTCTTCAAAAACATTTCGAGAACTTCATACAAATCTATGGAGCTTAAGGGGAGAACCGCGAACTTCAGGAATTTTTATGAACATTAGCTAAATGCGGGAGCATTTGAAAGAAGTTTAGTAAGCTCCAACAATTGGAGGAATTTCAGGGAGAGGTCAGTTCCATTAGTTTCAGAAAATTAGTGGGAAATTCAAAGCAGTTCCCAGATTTTCAGATACCTTCCGAGACGTAAAAAAATTAATTGAGGCCTTCGCATAAATTCAGAGGTTCACTGAAGCTTAAACATTTTCAATTAAATTCAGCGCTTCATGAGATTTGCAAAAACGTTAGAGCAGTTTTGAGAATTTCAGAAAAGAACAGAGAACCTCCGAGCAGTTCCATTAACCTTTGAGAAGTCACATAAAGTTTAAAGAAGTTTAGAGAACTTCAGCGAATTGCTAAACCTTTAGAAGAGATTCGTGATCATTAGAAACATTAAGGAAACTTTAGGAAGTCCTATAAAGTTCAGGGAAGTTCAAGAATTTGATGAGTAGTACTGTGAGCATCAGACTAGTTTCTTAAACTACAAAAGAACTTCAAGGCAGATTCATTAACTTCAGGAAATATATGGGATGTTCTCAGAATAGTCCATTCCATATTCAATGGAAGTTTCGATGAAGCTATCCTCCGAATTTAATTTTCTTTCAGTTTTCCTCGAAATTACCTTAACATTCACCACAATAAGACACCCTTCAGAAAGATTATCAGAATATTAATTGAATTCATTTCAGCTTTCCTTTTGAATCTCACTCCTTTCCTTGGAATTCTACTTGCATTGAAAGTCTCCTAAGAATTCATCGGCATTTCTACTCACAAATTCCTTAGATTTCTTCTCCTGAATTTATTTTCAGAATTCCTTTGAGTTATTCTCAGATTTAATTGTAATCCTTCTTTTAGTATTTAAAAAAAAAAAAATCCAAGGACTTATGCTCCGAATTTGTTTTCTCGCACAAACTTTATGAAATTATCCTCAGAATTCCCTTGAAATTTTCCTTTGAAGTTCTCAGAAGTTGTGCTCATTAGAAATTCGTTTAAAAAAATAAAATTTACTATTAATTCAATTCAGGGTCACTTTTTAGTCACTATTTTTACAACTTACAACTATAAGTCACTATTCAGTCACTTATTTCTTCAACATTGTCACTAAAATCACTATTTTTGACAGCAGTGGTGGCTACCAGCCCTGCATAAGGTACACACTAAGAAATGTTTACCGACTTCTATTATTTTTAGCGAACTGTACACAGCTGAACTGTTGGGTAAAAATCAGGTATTTGAATTCAATAGCATTGTGGACTCAATTATTTAAACAAGACGGACAGTGTTTTGAATTTGAAAATTAGTGGAACAGCTTTTGACATTAACAGAGGGAGAGTAGGCTGTGCGTGTGATCAAACGTGAAGTTTGGTTTTTTTCCGTGGAGTTTTTTTTTTATCTATAATCTGTTGCTGATCTGGCCAAACCCAGGCCCAGGAGACAATTTCTAGTTGCTCAGTCCCTATTATTTGCCGCTGCAAAGCTGTTCCGAAGACAAGTAGAACCTCCACGAGGCGTCCCATCATTCGTTTCGTCCCATCACTCGTTGAGTCGCAGCGTTGAACCTGACTATTGGCCACGAAAAGGCGTGCCAATGCAAATCAAAAATCGACTACATACATCCGAATATTTGTTTATCTCAAATCGACGGAAGGTGCAACTACCATAAACCGGACTAGTTCATATTGATCTTCGTCAAGCTTCGTCTACAATTTGGACTTCTACATCAACACATATCAGCCAGCAGCCTTCAGTTCAATTGGCTAAACTTGGTGAGTTCGTTCCATTTTGTAAATTTGTATCTTTTCAAATTTTAATCACCTTTTTGTGATGCGTTACTGATATAAGATCTACCACCGAATCCTAGTCGGGACAACTTCAAACTTGGAAATCAGGATTTTTTCAGTAATCAAAGGATAACATTTTAGTGCTTGTTACTTTTTATTACTTGATACTAGTGACACGACTCGGGTAGTGACCACCGCTGATATGCAAGTCTATATTGTATATCTCAAATTAAAATATTGATTATGTTCAAAGAGTTTACATAATCCTTTTCCCTTTGTCCTTCTCTTTTTCCTTTCCCCCTTCTCTTTTCATAAAGCAAGTAATGGTCGGAGGCGAACCAGCCTAAGGCTGAAAGCCTCCTAAATAAAGCTAAATTAATTAATTAAAGCAAGTAATGGCGCTATAGCCATAAGCCATAAAAAGCTAGGACAAGAGTTAATGCTAATGTCCAAACCGTCAGAAGCATGGAGCATCACTTAACCTTTCTAGCTTTGATGCTTCCAACGAACAACCAATCATATAATTACCAAAATCGGAACGTACGGTACGAGATGTCCACGTTTCATCCTTTTATTGGATTCTGAAGCATCGTGTTTAAATCTTCGATTTAAACAGGCCCGATGTTTTCTGAATCATCTTGTCCTTTAAATGCTGCACAGTAGGCCTGGCCGTTTTGATATGTGTGACGCATCTTCGATGTGAAACATATATCAAATAGACACGAAAAATTATGGAGGTATATCCATTATTTTCCAGGATGCTTTCAAGAACTGGCTGTGTTGGTGTTAGATTAGATTAGATTCGATTAGAAAAATTAGTGGAACAGCTTTTGAAATGAGAGGCAAAGTTTTACAGAACGTTCAGCTGTTGGAAGTTCTGTAAAAATTACCGGAACTGGTAATAATTGCGAAGTGTGTAATATTGAAATGTACGTGGTATTCCGAGAACGTGAGGTATTGGTTATAAGCATTTAGAAGTATCTGAATTTTTGAACTATGTGCTTTACGAAAACCTTTTGAAATGCTTTAGTAAGCTTTTTGTTTTATATAAGGTATCTTATTATTGTGTTATGCTGGCTCAAAAGTGATGACTTCGAAGAATTCAAGAGTTTTTTTTAATGCGTTCACGATTATTGAGAATTATGGAGTATCAGGCAGAATTTCGAGAAATAAATGCAAAATATCGTTTCATAATACTTTTTCAATAATATAAAAGACTGGAAAAAAAAATAAAATAAGTTTTGTGAGTGTTGGAATATGATTTGAAAAACGAAGCATTTATATTTCGATCGTTTCATACAACTGCATCATTGATTATGAATATCATTTATACGTACGTTTTAATTTTTTAAAGCAGCATAAAATCGAAGCACGAACTAGTTCATATATTACAATTCATCAAAGCTAGAAAAGTGTAAAATTTAAAGTGTGTTCAATATCCGGGCTCTGAGCAGCCATGACCTACTCTTTCAGAAGATCCAAAATATCCGTCAAAATGACCAAATGGTGACATATAAGTCCTATTTCACGATGTGATTTATATAAAATCAATAGTGTTGGCGGTAAATTTATGAATTTGAGATTTTAAACCAGATGTGAACATTGAATGTCCACGAACAGAACCTCCGGATGATCCAGAACAACTGTAAAATCGATCACACCAAGAAACAGAACTTTAAACGCTGTGATTTGCAATTGGAATCGAGATAAGAGTACGATTGTAGGACTGTGAACTGGATCAGGATTTTGGATGATTACGAGCTTCCTGAAGATCCGAAGCATCCAAAAATTGTGACCACTTTATGAAACGAAACTTAGAACCAGTGATCTCAGGAAGCACATAACATATGTGGAACTTCATGCCAAATAGATGACTAAAAGTTGACCCCTTTTTGTGTTGGTATAACTGGCATAGTTGGACATCGATCTGTCAAAACAAAATTTTCGTGATATCGACACTCAGCGTTCATAAGGACCAATGTCGTAAACGTAAACCATGGCTTCTTTCGTAAATTTCTCGTAGTTCAAAGTCAATCAATGTAAGCCACCAATTCTATCGGATAGGAGGACTCTCGCTCTACACAATCATCGCGGTGGTTTACCTGAGTGAGTTTTCATTCTCGAGAAATTCTCCGAGGAAGTAATTGTTTACGTTTGCGACATTGGCCCTTGTGAAAAAAGCAGGTATAAGGTTGCATGCTCAGTAAGCATTGATGTTGACGGCGACTCTGCAGCTCTTTACCTATGGTAAAATCTCATAAGCATCTGACAATCTGTGCATGAAATCTAGTGGACTTTGTCTTAGCTCTTCATTCCACCATGGTACGAGCAAGCCGCCGTCTTTTCACGGAAAGATTGACAGTATTTTATGGGATTAGTAGTGAAAGGGTAAAGAAATGTTCACGGCCAGACTGATGTTTGCTTATGGGATCTTACGGATTTTACCATAGGAGTAAAGAGTTACAGAGTGAACGAAAAGGCGAACTGTCAAAAAAATGCTGGGGTGGGACGTGCTGTTGAATCAGCCTACTGATTATTCTTGTATGAAATTGGTTCCAAACGAAAACAGGCCCTGTAGGTTTCTTATGGTTTGTTTACGTTTGGAACCAGTTATGCGAGGTAGGCGACGATTGTTCGTATTTGATAGCCACCTCCCCCCCCCCCCCTCTTAAGAAAATGCGCAATAAGTGTTAAGAGGTGAGGCCCAGAGAATTTATCGTCTCTTTTGTTCATCTGCTGTATAAATGGTTGACAGAGTTTGCTGTTTACAGCTCATTTGATAATGTGAGCATCAGGGCTGGAAAGCACCTCAGAGCGTTAGCAAAGCAACTTTGTGCATACATCTCACAACACTCGACAAAGAGAGTGCGGTTCTCCCATTTACTTCGCACACTCTTTTCCAAATAATCTGTGAGAAAGCAATCCACACAATGAGCGGTACACTCCGCGTGGCGCAGGGAGCGAATATAATACAACAAGCGCTAATGGCTTCTTTGAATTCTTTGCAGGCTTTGCTTACAACGACTGCATACATAGGAGATGAAGAATGACATATCGAAGAAGAATTTTATCTTCTTGTTGGGTTACCATGTGCAACCCTACACTAAGTGGCGCTCTTTGCGTCGGAACCGTCGGAGCGATGGCTACACATTGAGCTTTCGTTATTTCTGTGTGTATGTCTTTTTTTTTTTTTTTTTCTCTTTGATTTGTTTTCCGTCGATCTTGTTTTCCGTGCTGAGCACCAATGCTACCGACGCCAGGGAGGCAGCTCCCACACCTGGACCCTACCTTTCGACCCATCAACTCATGAACCGGGGACCAACGGCTTTACTTCCCATCCGAAGGAAGGCATGATCAGAGATGTTATGCCTCAGAACATCCCGGCGGCGCCGACTGGGATTGAACCCAGGCCTGCTGGGGTGAGAAGTAATCACGCTTACCACTACACCACCGGCACCGCAAGACTGTGTGTATGTCTGTCTTCTCTTCTCCGCTGCTTTACACTTGGGCAGGGCGAAGACAAGCAAACTTTGTGTTAGCTTTATTATCACTTTGTTTAGTTCAGGAAATCAGTACATTGCGCGCATTGAGTGATCAGGTGACAGCCCTGGTGGCCATTCTTTTTTCGACTAGCGACAGGGGGCTTTTCAAAGGTATTTTCACTAGTATTTTCTAGTCGATTAGAAGTCAATCAAGAGCGTTGTTAAACAGTAATTAACCTTTTCAGATGCAATATTTCTACGTCTCTTCAACCTGGTTGAATTGTATTGGATTGATTACGGATATTATGTTAATTGAATGCAATGTAATGCTAACAATTCGAAGATTTTGCTGCTGCTCTCTGGACTTTAACATGTATGCACTTAACTCCAAATTTGAACAGTCGTATTTTTCTCAAACGAAACCTTATGAAATCAAAAATTGATGCTTTTGGGTACAAAAAAAAATCCAAAGAAAAGATGGTACGTTTATTTTTATTAAAAAATTAGCCTCAGAGAAAAAAAAAATTGAAAAAATGAATCAAATTTAGAGTTAGAAGAAATGAACGCATTGAGTTTCCAAACGTTTTTGGCCATAATTTCAGAGAAACAATACTTTTTGATATCATTGATATCCATAATTGGGCTGTGAATAGCTGGGTGGCTGGTCATCGCATAAAAAATCGGCAAATAATGTCTTCTTTTTTAATGCAAACGTTAATATTTTGCTGTGTGAAGCAAGATGATGAATTTATTAAAGCTAGCTATATTATTATAAAAAAAAGAAAGTATATTGTTAAGGAATATGAAGAGATGAGTTCAGGAGTACTAAGAAGACACATGATTATAAACCACGATAGAATTATTTTAATAAAATTAACTACCCCCTTACTCATTTTACAGCTGGTATAATCAATTTGACCGATTGATGTCCTTCTGTACCACTTGAAATGGGGTCGATTTTTGATGATCGAGTTCCACATATTTTATGTGCAGGAAGGCTATAGCTGACCTGCCTGCGTATCCAGTTATTGGAAATAAGCATTATTTTTCACGATTTTCTAGAAGGGTGCAATGATTAATCCTCACCAAGACAACCAGAATGCATGTATATCTAAGTTGTGTTTTAGGATATGCAAGTATATATATTTACAAAAAATCGTATTCAATACAAAAATATGGCTTATACCTACAATAGTGGAGGCCATGTTTGTGAAAATTTAAAATTACTTTGTGAGCTATTTCATTTGACATCAAATACCACTTAATCGGTAATAACAAATTAAGTTTGACAAATCTTACGAGTTTATCCAATTTTATGTGTACTCTTGTGCTATAAAAAAACATAGATCTTATAAAAGTAAAAAAAAAAAACATCATTATATACGATGAAATATAAACATAATGCGATGAATTTGATTCTTATCTAAAACGTCAACGCTCTGCCGCCCTCCAGAAGTATTGTAATTGTCGCTCACCCTGCTACAAACGACTGTTCAATTTTGCGAGTCGTATTTATCGAAATTACAACCGTTTTCTCTATAATCCACACGTGAGACGCACGGAAGCGAACCTTCGCACGAATCCGAAAAGATTTTGGTCGTTTGTCAACTCCAAACGGAAGGAATCCGGGTTGCCTTGTTCCATGTTTTTCGGGAAGAACTCGGCTAATAGCGAAAGAGAGAAATGCGACTTGTTTGCTTGTCATTTCAAGCAAGTGTTCCATAATTTCTCCGCTTCGCCGACACAAGTCTTCGATGCTACTATTGGGATGCCACGTGATGTGTTTAGTTTCGCGATACGCAAACTGAAGCTCTCGTTCGTCGCCGGACCTGACGGCATTCTGTCATCAGTTCTAAAACGTTGTGTAGCCAATCTCTGCCTTCCACTATCGTGGAATCACCTCCCTGTGTGCCTGCTCAAAACTGTTCGAGATTATCATAAATGATGCTCGCGAACAGTGCTGCAAAAATTATATCGATACAGAACAACACGGCTTTTACCCGAAGCGCTCCGTGTCCATGAACCTGGTACAGTTTACTTCTAACTGTCTGCGATGCATCTAAAAGCTGCATTTGACACGGTGGACCATAATATCTTGCTGGCTAAGCTGGAGATACTTGGCGTCTCGTCAACGGCTGTGGATTGGTTCAGATCTTACTTGGTGAATCGCTATATACGGGTTAAAATCAAAAACAGAAAGCATATAAACATTACAAAAAACACAATAATAGTGAAAATTTAGCTATCTATTTGAACATATGTGATAAACTGGATTTAGCCATCAGTAATGCAATTGAAGAACTTCTTCAATTACGTAAAAACCAAATTAAAATCTGGAAATTTTCCATCAATAATGCATCTTGATGAACGTGTCGGGGATAGCTCGAAAAAAAGTTGTAAACTTCTTGATTTTTTTTTTTTTTCAATAAATCCATACGAAATTTTACCGCGATTATTTTGCATTTTATCCAGAATTTTCAAGGAACATTGGCGTCAATCAACTTCAAGTGCAGGATATTTTGCAGGCTTTGAAGAATTAAGATGCCACAAAAGGTCCTGGACCTTACGGAATTCCTGCAGTATTTTAAAAAAAGTCTAGCAATGGAACTTACTGCTCCATTGTTTTGGCTTTTTAATATGTCACTGGAATCCGGAACCTTCCCAAACATATCGAAAAGCTCATTTTTAGTACCTTTTTTTATCTGGCTGGAAAGCTGACGTACGTAACTATCGTGGAATAGCCACTATTTCTTGCATTTCAGAGCTTTTCGAAGCCATTGTAAATAAAAAATTATTTCTTCAAACCAGAAATACAATTACTGACATGCAACACGGCTTCTTTAAAGGACGTTCGACCTTGACAAATTTAGTTGAATTTATAGACTATACATTAAATGCAATGGGTAATGGAAACCACGTAGAAGCCCTCTAGAGCCATCGTTTTTTTTTTTTTTTTTTTTTTTTTTTTTTAATCTTTATTTTAGAGATTTTTAGCCTGAGGGAGAGCCATCGTGTTTGGAGTGTTAAAAACTGTATATTGACTCTAGCATACTAAATTTACATGAGAAAACGTATTTTAGTATATGAATGAATAAAGATTCGTTCGTCGGTACATATAAGAGAATTTCAGGCAGTTCGATTAATTTCAGGAAAATTAGAAGATATTTTACATAAGTTTTGAGACATTCAAAGAACTCCAGAAAAAATCCGGAAAGTTTACAGCTCTTAAGATTCATTTCGGATACTTAAGAGATGTTCCAACAACTTTAGGGAATATCCGATGCGTTTAGAGAACTCCTAAATTGAGAGCTTTGCGATGATTAAAGATCTTTATGGTTAGGTTCAGTTATATGAACGTCAGCAAATTTTCGTGAACTTAGATGAAGTTCATATAACTTCACAATAGCTTCATTAACGTCAGGAAAATTCCAGTAACATTACAAGACCTTTAAGAAACTTTGGAAAACTTCAGGTAATCTCAAAAATCTTTAGGAAATTTAAGAAAGCGTCGGGAAAGTTTTGAGAATTTCATGGCAGTTCCACGAACAACCGAAAAATTACGGAAACTAGCGGAGTTTAGAGTCCCATGAAGGTTAGAAAAATTCTAGGAACTTAAATGAAGTATAATTTTGATAACTTCATGTTATTTCCGTGAACATCAAAAAAATATGTGAAAACATTGAGGAAAATCTGATAACTTCATGGAAGTTCCATGAATTCAAAGGAAGCACCAAAAACATCAAGAACTTCTAGAAAAACATGGAAGTTTTAAGATCTTTAGTGTAAGTTAATTTTCAATAGCGACCAAAAATATTCATAAGTACCGTCCCAATGACGCGTTCATTGGATGCCGGAAATGCAATAAAAAAATCGTTTTTTAAATTCACCAATAGGTATAAGCCTTTAAGCGGAGTTCAGTAACTTCAGGCAGCTATGACAATTCAAAGCAGTTTCAGTGAAATTCATGGGAGCTTCAGGTAAATTTCGATTACTTTAGGGCAGTTCCTTCCAGAAGTTCAAAAAATTACACCCGTACATAATCAGAAGAGAAGCGAGAACCTTAGGACGCACAACACAAATTGTTGGAACTTTGATGAAGTTCTGAGGAATGAAAGGAATTACCGTGGATTTTGAAAAAGTTTCATGAACAGACTGTGGAATGATAAGTAAACTTTTGTGACATTTCGGGCACTTCAGGGAAGCTGCGAGGACTGGTTCCATCAGTTTCAGTACAGGTAGCATTACAAAACTTGTACTATTGAGTCCAAACCATGATCTTCAAGGTTTCAATAAACCCAAAATTGTTATTTGAGAAAGACAATGCGGAAACTTAATATCAACAATTGTGCACTTAGTTCCATCGCCATTACTGCAAAAAATATTAGGAAATCTACTCTCCGGACGATGCAATATTTAAAGAGAATCTTGACCGTTTTTTAAAAGCTTAATTCTTCATTCCATTGTGCCGTTTTTATATGTTACGACTGAAATGATTGAAGGATAAAATTTATGCCTTTTGCGTCTAAAGGGCCATCTTATGTTTACAAAAGCTTTTGGGCCGTTTTCAAATGTTTCACCTGATTTCACATAACCGTAACTCCAAATCATTCTCATTCATCTTCTTGATGGATGTTTAAGCACAGACAAACAAACATATTTCTTGAAATAATTTGTCCTTAAAAATATCGTCACGGAACTCACTAACGACATCTCTCAAGCTATTCACGGAAAATGCTTGTTTGCGTCTCAAATAATGTAACATACAAGTTTGATAGAATGTAAAGATACGTCAGCATGATCCGCTGCCAGCGCTGTGGTGAGGGATTCGTGTAACTAATCATATTTAAATTCAATTTTAAATCCGTGTACTACGATTAAGGAGAAAGAGTTACGTCTGTCTGTCTGTGGTTTAAGGTATACTTTGGTGCAATATTACGAAAGATTTTCCGAAAAAGTTGCTGGCCAAATCAGGTTATTACTATATTCAATGGTGTTCTACAACATGACATTTAAACTAGATACATTGTTTTGATAAATAAGGTTAATTGGATGCTCGGCTGATTAGATCTACACAAAATTTAGTCAGTTTTCTCTCAAATTCGCAAAAATGCAGGTTACGCATAGACTGAATAAAAATTTTAGAAAAATCGGAGGTAATCTTACTCAGTTAATTGCTACGTTTTTGTAAATTAGAGTAAAAACCGGCTCAATTTTGAGTTGGTATCATCGGCCATATAGTGAACAGCTCAGTTTAGGATTCACCCTCTGTGTGGCGCTAATGTGCCATTTGATTTCAAATAAATTGCTCACCTTGACATAATGACTAGATAGCGATGCCGGTGGTGTAGTGGTAAGCGTGTAGAAGAGAAGGCTGCCGCGATAGGTCAACACTTCGTCAGCTCCCATAATCTCAGACAACACATCGTCAGCCCTCACGAAGCTGAGGTTACTGAAAATGCAACCAATCTTCATCAGATTCCCAACATTTTTCCCGAGGAATCCGAGATTTCTGCTGACGAACTGTTGGTCTATATCAAATCATCTAAAAACATGAAGGCCCCAGGTTTCAACAACATCCTGAATCTGGAACTCAAACACATGAGTTCCACATTCTACAACCATCTGATTTATTCGTTCAAGTTATCGACCAATCAGCCTTTTTTTCAGGGTTATCAAAACTGTTCGGAAGAGCAGTCTATCACGGGCTCCTACATGTGCCGAAGAAAACAACTTGTTACTCGAGGAACAGTTTGGTTTTCGGAAACCAAACTGTTCCTCGCACCAGCTGATTCGAGTAACAAACAATCTCAGACGGAACAAGTATGTGTCGAAAACATCTGCCAATGTCTGGCATGATGGCTTGGTGTTCAAATTGCAGCAGTACGGTCTTCGATTCTTCCTAGTGAAGATAATTAATAACTTTCTATCGGACAGGACGTTCCGAGTCTCTCTGCATGGCATCACATCGGATGCTTTCAACATAGGTGCCGGGATTCTACAAGGAAGCATCCTTGGCTCCATTCTATTCAACCAGTTCACCTCCGATATGCCGGCTCTCCCTGATGGTGGATCGTTGTCTCTGTTCGCAGATGACACATTCATTGTCTACAAGGGTAGGATCATCGGAACTCTGAATGCCAAACTTCAGAGAGGCCTGGACGTCCGCTCTGAATATTTCAACAACTGGAAAAATCCGTATCAACGCTGCAAAGACCCAGGTCATCATCTTTTCACACTCTAAATCTCCGAGGCTTGTTCCGTCGGTGAATAATAAAATCTGCCTGAACGGCACAGTGGTGGAATGGTCGAAAGAGGTAGTCTACCTCGGCTTAACACTAGACAGCAAGCTGATTTACTGGGAGCACGTTGACAAAACGAAAACCAAGTGTAACATCTTAATAAGATCACTGTATCCACTCATCAACAGAAGGTCTACCCTGTTCCTGAAAAATAAACTTGCTGTCTACAAACAAAACATCCTTACCGTAATAGAGTACGGTATGCCAATCTGGGAGACTTAAGTCATTGATGCGGTCGTGCTTCAGACACAACCCTTAACATTTTTTCAATGGAACATCTGCTGCTCATAAATATTTAAAAGTTATTTATAATGCCTAACATTCTCAAAATAAAAAGTAAATTTTATGACAGTCCTATAGTATGGTCCACGTTTATCACTCTTTTTTGTATTGATGTAAAGTGGATGGACTGTAGAATAAAAAAAAATGCTCTGATTAATGGGACGTTTCATACGCTGGTTTCCAGTTCTTGATAGTCAATCTGCCGGCACCTGACTGCCTACGCCCATGAATGGTTTTTTTTTGTTATAATTATCTCTTGATTTTGATTTTGACTGAAACGAACCTCCCAAAATGGGCTAGTGATGAGAGAAACTGTAACATGATAGCCCAACCAAGTCAGCAACACAAACAAAAACAAGTTCCCATCACAAAATATTCAGGAAAGAAACTTTTCGTTTCGTTCGAAGGGGGGGGGGGGGGCGAGATGGTTTTCTTCGTCCAATTTTCTATATCTGCAGTCTGGGGAACAATAAGTCTTGACCACGAGCCGAACTACGCAACGGGTGAAACTTTTGCATAATCAATTCTCCTTCTCTCCATCACGACCCATTACTGTCAGTTTACTCCCCTTTTTCGATTTAATTTTTTTTTTGTTCTGTTGTCTGTTTTTGTTTTCCTATGAATCAGATTTAGTGATCCACCAGCAGTTGATAGGTTTAGTTTGCTTTCGAACCTAATGAAGCGCTCCTGCTGCTGCTGCTGCGTTGCTCCACGCAGAGAAACTTGTGTGCCCTTTCCGACAAACGTAAACTTCGGTAAAAAGTTGATAATTATTTGAATAAATAATGAGATTGACTTCAGAGTTTACTTTTGCCGCTAACTGACTGACGGTAGGAGTTTTCTTTTTGTTTTTACACGGCTCTTACTACTCACTGGGTGGAACAGGTGCCGGTGGTGCGATCAGGTGGAAAGGAGTAAAAGTTAGTTTGCTACTGTGAAAATGTCTTAATCTTTGTGAGTTTGGTGATACCCTTGTACGAAGGGGGTTGTCAGGGTGTGATGATGACCAAGTCAAATGTCAACAAGCATCGGAATGTGAAGCCGATTGAGTGACTTTCAGGAAAGTGTGTTAATGGAGTCAGGCATGAATTATTACTTAGTAGGTAAACGAATAGAGGCAGGTTGTTGCGCTTGGGAGGGTCGTGATATTTTCGTTAGTTGCTCTGCGGAATTCTTTTCGGAATTAGGCACAGGGTGGTAATTCATATCGAATTGGTTTGAAATTTCACAAATCATGAAATGTGGAACACAGTTTTGTTACGGTTCTGAATTCCTTATTTTCTAGACGCGTGTCAGTAAATTAGAAGCGACAAATTATCATCTCGCATTACCAATTTCGATCTGTTCCGGGAAAATTACTCCTTTGAACCAAGTGGTAGAAGAACCGAGAAAAATACGTCTCGTCGCTACGCTACACATCATTATTAATGATACCGGGCGTAGTCCTACAACTCCCACTCACATAGTCCCTTTTTCCCATGAACTTCATCCATTTCTGGTGGCTGGGGGAGAGGATGACCAATTGAATAATGATCGAAAATAAATGGTGTGTCGAGCTGCTTCACTGCTTTCGTTTTCGTTTGAAATGATGAGTAGTGGGTCTAATGGTTCAGCAAAAAAGTTTCATGGTGTGGTATGACAGAAAATTACTGTTAGCAAGCAAAACTAACAAATCCAAACACGCAAATAATTATACATTCACGCGAATGTTGTCTCACCGTAAACCACCGCACCGGTCAGCTGGACACTAGCTGCTGGGCTTGCTGCCTTGCGCTTTGAAGAACACGCTCATCAGGCTCGGTATTGCCCTGGAAGCGATGCCACACCATATCCGTTAGACGTCATCCCGACTGCCGGACGTCTGTCGCTGACATCGGGAACGGTTGCACTCTGCAGAAAGAATCGCTTTCTACTCTTTGGTTTCAGCAGTAGATTACCCGCGACCCCGTCCATCGTCGGTTCGTCGGTCGGTCAGCGACAACCGGAGGACACTGACCGACCCGTTTCTCCTGTTTGGAGTCATTGCCATATTCGTCTGTTGTTTTGTTGCCTGAGTCCCGTGTCCCGGGTATGGAAAAAGGATCATGCAACCAACGTCCGGTTGCTTTCAGACTGGAGCTTGGAAACGATGATGACATTGTGTATGGCGCAAGTGTCTGATGGTGGGGGAGGGAGCTGGGTAGGTCATACGCTGTCGGCAAACACTAAGAGCACTCTTTATCTCTTCTCGGTTCACGTTGACTTGGCTTCTGGTTTTGAGTGATGCTGCGGCAATGTCAGCGTGAATGGTGATGACCGTGGTTGGATTTATGCAGATGATGCGAAAAAGGGTTTCGGTAGAAAAGGGACATTGCTCATGAGCGGAATGCTGCGTTTAACTTTGTATTGGAAGGTGTTTTTTCTAAAGGGGAGTGTTAAGTTAGAGGGTTATCTAATATGGGGATTGTGAACCAATTAGGAATAATTGTGTGGTACAAGATATGCAGCCTGGATTTTTCTAGTACGGATTCGTTATTTCCGGATTCCTATAAAACTGATACCACTTTAATACGGCAGCTAGGGATTATGTCACCCTAAGGGGCCCTAATATTCAGCTCATTTAAATTTCGGGAGAAAGCATTTTTTTACAATATGTTAATGGCAACGAAAAATATAAATTTGTATTGTCCAGATGACGCGAAAAATTGAAGACCAGGAGATTTTTATCGATGAACCCAATATTTCGATCCATAAGCCAACATTGTAGGCATTTTCCCTATAACAAATACACATTCCATATGCGATCCAACTGTGATTTTTCAGTGTTTTATATAGAGATAGTGTCCTGGTGACTTTAGGATAGTTGTTGTCCACCCGGTAATAATAAGTAGATTCTAGCAGATTAAAATCTGCTCCTCCAGAAGACCCGGAGCATCCGTATATATGGGTATATTTTTAATCTTATCCTAGAGCTGTGAGATTTTTTTTTTCGAAAGCGCTTGTTCTTGTCATATGAAAATAAACAAGGGATTGTGACCTGAATATGATCGTTTGGACTACGGGATGGTCTTTTCGGAAAATCTGGATCAACCGTAAAAGTGATCAGTTCATTAAAATGATTATTGTGACCAGTGGCGTCGCCCTAACCTCAATCTACCTGTTCAACAACTCTCAAAACGTAAACAAATAAAACAATACTGATTCAAATGGATACAAATCAGTGAAACTAGAAGATCCTGTACCCTTTGAAACTGATTTGAATGTAAACATGACCCTAAATAACGTTTTCAAAGTTGTTGAACAGGTAAAAAGTTAGGTTACGCGACGCCACTGATTGTGACCCAACTTATTTTTCGGATACACTTTTATTTGAGATACAAGAAGAATTTCAGCACCTGTGACTGAGTGGTAAGTGTGACTGTTTTCCCACCCCAGTGCACAGTGATCCAGAATGGGAATAGTAGTCCTAGCAAATTTGCTGTTTTATTTAGACGGTTAGTGTCTTTAGTGAAGTTTTAGTGCTTGAAAAGTCACTTCATTTGGAGATTGTTTTCATTATCATTATCAAAATAATTTATATTCAAATTTAATTAAAAAAAAAAGCATGTGTTGTTCAGTAAAGTTGTAGGGGAAACGCTCCTATAGTTGCGGTACGCGAGAATCGTTAGATTCCTTTAGTTGTGCATGGAGACTCAATACACAACTATATGAACCTAACGCTTCTAACGTACCGCAACTATAGGAGCGTTTACCCTAGCTGAGTTAAGTTTAAACCACTTTGTGAAAGAAGTTTTTTTCTAGCTCTTAACGTTCTTATTAAATTTTTAGAATTGAATAAGGGTGTTATATCCCTATGATTTCACTACACGACGATGCTACTCGATGCTGGAGTTATTAATTTTCAAGGTGCCTGATGTCCAAGAAAATACAAAAACTTCAACTACAATTGTTCGGGACTATTTACCACCCCGATTTTTTTTTTCGAACTTCATGTAATTACAGACTAACAGACTTACAAAGGTAGTTGACATAATTTTGATAATATTCTGAGACCCATTTGCCAAAACTTGCCTGATAATTTAAAAAAATCCACTTTAGTGAGACAAACAGTTGTTCTACCTAAATTGATATTATTCTACAAATTGCCCTGGAGTTTAGATCTCATCGAAATCTTGTTTGATGGCCATTCTGGAGTGAACCCTTTGAACTTCATGGAGCTATATAATTGAGTGAACAAAATTTCTTTGATTCTCCAATTCATTCAACAGATCTGATCTTGAAGTTCTGTAGGCTCAAAAAGGTATTCTAAGATGACTCGACTGTATGTTAGAAAGGGCAAACCATCTTTGACCTCCTTAGTATCATGTTTGATGTATAGTTGAAATGATCTTGATGTTCTACACTCTCAACAAAGTCCTTCACGATGTCCTAACAAATCCTTAGTGCTTCGTGGGACGTCATCACATTATGAGTTAAAGTTCGTGCTTTATCAAACGTAACTGCCTGGAGTTCAGATGTGGATGTTCTGCATACTCTACAAGGCATTCTGCGATGTCCCGACTAAACTTGTGAGCCCATTGAGCTTCAAGGAGCCCCGTAATATCCTGCGGTATTTATAATCATATTTGTTGCCTCCCTTAGCACAATAGGTGAAGGCGACCATGGTGGAGGTTTTTTGAATAATTCCTTACCAACTAAATTTGATGGGAAAATCTCATGGTGTGTTCGTAGGAAATGATTTGCGTTTTAAGATTACTTCATGATCTCTAAAAAACAGGTACGAAGCTCCCTTAATTGATACAAAGACCCTCGAAAAGCTTAGAAGTTTGCTGATTTTTAACGAAATTCTCTGAATTGTTCTAAAACACTTACAAAATTTACTAAAATTTTACGCAGTTCTGTGAACATTTACAAAACTATTTGCATTTCATTGCAGTGAAATAAAGTTCCTCCAATCACTAAAAGATTAATTCACTGAATCTATTACATAAGGTTCAAGGAAAAATGGTCCAATGGACAGAAGGTCGAAAGGATAAATGGTCAAAAGAAAAAATGTCGAATAGGCAAGAAGTCGAATTTACAAAAGGTTGAATGGACAAAAGGTCAAATATTACTTAGAGGGAGAAAAGGGCGAAATTTACTTAAAATCAAAGTGGACAAAAGTTCATAAAACCAATGTAAAAAAATAACGGTATATTCTTTAGAAAATTTTCGCCCAAAGATTAAAAAAAAACAACTTTAAAAAATACTTGCAACGAACTGCTCATGATTAAAGAAAGAATATATTCTAGAGAAAGTCAGTATTTTAACTCTAAAATTGTCGTGACATGCACATTTAAAGTTTCCAAAGAACTGCTCATGATTTTAAGATAGACAAATATTTGAGAGTTTTTTTCCTTGATTTTTTTTTCTGTCGATCTTGTTTTCCGACACCTGGGAGGCAGCTGCCACACTTAAACCCTACCTATCGACCCATCAACTCATGGACCGGGGACTAACGGTTTTACTTTCCTTCCAAAGGAAGGCTTAATCAGATATGTTATGCTTCAGAACATCCCGGAGGCGCCGACTGGAATTGAACCCAGGCCTGCTGGGGTGAGATGTAACCACACTACACCACCAGCGCCGTTAATATTTTAGAGTTAGAGAGTTAGTTATCATCCAAAAATTTGACCAGTTTATCCATTTCGATCTTTTGTTCTTTCAACCTTTTGTCCATTTCGAAATTGTGTCCATTTCGAACTTATGTCCATTTCGACCTTTGTTTCACTCCGAGTTTTTGTCAATTTAACCTACATTCGACCTTTTTTACATTCAACCTTTTTTTCATTCGACCTTTTGTACATTCTACTATTTGTCCATTTCGACCTTTTGTCCATTTCGGCCTTTTATCCAAATCGAGCTTTTCTCAATTAGACAAATTTGTTCATTTGAACTTATGTCCGTTCGACCTTTTATCCATTCGTACTTTGTCCATAGAGCATTTTTCTATTCGACGAATTAAACCTTTTGTCCATACAACCTTTTGTCCATACAACCTTTTGTCCATACAACCTTTTGTCCATACAACCTTTTGTCCACTAGAATTTTGTCCATTTAACATTTTGTCCATGCAACCTTTTGTCTATTTCGAGTTTTGTCCATTTCGATCTTTTGTTTATTTCGACGTCTTGTCAATTTCGACCTTTTGTCAATTCGACCTTTTATATTTTTTGAAAATTTGTCCAATTCGACCTTTTGTCCACTTCGTCCATTCTGCTTTTTGTCCAATTGACCTTTTTCCATTAGACCTTTTGTCCATTCTACCTTTTGTGCATTCTACCTTTTGTTCATTCAACCTGTTGTTCATTCAATCTTTTGTCCGTTGCGACATTTTGTCCATTTTCCATTCGACCTTTTGTCCATTTTGGCATTTTATCCAAATCGAGCTTTTGTCCGTTCGACCTTTTATCCATTCTTACTTTGTCCACATTGAGCATTTTTCTATTCGACGAATTAAACCTTTTGTCCATTTAACCTATTGTCCATACAACCTTTTGTCCATTTCGACCTTTTGTCCATTTCGACCTTTTGTCCACTCGACTTTTTGTCCATTCAACATTTTGTCCATTTCGACCTTTTGTCGATTTCAACCTTTTGTCGATTTTGACTTTTTCTCTATTTTGAGAATTTGTCCAATTTGACCTTTTGTCCACTTCGAGCTTTTGTCCATTCTGTTTTTGTCCAATTGACATTTTTGTCCAATTGACATTTTGTCCATTCGAGCTTTTATTCACCTTTGTCTATATCGACCTTTTGTCCATTTCAATCTTTTGTCCATTTCGAACGTTTTACCGCTTGAACTTTTGTTCACTCGACCTTCTGTCCATCTTAGTTGTATTTGACCTTTTGTCCCTTCGGGTTTTTTACTATAAATTTAATTGAGACTAATCAAATTATTTCTAGTTTTTGAGCTGTATGCTACGGTCTGCTCCAAGGAAGTGAATTCTTCAATTTGACTACAACAAATTTCTCAAAAAAAAATAATAATAATGAAATGCCGTCCTCGAACTATGATGAACATAATGGGTATGACTGTGCATTATGCGAGAAACCCAACCATGCAGATAGCGAGATGGTCTTCTACGAGAAATGCCACAAATGGTTCCACTTTATGTGCGTGTGAGTGTCTGCGGAAATTGAAAACCTCCCATGGGCCTGCAATGAGAGGAAAGCAGCTACGGAGACAAATTCTCAAACGCAAACCCCAGGAAGCACCATTGTGGATGTTTCCAATTCGCCCGAAGAGTCTGACGGAGCCAATGTACTAGCTGTAAAAAAACAGGAGGAAGCTGAACTGCTGCATCAAAATGAGCTACTGCAGATGAAAAAAAAAGTTCGAACGAAATGCTGGAAAAGAAGAAGGCGGTGGAAGCAGAATTCAGTAGGATGCGGAGCGAGCTGTACAAGGAGTTCCAGGATAAGGAGGATGAAGTTCGAGGTAGTCATGCTGTACAAAACTGGACGCGAACAGATGCAGATTTAGAAGCTTTGTAGAGAGAAAAGTTCACCTATTGCCGATCCCCAGGGAGCTTTTCCAAAAAATTCCACTCCCAAAAATGTGCCGACGCAACTGGGTACTGCCAATAACCACCAACCGCTGCTTCAAAAGGTCTCGAAGGAAAATACGCCGCTTTGGAAGCCTCAGGTGCCGATCACCAAGGTATACAAGCCGGGTTTGCCGCCTCTACCAGTGCCTCGTTGTTGTAGTCAAATTGAAGAATTCACTTTCTTGGAGCAGCCCGTTGCATACAGCCAAAAAACTAGAAATAATTTTATTAGTCTCAATTAAATTTCAAGTAAATTTTTCGACTCACATTAATGATCCTCTTCATGTGGTTCCTTTGACCAAACAAATTCCTTCAATCCACTTTGTTTGAGCCAAGATAAATATTTTTAAGTCTAGTTTAAGGTTTAACAAAAACTATTCATTGTTACTTACGAATAGGTTAATAGTAATTTATAATTCACTCGATTTTAAATTATTCCTAGCTTTAGATTTCACAACTTTCCTTTTTCCACTTTGTGTCGGTGATCTCTCTTTTTCTTGGTTGATGCCTAACGTCAACCTTTTCGGTTGACAACTGTCACGTGCCATGACGTTTCCTCCTCACCTCACTTTCCTACAGGTTTGCCAGCGAGCCCACCGGTGTTGTGCCCAGCGGCGGTCCATTTGAACCATTTGTCTATATCGACCTTATATCCATTCGACCTTATGTCCGTTCAATCTTTTGTCCATTTGACCTTTTGTCTCTTCGGCCTTTTTTCCATCGACCTTTTATCCTCAATAGTTTGCTGAACTTTTACAAAATTTACTGCACTTCAACGATGTCTAATAAAGTTCATCGAATCGCTAACTTCCAGAAGCTTTAATAAACTACAACGAAGTTCACTGTAATTCTAAGTTGTTTGCTGCTGTTCTCCGTTTCTCGTTGATTTTCTGTGAAGTTTCTTGAAATTATGTGGAATTTCCTGAGCTATTTCATGTCCAATGTACTTCAATTAAGTGTCATGGAATTTAAAGATGGTCCTTGTTGTTGTATGAGGTTCCCTAACTATAAACGATGTTCCCTTGCTTTCTACAAATTTAAGAAATTAAGAAATTTTCTGTCTTAGTAGAAAGTTCACTGATTTATTTTAAGTTCCCAGAAGCTCCATGAAGTTTTCTGAAGTACGAACGTACGTACGTAACGAAGTCCCTTGAATTTAAAGAAAAATCCGTAAACTTCAACATAGTTTCGTGAATTACTAAAATAATCACTAGAATTTCATATAATTCGCTGAATTTCTATTAAGGTCAATGAACTTCTACAAAATTCGCAGAAAATCTACAAACTTTTCTGTCAGAGCAGTTCCACGCCCACTTACGAATCGATTTTTTCACCTCTCCAAATTCCAGGAAACTTTGCCTAATTGTTGGCTAGCGACAATGAACCAAGTTTGTGTCGGAACTTGGTCATTTTGTCACTCACCTAATTTTTCAAAAAAAAAAAGCGGTGCCAGTGGTGATTACCTCTTACCCCAGCAGGCCTGGGTTCAATCCCAGTTGGCGCCGCCGGGATGTTCTGAGCCATAACATCTCTGATCACGCCTTCCTTCGGCAGGGAAGCAAACCCGGTGTTCCTCGGTTCATGAGTTATAGGTAGGGTCCAGGTGTGAGTGCTGCCTCCCTGGCATCGGTAGCATCGGTGCTCAGCACGAAAAACAAGATCGACGTAAAACAAATCAAGGAAAAAAATCATTGAGTGCTTATAGGCTTAAAAGGGAAGGTCCATTAATTATGTCCCGCAAATTCGGCCCATTTTCAACACCTCCTCTCCCCTTTGTCACATTTTTGTACGGCTCTTAATTTTTTTTTTTGTATGGCTCGTCACAGTTTCCAAAACCCCCCTCCCTCTTAAAGTGTGACATAATTAATGGACGATCCCAAATTCGTTACTCTATGTACAACTGAATAACCGAAAATCACAGCCACAAGTAAGAACGTATAATTAAATCAACATAAGTACTCTTGGTATCCAAATTAACTAACTTCAATCCCACTGACTCCCACCAGCATTACGTGGTCTTTTCCCTTCGCTCATCAGCAAACAGGACCCTTCCTCTTTCCCGGACCAATGAATCATACAAGACAAAAAACTGAGATCTTTTCATGCCTTAATGTGCCAAGAGGCCCGTAAAACCTACTTAGCAAGTACAAATCCACCTCCCATGCATGTGAAGATGTAACACGCGGCTTTTTTCTAGTTTATTCTTGGATCTGTTCTGCTAAATGATGCACCACAACGTTAGTTTGATTTGAATTTTTTATTTCACGTTTTATTTCTGTTTACAACAGATCCCACTTTTCCGTCCCGGACTGGATTGCAGCGTCAAACGAGCCACATGGGTTCATTATTGTTATTGTTTGCCTTGATCTCCAGATTGGATTTCCTTCCAACAGTGGGTATTGCTACAGCACTACTTTTCCAAAACTTAAACCACCCAAACATCGATAGTTGCCATGACGGACCAGTTCCGCTCCGTCTCCGGAGTTCATTTATTTATAAATTTTAATTACTTTTCTTCCGTCCAATGCTCGTGGGCGGCAAGGAAAACTTTTCCCTTCGTATACGGCCCTCCAGCGCGGGAGGAAAAACTTACACCCCAACTACATGGCATTAATCACTAGTTTTCGCGCGATAGCGCCAACAGCACCGAGCCAGACGTCATTTCCAGGACCAACGACCGACCGACCCGGCGCGTAAGCCAAACGAGGGAAATCTTTGGCGAAGATTTAAAGTTTTCTTTCCTCCCACTGCTGCGCTGCTGCAGGTCAAAAGTAGGTGTGTTTTCTGCAAAGTTGCTGTAAATGAGGAAAAAAGTAGTTTTCCACCGTCTCCGGCTTTGCCGGGAACCTCGGAAGCTCGCTTGTTGTTTTTCTCTTTGTTGAAATCGATCGATTTTCTCCTGGAACCATGAGCTGTAAATCCCATCCAGAAGGGGAAGCAAACAACTCAAGAAGAGAGAGAGAGAGAGGGGGGGAAGGGAGTCGGGAACCTATATTAGTTTTGCTTCCCAACCAGACCAGAAGAAACACGATAACGACGAAGTCCTCACTCCTCGGTAGGAGTTTTTGGACCAGCAACTTCCTGTCTGTTCTTGGCTGCAAACAGAGGCAGGTGGAGGGAAGATTCATGACCAGCAGCAGCCAAGCGGGAACGTTGAACGTTTTTGCACCGGGAGAGCGGTCTTTGGCTTTCGGTTTCGGATTCACCTAGAGGTGGAAGTAAACGGTCTTTGAAAACAAGATGAAATATGGGAAGGTTGTTCCGATGATGAGAAAACAGTTACCTCGAAGCGTGTTGACAGGGGATGGTCGTTAGCAGGGTGACAAATTGGTAATGGATAGTTTGGAAAGTCTTTTATTAATACGCAGCGTTCAAGTTTTACTGAAATGGCAAATTGTAAAACAAATCACCGGTTTTATTTCTCTGCAATCTTTGAGTTCCATCTAACATATCTTAATAAAGGAACCCTCTGACGACTTAAATCGAATATTCAAATAACCATTATGGGTCATCATATCCCGTAGCGAGGGTAGATTACCTTTTAATGCAACATCTACGACTGAACTAACCAGGATTGTTAATGACGTTAAAGTTTTGTGTGTGTGTCTACAATCCATTTCCCACTGGCTGGTGGCAGTGCTTTTATGGAAGAAAATTGTTTGCACCTATTTTTATCCATAGATGCAAACATTTTCAGCCCTGGCTCCACTATACATCCAACGACCCATTTGACTGTTCATACTCGTATATTCTGAGGTAGCCTTCATATACAATAAGCCCCGCATGAATTCATCGCTTTATCAATTCAATACATGTAATGCATTCACACTTCCAGAATAAAACAAAACCTTTGTTGTTTTCTGCCTGGTACTAAGTATAAGCAATGTTTGTATAAATATGAACAATAACGTAAAACGATCTTACCAACTTTCGTTGTTTCTTCACCCTTCTGTCCAATTGTCATATCTATTTGTGAGCTCGTTGTCCTTCTCTGCATCATTGCTAGTTCCTGCTAGTCTCCCGAAAGTCGCCCATGTTATTATGATGTGTTCCACGACATATCAACGTCCGTTATTTTAGTATGATGATCTTGAGTTCCTAGTTGCGTCTTATAAAACCCTAGCACCATTGCGGGAAACTGCCATTGCCCATCTTCCGGCATTTTCTTAACGAGCATCACTCCATTGTCGTATCGCATGTGCTTCATTTTGCTGCTCTCCCTTTACTTCAGAATGGTTCAACGGATGTGAGATGAGGAAAAATTTAAATTTAACACGATTTGAATTATTGCAATGCAACATTCAATTTGTTGGCTAAAAATTAACACATTTTTCAATTTGTTATCTTGACTTATTCCTGAATGAATTGACTTGTGTTTTATACAATTAGTATCAATGTTCCATCATATCTTATCTTCAAGTGGTCTTCGCAAGCACCACATTTCATTCAGGCTCGTTGGCACTACATGTGGTGTAATATGAAACGCTCTTTTTAAAGTGAATTGCACATAACATTGACCAATGTGGTTTCTTAGTCACACATGAAATCCTCCTCGACCAACAGAACGCACCCTAACCCTCACTGAATCAATAAATGTATGCTGGTCCTAACATATTCAAACTAGAGCGACAGACTTTTACAGTAATCAAAGAAACACGGTTCTTTGCCATAATCACAAGAATGACTGCTGTTTCAAAACTGAGGATCTTTTTTCAATAGTGATGGAGTAGTACGTCATGCACTAATCCAAGGAAACGGGTTGTACCGCAATAGATCACCAGTGGATTTATGTCCCTAACAGGAGAAAAATTGGACCCTTCACGTAAGATCTTTCAAAAGGTACCCGTAAGAAAATGTTGGAAATTTTTCAAATAAAATACGTCGAAATAACCTCTTAATATAAAAAAAAAATCGCTTTGAAATTCCTAATTGATTTTGCAACACAAAAATATTTTAGAAATCCAGCTTCAATCAATTTGGATGACAATCTGTTTTGATTTCCGCAAATATTTATATAGGAAAAGATGGAGCGGAGTTGGTGAGAAATACAGAAATTTAATTTAAAGTTTTAAAATCGTCCCACACGGCCTTTCCTGATATTACTTCCGATCCGGAAGTGATCAAGGCTTAAGGGCATTTCCGAATGTTGACGTCTTATTCGGTCGTTTAGATTCGGTATCTAACTTTCGCACCTCGAAGCGTTCGTTCGGTAAAACTCCCACGATATCGTAAGGTCCAAAATACTTCTGCTTAACTTTCTGACCGTCACTAAACTGTGTCTTCGGAAAAGCCACAACATCACCGAGTTGATACTGACTGCTTTCTTTGAAGGGTGTAATACTTCTTATATTTTGTAGTATTTATTGAATGCTTTGATGAGCTGCTTCCCGTGTTTTGCTTCGTGATTGCTGGAAATCGTCTTGAAGTTCGTGCTCTCATCTTGACACTGATAAAAAGTTCGCATGGTTTTGTTCGAATTGGTCGTTGCCAACTGTTGTTCAGGCACTTCTTTCCTTTATTTAACGTCGGTGTCTGTTCCGCAATCTAGTGCCAATTATCGACGGACATCGATTGCCACCCACTGACGGCAATTGAATGTGCAGCTTCAACACATGTGTAGGATATCGCACCCATTCAAATACACATGGGCCGGGACCAACAGCTTTACTTCCCTTCCGAACGAAGACGTGACCAGAGATTTTTATACCTCAGAAAAATCCCACCGACCTCGGCTGGGATTAAACCCAGACCCATAGGGGTGAGAAAGCAGTCACGCTTACTACTACACTACCTGCGCTGGCTATTCAGGCTTGTCGACCGACAACTTCGTAAGCACCGGTAACAATCGTATGTTAATCGATACCTTCATCCGGGTAATACTTGGTGAGGTAAACGCTGAACCACGGTCGCTGATCATGCTTCTAGGATTACCAAACGTGTCAAATATAATCCGAAGCTTTTTCAACGTTTCTTCGGCTCCAGTGGACTACGATTTTCGGTGTAATGGCATTGGTCCAAGATGTTCTACATGTAGGATGTCCAAAGGCATGTCACCTTTCAGAATCGGCTTGAGTCCTCTTTCTGATTCCCCACGCTTCTTCTCGGTGACAATGCAAGGAACACAAATAGTAATACAGCGCTTGATTTTGCCATCCAGTACAATAATGAAATAGTCCTTATCAATCGCGCTCGTATAATCGTCGTTTCCATAGATTCCGGAATGTACTCTCGTCGGTTTTCTCCGTCGCCTGCACATAGAACTCCGCTGCTTGTACTGTACCCATTGTATTTGCCATTGCTCAGCAAAGCTGGCCTGATTGCTTTGACTTTTTCGTCGTTTCGCTGACCTTCACAGATTTGGGCGCTATCAGAAGCAGAAGTTATCAAAATATTCGCTTCCTGTGTCAACGGTTGCACTGATCTCGTAGTCAACACTTTTCAATGTGTTCACATTCAATACACTCTTCTTGACGCCTTCGTGTTCAATTTTTCATCCGAATTCGAAGAGATTTTTGTCAAATGCTGAGCAAATTAAAATTGAAGCACTTCCAAAGTAGAAATGAATATCTCGATACCTTAAATTGGTATGGATTAGCCTGAAACAAAGAGGTAAAATACCAAAAAATAATACCAAAAAATTGTTCCCACAATATCATTCCAATACTAAATTTAGCAAATGCAATTCCAAAACAATACCACACAGGTAGTCTTTTGGTATCCAAATATCAATTTTTGTTATTAAGAATACTACCAAAAAATTACATGCAAAAACCTTCGTAAATACCAAACAAACATGGGAACATATTTTAGGTACTAGTTTTCGGTATCTTACCTCTTATATCAGGTTTATCCATACCAATTTAAGGTATCGAGATATACGTTCCTGCTCGGGTATAATTTTTTCTTGGCTAGTACTTTTTCAAGGTTAAGAAGCGTCTTCTTTAGCTGTCGAATCGTTTGCCCTTCGTAAAGCAACGATCTGTGGAATTCATCGTTGGTGATCCCGTCAACAATATACAGCCAAGATTCCTCTAGTTTGGTTAATAGGGACTCCACAGTGGGATCCGGCATTAACGAATACACGTAGCATATGGAATTTGAGCTAATTGGAGACAAACAATTATTGTAGGGTAATTTGAAGATATAACTTCCTGGCGTCTTATAAAGCATTAATATATGACCTTCTTTTGGAAAAAAAATTGCATCCGGTAAGTCAAAAGTAGGGCCCTCTGGAAGACCCGGAACATCCGTAAAAGTGGTAAATTCATGAAACTGAATCGTGTTTTTTTTTTCGAAACCGTTCATAGACGTCTTATTACAGAGTTGGTTCTAAATGCTTTCTAACATGAAGCTTTAGTGTAATAATTTATTAGCTAGAGAATTGTCTTAGAAGGGGGTAGGTAGATAGTTCCGTTAGAGTACGGCAGTATGAAAATTGAATAGAAGTTGAAAATGAGGGAAGGGCCATTAATGCGACAATTCAAGTCAAACGCACACTTCTTTGCCTAACCCGTACAATGTACGCGGATATTTGATGTAGGGGAAATGAATGTAATGTCGGCTTAAATGCCCCTAATCTGGGTCCATACATAAATTCAGCAATCGACTAAATTTCCAATAGCGACCAAAAATATCCATAAGTACCGTCCCAATGACGCGTTCATCTAGATAAAATTGATAAATATCAGATTTTTAGCGATGGGCCCAATCTACGATCCATAGGTCAACAGTAGTCTGCGGCTGTGGAATAGCTCTAGCGACGTTTCGTCACTACCTAAAGCCCCACTTTGCCGAAAGCAATTCCAGTAGATGGTGTGTTATAATGCAATTCTTCTTTACCCAACTATTGTGTCATTGTTATCTTCAGTATTGTTAACGGTTATTCCCGCCTTGAATTGTTACATTCAAAGTGATGTTTGCGATTTTCAGAGTTGGTTGTACTCTAACGGAACTATCTACTCACCCTCTTCTAAGACCATTCTCTAGCTAATAAATTATCACATTAAAGCTTCATGTTGTATAGCATTTCCACCCACAGACGTCTTATCGGAATTAATTCATAGAACTCTCATAGACGTCTTATAAATTCAGAGTTGTGATCGGAAAATAGACCCTGCGGACCACGGAATGCTCCTCTGGAAGATCATAGACGTTTCATCAGAATGAACTTGGAGTTGTGACTGGAAAGTGCACCCCAGGGTCATTGGATGATGCTCCGGAATATCCGGAACATCCTTTAAAGTGGTTAATTCAAGAAAACTAACCCTATTACTCTGTGGTTTTCTTAGAACTGCTCATAGACATGATTTTTCTATTTATTATCATGGGTGATTTCTAGGTGTTATTTAAGTAATGAATAACTTCTAGGCACTTTAAACGGAATTTTTGAATATAATGCCTAAGACTTGTTTCTCTTGACTTCTTGGAGATCTTTCTTTGGAGTTACAAGTTAGCGAGGGACTATCTTTAATGTTCATAGTTTTTATTCATCACATCAAAATTTAATCAATAATCCATTTTATAATATCGTCTTATTGAGTTCTTATTCACATTCATATTAATTTATGAGTGGTTTCGAAAAAAACACGCAGAGCACTAGGATCAGTTTCATGAATTAACACTTTTACGGATGCTCCAGATCTTCCACAGAACCAGACTTGTGACCTACCGGAAACTGACTGTTTCCAAAAGGTGTCCAACTATCTGCTTAACAATTTCTCCAAAGTCATCAGGAAGTTTTCTCTTCAAATTGTCGTACAATCAGTGTTTGGTCTCAATTAGCTCAAATCCCATAAGGTACGTGAATTCGCTAATGCCAGATCGGAGTCCAGTAGCATCCGGCAAGAACGAATCCGCACTATAGGAATGTTGACTTTACTCGCAAACGCTTGGCTCATCGAGGTCGATGGAGTGGGCAATACTCTGCATCTCGTAGATATAATCACGTATGACTTCGTAAGGTTTTCTCTTTCGCGCTATCTCTTTCTTGCACCCATCCGAAGACAAGCCACGATTTTCACACTCACGCGTCAATCTGGCTTTCAACCGAGTAAAATTGATAAGAAATACATAAATTAAATTTAAAGTTTTGCAAACGCGAAGATGCGTGTGAATCGGTCGCATTGAGTTTTTCTTCGTTTTACACCAGTCGTCTCAGATTTTTTAATTAAAAATTCGAGCAAATTAATAGCAATCCATTGGTTTCAAAGTAATTGCTAGCAAATTTCGTTTAAACAAATAGATTGTTATTTTAGTTCGTTTTTAGTAATCACAACAATGTTTTAGATTCAAATAAATTTCACATACAATTATTTAATCATTTTTTTTTAATTTCTGCGTTTCTCCTGAGGGTTCTTCACTTTTGCTCGTGCGCTTTCTCATTTTAAATGATTTTAATTATGAAGCTATGTAACAATCATCAAAATAGGACACTCAGAACAAAAATGGAACACCAAATATAGTATAAATTCTGGAACTGAAAATGCTGAGCAATTATTTTGTTTTGACGTAGAACTACGTCTGTGATTTCTATTTGGGGGTACACTTTGTGAAAACCGAAAATGGAACATGTAACAAAATTATGAAAGATTTTGAACGTTGATAACTTAGCTGCCCCTAGACCATTTTCAATATTTTTATCACCATTCGAACAGAAATATTTCTACGCATCTATTAAAATTAAAACTTTATCATTTTTCAAAACTTCACTATTGAAAGTTGGACGAATGTGCAACAATTGCGATAATAATTAAAATTACCACCGATTGCCTGTGAAAAGCGATTTCCCTAACATAGATTTCAAAGTTGCATTCCATCCGGTCTCATCGAACGGTGTTTATTCAATCACCGCGTGATGAGTGGTGGTGTTCTCCAGTACACAACGAAAGGCTCCCCGCAAGCAGCTAGCTATAAAGGCTGCCCCAACTGCTTAACTGAAATTCATATCAAAAGGTTCTTTTCAGGGCAATCATAGTCATACTAAATCAACTCAAATTCCTATTCCTACTCAAAACAAAAGCTCCTGCTGCAGTTAACAAATACCATTTATTATATAAGAACACGTAGTCCTACGTCACCATTGCGTACAACCCCATAGGGCTACCCCTTGCAGTTTTTAATCTAGATTTAATAAAGTTTATTTTATTTTTTTTTTGAATTTTTGGAATTCCGAAGTTTCTCTTCCCCGCTATTGAGGAACGAACTTTGATGTAAAAATGAGCATTACGTGAGACTGGTTTTACTTTCTCTTCGATGAGAAGATGGAGCAACGCCTCTTAGAATAGCACCACAGAGTGCTATCACTGAAAAAAAATTCTGGTTCATAGATGCGAGACCTTAGGTGTACCGCTTATTTACACTTAACCGATACTGTCATTTGGCTGCATAGTTTTAATTTTCTCACTTCACTTACGCTGAAGAGAATAACATCTGTAGACTTGCGCTGCTCCTTAAACAAATCTTTGTGCACTATGTCCATATAAGCCTATTGAAAAAAATTGTTTGCCGTCTGAACTAGTGAGAATAATACATTATTGCTTGTGAATGTTTTAGCTTGAGTTTGAATTATGTTTTCTGCATGGAAATTAAGGCAATGGATCTATATTCGCAGATTTAGTAGAAGTGTCCCTTGTGCAGCAATTTACTGAAGGAATATTTTCAGAATGAATCAATACTCTGATAGAAAAAACTTATGATGATTGGTTTTCAACCAGGACCCTGCAGGAACGTGTAATATAATTCAACTGTTAATTATATAAAAGATGAAACTGCGCATGTTAAACAAAAAACTTTTGAATTCTCATTGCTTGCTTTCTTATGAGCTTAGAACTCTTTGCTCACAACGTAGTGCTCTTTGAATCACTTCCACAGTTGTAAATTCAGTGCTTTCCGTGCCAACCAATGCATGAATTGTTGAATTGTGTGGTCAGCCCAAGGATACGAGATTCTCAGGAAATTGGAGCGAATTTCCAACCCGAAAGATTTTCTGGACTGGAAACGGAATCGAACTGACTAGGCTATCTGAAGGCCCATTGCAGCATGGCATCGCTGAATTGTTTTAATGTTTACCAAATTACCTCTTCAAAACTGAAAAACTTTGTTAAATTTTACTCGTTTCACCTTCTATGACCAATTCCTTTACGAGCTCTTCAAAAGTATAAATTTTATATCTATCGAACCTAGTTTTGCTCCTTTAAAATTTTCCAAGAATCCACACTACCTTCCACAGCTGTCCAGCACGCTCTTCAACCCAACAGTCACACCTAGGACTGTGAGAATCTTCCCATGTATGGGATAAAGCAATATAGCAACTCCTATAACGAAGTTTAATTCTAAAAGTTTTTCACTTTCAGCTAGTGCGATATACCAAAAATACTGCTGCCACTGCAGCTACTTTTTGTACGACTAAATCCTGGGAAAGGAATACGGAACTTTCCTCTCGTTTCCTCTCAGATGCATCTCACATATATACGGACACCATTTTCCGTACAAAAAAAAAACTGAAAGTGCAAAAGAATTGCAACTATGTGCTGAAAATGGGCAAGACGTGCCACAACTCGGTACAAGAAACGTAACGATAGAGAAAGTGTGTTCAAATATGTTCCGAAAGAGGGGCTTTACTTTTATTTATCAAAGTCGTAATGGCTGGGTTCTTCGTTTGTCGTACTCGAATTGACATCCTGTGCTGGAAGAAGTGGTGCAGAGTACGAGCAGCACTAGTCGTGGCGCTCTGTCTCAAAAATATCCGTTTGCACGCCTCGCTGCACAAGCTTTTTATAGGGAAATAAAATTAATTAGTGTTCAATAATAAACATCTTCCGGAGAATTTAAATGGATCTGGGTTCTATGGATGTTGACGCCGTGCGACGTGGAGATGCCCTGGCAGCGGCGACGACGTCTTGTTTGTTCACCGAGATTTTATTGCTGCCATCGAATTAGTTCTTTTGTTTGCTTTTCTCTTTTTTTTTTAGAACGGCATTAAAATTAGATCGATGAACCGGACACAAATTTTATCACCGCGACTTGCAGCACTGCCAAGTGAATGAATCGCAGCTCCGATGACACATGGCAGGAAGGCGCTCGCCCATAAACTAATTGATTATTTCGGTCTCGGAAATTGATACTAATTTGGATCGTCGTCGTCGTCGTCGTTGCGAGTGCTCAAGATGTTACAAGAAATTTATCTTCGCTTTGGCCGTTGTTGTCGGTTCTGTTGCAGCAAAGCCCCTCAAGGTTTTCGTTGAACTCGTGCCAAGTAGGACTCCCCGCTCCATATATCTAAATTTCAAGTACAATTAAAACAGACGCAAACACACAGTCTGAGGCTAGCTGCACTTAACTATAACCCTTTTGCGCCCGGACGCCCTGAACGGGGGTACTACCTACATCGAATTCAATTCTCGTTGACCTATTTCCCTGCGATGCTGTCTAGCTGCTACAGTTCGAGCATAGAGTGCTGGCTTGCCCGCCATACTTCATGGTGTGTCACAAATAAATTCTCTCCCCTTTTCTCAACGGCCACGGCTGCTGTTGACGGGTTGGCTAGAACTAGAGCATCCAGCGAATCGTCTGAAATTTTGTTAATAGCATCACTTCAAATTATCGTTATAGCCAGGGAAGACGAGATCGTGCCAGACACTGCGGCAGCAAACTTCGCCAGCAGCGTTCCACGGCAGCACGCGGTGATGAATTGGTGCATCTGTCTCACTGGCGTGGATGTGTGCATTGCACATCGCTTAATAATTAATATTTCGTGCTTGAGCTGCAACCGAACCAACCGAGCGTGGTTGAAGTTTACTCGAGTCCTAAATTATTTTCAAGACGGGAAAATCGAACACATGCACCAGCCAGCAGAATTTGCGGGTTGGTATCACGGCGATGCGGCAGGAGGGAGGAGCAGAGCAGGCGAAAGTTCACATATATTTTTTGGAAGACCTTTGTCGTTCGTGATATTTATAGGCCGTGGTTAGCCAAACTAATTTTTCGCTTTCACCTTCGGTGTTGCTGCTCTACTTTGGGTTGTGCTAGGGTTTTTTTTCGGTAGCCTCATATGTGCCTTGAATGGGACTTTGCTTGCAAACGTTTGGAGGAATTAAGAGAGATAGGTGAACTACTAAAGGAGAGCTGTAACAAGTACAGCATCATTGGTTAGTTAATTTTTATTAAAGATTATTCAGTCTCGTTTGCTGCCGGGAGTAAAGCACATTTGAAATACTATTTTTTATTGTGAAAGCGTGATAATTTCATCCAAGGTCGTATTAAGTAGTCAGAACCATGATGGCCGCATACGAACATGTTTTGGGTACCCTCGGGGAAGTGGTCAGATTCTTATTGAACCAACGCCCTCATCCGACACATCAAACTATATCAGAATTCGAACATTAGATCATTGGTAGCCATATTAAGTACTCAGAACCACGCAGGTCAAAAGTTCCGGGTGCTCCCGGGGAGTTTAATAAATTTCCCTTAATTTTCCTCAGGCCAATGGAAATTCTCTTCATAACTACTCTAAAGGTCTCCTCAGAACTACTCTGAAGTTCTCCTCAGAACTACCCTGAAACTATCTTCAGAACTACTCTGAAATTTTCATCAGAATTACTCTGAAGATCTCCTCATAACTACTTTGAAGTTGTCCTCAGAACTACTTTGAAGTTCTCCTCAGAACAACTTTGAACTTCTTCTCAGAACTACTCTGAAGTTCTTTTCGGAATTACTTTGAACTTCTCCTCAGAGCTACTCTGAAGATTTTCTCAGAACTACTCTGAAGTTCTCCTAAAAACTACTCTAGATCTTCGATGACGTTTTGAACATTTTCCTGAGATGTACGAAGTTGTCTGAATATTCTCTTGAAGATCTTTAAACTTTACCGATAGTCGGAACTTCCCTAAAGATATCTTTACTCCCCTGAACTTCTCAATTAGGTGGAGTTCTCTAGACTTCCCTGAAATTCACGGATTTTTCCTTAAGCTCCGCAGTTTTTCTGATATTTAGAACTCGTTTTCAAAACTCTCGATATTTCCTCACGGTTCATGGTACTTCTTCAAAGTGCGGTCAATTTTGTTGAAATGAATGCAAATTCATTTCGACGAATTCCAAATCCCATTGTATGATTTTACAACTGAATCCTGAATAGATTAATTATTCAGAAGACCTTCTACTGATCAACTATTCAATCAAATAATCCCTCTCATAGGGGAAATGGATGTAATGTCGGCTCAAATGCCCTAATTTGGGCCCATACATAAATTTAGCAATCGACTAAATTTTAAATAGCGACCAAAAAAAGCCAATACTACCATACCAATGACGCGTTGATCTAGATTAAATCGATAAATAGCAGATTCTTCTGGTAGATTAGAGATAATTCAGGTAACTGAAACAACAAATCAGATAGGTATTTGTAAATAAATTTTAATTACATAAACATTATTTTAATATTACACTGAGGATTTTGGTGATTCCATGCAGAGAACCCGTCAACGAAAAGAACACTGCCACCACCAACAAGCTTGCCCGCCAAAAGTATACCCAACTGAGGATCGTGTTCTACTTCCCAGACACAATTGGACTCGATCTGATTGAACAAAATCTTCTTCTTATTCTTCTCCACATTTCAAGCTTATTGCGTATCGCATATTAACTTATTGCGTATCGCATATTAACTTATTGCGTGCTCTCAACTTAGATGCACTAGATGCACTTCCACAGTTATTAATGGAGAGCCTTTCGATGCCTGTACAATTTTTACATTGGTATAATTGTGTGGCAAGTTCAATCATAATTCTATGCCCAGCGAAGTCGAGACATTTTCTAACACGAAAAAATCCTAGACCTGACCGGACCGGACCGTCTGGTCTGGTCTTACTTTGTAGCTACGCCTTTACCGACTGAGCTAAGGGAGGTCCCATAGGCTTTTTTAATGCACCACCAATTAGAGGACGCCAGGCGAGTTTGAGAGGAAATGTCAACCAAAGCGTTTGTTTACATCAAAATTAGGTTTTATCACAACGCAAATTAAAGCATTTTTCATTGAACATCTTGCCAATTTCCATCGGTAATTGTCTTACTTTACGATTTAACACCGATCTGAACTGATTTGCACTTCAACTATTAACACACTAGAAATCCGGAAGATCATAATCACTAAGGCACTATTCTAATTTTACATTTTTCTCAACAAAAATATTTCTGAACACCAGCAGGATCCTTGCAAAAAACGATACTGAATTAAATTTTTCGATTGTAGATCAAGTTTTAGAGCATCTCGGATGAATCTATTTATGAGAGAAAATTAAAAAGTGTTCCACTCCCTACGTCTCATGGCAACAAATTCTGCTCACAACACTTTTTTCAACGTTCTCCTATTCATCACCAGAGGTTGAATCGATCGCTAAGTTTCTATAAAATAGGCGTTTTGAACAACTTATTGGCAAATCAAAGTTGGCACTCGTGGAGAATAGAAGAACTATAACAGTAAGGATGGTTTCAAAATTTTCCACGGGGAAGTATACGAATGCAATCTTAAAATGCTTTTATTTTGCAAATGGAACATTTTTTTTAAATCTGGTTGCTGCTACAGTGGTAGAAAAGCTCAAATCTCTGTGTACACCTAAAAATCTGAAAAGAAATTAATTTTTCTGTATTATTTGTCTATTGAGTAGTCCTTAAGTTTTCTACTAACATAGCATCAACCAGATTTAAATAAAATGCTCCATTTGCAAAATAAAAGCATTTTAAGATTGCACTCGTATACCTCACCGTGTAAAATTTTGAAACCATCATCACTCTCATAGTTCTTCTATTCTCCACGAGTGCCGACTTTGATTTGCCAATTCTGATCTACTACTTGTTGCTGTGTTTCGAGTTCAGATTAAGAGAAACAGACTGATCTACCCTGACTGAGATAATCAAGATAGTAATGTCAAATTAATTTGTTTGTCTTGATTCTATTCAGTGATGGAAAAGTTCGCGTTAACTCACTATGACTCGCGAACTTTTCCCATGGTGAACTTTGTTAAATATCGCGAACTTTTCCAACACTGATTCTATTATAAATAATTGTTATTACTTACCAACAAAATCATACGAAAATCAGTTGCCCAAACTCAAAACAGCAATCAAAATTATCCTGTTTACATGATTTGTTTACGTACAGCATGAAGCGGGAGAAGAAAAATAAAAAGATTTTGCGCGCATGCATTGTGGACAGCGTTGCCAGGTAAATCGTAAAGCGTTCAGGAAAATCTGGACCAGTCCGGAAAAAACAGGAATGTTTCAAAAAAATCCAGTGCCAGTATTTCAAAGTGATGTGCTGATCTCCCGTAATAATCGGTCGGTATGATTATCTAGAATTTATTTAAAGTACTAGAATTATATAAATTATGAAGAGCAAATAACTTGTTAGCATTGCGGAAATCATCCAAAAGTTGAAAAGTATTGACACAGTGTGCCCAAAAAATTCATGTATCCATTGCGCAGCATTTCAAAAATTGAGTCAAATGTGGGTAAAATACTGCAGAATATATGTTAAGAATTGTTTTTTAAACTGTAACTTTTTTAAAAAGAATGAGAAGCAAAGAGTCAAGCAAACTCTTTGATGATGGGATGAATTTTTTAAACTAATAATCGATGTAGTTCTTACTATTTGATGAAGTACCAGAATTTAAAGATTTAATTGGTTCTAAATAATTCTAGAATTAATTCTTATATTACCCTGAGGTTGATCAGATTTCCCATTTAATTTTTGACATCATACAACACACAATGTTTAAAACCTCTATAATAAACGAAAAAAAAAAAATACAACACACAACACCCAGTAGATCAGTAGGCCAAGAGGGAATCAAAGTCTAACATCGTGACACTCACACACAGTTTACCTAAACTACGGGTTACTCCACTATTCACATGACCATCACGAATAATGTCATGCCAATGAATAATATTCACATCATATTACTGAAATGAAAGTCTGAAAGCTTCATTTTTGAAGTCTCAGGATCTTTAAATGATTCTAAATTCCGGAGTTTATATTTTTCCTGGGGCCCAGATCATGACATTTTTGGTTAGTCTGAATTTACTTGGAACTCTTCACATGTTCGCTTGTTTTTGTTTAGTTCCATTGCAATCGTCCTAGAATTCCATCGTACTTCATCTTGATACTATCTAAACTTTTCCAGCCTCTTGGAATCTCTTATAAATTACTTTCCAATTCCACCATTTCCTCAAACTAGTAATAATTCCCATGAATAGGGACAATTTTGTGTCCATTTTACTCTATGAAATTCTTAAAATATTCTCCATAATTGCCTTGGTACACTCTTCAGAATGACCGCCACGTTCTTCTCAGACTCATCCGGTAATTCCCCTTGAACTGCTGTAAAAGTAAGGTTAGAATTGTTTTGTAATCCTACTCAGTATTTCCTAATTACTCAAGTACTTTGCCAAAATGGTTTTGAAAGTTTCCCAGAAATTGCGCATAATTCTGTTTAAATGTCTTAAAATTTTATTAAAATGAATCTCCTTAGAAACATTGGACACAATTCTATTGAAATTATTCACACGATTCGTATCAGCTCCTTAAGTTTCATAATAAGAATTTTCTATGATTTCTCTTCCGGATTGTATTTCCTTTATTCACAAAATCTCCAAGACAATTGAAACCGCCTTCAACCAGAGGTCCACAGACTGAATATTTAACACTAGACACCGGACAACACACCACACCCAGGAGACCAGTAGGGAAATTTTCAGGTTGTCAAAATTTGCACCGACTGGAGCGGGAATCGAACCCTCACTTTGTGGCACTCACAATACGCTTGAACGACAAGTGAAGTCGCACGACCACGAAGCCCACAAAAATGGATGGAATTCTACTCAGAATTAGCTTGAAATTCTCGTTTGATTTCACAAGGAATTCACCTTGCACTTCACTGTGAACTATACGCCTTTTTAATAGAAACTAAACGATCGATTCAACCTCTGGTGATGAATAGGAAAACGTCAAAAAGAGTGTTGTGAGCAGAAATTTCTACCGTGAGACAGGAAACGAAACACTTTTTTACTTTTCCTGATAAATTGATTTATCAGAGATGCTTCACAACTTGATCTGCAGTTGAAAAATTTAATTCTGTAACGTTTTTGCAAAGATCCTGCTGGTGTTCAGGAATATTTTTGTTGAGAAAAATGGAAAATTATAAAAGTGCCTTCCAGATTTCTTGTGTGTGAATATTTAAGGTACAAATCAGTTCAGATCTGTGGAAAATCGTACAATAAGGCAATTACCGATGGAAATTGGCAAGATATTGAATTAAAAATGCTTTAATTTGCGTTGTGAAAAATAGTTATTCTGATGTAAACAAACGGTTTGGTTGACGTTTCTTCTCGAACTCGCGTGGAGCACTCTACGTTGGTGGTGCATTAAAAAGGCCTATTTTCAGAATTTTCTAATTATGTTATGTCCACCGTTGATAGACTGTAATAATTAAAGTAGCAAGTTTTGCTTTTTATTTTTTGACTAGATGGTAAATCAATTGCAGTGCTATTTTTAAAGCAACATTTTTAAAAATCTGGGAAAATCTGGAACATAGGGTAGAGAACTACTTCAGCCTAATCGCCCATTTTGGGCATATGGAGCAGAAAACTTCAAATAAATCCAAAATTTCAGAGTTAACAAGTCAATTATGCGTTTGAAACGAGACTTAAGTCAGTGGCGCCGGTGGTGTAGTGGTAAGCGTGATTACCTCTCACCCCAGCAGGCCTGGGTTCAATCCCAGTCGGCGCCGCCGGGATGCTCTGAGGGTTTGGTCCCCGGTTCATGAGTTGATGGGTCGATAGGTAGGGTCCAGGTGTGGGAGCTGCCTCCCTGGCGTCGGTTGCATTGGTGCTCAGCACGGAAAACAAGATCGACGGAAAACAAACCAAGGAGAAAAACAAAAAGATACTTTAGTCAATAAGCTACCGAATGAAGTCAATGAGAGCGCGTGATATGAAGGTTTGCACCCATAATTTCCGAAAACAAAAGAAGTGCTCCGATCGAATCAATTTTTGTCTTCATCCTATAGGCCGAAGTGAATTCATTGGTGTTTTAATGGCGTTTCAATGCGTTAGGCCGAGTTTAGAATCCGTAGGCCGAGTTTGGCGTCAAGAAGCAGTGTTAGAGTCTTGACAATATCTCAAAGATTTGTTTCCCTTTATCAAATCGTACGGTACGTACGGAATGGTAAATAAATTTGGAAGCCATCAGTAATACTAACATTCCATTAAGTGTTAAGCTAAGCTAGATTAAGAAAGACTTAGTGCGGGTTGTGCTTAATAGGCTGAAAATGGGGTAGTTAACCCTATTTTAAAAAAAAATCTAGAAATATACGAGGTCCTTCTGTGTATCTGGCAAGACAACTTAAAATCTGGAAAATCCAGATAATTCTGGAATACTGGCAACGCTGATTGTGGGTAGGAATGCGGCAAAGCGGCAGCGGTACAGCAGTTAGTGCGATTTTAGTACATTGCGCGTTTTCCGCTGTGCCGCTATGCCGCTGTCATTGTGCTCAGCTCTTTAGAATAGCAACTCGGTCACGTACTTGCTCATAGTTATTTTTATTATTAAAGGAGCTCGGTGGCCTATTGGTAACCGGTTTTGTTTACTGAGCATAAAACCGCGGTTTCGAACCCAGGCTTCTTCATATTAGAAATTCCGTAGGGCCGCCTTACAATCGAATGATCACATCACTTGCCATGGTAAAACCTGATCAGTTATCTTTCCTACTAACATAAATTCCCTTCTGTTTTCGGTCTAACAGTAGTAACATAACTGATTCACCAGAATTATCACACTGATAATGGATCACTAGTACCAAGCCCAATTTAGTTGGTTCATTGTGCATGTTTCGTTCGATCTGCACACTTAGAAATACCTAATTTTACACGTGACGGAATCTATCTTTGATTTAAATAATGCGACGTAAACAACCCAGACAACCAGAATGCACGTATATTAAAAGTTGTTTTCGTGATATACAAACATATATACAAACAAACAATTCGTATAGAATGCAAATAAATGGCTTATACGTACAAAAGTGGAGGCCATATACGTGCATATTTTAATTTAATTTTAAACGAGTTGATTTAACATCATATACGATTTAATCTGTAATAACAAATTCATTTTGAAATGTCTTACGATGTAACCCGATTTAATTTGTGATACAGTAAGACGGAAAAATTAGTCATCTATATAAGTCGGAAATTTGCATTCTATACGACTTAACATAAACATAATGTGAGGTATGCCATTCTTATATGAGATTTTGACTAAAACTGTCTGTACATTGTTATACGACTTCTGGTTGTCTGGGAAGCAAGTCATGTAAAATTAAGTGCTCCGAGACTGAAATGTTCGTTACTCGACGAAAATTTCGTTTGATTGAGCTGAATTTCGCGTCTATTAGGACTCAATTTTAGTTAAAATTGACGCTCGTATATGTCAGTCTCAGAGCACCTAAATTTACATGAATTTTTCTAAGAGTGTGGTCAATCACGGAGCAGCAACCACGATTTGTACGACCATCAATGCTCATGCTAACGCTCTAAGGATTCTAAGAGTTATTCAAGCGGTCCATCCATTGTACCCACTGCTGGATGCTGACGTGGGAGAGTAATTCTGCTCCATTCGTCAACTTCTCCAGATTGGACTGTTGCAAATGTGATAGAGTTCGGCTATTTATTCCAAGACAACTGCAAAAAAACGAACACGATACCCAATAGCCAATATTAATCTTCGGATTATGAGCCACGGTAGTAGTTTAGTCTATTCCGTAATTACTTTTCTGCTGTATTAATTTTCCGATAAGCCACCAGCTCCGTTTCCGTTTTCAGAACGTCAACGACGATAGCGGACACCGTTCTTGGCACAACAAAACACTCCAATTCGCCGCCTAATCCTTTCCCTTTTTCACCAACAACGCTTCCAGTCAGTGTGCCCACTAAGAAGCAACATCCCAAACCGCTCCAAGTCGGTCCGAGTGCCCTTCCAAATAAGAGTGTCCTTCCTTGCAACGGTCGGTCGGTCGGTCGGTCGGTCGGCGAAGAGGAGCTCATTGCTATTCATGACGCAGATTTCCGCTTTCCTTCTCCCGGGCTCGGGGCGCACACGGAATTTCCGATCGGTATCGATTGTGTGTAGTCCGTTGTGCTGCCGTAATTAATTTTCCGTTTCGTTTTATCACAGCTCCCCCGCACGCTGACTGACTGGGCTTCCAGCTTTGGACGACAACGATCCAAAGAAGAGTGACGCGAGCGAAATTCTAATCAACTTTTTTCCCCAACCGGTCATTGCCTTCAAAAGGATATACTGCTGACTAACAAGGACTGCCTGCAGAAGTGGGTACAAATAACACCAGAAGTGGTGGCCAAGGTGTGCGTGTGTGTGTGTGTTCGTCGGGAGGGGACATGCTGTCGGGTTTTATGACCGTAAATGATTCAAATTACTTCACAGTCAAACGTCGACAGCCAGAGAACGCACATCGGGGTCATAATTCACACGCCATCTGTCGGCCCATAAAAAAAGTCAACGTCCGACGACGTGTTTGTTCTCCTGCCGCACTGCCCCGGCCTGAGTCAATCCGGAAAGGTTATTTCATCCTTTCATCACCAGTCGGTTTTGCCACGGAGCTTTCATGATATAACCTACAACAATCGGAAGGAGAGAATGTTTGGATTTTTATTTTATTGGACATTGTTGTCCAGTCGTCCGTCGGCTGGTCGGTGTGGTGGTGTCCCGACGTGTTGTATCGGAGTCGCAACCGAGGACGAAATGGATGTTTTTGGGAGACGACATCTATCCTCGTCATCAGCTGCGACGTCATTGCACTTTCCTGTGGTCCTACACAACTGGCTGTAGGGTCGTCCGTGGTCGCTAAACTTGTCGAAAGTGTCACGTTTAATTGCCATCATAAACAGGAACGGAATCGAGAATGAGTGTGGCTCGAGCTGGGGCTTGTTTGGGTTTGTGACGGTTCAAGGGAAACTAGCGACCGAGGGAAGGATTAGGGTTTGTCTCCTGATGAAATATTCTGCAAAGATATGTATATAAAGTTGCCCCGAGGAATTTGAAAGGCTGAGACCAATCTACTGTTCAGCTTTAAATAGTTTTTTTTTAAACTGCATATTGTTCAATTAACATAATGATATTTTTTCCTCACAAAGCATAATGAAATAATGCTATTTGCAAACCACACACTAATCCTATTTAATACATCCTTCAAGCCCGAAAGCAAATACAATTTTTGTTCTGCCGCTCTCTTGGATCAACGCAGCTAATCTGATTCATTGAATTCCAACCCATTCCGGCAGTCAACACGGTAGTTGTGGTCAAATTAATTCGCACTCAGCGCGCCTCCACCTCCGCCTTCCGGTGGAAAACCACCCTCAATTAAACGCACTTCAAGAACCCCGGGCGATTTATCATCTCCCACCGGAATGAGAAACAATGTTTTCGAAAACATAATCCAATTAAGGCCGTCGGAAAATTACAATTTCAAATTCCCAAAAGCCACCACCACGCAGGGCCAGAGTAACCGCAGATCAGTCCAGCTGGCACGTAGAACTCGTGTTCTCAAGAGCCATTGAAATTCGATGTTTAAATTTTATTACTTGTTAGTTTTCCCTCCCGTTAGTCTGCTGCGCGCTTCGGAGAGTAATTTTCATTTAAACGATATTTTTTCTCTCGGTTTATTTTCCCAACAAGCAGTCATAGGCCACGCCTCCCCCTCGTCGGATAGTTTTGATGGGAAGAGCAGTGAAGTAAAGCATAATACACGAAAAAAAAAACAGAAACAACACCCGCGGAAAAACAAAGACCCAAAAAGGTGCTTTAATTTCTCGATCTCTGAAAACTGATACCCCTCCGCTCTGTTGCACCGTTGACTAGCTTCCGGTAGCAGAGGAAAAGAGACGGCACCAGCAGCAGCAGCAGCACCAAACGGTTGCGCTTCACCGAAAATAAAACACATTAAAATGTTAATTACTTTAGTCGTTTGTTTTAAACACATTTATTTAATGAAAGCAACAAACCATTTCCTGGGGTCTCTCCGTCGTCTCCGTCGTCGTCGTCGCGCACTGGTTTCCATTTCAAACACCCTTCTTTTTTATCCCATGTTACCTACCAAGTTGCGTTTTTTGGTCGTGTAAATGACAACCTAATAAAAGTGTGACTGCACAGACTGGGCTGGGCGCAGGGGAATTAGTCATCGGAACCACAAAACGGACACCGACCGGGCCAACCCGGGCTGGGAATGACCTTTGGCAAATATGTACCTACCTACGTCCGGAAGTGGCTGGGTCGAACTAGGGGCAGGGCAAGCCGAGCAAATAAAAACCGAAAATGGCTGATACGGAAGATTTGGTGGGTCCCTTTTACGAGACGAAAAAATAGAGGGTTCCCATGGAAGAAGAAAGTGCTGACAGTCTTTAATATTTTCGAGTTTAGTGCTGAGTGATAGCGGGCGAGAAATGTAATTCATAATTTTCATTCCATCCGATGACGGCGACGTCGGTCGTCGTCGTCGTCGTCGTGGTTGTTGCTGAGTTGGGGTTGTGTTTTGGTTTATGATTTTGATGCTTTTTTTTTGTTTATGCCAAATATTCAACGGAAGAAGCGCGATTTAATTCACAGCTGGTAAACATTTGAGATTTCTCGGGAGGAACACAAAGAAACGCAAGCGCCCAGATGAAAGATGTTTCCGTTTCTGAGGGAATTTCAGGAAATCCATTCAAGTGCGGTTGAGTTTAACTTTATCCTTTTTTATCGTGATGATTAGGAAAGTACCACCTGTACTTTCCGGTGAATTATTTTTCAGGATAAATGCTCAAGTTCCTGTCAGTGCTGACTTGGTAAATTTAGAGCTGATAACTCATAGATTTTTCATCCGTATGCTCCTCGTCAACCTCAAATCCTTGCGCCCATAATTGTAATAAAGTAATGTATAACTGCATGTTTTCATATTTCCGCATAGATCCTAGAGTTCTACGGTTTTTTCGAAAGCTTGTGGAACTGTGATATAAGAAAGAATTTGGGGTCATGACATAAATATGGACCCAAATGGCCATGTGGCCATCCTCTGGTAAGACCAGAACATCCATAAAAGAGTTCAATCAATGAAACTGATCCTAGAGTTCCGCAGTTTTTTCAAAAAACATTAGGAACTTTAACTGATATAAGAATAAATTTGGAGTAGTGACATAAAAATGTACCTAGATAGCCATGGGACCGTCAACAACATCCGTAAAATGATCACTCCATAAAATTGAGAGGTGGAAGCAGTACTATGACGAGCATCTCAACGGTGATGCAGCAGAAACTGAAGGTGGCACGGCAACAGACCTTGGAGCACGCACAAAAGACGACAGGCTACCCGTCCCTGATCTTCAAGAAGTTGATAAGGAGATCGGTCGGCTGAAAAACAACAAAGCAACTGGTGTAGATCAACTACCAAGTGAGCTATTAAAATACGGTGCTGAAGCACTGGCTAGAGCGCTGCACTGGGTAATTGCCAACATTCGGGAGGAGGAGATATTACCGGACAAGTGGATGGAAGGTGTCGTATGCCCAATCTAAAAAAAGGGCGACAAGTTGGATTGCTGCAGCTACCGCGCGATCACACTGCTGAGCGTCGCCTACAAGGTACTCTTCCAAATTCTATGCCGCCGCTTGTCACCATTTGCAAGAGAGTTCGTGGGATTCATATGTTCATATTTGCGGTTCGGCAGGTTCTGCACGAGTACGGATTTCGGGATAAACTGACTCGATTGGTCAAGGCGACGATGGATCGAGTGATGTGCGTTGTTAGAGTATCGCGGAGGGACACTCTCGAGTCCCTTTGAATCTCGAAGTGGGTTACGGCAAGGTGATGGACTTTCGTGTTTCCGTTGTGATCAGAAGAGTTGGGATAGACACGAGTGGCGCGATCTTCAGGAAGTCCATCCAGCTTCTTGGCTTCAACGATGACATCGACCTCATGGCACGAAACTTTGAGACGATGGCGGAAACGCACATCATACTGAAAGCTAAAGCTAGACGGATTGGACCTGCCATCAACGCATCAAAGACAAAATACATGAAAGGAAGAGGTTCTAGGGAAGACAATGTTAGCCTCCCACCCCGAGTTCAGATTGACGGTGACGAAATCGAGGTGGTCGATGAGTTCGTGTTTTGGGCTCACTGGTGACCACCGAAAATGATACCAGCAGAGAAATTCAAAGACGCATTATGGCAAGGAATCGTGCCTACTTTGGACTCCGGAGGACGCTCCGGTCGAATAAAATTCGCCGCCGCACGAAGTTGACTGTCTCCTTCTGGTGACTGCCGAAAATGATACCAGCAGAGACATTCAAAGACGCATTATGGTAAGGAATCGTGTCTACTTTGGACTCCGGAGGACGCTCCTGTCGAATAAGATTCGCAGCCTCGCGAAGTTGACTATCTACAAGACGCTGATTAGACCGGTGGTGCTCTACGGTCACGAGACCTGGAATATGCTCGTGGAGGACCAACTTGGTGTTTTCTATCGGAAGGTGTTGCGTACCATCTACGGTGGAGTGCAGATGGATGACGAACCGAAGGAGGCGAATGAACCATGAATTGCACCAGCTTCTGGGAGAACCATCCATCGTACGGTGGGCTGGGCACGTCGTAAGAATGTCGCACGAAGACCCAGTGAAAATGGTTCTCGACAACAGAAACAAGAAGAAGAGGCGTGCAGCGGGAAAGGTGGATCGACCAAGTAGATGGCGACCTGCGGCCTCCTCGCAGACTACGAGGCTGGCGAAGTGTGGCCATGGATCGAGTAGAGTGAAGACGACTTCTTCGGACATCAGAGGACAACAAGGCCTTAGCCTGATTGCAAGTAAGCAAGCCATAAAATTGATCCAAGAGTTTCACGGTTTTTATACGAAAACACTGTGATATTAGAATGAATTTGGAGTCTTAACATTAACATGGACCCGAATGACCATCGGTAAAAGTGGTCCATCCATGAAACTGATTCTAGTGGTTAACATCCGTACCTTAGGGACGTTGCGATACTACCATAGAGGTAACTCTAAGACTAGAAGGTCCCGAAATAACGTGCTCAACTTTTTGGCTCAGCTCTGGTACTCTCTTCGGTCCCAAGCTAATCGATTCACCCCTCGAAACATAGGAAAAACCAATAACCCCTCATTTTATCTGTCAAACTTTCATAGCGAATCAAAACAAACATTGCGTAGTACTAGAATTTCGACTAGAATGGGGTACGTTAATCGTTTGCTTGGGACCAATAGGCTAGTCAAGTAGTGTGCCAATTTAAAATCGTTAGTTTCGTATTGATTGTTGATACTACTGATATCAGTAAAGTATCGATACTTTTATTTCGATACCAAGTAATTAAGTATCGATACTTTACAATCGATACTTCTCCAAAATCGATACTTTTATCGTGGTATCGCGGTATCGGTATCGAATCGGATGAAAAAACAAGTAACTTGATTTCGGTATATGCGTAAGTTGTGATGAGCGTGTGGACGCATATTTTTTACACTGGGGCTATTAAATGAGTGACAGTCAAAGAAACGCTGGCAACGCCAGAAATGCGTTGACGTTGACGGCACCGTTGCTTCTCGTGCGTATTGACAGTTCTTTATGGGATTTTTTGCAGAGTAAAAGAGGAAGGTGAATAGTTTGGTCTATATGCGACTCTAAGAGAAGAGGTGACAATTGGCAAATCAAAGTTGGCACTCGTGGAGAATAGAAGAACTATGAGAGTGATGATGGTTTCAAAATTTTACACGGTGAGGTATACGAGTGCAATCTTAAAATGCTTTTATTTTGCAAATGGAGCATTTTATTTAAATCTGGTTAATGCTACGTTAGTAGAAAACTTAAGGACTATTCAATAGACATATAATATAGAAAAAAATCATTTCTGTTCAGATTTTTAGGTGTACACATAGAGTTCAGCTTTTCTACAACTGTAGCAGCAATCAGATTTAAATAAACTGCTCCATTTGTAAAATAAAAGACTTTTGACAACCGTCGTTTGCAGTGTTTTGCTCATACTTTAAATCTAGTTTGCGACGCTGCCACATGGAGGCGGTGAAAGAACTGATTTCAAAAGTAAGAGCAATTGTGAAGTATGTGAAAAACAGCGTGAACGTATCTGATCGACTGAGAAAACTTCAAATGGACGCCATTGTCAAAGAAGGCAACATTTTAAAGCTCATCCTGGATGTAAGGACATGGTTGAGCGCTTCCTCGACATGAGGAAGATTATATCTGATCTACTTTTGGATGACACCAATAGTCCACCAATGCCTTCTCCAACGGATATCGAAATATTGAAGCAACTCGTAGTCCTTCTCAGGCCGTTCGAGTTCATGACCCGAGAGCTTAGTGGTGAAAAATACGAAACTCTTTCAAAAGTTATTCCGATGGTTAATTGCCTTACAACACAAATATCTTCCCATTCAAGTGACCTCCCAGCGATACTTTCAGTTAAGGACTGCTTTTCAAAGCATCTTAAGAAGAGGTTTGGGCAAATTGAGCAATCTCTTCCAGTTGCAATGGCCACAATCTTAGATCCCAGGTTCAAGACCCTCCACTTCCAGGATCCACCAATATCCGGGAAGCTTTATCAGATGGTATCCACGATGAAGCAGATGTTGGTGATTTAAACGTGATCGAGGAACAAACTGATAAGTACGACTTCTGGGGACACCACAGGACACTCGCTTACATCAAACCAAACAAACAAGTACATACTGATCCTGGCGATGAGTTGGCATTGTACCTGGCGAGACCGGTTTGCTCACTAAATGTGAACCCGTTGGAACAATGGGAGGACATGAAGTCAGTTTTTCCAGCGCTGTATCAGCAGGCTAGGATGCATATGGTCAGCATGGCAACTTCTGTTCCTTGCGAGCGACTCTTTTCAAAGGCTGGATCTATAATTGCTGCGACCAGAAACCGATTGTCAGCAAAATATTTACAGAAACTAATATTTCTAGCAAGCGTGGATGATGCTGAATGGTTCAATTAGTTGGTTTAAATGCTTTTGTTTTTAATAAAATGATACAAACTGTTCGTTATTGATCTTAAACATGGACTTTCAATTTAAATTCAATCACATTGCTTTTTTATCAAATGATTCGATACTTAAAAGTATCGATACATGGTTTTGATAGTATCGCAAATATTAGTATCAGTTATTCGATACTAACGTGATCATATATAATAAATGTTATTTGTTAATTGCAGCAGGAGCTTGTGTTTTGTGTAGGAATAGGAATTTGAGCGAGGTTCTCTCTGCTTATACTCTTTAGTATGACGCGCTTGGCATAGATGGCCCACAGCAACTCACGAAGAGCTACTGATACCGATCAATAGCGGTGCGGCTTCAGCCTCCTTCTATGGATGCTCATGTGGGCTGCAGCTTGCTGATTGCAGGGCGCCTTTCGTTGGGTACTCGAGAACACCACCACTCACCACGCGGTGATTGAATAGACACCGTTTGGTGAGACCATTTGGAATTCAACTTTGAAATCTGTGTTAGGGAAATCGCTTTTCGCAGGCTACGAGGCTGGCAAGTAAATTTTAACTATCAAAGCAACAGTTGCAAATTCGTGCAATTTTCAATAGTGACATTTTGAAAAATGATAAAGTCTCAAATTTTTCGGATGCGTAGAAATATGTCTGATCGATTGGTTATAAAATTATTGAAATTGTTCCAGGGGCAGCTGAGTTATTAACGTTCAAAACCTTTCATAATTTTGTTACATGTTCCATTTTCGGTTTTCACAAAGTGTTCCCCCACATAGAAATCACAGACGTAGTCCTTCGTAAAAAAAAAACCAAAAACTTATGGTGAATTTGTAAATTTCAAGACCATTTTGGTGTTTTTGGAGCTATTTTATGTCATTTTAGTGCTTGGCAATCATAGGCTAGTTTAGCGGATGTGTGGCTATTAATGTTCTGCTTTAATTTTAAAAGTTATTTCAACGTTCACAAGACTATTTTTGAAGAAATTTATTTCAGCGTTTTGAGGTTTTTGACGTAAATAAAAGTAATGTTTTAGTCGTTTCAAGGATTTTTGGCATTCCATTTTGGCGCGGAATCGGGTTTTTTCTTACCATTTCAAGACCAGCAATTGAAATGGCCTTATCTCCATTTTGTAAACAAACCTTGTAAGGCCATTTTCTCGCAAACCAATACCTTCATTCGCAAAACTAAGCCACCATCGGATAGAGGAGAATTTCCCCTACCTATTCATAATGTTAGTCTGCCTTTGCGGACTTCGGTTCGCGAGAAAATTGCCTTACAAGGTTTGTTTACAAAATGGAGTTGTGGCCATTTCAATTGTTGGTCTGGATTTCATTTAGGTTCTCTACTAATTAGTGTTCATACTATTTTGTCGCTAAGATATAATTCATATGATTCGATTACTCTTTCAGTACATCATTTTTGCACATTCATGGTTGTTTGTGAACTGATTTGGCGGTTTAGTGCAATTTGGTCGTTGTGAGCTATTGCTACTTGTATGGAATTTTTGGGCTATTTTGAAAAATTTAAACCGTTTCAATGCCATCCTGGGGCCACATTGCACATCTCAAAATGAAAACCTTTATCATACAAGCTTTCGTACAAAAAGCCTTTCGTTTAAAGATGTAGCAGAGTGGCCCCTGTTTTTGGGTTTCAGGTAGTCAACAGTTTGGAGGATTTTGTAGGAGATTTATATCAATTTTGGAGTCTAGGCCGTTTAGGCCTTCCAATTTGCATTCAATATTGATGGGTCGTGGGCAGGGTTACTTCCACTTACTTGCTATAAAAAAATGTTTTTCGGAATTATGAAATCATGAAATAGTATAATGCAAATTAGTACTTGTAACTTACAAGAAGAGGTCGTGAAGTATATGTTTGACACATAAATCTGTCAATATTGCTTTCAGTGCGTCACAAGCAGCGATTTTACGACTCGCGAGCGCTCACTCTGAGTGAACGCTCACGAATCATAAGATCGTTGATTGTGACGCTCTCAAAGCGAAATTGACAGGTTTTATGAGTCAAACACATACTTTACACCCTCTTCTTGTTACTTACAAGTGAAACATAGCATTACAACATCTAATGTTTGCTTAAGTCAGAAAAATATTTTTTTATAGCAAGTGAGTGGAAGCAACCTTGGTCGTGGGTCAATATTGATGGGCGGTGGGAAGGAGGTGTTTCCATGGAAAGTGGTTTCAATTTTCTTCATCCAAGACTCTCACGTGACGCAACAAAGCACACGAGAATTCAAAAATAAGATGGTTGACAGGCACAGGACAAACGACCGTAGAAGGATTCTGGAGAGTATTAATATATATTTGTTAAGCTCTCGCAGTTCTCCAGATTTCGAAGTTCTCAGAACCCCTCAAGAGAAGCTGATATTTTCGAGATGTTTATAAAGCAGCTCTTGAGATCCCTTATTTGTCCATGAAGTTCCCAAAACTGTCTTTAAGTTTACGTAACATTCATAAAGATCTCCAAACTTACCAAAAATGTTTCTAGGCTTTAGAAATTCTGTTTTTTGTACTTCCTTGAAATTCTTTGTACTTCCCTGAAGTTTTCAGTATTTCTTTAAAACTTCCCCAATTTTCGTTAAGATCATGGAACTGTCTTGATATTCTTTAATCTTGCCGGAAATTCCTAGAATTTGCCGGAAGTTTTCGAAAGTTTGATGCTCACTAAACTTGCTTTAAAATCATTGAGCTTCCATAAACATCATCGATCTTTCCTGAATTTCCGTCATTTTACAGGAATTCCAGGAACATCCTGAAGTCAGACTTCCCTCGAAAATAATAGCAATTTCCCTAAAGGTAATATAATTGTTCTGAGTTTAATCTTTCCTGATTCTCTCGGATATTTCGAACTGTATTTCCTTGGAATACGCTTAATTTCTGTGGAATTTCTGAACTTTTTATAATGTTTTGAAAACTTCTCTGAACTTCTTTGAACTTCCTGACAAACTGGGAGTTTCTCCAAATACAAAAAAAAAATAAAGTTTATGAAGTAATGAAATGTAATAGCAATGCTTTAATAAAACAGCCAACAATGTTATCATTCATTTAATTCTACTTAATTAATTTTGGTATCCATGACAGATACGTATTTTGAAAATAATGGAAGATGACCTATTTTGCTGTTTTATATGACCTTAAATCTAAAGAAGCCTGCTTTTAGCTTTTAGTTGCCTCCTGGGGCCTCCCTTAGCTCAGTCGGTAAAGGCGCAGCTACAAAGCAAGACCATGCTGGAGGTGACTGGGTTTGATTCCCGGTCCGGTCTAGGAATTTTTCGGGTTGGAAAATTTCTCGACTTCCCTGGACCTATGATTGGACTTGCCACATAATTATACCAATGCAAAAATTGTACAGGCTTCGGAAGCGCTCAATTAATAACTGTGGAAGTGCATCTAGAACACTAAGTTGAGAGCACGCAATAAGCTAATATGCGATATGCAATAAGCTTGAAATGCGAAGAAGAAGAAGAAGAATAAGAAGAAGAAAAAGAAGAAGAAGAAGAAGAAGAAGAAGAAGAAGAAGAAGAAGAAGAAGAAGAAGAAGAAGAAGCTTTTAGTTGCATAAGGCTGCAGCTAAAATTGTATGTTTGGTTCTTAGTGGTGAAGTGCTGAAGATTTGGTGCTTCACTGATGGTCCTTCAAGGTGTCAAGATGTCAGAACTTCCTTAATTATTTGGCAATTGTCCTGATAGTACTGGAAGTTGTTTCCAGAAATTTTTGTAGCAGTTCTGGAATTTTCGGAACTACCCATAATTTCTTGAGACTTATTGATAACTTTTTCAATTTTCCTAAAATTAATGGAAGTGTGCTCTGAAGTTCCTTGATCTTAATAAAAGTTCTTGGAACTTTTCTAAAGGTAAAAAAAAACTGTCTGAAATCTCAATCATTTTTTTTCTGAAATTAACGAGACTGATTTGAAGTTCTTTAATATCCGCCGAAGTGCCCACAATTTTTTTAAGTTCTCGAAAATGCCACGAAGTTATCGGAACGTCCCACAAAATGTTCAGACATTTACCCGATGGTCGTGGATCTTCTCTAAAAATTTCGCGATTTTCCTGAACCTCTCGGAGTTTTGCTACAGTTTTCGAAAATTCCTGAATTTCACAAAACTACTTTGAAAGTTCTGTAATGTCATGGAAGTTAATTCAATTTCTCAGAAGTTTTCTGATCTTGGAGCTTTCCTGAAGTTATTTCAATCCTCCTGAACTGTTTATTTGAATATAAATGGAAAATGGTGGTTTTCATCATTGAAGTTATCTGGACTTCCATGAAGTTCTTTAAATATTTCTTAACCTTTCTGAACTTCTCTATAGTTTTTTTAACTACTTTATCATGAAACTTTCCCTTAATTCTCAGAATATCTTGAAGTTATATCTTATAAGCTTATAATTCTAGCATGCTAGGCACTTTTCTTAAATTTGGCGAAATTTTTGCAGCTTACAATGGGCGTAGTAACTAGGGTTAACCAGAGCTGGTAAATATCACGGCCGTCATGTGACGATGAGAAAACAGGTTCTCTTACTATCACGAGACGAAACTACCTATCATTAGCTTTCTTGTCATTTTTCAATGATCAAGCACTCATTAGATTAATTCTTATGCGGTTGTGACATCTACATTTCTAACTAATTTAGATAAATTTAAGCAAACTACCGTATGTGTATATGTATGTATATGTATATGTAGAGTGGATATATTATTAAGATTTCCTTGGTAAAAGTAAGATTTTGAAGAAAATCTCTATCATCGTTTTCTCATCCAATGATAGTGACAGAAGTATCTCTGTAAATATTGCGTGAGATCTTTCATTGAAAATGACATTTACCAGCCCTGGGGTTAGCATTCCAGGGAACGGCTCATGTAAATTATACTAATATCTTGTAAAATTGTAATGGCGAACGTTATAGTTTATTTCGCAATGCTGTGATAAATATTCGATTTATGTAGTATGAAATTGTGTTTGTGCCGCGGTAGAATTGATCCTACACGTGCCCCATAGTGATCATTTAGTGAATAAGTAGAAGAATGGTTGCTGCTGCAGCTGGTTCTTGTTCAATTTTGTTTTTTTACCTTCGCCCGGCATGCTATTGCCACCCTTTAGTGAGCTGCGGCTTTGTAAATTTTTGCTTTCGTTTGTTTTTACTTGTGCCTCTATAGTGTTGCATGTAAAGTTTACGTGTATGGGTGGATATATATGGCAGAGTGTGCAATATGTAATGTGGGGATATTGGTAGGTGATTTTTTTGCTGCAGTTGTTTGAAACCGACCGAAACACAAAGCGACTAGAGCGATGTTACAGCAACACAACTATTCAAAGACCCATCAGGGTCACAAGGGTTCCAAGATATTGATTGGGGTTTCAAAAACTTAAAAACATTCCCGACAGCTTCCGAGAAGTAAGTAGAAGTTCCGAGAACTTTAAGGAACTTCCAAGAGCTTCTTAAATCCTCGGAATATTTAAACATTCTAGACGTCATGAGTATTTCAGAGCAGTGCCGAGCATTTCCTAGAATATCAGAGAATTGAGGCTTGACTGCTGGTGGAAACATAATTGGTCCATGTGTATGTGAGAAAGAGACTTTGTAACACAAAAAAAAAAAACTAAATTATTTCCACTAAACATAAATCGTTACATATTGACATCCAAACTAAGACATAACTCTTATGTTCTAGTCCCTGTAATTTTTTTAACTCAATACCTAGCATCAGCGGATTCCTCGTCGTTCGTCGGTGCCCTTTATTGGGTTCGCGTTATCTCCAAGTTGAATTCTATTGCATTGCCGATTGGTGTTGTTGGTCAGCTGGTCAAAGTCCGGGTGTATTGGTTACCATGGCTTGTGGTTGTCTGTGTTGGTTGGCATGGGCGACTGTCTGGTCGTAACGTGTATATAAAAGTCCATAGAACAGGGGACAAATGTGCATCCACTGACACTTTAAGAAAGTTCTGAAAATTTCAGAGAGGTACCAAGTTGTTGAGAGAAGTTCCGAGAAGTACTGGAAACTTTTAAGATGTTCCAAGCTCTAGAGGCAATTCTGCTTTCTTTTATTTAACGTCGGTCTCTGATGCGCAATCTAGTGCCAATTACCGACGGACATCGATTGCCGATTGCCTTCAATGTGCAGGAAGGCAGCTTCCACACCTGCGTAGGATATCGCACCCATTCAACACACATGGGCCGGGACTAACGGGCTTTACTTCCCTTCCGAAGGAAGACGTGACCAGAGATTTTTATGCCTCAGAAAAATCCCACCGAAATCGGCTGGAATTGAACCCAGACCCTTTGGGGTGAGAATGCAGTCACGCTTACCACTACACCACCGTCGCACTGTGGTTTAAAAGTGCAAATTCGTGAACTTAATTGTTTTCTGAGATGTACGTACGTTTTAGCATTAAGGTGTCTTCAGAAGATTTTCATAGTTCTGGATTCCGCACCTTTTGGAATGTTCACCTTAATTTTTCTTAAGGTGCAACTGCACTTCAAAAAACTAACTTTTTTATATTAACAGATATCGAGATGATGTCTTGTACAAATTTGTAGGGCTTTCAATTTCAAGAAACTTTGCTGAATACATCAAGTTGCCATGACTTCATTGTATGAAGATATAAGAGATTATTTGCCAGTTGCACCTTAAAATCAGTTGTTTGAGTTTTTCTATGTCTTATTCACGTTGTATCTCTTTCGTGTATTGTGCAAAGTTTTAGATAATATTTAAACACACAACTTTTATGAAGACACCAAAGTGCTATGATTTGATTGGCGAGAGATACAGTGATTTTTAAGCAAAAAATCACCCTTTTTCAAAAAGCTATAACTAAGCTGGCCGCAAATTGCCGCACTTGCAACAAGTTTCATTTGAAAGCTCAGAATTTGTACTTAAAATGTTGTGGAGATCATTAGTATCCGTTAGTATCCTGGAAACTGTGGTGGATTTTAGTAAACAAAGATTTAAGATTTTTGTATGGGGCTATTCAAGTAAAAACGATATTTTGCTATCTAACAATGGTCTCGATTTTTTTTGTTTAATTTCTAGTTTGTTTTTTATTATTCTAAAGTAACTTAAAAGTAAAATAACATGTAAGATTAATCAACACATAACACCGAATTTAAAAGTGATGTTTTTAATACAAAAAGATTTTGACATCCTCTCTTACACAATGGACCCTTTGATATCGAGCTAGGGAGATTCGACTGTAATTTGTTTTTAAGGAGGAAAAACGATCAAAGCAAACTATATATTTTATATGAAAAAAAAAAATATAGTTTGTCGGCTGCTGTCGTAAGACCTGTTACTGCATTTCAAGTACCAAGAGAAGATCAGAACATCGTTTTCAAGAAACATCCATCGAAAATGTCCAATTATTCATCAGGTATTGATTTTAATCTTCGTAAAACTTATTGAAAATTGTGAAACATTGAAGGAACATGGTAACTTTTTTGTTCAGTTAAAATTGATAAGCGTAAGTTGCTGCAACTCTGGAAGGAAACCCAAGGAAGTGAAATTGAAAAAGTTCGAAAAATGAGTCAAGAAGTGTATAAAGCGTACAACATTGACGAGTCCGATTTAAATAGAGATGATGTGGAGAAGGCTCTGTTACCGATTGGCAAATATTTTAAAAAGCTTTATCGCAAGTTCCACCGATCCGAGACAAAAATGATCAAATGCAATATCCGCTACTTCGAAAAACCCTTCAATCTTCCCACTCTCTTGCTCTCTGAACTTCCTTCAACAAGCCGAGGTAGAACAACGACACCTTTCCGAGATAGTTCTGATGCTGTAAAACGCCGAAAGACTGCGTATCTAAGACGGGGTCATTCCGTTAGCAACTTCACTTACGCTACTCAAATGAAGTTGCGTGAAGGTGGATCCGTAGATGCGGCAAAAGTAGTGAAGGAAGCAACAATGACAACCCCTAGCCGAGCATCAAAGATACTTGTTACGTGAAGAAATTCTCAGGAGAAGCAGCCCTTACAGTATTCTGACCTGGAAGCACTAGCAATGATCATAGATGCCAACTTGACCAAGTCACATTACCTCAAAATCCAAGGAGAAGCAAAACCCGTCGTACAACAAAATTGTCAATGCCAAGAAACAGTGCTATCCGGAAGATCAATTTATTATGGTTGATGAAAAAAATGCCGAAGTAAATCTTCAAAAGCTTTTGGACCATACCTCAAGTAGGATTGTTTTGGCAAACAAGGAGCATCTTGAAGATTTTTCAGATGACGAGCTCAAGCAGGTTGTACCTTTTTTATTTTCATTATAGAGACTTTGAACCAATAATTTATTTTCCTCAGGTTGTACTTTTGGTAAAATGGGGATTCGATGGCAGCAGCGGACATGCGGAATACAAACAAAAATTTGAGAATGACGACGGAGAATCTAGTGATTCAAATATGTTTATTACTTCCTTAGTTCCTATTAAGCCAGATGTAAACGGAAAAGTTTTGTTCCAAAATCTCCGACCATCATCAACCCGATTCTGTAGACCTGTGAGGATTCAGCTCGTGAGTGAAACTACGGAAGTATCAATCAACGAGAAGAAACATATAGAGAATCAGATTGACCAGCTTGTTCCAACAGTAATTACGGTAGAAGGCCGTACCATTATTGTGCGCTATGAGATGGTTTTGACAATGGTAGACGGAAAGGTCTGCAATGCTGTTACGGGCAACAAATCGTCACAAACTTGCTATATTTGTAATGCAACCCCGAAATTGATGAACAATCTTGATTCAGTAACTGAACGCGTGGAGAACAGCGATGCTTTCCAGTTTGGGCTTTCAACTTTGCATGCCTGGATCCGGTGAGATTTATTAAAATTAAGTGTTAAGTATTATGGTTTTATAGCTTTATGGAATACTTTCTTCACTTGTCTTACCGACTTGAAATTAAAAAATGGCAGGTAAGAGAACAGAATGTTCAAGCCATGAAGATTAGAAAGAATCAAATCCAAAAACGGTTCAAAGTGGAAACTGGCCTGATTGTTGACAAGCCTAAGCCTGGAGGATCTGGAACGTCCAACGACGGCAATACTGCCCGACGTTTCTTTTGCGATCCCAAGAAAACAGCTGCAATAACTGGACTGGATGTGACAGCACTGGAACGATGTGGTACCATATTACAGGTAATAAAATGGAATACTGAAAAACCAGATGTACATACAAACAATACAATATTCTTAGGTATTAGCGTCAGGGCACAAAATCAACACGGAACGGTTTTCTAGTTATTGCATTGAAACAGCAAAGTATCTAGTGGACCTATACCCCTGGTACTACATGCCAGCTTCAGTGCATAAAATCCTGATTCATGGTGCCCAGGTCATCAATCATTTCACGGTTCCTATCGGACAGCTTTCCAAAGAATCACAGGAATCGAGGAATAAAGACCTCAAACGATACCGCCGAGACCACACTAGAAAATGTTCCAGAACGATCTTGAATCTTGATTTGATTCGCCGTTTGCTAGTGTCTTCAGATCCACTAATCTCAAGCATGCGGAAAAGCCCCTATAAGGAGACAAAAAATTCTTCAAAGTTCTTGTTGAGCTTAGATGATGGAGAAGAAATGGATTCGGAGGATGAACATGATGTTTCAGATGATTTTGAAGTTTAATTTGTTTATTAGAAATTTTTAATTGTTACTTTGGTTTTATGTTGGGATTAGTTTAACATGTTATTTTACTTTTAAGTTAGTTTAAAATAAGTAAAAACAAACTAGAAATTAAACAAAAAATCAAGACCATTGTTAGTTAGCAAAATATCGTTTTTACTTGAATAGCCCCATAAAAAAATCTTAAATCTTTGTTTACTAAAATCCACCACAGTTTCCAGGATACTAACGGATACTAATGATCTCCACAACATTTCAAGTACAAATTCTGAGCTTTCAAATGAAACTTGTTGCAAGTGCGGCAATTTGCGGCCAGCTTAGTTATAGCTTTTTGAAAAAGGGTGATTTTTTGCTTAAAAATCACTGTATCTCTCGCCAATCAAATCATAGCACTTTGGTGTCTTCATAAAAGTTGTGTGTTTAAATATTATCTAAAACTTTGCACAATACACGAAAGAGATACAACGTGAATAAGACATAGAAAAACTCAAACAACTGATTTTAAGGTGCAACTGGCAAATAATCTCTTATATCTTCATACAATGAAGTCATGGCAACTTGATGTCTTCAGCAAAGTTTCTTGAAATTGAAAGCCCTACAACTTTGTACAAAACATCATCTCGATATCTGTTAATATAAAAAAAGTTAGTTTTTTGAAGTGCAGTTGCACCTTAAGAAAAATTAAGGTGAACATTCCAAAAGGTGCGGAATCTAGAACTATGAAAATCTTCTGAAGACACCTTAATGCTAAAACGTACGTACATCTCAGAAAACAATTAAGTTCACGAATTTGCACTTTTAAACCACTGTGCGTCGTCGGCAATTTAAAGTCAATTGAAGTTTGTTTAAAAATGATCCAAGAAACTCTAAGAACGTTTTGAAAACTTCAGAATATCAAAGATTTTTTGAGAAAATTCAAAAGAATTACGAAAAGTTCTGTGCAGCACCGAAGACTTAAGAAAAGTTGTAATTTTCCAATAACTTCAGATAAGTTCCGAGAAGTTTAAAAACTTCTGAGCAGCTCCGACAAAAATTTAGAGAAATCAAAAAATCTGAAATGTTTCGAGAAATTCATAGAACTTTTGAGAGGACCTAAAGGTATTTCCGAGATGTTCCGAGTATTTCAGAGAAGTGCTGAGAGTTTCTGAGAACTGTCATGAACCGATAACTTGAAAGAATATCCGAGATATTCAGAAAAGTCCTGTGAAATTTACAGATGTTTCGTAGAATTTGAATTGACCAGAATTTCTGAGCACTTCAGAAACGTTCCAAAAAGTTTTGAGGTATTCCGAGAGCTTAAACTTTTTTTTAAACTTTAAAGAGGATCCGAATATTTCAGGGAAGTTCAAAGAATGAATGAGAAAATTTGAAAAGTTCTGAACCTTTGGAATTATGGTTGCCAAAGCCGTTATTTAGTCTATTTTTGAGCAAACTATCTGAATTCCTGTGAACCATCTAAGAAAAGCCAAATATTATAAATTAACAATATGGTTCACTTCCAGAATTCCCATATATTTCTGAAAAGACGCATAAGTAATACCCTCTCCCGGTGAGAAAGGTGACTAAAAGCATTCGTGGCGTTATTATTTAAGCGTGTAATCAATTCATAAGTTTAGTCAAATAAAAGGTATGGCAAACAGTATTAGCTTTCTCATGCATTTTACACGCCTACCCTGACGTCATGACATTGTACTACGTTCAGACTATAGTTAATATTAATAACGTAATAACGTAATATAATATAATATCAAAAGTGCCTAAATAACGTGATATCTGCTATAGTTTGAATGTACAATAAGCTTAGAGGTAATCCAAACAAATAAAAGAAAATGCAGATTATATCTGCCATCCCTCTTTACATACCACATTGGCAACTGACAGAAGGAAAACTTTCAACACGCTAATAATCGTTAACCCAATTTTGGGTAATAGATAACAAACACGGTAAGAAAAAAATCACCTAAAAACACTTGAGTTTAAAAAAAGCTCAAAAACAAAAAAAAATAAAAATGAATTCGATTTTAAGTTAAAAGTACTCAACCGTCATGTTTCCACCATTGTGAAATTTTAACTTATTTTTGGATGAAAATCATAGCGTTAGCGCTGTCTTTGATACTGTCATTTTTGTTTGCTTCATCGCCTTCGTTCGCACCGTCGAAAAATGGTCTCTTCTAGAAATCTGGTTCAACATTAGAAAAGGGCCCATCAGCATTTGTAAACAAACCTTTCCAAAGCCCTTTACTCACAAAACGAAGGCCACCCACGCAAACCAACACCATCATCGGATAGGGGAAACTTCTACCTACACGATGATGGTGTTGGTAATTGCATTCAATTGACCGTTAGGTAATTTTCACTCAATGGATTATTGATGAGGATTTCTCAAAATTTAGTTTTCATAATTTATTTAATTTTACCTAGCCTCATGGAAGCCACATGATGAGTGAAAGTGAACTCAATTTTTAACTAACTTTAAAGTACCCATTATTGGGTAAAAAATACAAGATTTTAAAGATAACTAACTTACCATTAAATTAGCTATTTTTACCCATTAATGAGTATCTGTTACCCATTAATGGATAACAGTTACTCATTAATGGGTAAAAAACTACTATTACTTCGTGCATAATACTAATGCAATGCTAGTTTAGTCACTTTTCTTCAAAATGGACCTTTTTTTACTTATAAATGGGTACTTTCAAGTTAGCGTGTTGGGTACCTCGTTCTCCATGCAGCAACATGTGCAAAAGCATACAAGCCAAATGTATGCAATGCATTTAGATGTCGGTTGTTCCCGATTGCAACATGCCCACTCAAACTAAATATATCATCTGATAGAGCAAATTATCTCTCAGATGTTGGTGTCAGTTTGGCAGATTGAGCCAATACTCACGAGAAATCGTTCAAAGTCATTGTTAACATTTGGTAAATAGGCCTTTTTTTGCATGTTTCTCTACTTACTAGCTCTCTCTATCATACGTCAAAACCATCATAGCTCAAAACAAAAACGATAAAGTTGAGTGTTGTGGACTGGACTAGAGTCGGTGTATAATGAGTCATGCCAAGAGTGAAGCCAAGTCTACCTATTGAACTGTCAAACCGGCTACCTATCGTGCAAAGTAAACAAACATTACGATTCTATGAAAGGTCTACGAAAGGTATTGCAATAAAATATAAAATATAATTGAATAAATGATCATAAACACGCAGTGAGCATTAAATTGCCATGGGATACGTTTGTTAACAATCAGTAATGAGAATTTCTACTATTTTTTGTGAAGATAATTGGACAAAATCACTGATAATAATGATTTACAACAGCCGCTATTTTTTTTCACGCTAGAAGTCATTTGAAGTTGATGTAGAAGTCCTCTGTTGCCAAGTGAAAAGAAAGAGAATCTTTCGAAAACCGTGATGCGAGTTAAACTGTTTTTCTCTTGGCGTGACTCATTATACACCGACTCTAGACTGGACTATGGAGAGTGTTTATGTGCAATCGTTGGAAATTTATAGTGGTCGTAAGTACTAAATACTATATATAGAGATTTAATAGAGATTTTTTTTTCTTGATTTGTTTTCCGTCGATCGTGTTTTCCGTGCTGAGTTTACTGAGGTTTTACTTAAATTTGAGTCGTTTAAACTCAAGCTTTGGGTAAGTTTCATTTTCTGTGTACCCTGAGACTGGATAGACGGTACCCATTCTTATGTGCAGTAAGAAGTTGGCAGAATCTGAGTAAACCAGTTTCATTACGATGAGTAAAATGTACCCAAATTCTGGGGAAATGGTTATAATCCGAGGGGGGTGACACATCTAAATCCCAATTCTAGATGCTCAAAAAATCGCACAATAGCGAATCAATCTTCGAAAAATCTTCTTGCATTTCTTGCATCTACATGCATCGTGCATCATCTTTTTGCAAGAAATCTTCAGAATCGTCATCAATCTTCTTTCTATCTACTCAGTGCGCGAGCAGCTAGCCACAGCACAACACAATTTTTCCTGCAGCGTAGATAGAGTCGTTCCCCTCGTTATAATCGCATGTTTAGAATGGTGCAGGTATAAAAGGGAGATTTTTGCGGTGTCCAAATATCCTGCAATACTGTGGACCCCCGCTAATCTGAATGACACTTCGTGCATATTAACGGGGTTTATTTTTATTTTGAACTTCTTGTAACCCTATGACCATTAGAAATTTGTTTCTGGTAGCCTTATTTGCGGTTTTGTTTTGATTCTGCTTTCCATTTTGCATCGTTTCATTCCGCTTTATTATTTATTACGCAATTACAGCGGAAGCGGAACGACAGCGCGAAAAGCGGAAATGCCCAATCTGAGTAAGCCTACTTGTCGGATTGAACACTATTCAGAACAAAATTGACTCCGGCTAGGCATCTTGATTTCATTTGTGACAACTGCCAAACTGCTCATAAAAACGATAATGAATAAAAACTGAAAATGTTCATGCATTTCCAAATGGTTTCCTACCATTCCCATATATTCGAAAGTGACTGGCCCTCTGGATGTGGATGATGTCAAAAACAACAAAACATGATTAATTGAGTACATGGGATTTTACTTACTTTCGGCTTCCCACATAGTACCTAGTTGGGTGAAATAAACTTTTTTTCGTTGATTTGTTTTCCGTACTGAATACCAATGCTATCGACGCCCTAGAAGCAGCTTCCACACCCACCCTTCGTGATCAGAGATTTTGTACCTCAGAAAATCACGGCGGCTCTTGAAATATAAACTTAATTTTGACTTTTTTTTTCTTACCGTGTGGTTAAATTTTACGCAACAGTGAGTTGTTTTTGATAGCCTTGTTACGCTCAATTTACAGTGTACTAGTCACCTTTCGCGTCACTAGAGCCGCTAGTGTCGGGAAAAATCGTGTCTTGGGGATAATAGAAGAGTGAACCATATTGTTAATTTATAATATTTGGAAAAGCCGTGACTCATAAATTGAGAAATTTTGAACCACTTATGATGATTATCAGTTGAATGGGTAGGAAAAGCGGCAGGAAATGAAAGGTAATATTGAAACACGAAATCCTACTTTTTTGATTCTGCATCAATATTCGCATCAATATGTTCGTCATACTTTTGAGTATTGACAATATTATTGCCCATGTGGTGGGTGCTAAACAGGCAAGCTTCCCCCTAGCTTACAATGCAATGGACCAAAGTTAAATCTTTGAGCTCTATGAATCAATTCCGTGACTCAAAGAGCACATCAAACCGAGTTCATCACGCACAAACAACATGTCCTAATCCGTAGAACAAATCCCGAATCAGTCATAATTTCATTCAAATCTTCCAAATCAACAACCACCCCCAACTCGACCGTCCAATTCCCCATCCGCAGAAAAAGCTTTCATCGCATCACATTTCACCCCAAACCGGGAACCAACCGGGAACAGCAGAATCTAAGCCTCCGAATTTGCAGCAATATAGGGAATCTCCCTTTTGATATTTGCAGCCAACAACGACGACGATGATATATTTGTTATTTGTTCTGCGTGCCTGTCGGTGTCGGTGTTTCGTTCGTATGTCTGTTCCGTCCGCTCGTTCGTCCACATGTGTCATGACAATAGAAATGAATGATTTGGTGACATATTTCCTATTCTCTGTCCCACATCACAAACCTGACGAACAGTCGGAGACATCGAGGCGGCTGCTCGGTGTGCCGAATTTGGATTCGACCCGGAGCGGATCTAACGACGACGGACGGACGGCCGACTGGCCAAACTGACCACAGTCATACAGTTGTTATTTTTTCGTCTCACCCGACCCGAGAATGAGTGAGTGAGAAAAAGGCCCCCGGCTGACCACAGCCACATACACTCGCCGGGGACAACACCATCACCGAGTGAGGCGAACGTGCTTTCGTGTGCTATGGTGAATAAGCTCTGGCCCTCGCCTTGTCGAACTGCGCCCGGGCAATAAGGATCGGAACGAGGTTGGATGGTGACAGAAAAAAAGAGACATTTTTTTTTCGTCCTTGATGGAGGAAGAGTCCTCCAGCGAAAGTTGCTCGTTGCTCATTCTCGTTGAGGATTTGTTGCCAATGCGTTAGGAGAAAATAGTCATCGCTTTGTGATAGAAGATTCCAACGAGTGACATTTTCATTATTGTTCCTGTTTTTCGCCGACTCCTACACCGGAGCTTGTTTTCTTTCGTGTGCCCTCGTGTGCGTTGAACAGTAAGAGGAACATTAAACAATGACGATAAAAGCCTCGCAAACGAATATGCTTTTCGGGCAGAAATCTGTGTGGGCGAAAGTTGCTGACTCTGGTGACATCGGTCGGTCGGATTCTATCTTCTCGGAGATGGTCCGCATCTTGGGGCTGGTCCGACGATTTTTCCTATTAATTATGAGTGCTAATGACAAAAGCAGCGGTGGTATGGCTAGCAATATGATGAAGCAGTCCGTCCGCGTCAGCACGTTGTTGAAAGTTACTGAGGGGTGGTCGGAGCTGTAGGAAGGGCACAGCGAACCGCACACGACGGACGGCAGCAAACCTAATCCAATTAGCTGTGATCGGTTCAATTAGTGCAACGAATCGAAAGGCGACTTTCAGCAGTTGGTGAGATTCTTGCCGAAAAAGTAGAAGCGATTGACAGACAAATATCAACTTGAAAGCAAAACCATTTTCCAACGAAAGCTACTACGCTATCCCGTGATAAATGATACAGCTTTCTCCCCGCGTACTCTCACTTTGAAGAGCCCGAGTCAGTAAATTGAGATTTTGATCAACCCATACATTCCGTTTTTTTTTCGGCGTCGTTCCTTCTTGGAAAATTAATGATAATTGCTGCCAAACGACTCATTTCGTACCGAGCATCACCTTTGCCAGGTGCGGGAAGCCTTCCGCAGCCGAGAGACATATGATAATGAGACGTAAAATTAATCTTCTCCCAGCGTACCGAGCGGTTCCTGCATCGCTGCCTACATCGAGGTGAGCGAGCTCTTTCAACGTCAGCCGCCCCATTTGGGCTACTAATCAAATTACGCCAAACCCCCAGAGTGCAAGAGGATCTCCGGTGAAAGTGCGTAAATAATCTTCTCCTTGGGTGAAACTGTGTGAACATACTCGAAGACGTGTGCTTTGTAGGTCTATTCAATTTCCGGTAGCTAGTCAAACGATAACGGCGGCATGAATAGCAGAAAAATTGCATTTGATGCGTGGGAGCCTATGTGCCTGAGCATCACTGAAGCAGATGAGATATTCTCCGAAGGACAACGACGTCGCCGACTCGGGGGAGGTCACGCATGCCGGACCAATTACTTGGGTGGCAGAACAGGACTATTCATTCGGATACATGCGAGAACATCCCCCGCCGTTTTTCGTGTGCTCTCTTCGGATCCCACACGATATTCAAAGAAGCTTTTCCGGGAAGTCTACGCAAAGTATGCTAATATCTAAATAGGCAAAAGAGCCACTGGACATGAACGGAGTGAAATTTTATTGGAATTCTAAGGAACTGCTAGAGGCAGATTTATTTTTCGTAAAAGGTCATTCCGGGAAGAGCACTGGCAAGGATGATGCTAGTGTATTGAACGGTATTGAGCAACATTCTTTAGGTGGTCTGACATGCTTAACTCTGCGAACATCTTGATGTGCCAAATATAGTTTTTTTTTGTTTGCAAACTGAAATTAAATAAGAATGTCATTATTTCAAACTCAGGAAAGCTGACGTAGTTATTAAAGTAATTTTCACCAGCGCTGGTTTTATTCAATTTGGTACAACCGATTCTTTGGATTCGCATTTAAGGCCATTTTGTCACAAACCGCATGGATCATGAAAGAACGTGATAGTGCTGTGATCACCGTGATTACTAGCTCATGTATTGCTATTAAAGTTACTTGTACAAAGGAAATCTTGTATCAAAGGAAAATAGTCGTTACACGTTTTTTTAAGGAGTGTGTATGGGTTTTGCAAGTGGCCTAAGATCCATAAATTAGATTAATTGACACAAATATTCATTATTAGCCAGAATACAGTCATTATTTCTATATGTGGATCCTGGAGACAACGGAACGGTCCTCCGGAAGATTCGGAACATCCGTAAAAATGGTTTATCAATAAACCCCTGATCCTTGAACTCCGCAGTTTGGGTTCATGACATAAACATGAACCCGGATGGCCATCGGACCGTCCTTCGGAAAATCCGGAAATTCCGTAAAAGTGTTCAATCTATGACACCGATCCTACAGCTCCACGGTTTTTTTTTTCAAAACCACTTGAAACTGTCATATATAAATTAATTAGGGGTCATGACATAAATATGTACCTAGAAGACCATGGGACCGTCCTCCAGAAGATCTAGAACATCCTTAAAAAATATCAATTCATGAAACTGATCCTAGAACTCCGCGGTTTTTTTCGAAAGCATTTGGAACTGTGATATAAGAAAGAATTTGGGGTCATGGCATAAACATGGACTTGTATGGCCATAAGATCGTCCTCCGGAAGATCCGAAACATCCGTAAAAGTGGTCAATTCATGAAACTGATCCTAGAGCTCCGCAGTTTTAGAAAAAAACACTAGGAGCTGTGATGATAGAATGAATTTGGGGTCGTGACAAACATGGACCCTGATAGCCATGACACTGTCCTCCGAAAGACCCGGAACATCCGTAAAAGTGGTCAATCCTAGAGCTCTACGGTTTTTTTTTTTTCGAAAGCATTTGAAACTGCGATATAATAAAGAATTTGGGGTCATGACATAAACATGGACCCCAATGGCCATGGGGCCGTCCTCTGGTAGGTCCGGAACATCCGGAAAAGAGGTCAACCAATGAAAATGAACTTAGAGCTCCGCAGTTTTTTTTTTTTCAAAAACATTAGGAACATATAAGAATTTGGGGTCATGGCATAAACATGTTCCTGCATAGCCATGGGATCGTCGTCTGGAAGATCTGAAAAATTCGTACAATGGTCAATCCGTAAAACTGATCCATAAGTTCCACGGTTTTTTTTTTTTCTAAAACACGTACAAAGTTCGAAAATAGTGTCCACGGCAAGCTTGAACCACAAACAAAGAGACAGACGACTAACTGGCGAAGAAATCAATTAAAATAATGTGGTTCGCTGTAATAGAATTTTCTTAGAAGCTTGTGCCATCAGCCACCAGATGGGCTAGTATTTTTGTTTTGATTTGAACATAGTTGATTTTGTGTGCAATATGATCTTTGACAGTGTGCAAAGAGTGTATCATTTTGTCATTTTTTTATGCATTTCAGTTTAGAGTAGAGTGAAAGAGATAGAACCAAAACATTCTAGTACATTTAGTATTACCATGTGGTACAATCCATTAGTAGTGTTGCCATGTTGTACAATCCAGTAGTAGTGGTTTTGCCATGTGGTACACTGAAAAATTGCAATAGCAGGTGTGTCACCAAAGTTTTCGAGCCGCTCCGTCTGTCACTTCGTTTGTGCTTTAACACTCCGATTAAAGCTCGCCGTGGACACCATTTTCCAACTTTACTTTCACAAATATAAACAATTAAGAACGCCATTGACGTCAACATTGATTCCGGCATCACTGCCAGTCAGATTGATGTGATCCCTCTGTCCTTTTTATTCCACGCTTGCTACTGTCAAATCGACCAATCAACAACTGGCTCGGATTTGACAGCAAACTGGCTCGAAATCGCTACCCGATTGTCTAGTCCCGTCCCAGGAATTTCTCGCTAGGCTCGCAGCACAGTTCGACAGAAGATGCTGTTAGATTGGGCCTGAAAAAACACACTCAATACGCCTCTTTAATAGAAACTTAGCGATCGATTTAACCTCTGGTGATGAATAGGAGAACGTCGAAAAGACTATAGTGAGAAGAATTTGTTGCCGTTAGACATGGGAAGTGGAACACTTTTTAACTTTTCCTCATGAATAGATTAATCCGAGATGCTCCAAAACTGGATCTACAGTCGAAAAATATAATTCTGTATCGTTTTTGCAAGGATACAGCTGGTGTTCAGGAATATTTTTGTTGAGAAAAATGTAAAATTAGAATTATTAGTGGTTATGATCTTCCGGATTTCTAGTGTGTGAGAAGTTGAAGTACAAATCAGTTCAGATCGGTGTAAAATCTTAAAGCAAGACAATTACCGATGGAAATTGGCAACATGTGCAATGAAAAATGCTTTAATTTGTGTTGTGAAAAATCCCCATTTTGATGTTAACAAACGGTTTGGTTGATGTTTCCTCTCGAACTCGCCTGGTGCCCTCTAATTGGTGGTGCATTAGAAAAGCCTATAGGCGAATCCAAAAGAAACTAAGCGACCGTTTCAGCCTCTGGCGGTTAATAGGGGAACCCTCAAAAAAGTGATGAAGGTTTAAATTATCACCGTGAAGCATAGGAAGAGGACAATATGTTCACCTTTCCTGATTAAATTATCCACCGCAGGTGCTGGAAATCATCATCCACGTGGACTATTTTGTTTTCTGTATCGGGTTTGCAGTGTGCTTCCATATATTTTTGATGAGAAAAATTAAGATTTATTAAACTGTCCCAGTGGTTATGATCTTCCGGATTTCTAATGTGTGGTTATTTCAGCTGGAAATCAGTTCAGATCTGTAGATAATCAAAAAATACGACCATGGAAATTTGCAAGTTGTGCAATAAAATGTACATTGCTTTGAGTTTTGAAAATCGTCATTATGATGTAAACAAGAGGATAGGATGACATTTTCTTTAAAAATTGGCTAGCACACTCTACATTGATGGTGCATGGAAAGAGCCTATAGGAAATGCATTTGCAGTTGAGTTACTCGCGAAAGAGAAAATCGATGAAGAGAATCGATCAACAATGATAGGCCCTTTCCTCGTGTTGCGCGAAGTTTAGTGTGTTTACATCCAAGGATTTGGTCTTGTTACTATTGATGATGAGATCCACCGTAGAATAGCGTTTGACTAGGTCGTTCAGCTTACTTTGTATATAAGAGTGCCATTGTGCTAACATACCAACATCATCAGCCAACTCGAAGTCGTTGAGGTACTTCATAGTGATACGCTGCAGCGCACAGTTCGGTGCATGTATTACACCTACCACTCAATGAGGAACTGTAGTGGTGATAGTATACATCATTGCCTCACATCCAGTGCTCACTGTAGTCGACGCATTTTCTGTCACAATCGGCTGGCTTTGCTTCCGACACTTCCAAAACAAGCTATCAAATTACAGTACAAATCTAAAATGTCATATGACAGTCTCTGTCATAAGACACTGCCGCCAAAGTCCGTCACGTATTTATGTATTTTAGATTTTCTCATAACAAGAGCTCAAAAAGCCGGCACCGGTGGTGTAGTGGTAAGCGTAACTGCTTTCTTACCCCAATGGGTCTGGCTTCAATCGCAGCCGAGGTCGGTGCGATTTTTGTGAGGCGTAAAAATATCTGGTCACGCCTTTCTTCGTTGGTCCCAGCCCATGTGTTTTGAATGGGTGCGATATCCTACGCAGGTGTGGAAGCTGCCTTCCTGCACATTCGATTGCCATCAATGGATGACAATCGATGTCCGTCGATGATTGGCATTAGATTGCGGAACAGAGACCGACGTTAAATAAAAGAAAGAAGAATAAGAAGAGCTGATAATGTTGTGCTTGTGTGAATTCTGAAAACAGCTAGCATTGATTTCTTAGCAATTACATTTCTGATCAGAAATGCTTTAATTTACACAAAATTTAAGAATTTTAACGAAATCACACATGGTCATATGATAATTATTTCATAATTTTATTTTTGCGCGAATGTTGTTCCACCGTTTGTGTTGCATGAGAGAGACGACGATAGAGCATGAGAGTACGAATACAAACAGATTGTCACGCCTGTGGGGAATGTGGGGGGGACGTGCAATCATATCATCCTACTGATTATTCTTGTTTGAAATTGGTTCCTTAACTACGTCAGCTTTCCTGAGTTTGAAATAATGAAATACTTATTTTATTTCAGTTTGCAAACCAAAAAAAAAACTGTATTTGGCACATCAAGATGTTCGGATAAAATAGCATACATTCGCACTTAAAAATATCACTGAATCTCGAAATATGTATTTTAATTTAAACAACTGTGCGGTAAAATTTAGGGTATCGATATTTCTAGGTTTTTCGTACAATAAAGAGAAAAAAAAAAATCAATAGGCATAAGTTATTTTTATAAGACCTATAGCTTTTTGAAGTTATTTTCACAGAGTTAAGCATGTCAGACCACCTAAAGAATGTTGCTCAATACCGTTCAATACACTAGCATCATCCTTGCCAGTGCTCTTCCCGGAATGACCTTTAACGAAAAAAAAATCTTCCTCTAGCAGTTCCTTAGAATTCCAATAAAATTTCACTCCGTTCATGTCCAGTGGCTCTTTTGCCTATTTAGATATTAGCATACTTTGCGTAGACTTCCCGGAAAAGCTTCTTTGAATATCGTGTGGGATCCGAAGAGAGCACACGAAAAACGGCGGGGATGTTCTCGCATGTATCCGAATGGATAGTCCTGTTCTGCCACCTAAGGTAGGTAGGTAGATTTCTTATGGCTTGTTTACGTTTGGAACCAGTTATGCGAGGTTGGTGACGATTGTTCGTATTTGACAGCCACACTCCACACCCCTGTGAGTGTAGTAAGAATCGTCAATCGTTTCAACCTCTGCGCACACCAGCATAAAGTAGTACACGGCGAATGAGAACGACCCAAATTTGAGTTTAGTTCACTCATAATCGCCAAAAGTGCAGGAACTCAGCGATGAGTAATTTTGCCTCATGGTTTCCTATGAAAAACCTTAACAATCTGCCGGAAAATGAGGAAGGGTCGTTCTCATTCGCCGTTTATAAGGCTTCATTATGCAGAACTCTACACATGAAAGCCTGCGCTTCGATGAGGATGACAGTTTTATCAGATTCTCGTGAAGCCTTTTCGTGGTCATTGAATACCAAATATAGGAACTCTTTGGATAGATACGATACGTGACAGGATAGTTTATACAAATTCATCCAGCACGGAGTCCTGCCTGCTGTCATCGGAGAATCACGTCGATCTTCTCCTGTATCCGATTCAGGATATCTTCTCACAGAACTTTGAGAAAACGGTAACAGAAGCTCAAAATTAATTCACTAGGAATTTATAGTGAGCTAAGTTATTGTTCGATATCGTATTTAACGATAATGGCCATAAAGAATGATCCCGTCTTTGACAAAGTTGTTCAGTTGGGTGAGAATTATCTGATGACGGCAAGAAACGTGTTCAACGCTTCATTTCTATAACGCCTAGCTAGACTATCAGCAAGAAATGATAATGAAAAAGAAGCACGCTTAGAAGGAAACGCTGGCCGTGGATCTTCTCGTCGTTGCTTTGCTCATCGCTTTCAATGTAAGTAACGTCGATTTTCTAGTTAAACGAAACCTCATTATGGCTTTCAATCCCCTTTCACGAACACTCTATCACCGCTCTTTCAATCTGTTTAAAATGCTTTATGTCCCGTTTTCGTTAATTTTTTTTAGATAAATATGTGGATGGAAGATAAATTAAACATATTACGTGTAATCTTCAAGTGTTTTTACGTGAGAAATGCTTTAAATGTGTTATTTAATTTTCCGTCATATACGTCATGAAACCTCTGTTGATGTGTTTCATGAAAAAGAAAACTATCAAATTCGAGCGCTCTTTCGCTCATCCGTTTTACCGAAGCTTGAATGGAAGACCAATGGAGCGACGGGAGAAAGAGAGACAAGCGAATGATCATTTGTTTGTGCACGCCGACTGAGGTTCTAGAATGCTGCGAAGCTGTTCGACTTTAACAGAAAAAGAAAGCCAAAAGTCTCTTCGTCGAATCGACTTGGTCGATTGAAGCTGATATTGTGACACCCTGGTTGCCGACCATGTAGATCTATCTCACCTTTGGTAGTGTTGTTTAGTTGTGTAAGACCTTTTAGATGTCATATAGGGCAGGTGTACCCGTTATGGGGAATTCTAAAATTCTCAAAGACTAGAGCACACCAAAATTGGCAAGCAAAGCCATAAAAATAACACCGATATGATTTATATAAAATGAAAACTTTAGAATGATATTTAGTATCGTTTCAAGTAGTCCTAATCGACACGAAAAAAAAAACAGTTTGCACTTAAATTTTATTTCAAAAATTGCAAAATACAGTATTTTGCAAAATTGAGCGTGGATAATTTTTTGAAAAATTCTGACTAATATATTTTTTAATCTTGGTTGGTGGTTAAACAGATGTTTATTAATTTATCGACTTTATTGGAATAACCTGTATGATGTTAGATTTATTTTTCTGTTAAATACACGATTTCTAACTTTTCACCTAGTGGACGAATTTTAGTAAAATTAGTGGCTAATTTTAAATGATCTCTATAATTACTAAAAATCAGCAAAATTTCATAAAGTTAAGTTCATAAAGGGTGTCCACGATGAAATTGCCACACTATGAAATTGCTCTAACTTTTTAACCGTTGGGTAGAATTTAATGAAAATTTGGGTGGATTTAGTTCATAGTGCATTATTTACATCCTGCAAGTTTTAAAGTCCTGTGATCAAAACTCGCGGAAATGGAGTCGAAAGAACAGCTCGTGCGTGATACAATCTTGCGCATTCATCACGAGAACAAGGATCTCTCGCATCGTTCCATCGCTAAAACGTTGGGAATCGCGAATTCCACGGTGTCGTGAGTGATTAAGCGGTTCGAGGAACGGTTGACCACCGATCGGAAGCCCAGAAGTGAAGGAAAAAGTATTCCGTACAACACCAAAAATCACAACCGCGTAGTTGGGGCCTTCAACCGAAATCCGAACGCCTCCGTTAGGGATGTGGCTAAGAAGCTGCACCTAAGCCGAAGTTTTGTCCAGAAGGCCAAAACTAAGGCTGGGCTTCGAACGTTCAAGGTACAAAAGGCCCCTAATCGCGACGAGAAGCAGAACAAGTCCGCCAAAACCCGTGCCAGGAAGTTGTACCTCAACATGCTGACGAAAGTTGAATGCTGCATCATGGACGACGAAACATATGTGAAGGCCGACTTCAAACAGATCCCCGGCAACCTGTTTTTCACGGCCAAGGATAAGTTCAGCGTTCCGGAGCATGTCCGCACTCAGAAGATGTCCAAATTTGCGAAGAAATTCCTGGTTTGGCAAGCCATCTGCACGTGCGGGAAGCGGAGTGCACCTTTCGTGACCCAGGACACGATGAACGGACAGGTGTACATAAAAGAGTGCCTCCAGAAGCGGCTGCTTCCTCTCCTGAAGGCCCACAACGTCCCAACAATCTTCTGGCCGGATTTGGCCTCATGCCACTACTCCAAGGACGTGCTGAAGTGGTATGCGGACAATAAGGTCAATTTCGTGCCGAAAATGTTCAACCCTCCCAACACTCCGGAGATCCGCCCCATCGAGAAGTACTGGGCGATTATGAAGCAGCACCTTCTTAAACGACCTAAGGTAGTGAAGACAGTCGAGGAACTGAAGAAAGTATGGGTTTACATGCAAAAAACGGTTGATTCACAGGTTGTGCAGAATCTTATGGCCGTGGTTAAGGCCAAGGTGCGGGCATTTGCGTATGGACTGTAAATAAAATACGAGTAAAATGGTAAAATGAAGTTTAATAGTTATTTCTCAATCCCTGAAAATTTGATGGCAATCGGATGAAAACTCGAATTTTGCGAATCAATTTTGTGTGTGGCAATTTCATCGTGGACACCCTTTAATATTTAAAAATATTAAGTTTTTTCAAAGAATAATCAATAATTGATAAATTTATGATGATTCAGCAACCTGAAATTCAGAACCGTTTTTCTTTAAATTGTTCTTTTAAAGCTTTTTTTTTCTCGATTTGTTTTCCATGCCTAGCCCAATGCTACCGACGCCAGGGAGGCAGCTACCACATCTTAAGCCTACCTATTGACCCATCAACTCATGAACCGGGGACCAACGGCTTTACTTTCCTCAGGCGTGATCAGAGATGTTATGCCTCAGAACATCCCGGCGGCGCCGACTGGGATTGAACCCAGGCCTGCTGAGGTGCGCTGTGCTTTTAGAGCTGCAACATATTGGGGGAGCAATTAAAAAAAAAAAAAAAAAAAAAATTGACCTCGTTACGAAATGTGGTCAGGTTTTGACCACTTATAACTCTGTCAAGAGCGGATGGATTTTAATTCTAAAAAAAACCAATCGATTGGAAACTTTTCTACAAATCTGCTCAAATGAACACTTCATCAATTTTCTAAAGGTCACTTTTGAAAATTACACATATGTTCAACTGCTGCAATGGTGATCAAAATTATCACCGATTGCCTGCAAAAAGCGATTTCCCTAACACCGATCTCAAAATCGTATTTCCATCCGGTCTCGCCGAACGGTGCTTATTCAATCGCCGTGTGTTGTGGTGTCCAGTCAGTCGTCATCATCAGCAGCAGCAGCTCAGTGCTTTCGGCGCATGGCGTTGAACATTGTTCTCCAGTACATAACGAGAGTCTGTTCACCTAAAGCCTAGTATACAGATTGAAGCGAAACGAAATTTGAAGCACGCAAAAAATCATGAAATTTCGCTAGCGAAAAAGGTTTGTGGAACATTTTCCAGTTTCCTTTTTTCGCAGTTTACAGTTCATGTGAAACAACTTCGATCAGTTTACACCTCCAGTGAAGGAAAATCTGACAGATACGCTCTTTCTCGAAACGTCAAATTTTCGCTTATCTGCTGCTCTTTTCGCGAGCGCTGGATGCGTGAAAAAGTAAACGTAAGCGAAAAAAAAATGCGATCCACAAAATTCGATTTCGCTGGATCGTATCTGTTTGCAGTTCAGAGCGAAGTGAAATATTTCCCAATCGCGTTTTTCACGCAAGTGAAAAATGTAGTATTTTGTATGAGATTTTCGCTTCGCTTCGATCTCTATACAGGCCTTAAGAAGGAGGAAGAAGCCGCACCGCTACTGATCGGAGTCAGTAGCTCTTCATGAATCGCTGTGGGCCATCTATGCCAAGCGCGTCAGCCTCCAACAACATATAAATTTTCGCTTTTTTATGATCTATCGAATAAACCAAAAACTACGTGCATTTTGTGATCAAAAAAGCGAAATTTTGTCATCAGAAAACGAGGCGTTTCCATGATGGGAAAAGTGGTTTCCCCAAAACAGTCGCCGAATATTTATACCGAGTACGTAATCCTACGTCAAAGCTGCGGGCGTGTCTTGGGTACAACCTCTTACTTTTTTTTTCTGAAATATATGAACATCAGTTTACTTAATTATGAGGTAAACTGTATAGATTTTTAATAAATTTTTTCAATTTTTTTAGAAATTATCCGTTCATTATATTTCCACTCCATTTTCCATCACTGTGGTTGACTGTGATGATTGCAAGTGCACCGTCGAACTGAGCGCGGAAGCGCCCATTTTTCCACTACTCGCATCTTAATTTGTACCCGTTCTGATTCAGTTCAAAGTGCTTTGTTTTTCCGGCGAAATGAACGGTTCAATGAAAATGAAGCCCACTACAAACGAATAATGAGCAGCAACACAGCGCTGAGCCGAACCGGACATGACCGGAAAACGGTGCAATAAGAGGTTTATTAATTCAATCAACCGACGTCGACGACCCACGATGCCAGGGCAAAGTTGAGTAATATGATTTAAAGTTTTCCAGCTGGGAAATCCCCTTCGAGCAGGAGATTTTGATTAATATATGGTGCAAATTGGGAGATTAGGAGTGATGGTGATGACTAAGCGTAGGCATCGGATGAACGTTAAAGCCGAGATGATCCCCGACGACAAAAGATTGAACAGATTGGGCAGATCCTTCGCGCTGGGTGTTGTTTCAGATTTATGGTTTTAATATTTATCGAGCCATAAATTGGGATCGTCGACCCAAACGAAAAAAAAAAAACATGAGTAGGTTATTTCGATACTCACATATTTACACCACTCAACCTCTAGTGCGGAGGATTCTTGGGCGAAGCAAATCGAGACATTCGGCAGGCGTGTGTGATAGACGCATAAAATTTTCCTCTCATGAATAAAGTAATGCTCGTTTGTGTGGCTGGATGCCGAGAGAACATTATACAACATCTTTTTATTAGACCATCGTCGTCGGTTAGATCTTACAGCGCGCTGACAAAGCCGAAAACAGAATTTTACCCCGTAAAGTCAGCTCGATCCGACCGTATATGGCTGCCGTCGTAAAATGTTTTAATTTGATTTAATTCACACGTAACTTATCTTATCGGCAGCCCAGACCAGAAAAGACAACTCGCTTCACAAGTGACTTCAAATTAAACACGAATCGGGGAAAGTTTTCCTGCTTTGTTGGCAAAAATTTACTACACTGTCAGCCATCGTAACTTTTCCCGACAACTCAACTCCCGGCCGTAATCCCGGCATAGTGCGGGGAGTCCTTAAAGCCTTCAATGACGCAGTCGACTGGCAGCAAGGCGCGTGATAGCAATCTTAATCCAGCGAGAAATGACATTAATAATTCGCTTCATCACTCCTCAGTTCCAGCAGCAGTAGCAAGCAAAAGCATCGCTACCTACGTAGTAGATGTAAAAGCTTAAACGTCGACAATCATATGCGTGAACAAGAACGAGGCGGCTGAGGTCCCACAATTCGAAATTCTGGTCGGAGGGTGGTGTGGCATAAGAAAAATGTCGACGCGACAAGTTTTCCACACTCCCGGGCACATTCAACTCGCTGGCAGCAGATGTAGTACGAACGGTCGTCGGTCGCTGGGTGAGTGCATTGTAGGTCGTAGGATGCGGATGCTCGTAGCAAGGACTCCGCACACGACCTTCATGCCACGACGACACGATGGTGGTACTCCTGCGAAGAGGAGCGTGGAAAATTTATATTTATTATGTACACACACACACATACAAACTTCACTTAGAACGGGGCAGAAGTTGGTGTGACTCGGGTGCAAGGTTGAGGATGAGAGGGAAACCACCGTTCACCATCAACAACCGCGATGTTGTTGTGCTTATGTTGAGTGGAGAGTGGAAAAAAAGCTTAACAGGGCTCTACTATTTTTGAGTCTGAATGCCATCTACTCACTCACTCTTTCGCGGTGAGCGTTGTTTTGAAATGTAGAGAAAATAATTAAAATAACTCCAGTAGTTTGGAAACTATCGTGTGGGTTCGGAAAAGTTTGTTGCAGCAGTAGTTTAAAGTAGGGCAGACATTGTGGAACAGCTGTATCATTATTCATTGTTGGTGGTTTTGTGGAGAAAAACAATACCGACACTATTTAGTGCTGAACGTGAGGCTTGGAGACTTTTTTTTGGCACGCCATGGATTGAGCTTTCAGATGATTTGTGATGCACGGTTCCAGTTATTTACCTGTATGAAATCTTTTCTTTTCTCATCAATGAAGCCTCATAAAAGCTGAAGCTGCCGTAACTTTTCTGGATGCTACAGGTTGATCTAATATTCTAAAATATCCAAATAACACTGAATGATAAAGTGGAATTTTTGTTTTCTAGGACGGAGCAAAAGTAAGAGGTTGTATAAAAGACACGACCGTAGATTTGACGTAGGATTACGTACTTGATGTCAATATTTGGCGACTGTGTTAGGGGAAACCACTTTTTACAGACAATCAGTAATAATTTTGGTCACCATTGCACAATCTTTTAAATTTGTCAAACCTCTTAACGGAATTCCTTTATGAAGAGATTTCAGACGGTTGGTTTATTTCCTTTAAATTCCGTTATAAGTGCTTATATTTTGACAGATACGATATGATTTCGTCTACAACTTGCATACTTCATCAGTGCCAAGTACTCAACACCACTGAAGAATCCATCTTTTATCTACGAGTTAAATACTAATCAATAGGTACTAAAATCAGCAGGTATCCACTGCCATGTCACAATTTACCTAACCAGGTACCTAAATTTAGTCTCCAACAGGTAGAATCATGCTACGATGTGTGGTTTTAGGTGGCATGCAAAAGAGTCTCGAGTATCTGTTTCCTTGATCTCTATTAAGCAATGTTGGTGGATTATGTTTAAATATTTCTAAACTTTCTGCTACGTCTAGTTTCCAAGGTGAAGATACACTCCACAGGATATTAATGTTATTATTTGTCAAATTGTACCCCTTTGTAAAGATATGTTCTGCCACCTTGGATTTAAATTCACAATGAAGTCCTTTATCCATCTCTTTGTTAGCCTTTTTTACCTCTGCGATTTCCTTAAACCTTGTTTCCAAAGTCTTTTTCGTCTGACCCATGTAGATATTATTACAATCTGAACAAGAGTTGTTGTAGACACCGGCTTTTCCTTAGACATTTATTGAATATTTTGTTGATCCTAACAGTGACTTCAGCTGATTTGTCCTGCTCCTCAGTACTAAATCTAGGCCAAAACTTTTAAATTTCGAACTCAATGGTTTGTTAACGTTTCTGTCCAAATTCACCGCTACACGTTTTAAACCCTCAGTTAAAGGGTGATACGGTCAAAATTTGGTCAATATCAACTTGACGTATTTCTTTCAATTTTGCATTTAAAAAACCTGAACACCCCTCATTTTGAAGGTGTGTGTGTGTAAAATGTTGCTCCTATTTTGATTTTGGAATTCACTCTTCAGTTGTCAAAATGCCGTCCAAGCAAGAAGAGCAGCGTATCAAAATTTTGCTCGCGCATCGCGAAAATCCGAGCTACTCGCACGCAAAGTTGGCAAAATCGCTAAAAGTTGCCAAATCAACCGTTACAAATGTAATTAAAGTGTTTGGGGAACGTTTGTCGACAGCCAGGAAGTCTGGATCGGGGGGAAATCGAAAACCGGAAGCCGCTGAGACGACAAAGAGAGTTGCCGGTAGTTTCAAGCGAAACCCTAACCTCTCTCTCCGAGATGCCGCAAATAAGCTGGGTGTATCGTCTACAACCGTGCATCGAGCCAAAAAACGAGCCGGACTATCGACTTACAAGAAGGTAGTGACTCCAAATCGCAATGATAAACAAAATACGACAGCCAAAGCGCGATCCCGGAGGCTGTACACGACGATGCTGACGAAGTTTGACTGCGTGGTAATGGACGACGAAACCTACGTCAAAGCCGACTACAAGCAGCTTCCGGGACAGGAGTTTTATACGGCAAAAGGAAGGGGAAAGGCCGCAGATGTTTTCAAGCACATGAAACTGTCAAAGTTCGCAAAGAAATATCTGGTTTGGCAAGCCATCTGTACCTGTGGCTTGAAAAGCAGCATTTTCATAGCTTCCGGGACTGTCAACCAAGAAATTTACGTGAAAGAGTGTTTGAATAAACGTCTGCTGCCTTTCCTGAAGAAACACGGTTGTTCCGTACTGTTTTGGCCGGATTTGGCATCTTGCCATTACGGTAAAAAGGCCATGGAGTGGTACGCCGCCAACAACGTGCAGGTGGTTCCCAAGGACAAGAACCCTCCCAACACGCCAGAGCTCCGCTCAATTGAGAAATACTGGGCTATTGTCAAGCGGAACCTAAAGAAGACCAAAAAAACTGCTAAGGGCGAGCAGCAGTTCAAGGCAAACTGGCTTTCTGCGGCGAAGAAGGTGGACAAGGTGGCTGTACAAAATCTGATGGCAGGGGTCAAGCGTAAGGCCCGGCAATTCGGATTTGGAAAAGCGGAAGCCTAACTGAATATTTTTCCTGAATTTTATACTAATTGAACTTGAAAAAGAAATTTAATTTGATTTTTTAAATAAACGATTTCACCGATTTACACGCGTTTTCCCTTGACCAAATTTTGACCGTATCACCCTTTACTGGTGTAAAAGTTGTCGAAGTACGCTTAAAATGATCCCTTATTATTTTATCGATGACTGCTTGAATTGTTTTATTCCTGATACCCATTAAGTCTAATGATTTGAAAAATGTGAGCTATTTACTTTGATTTGCCTGTATCGCTAAGAGGAAGAGTTTGCATCCTGTGAATCATGTGGTGAAAAGGGCCATTTAGTGTTGATGGGAATGGTTTGAAGTGCTTGGTATTACTCTCTTTGTATTTGTTGGTTTCCTATAGAGAAGATCTAAGAAGGAGAGTTTGCCGTCTCTCTCTTTTTCGTGAGTAAATTTGATGTCCTTGTGAACGTTGCTTATGGCCTCCAAAGTTTTTGATAAATATTCCCTTTTGAAAATGCTAAAAATGTCATCCACGTACCTATACCAACCTTTGGGCAACACATTCCTATCCTCCAGAGTATTTTTTAGGTTAACCATGAACAATTCACATAAAAATGGAGAAATCGGATTGCCCATAGGAGCGCCTTTAGTTTGTTTATAAACATTTCCTCTGAAAATGAAATGATTTTCCTCCATACAAAGACGAGTAAGCTTGAGATATGACCGAACTTTGATTTTCCAAGTAGAATCCTCACGTTGCTTCAGAAGTCAGTCCTCTAAAAGGCTGATGGCTTCCTTTACTGGTACACATTTGGAAAAAGTGCTGTGACATCAAATGAAACCATGACTTCATCTTGCCGAATCTCTCCTGATGCCTGAGGTTGATTTGCGAATTCCTGTGTGCTGTTAACTGAACGAGTGGTAAACGGTTTCGGCATATTTTGAAATTCCTTTACTAGCCATTTGGAAAGCTTATTACGCGTATCTGTCAACAGTTGGACATTTGTGTAATTTTCAAACACTATTCATTTTAGCAGCTTTGCTGAAAAAAATCCAATCGATTGGCTTGTTAAGAATTTAAATCTATACGCTATTGACAGAGTTATAAGTTGTTAAAACCTGACCACTTTTCGTAATGCGGTCGTTTTTGGCTTTTTGAAATTGCGACCCCAATATGTTGCCGAAAGACGTAATCCTACGTCAACATTAGCATATTTGAATATATTGTGGTCTCTTGAGTCCATGTCTAGAATATACTTATGCCCTAACATTCACGACTGAAAGAATCATCTAAAGCAGTGGTTCCCAATCTTTTCAGCTTTGCGACCCCCTTTGTGAAAAATTGGGTGTTCTGCGGCTTCCTGGAAAATACCTTGTATAAATTACGCAGAGATGAATAAAAACCATTAATTTGATCTGTTAGTTATTCGTTTTATTTCAAAATACTATGCTAACAACAGCCAACAACTCGTTCAGTACGATTGTTGTAGATCTCAAATCTAGTTACGATGCTGCGTTTGTGATCAAGCCAATCTCATATCTTGTTCAATATGTTCAATCTGTTTCTTGTCATGGTTTTAATGTGGAGAAGAGTTGAAAATGCGCTCTGGGGCAAGGACATTCAATGTCTGCTAGGAGACTTTGGAATACGACATGGCACACCAGAACCACTCTGGTTCAAATCTTTTTCACAGAACAAATCACGAGATGAGGAATCATTTCTCAGGTCCAAATATTCATCCTGTGTTTCATCAAGACTTCCACATCCATTGAGGAATAAAATGGATAGCGGACTACATCAGCATCTTCTTGTATCAGCTCAGGGGAACACAGCTCACATTGATGATCCAGTGATTGTTAACGAGCAATAATTTCTGATTAAAGATCCGAATTTAGCTCGTTCGTTCTTTTGTCAGTCATACTGCAGAGTCTATGAAACATGGCAACATTTCCAATACTATCCTTTCGGGGCCAGTTTTGCTTGAATGCTTGAAGATCGTCTTTGAAGTGAATTAGATGCGGTTGCTAGTCCGCTGAGATTTACTTACTTACTGGCCCCGGGGGTTCAATTCCAGCAAATTTTGAAGCACACAAATTTATTGAACAAGCGAGACGCTTATGCCAACTTTCCACACTAAGATTAGCAATGAAATCATGTTCCCTTGAACTTCCAAGAACATTTTGATTTCGTCCTTCGATTCAAAAGTACGGTTGAGAACATTGCCTTTAGAAAACCAGTGCACAACAGTGTAGAAAAGAAGAACAACGTGATCTGAATTAATTTGGTTGTAGAGTTCTTTGAATGAACGAGTGTTCAGAGCTCCCGATTTGACATAATTAACAATTTTGATGGCAGAATTAAGTACTTTTAACATTAGTTGCGGCAGAGTCTTGCTCTTGCCGACAAGGGTATATCAAACACCTGTGGCGTATGGAGCAAGCTCTATAATCTCTTTCTGAAATCTTGATTTTCTACCAAGCATTGCTAAAGCGCCATCGGTATTAACTCGACTTACTTTTTCCCACTTGTCATGTTTGGCATATTTTTTCAGACCAAACAAACCAAGACCCTCGCGGCCACCTTGACAAGAATTCGTGGACCCCCTGTAGGCTGCGGACCACTGGTTGGGAAACCCTGATCTAAAGCATGTCTGAATCGTAGTCAAACTGGCCGATAATATGCTTTAACTATGTCCTGGACCCTGTCGATCGTACCCACGATTGTGATCTCATACGTTCTGATGCGTAGCCGGTTCTTGTTCATAGTTTAAATAGATAAAAGTTTCTGAAGTCGATGAAGTGATTATTCTCGCTGATTTCAATCTACCGGTGTCCGTTCTTCAGCGGTTTTCTCTATTCTGAGCTACTGAACATCTAAACAGCTACAAAGCAGCTACGATACTGCAAATCGACGGTGTTGTGAACGAGAAACCACATTCTTTGCTTTATCAATGAACATGAGTGTGCCCCACAATTATCTGCTGCACTAGCTCCATTGGTGATGGATACCGTTTAATGATACTCGATCGAAATTACCAGGACTTACTCTCGAGATTTTCTGTTAAAAATAACCGTCAAACCTACCTCGAGCAACTACGAGCTTGTTCGACCTGCTTGTCACCCGTTTGACTCGATTTGTAATTTGATTTATTTTTGCAGCATAATGCTTTTAATAAAAACCAATTGTAGATTCGTTTCTTCTTGTTCTTCCCTGAAATCCTCGTGGTCATACGTCAATATCTCGATCGAGGTCAACCAGCTAGAACTTACTGGAACTAGAGGGTCTTTCCCGGGATTTCCGGGGACAGATTTCCCGGGAAATCACCGATTCCCGAATTTCCAGAATTCCGGGAAAATAATTCTCATTTCTCAGGATGCCTGACTTTCCCGGGATAAGACGAATTAATTTGCAAAACCTTGTCTAAATTTCAATTCAATATAGCGCAAACATGTTTTTCATTCAGTGTGCTGCAAAAATAAAAACAAACTCATTGAAGCGTAACCCAGGTGTACTTAAGTTCTCTAAGTAAAAATATGGACGTCTGTCAAAAGTAGTTTCAATCGAACCGTCAAAATGCACTGGTTTGCTCGATTGGAACAACTTTTTTTCAGTTTTGACAAACGTATGCAGCTTCCTGCTGCGAAATCAGCAGTTATGAAGTTGGTATTTGATTTCTATGAAGGCTAAAGTCGCAGAAACTCAAATTCAGAAACGGATTGCTGTGAATGATCTTCTTAGTTTGACGATGGGTGAGTGGACTAGGCAGAGCAATGAGCGATCAATGTGAATGCCCATTTCGGAGACGGTTCGTTCTACAATATTGGCTTCCCAACTAACATTTTCAGCTTTGTAAGCCAACTTTTCCAGCGTTGTGCTGTAAAGTAGCTGAAAAGAAGCTGCAGATACAGCTACAAGCAAAAGCTAGCAAAATAGTTTTGGAGAGCGTTTACTCAACTTTCTCACAACCATTATTCAATTTGTCAGTCGCACTGAATAACATCAGCCAATAAACGCTAATGTCACTTCTATACACACACTAATCAACTTTCAACTTGTAGCTGCAAAACAAAGCTAACAAAGTGAATATATTACTCATTTGATGGCTTCTACACAACCAACCACTCTTGCTGAATAACATAAACATCAAAAGTGCTTTTTCAACAACTAAACAACCTGTACTCAGCTTATAAACTGTGTTAGAGCAACTTCGGAAGCATTTTCACAGTCAACTAGGTTTATTTTTAGACGTGTGCAGTTTCACAGCTTTTATTCTGCTCTTTTATAACTAGTCGAGAAAAGTGATTCATGTGCACTACTATAAAGCCTCTACTCAGCGATTTTGTTTTAGAAGGGAATGTTGATTTGTTTACATAAGTTCAAAGTGTTGGCGTAGCACAGTTGGTAGTGTCAAGGTTTGCCAATGAGGTCGTCTCGAGTTCGATTCCAGGTTCCGGTGCAGGGTAAATAATTTGGTGATGATTTGTAACTAATTTCGATTAATTTGATTTCACAGCAAAATAAACTCAATAAATTCCTTCATAAAAAAGCTTAAACAGTATTTAACCCTGCTTCAATAGAAAGCTGTGTAGTGATTATTTGATAACCGGGAAAAGGTTGAATAAGCGCCTTTCAAGTTCACACACAACTAAACAGCAGGATAACAGATCCGAAAAAAATGTTGTTATCATAGAAGAAGCAAAACGACTGATCAAAGGATCCCCGAATCGTGGGCAAACAGATTGTAGTACTGAGAATACTCATCAACGTCGTCAGATGACAATGGAAGAAGAACTAGAGTCGGACATCATGGAAAACTCTAGAAATAAAAAAAAAAACGAATGCTGAAACAATGGACATCGGAAAGGTAGTTCACGTACCTCTCTCAATTTACATAATAGAGTACCTGACACTGCTGGTACCTCTATATATGCATTTAGATAAACATCCAAAGTCCCTCATGTTTTGCAGATAGAAGAATATGTAAAAATGGAGGAATTTCGGAAGTTAATCCAAATATATATAGACAACAGACATGTTTTACACTGCAATGTCCTCTGTAAACAATTAACGGAAAACATATAATGCGTAGTTTCCAGCAGATGCCACCGCAAACAACAGAAGTGGCATCTAATGGAAAATGAATGTCGAAGATTGACATTTGTCGTAACCCAGTGCTTCCATCGTAAAATTTGAGCTAGTTGGTTGCAATATGATAGGGGAAATGGATGTAATGTCGGCCTTAATGCCCCTAATTTGGGCCCATACATAAATAAAGCAATCGGCTAAATTTTCAATAGCGACCACAAATATCCATTAGCACCGTCCCAATGAGGCGTTCATCTAGATAAAATTAATAAATAGCAGATTTTTAGTGATGGGCCCAAACTTAGATCCATAATAATTTCGGTTTCCGAAAAAAACAAAATCAGTTAGTAGTTAAGCGTATGCAACCGTGCTGGACTACAGAACTGCTGTTACCACCTCTTCCACTTCACCATTGAAACACGACTAAGGCTCTCGAAAAAACAAGCGACACCATAAAGGCCACAAACCCTTGCAAAAATGCTTTTGGGTGAATTTTGGCCTTTCGCAAACCCCGATATAGACAAGCGCACGCACAACTTGACGCTTTCCCCATAGCAAAGCGCACTTTTAATACCACAATTGAATCAGTTACCATCCCATGGCACAAATCAATATAAGGACATGGAATGTTTTAGTTCATCAGCTCATCTCAATTTTATAATAAGGCATAGTTAATAATTATATTGTTTTTTTTTCGGTTAAAACCTTTCTGAATGAAATGTGGAACCATTTATTAATCTTATATTTTCTTACTATTTTCAGGTACGTAATGCGCTCATCCCAACCACGATGATTACAGGTATCAACTTTAAGCAATTTATAATATCTATTATGGATGCAACGATATAAAAATTGTAAATGATGGACCTGTGCCAGCACACTTCCACTTCTACTTTGAAATTCATCAATTTCCTGCGCTGAAAATATTGAAGCCCATCTGTGCCAACTATAGCCAAATGCTGAGATCGTCGGTTTCAAGCAATACTGTCACAATTAAAAATATACCTCTTTTTCGTTTTATCGGTTAAAAGCACACACAAATTTAAAACAGTGCGAATTTAGATCTTCTAACTCTGTCATTTTATGCACGGTTTAAACACCAAATTTGTTTTAAAAATATGGAATCTGGGTCATTCCACCTCAAGTGGGTACTGAATTTAAAAAAGTTGTGGTTGATGTCACCGATTTGAGCCAAAATTGGCTTAAACGCTTATTTTGGCATTCTGAACAAACGCCTTTTTTGATTTTGCTATAAAAAGCACAGATCCTTCTGGGCTACAACCCTTGATTTTCGATTTTTTTTTTAAATTTCAACATTCAGAAGAGATTACTCCACAATAAAATAAGCTATTCGTGATCTTAGAAGGCCAATTTGAAGGTTTTTTAATTTTATTTCTTATAGGTGTACTAACGTTTTGTTTTTGTTATTGTAATTACAGTTAACAGGCTGATTACCGGCAGATATCCAAATTGTCAAAAAATGGCCAATTTTCATCATGGATGGGATTTTTTATTTCTTAATATTTTGGGCTCAAATGTTCACCACACTTTGGAAAACTCTTCTACTTGATGTGTTTCCAAGTGCAAATGATTCGGACAAATAGTTTTTGAGATATGACTAGACGAGTGAGTTGGAGCTTTAAGCTTGTCTGGTGGAAAATCAATGCTATATAATACGTTGTGCTTTAGAAGAACGATGAAATCAGATATATTAGCAGGTATATAAAATTTCTGTTGTGGATGACAGCTGCTACTTGAATAATACCAAAGACATCGTATCAAGAAGACTGGCAACTTTGCCAGAATCCAAGCGACAGATTCAGTAGCGCAACGCTTGAGTGAAGGTGGAAGTAACGCATAGAAAAATTAGAAAATACACTAACCTTTCTTCAGAGGATGTGATCTTTGCTACCAAATTCGTTCGAAGCATTTACCTTTGAACGGCAGATGATGCGATTGTACCTGTCTCATAACGTTCGTATTAGAAAATGGAAGAGTTGCCAGTCTTCTTGATATGTTGTCTTCGATAGTACCCTTATTTGAGTAATTAATTTATTATTTTGATACAATCTCACGAGCAAGAATGCTTTTTTTTATTATAGTTATAAAGAAAAATAAACGTTGTGTAAAAATAAAAAAACATATAATAAATATTATATAGCATTGATTTTCCACCAAAAAAGCTTAAAACTCCAACTCCCTTGAAAATTCATTTCTCAAAAACTATTTGTCCAAATCATTTGCCCTTGAAAACACATCAAATAGAAGAGTTTTACAAAGTGTGGTGAAAATTGGAGCCCAAAATATTAAGAAATAAAAAATCCCGGCAATGGTGAAAATAGGCCATTTTTTGACGATTTTTATACCTGGTGGTAGTCAACCTGTTTACTCTAGTTACTATAATAAAAACAAAATGTGAATACACCTTTAAGAGTCTACATTAAAAAATCTTCAAATTGACGTTCTAAGATCACGAATAGCTTATTCGGTTGTGGAGTAATCCTTTCTACAAGTTGAAATTTTTTTAAATCTCGATAATCCAGGGTTGTAGCCCAGAAGGATCTGGAACTTTTAGAGCAAAATCAAAAAAGGCGTTTGTTTAGAATGCTAAAATAAGCGTTTTGACCAATTTTGGATCAAATCGGTGACATCGACCACAGGTGGTGTACCCACTTGAGCTGGAATGACCCATGTATAAATTTATTATTCACAATGCAAAACATAACGAAAATGATTGGTGATGTAATTTTCTTTTACGTATTGTTATTCCAAAAAATAATTTACACTCAAAATAGTACAAGCTTGTGAGAAATTTCGATGTTTATGCCAACTATAGCTCAATATTAAACGAGAGGAGATTTTACGCGACAGTTAAAATTCAGAACGTTTTTCTATGTGGGGTGGGACGTTTCCGTAGACGGGAAAACCCATGAAATTTTTCTTAAATCGAAGGCACATATCAAAAAGAATGCATTGCAGTTAGAAATTGAATGCTGAGACGCCAAGGAATGTGTGACTTAAAGGTAGAAATGATTAAGCTCGCCTCTCGAAAAAGGGGTTGCCGTGATGTGTCACAACATCGACATGCAGTTTGTAGGTTCGGTATTAAGACAGTTAAAAATGGCATCTTTCATCTATACATTATACTGTATCATCAGTAAAATGATATCGCAAAAACGGTTAAATGCGCTACATATTATTGATATACATAATAAATAATAGGAGCTCTAATACACTTCCCTGAAGAACACTAAAACTATACCACGTGGGATTTAAATAGAATACAAACTCCCCCCCGGAGAACGCGCACTCGGTCTACACGAATTCTATTTACGTTAGCATTATTCCATTTATGCGAGGGAATCGCGTAAATGGAGTACACGTAGCATATGGGATTTGACCTAAAAGGGACCAACATGGAATATCTCGCAATCCTGGAAATATAAAAGGTTACTGTCTTGGGCAAAGTTGTTCAGTAGATCAAGACCTAATGGTTGGTGGAGTTCGGAATTTTCTCACTACGCGACGCTTGTGTGCATGTATAAGTGATATCCTTGTTACCTTTGTTACTAGCGTAACATAGGTATTAGAATCGATTTTCACACGTCTTACCGTCTGCGGCCGATAGCCATCCACACAAGCTATCTCACCTGTATAAAACATTCTCAATCGATAGTACCCAATCGATTCTCATCAAGACCTAATGGTTGGTGGAGTTCGGAATTTTCTCACTACGCGGCGCTTGTGTGCATGTATAAGTGATATCCTTGTTACCTTTGTTACTAGCGTAACATAGGTATTAGAATCGATTTTCACACGTCTTACCGTCTGCGGCCGATAGCCATCCACACAAGTTATCTCACCTGTATAAAACATTCTCAATCGATAGTACCCAATCGATTCTCAATTTCATCTAGGCAAGCTTTTTTCGATCAATATGGTTGATACGTGCATGTCGTTTAACCCCGGTTTGTTTTTTTTTAAGTCAGATGAAGGCTTATGGCTTTATGGCTTTAGGCTTTATGTTTAGTTTGGGCGTTATCATCAGAAGAAGAAATCGTACTCAAAATCGTGGAATGTAGGGGAGAATAGCCCATAATGGCCCCGTGCAGTTTTTCGGTGCTTTTCCATTACTAATTCTGGAAATATCATGTGCCAGAATGTTAGTTCAAGCACTGAACTAGCAATGCGTATTGTTAACTTCACGAATTGACAATTGGAAAGCTATGAAAAACAGCGCAGGGTCATTTTACCCCAGGGGTGCGTTTTGAACCATCCTACCCTACGTATTCCAATAGACCTTTTCGATGCTGAATCGTCTTTCTCTATTTATCACACATGTATGAATCGACGGTGTATTTTCCCACTAATCTGTTACCCTCTTGCTCGCACTCGTTGGACTTAAATGGTACAGTAGTGTGCGCCGATTAGACGACGAGAAGCTCTATAAGACCAGTCAGATGTTGTCCCTTCAAATTTGTGCACGGCCGATGAGATCAACACAAATAAAAGCCTCAATAATCTGCTGGAAAATGAGGAAAATTTACGAAAATTTTACACAGTCTAGTAGACCTAGAAAATCCAATCGTTGGTGTTATCACATTCTGGCATTTTTTCCTTGAAAAAGCGCGAAAAAACTGGAAAAACATGAATTATTTTTTTCTGAATTCCTGCACTTTTTGCGATTTATGAGTAAAGTAAAATCAAATTTGGGTTGATCTCGTTGGCCGTGTGCAGAAAGTTTTTCCACCTGTCTGCACACGTTATTTCTAAACAATCCAATTTTCAGTAAGTTCTACTCATTTCCATTAGAAGTAGGGCTAAACAACATAGAGGAAACTAGATTGTAACATCAAAAAGCTCAATACATCTGAAGTGGACGTTACACATGTCAATATATTCAAAGGAAGATAGTGTAACTGGCGCTTTAAACCTTGGTCTATACATCACACTCATTTTTAAAAATCACTATTGGAACTGCTACATCGTGAAAAAAACCTGGAAACTCTGACCGACCAGTCCCGTTAGCGTAGCTGTTGGGGGTGCCGCAGGCATTGGTGCCACATTTTTTCGAATTTTATTCTGTATTCTCGCGGAACATTTGAAAAGGGCCTATCCTTGGCCTCTCTCTTTGATTTACCACGGCACATAAACGAATTTCTCGCTAAGCTCACAAAACAGTTCGACAGAAGATGATGTTAGCTTTATAGTCGCTATATCCATAGCCTGGCGGAGAGAATCTCGGGAACCAATTGAGCTGTCAAATAGCTGTTTGACCAATTGAGCTGTCAAATCACGACCAACAACAGAAAAGAGCACATCAGCTATTGCGAACAAAACATTCGGAACCCGTTTTCTCGTGACTTAAGGCACACCTACGCAAACTAACACCATCTTTGGGCTGGGGAAAATTCTCCCTATCCTTTTTTTTTTTTTTTTTTTTTGTCTTTATTTTAGAGATTTTTAGCCTGAGGCTAGTTCATCTCTTATTCTCCCTATCCGATGATGCCGGTAATTTGCGTTCAATTGGTGAGGAAAAAGTAATCAACGTTTTGTTTATAAAACTTGATAGTACGTTTTCAATTTTTGGTCTACAATATATTGAATTTATTCCGCTTTTTGATAGATCGAAATTCTATCCGCCAGACTATAGTTTGGTTGCGCGACTATAGTTAGGTTGCGCCTGAATCAACACACTGAATGGGATTTATATTCGCGAAAGAGAAAATCGATGAAGAGAATCGGGTTGATTGATTATTTAACTTAATTAGTTCGTCAAATATTATTGCAATATAATAAGATTGTATATAATAAATTTGTTCTTAAAGTTTGTAGAGCACAATAAAACAGATTAAGTATAAAGTCATACAGCTCTAATTTAAGATTTGGACTCCAATTCAAACTAGCAATTGCTGTTTTGTATGCAGCAATTGAGCAGTGCAGAAACTGAGACCAATAAAAACGAGATTATACTGGGTAACAAAGGTTCTATATTCACCTGGCCGGGTGGATCAATATGGGTTTTTATGTCATATCTTGAAATCCTTGCCATCTAGGAAGTTGCTGTCTTCGGCAAAGTTGTTTAAAAGATCTAATCTATTCAAGATCTAATGGTGCTGGACAGAAGTTCCGAATTTTCTCACTATGCGGTGCTAGTGTGCTTGAATTTCTGCGTCCCTAGTTTGCGTTATAACTTGAAATCCTTGCCATCTAGAAAGTTGCTGTTTACACCTCAAGACAATGTAAATTCTTGATGATTTAGTAAAATCATAAATATTTGATGTGGGTAGAGTAATATTTAAACGGAATATCGTCAGGCATGAAACATCATTTACACTCATTTTGTGCATTCATGTACCGTTAAACGGGGTAAATTTGATTTTTTTTTTTTTAAATATATTCCAAATATTTTTTACAACAATGAATGTTTTTCAATTTGTTTAAACAAGTACTGAGGATCCTAGAGTCAATTCGTTAGTATTATGTTTAACAGAAGTTATTGCATATGCACTATTTTTTGTCTTGTTACAGTTTTTTGCTTTGGGGTAACTTTTATAATACTCGATTAATTTTGAAAAAATATGCTTAAAACTCACACCATATAGTTCAAAAAATATAAAACTTTGAATAAATTTATAATAAGAAACATCAAACGCAATAAGAAGACAGCATTAATTTTGGGATGGCTCTATCAGAAACACATTTGATAAGTGATTGTTTGAGTGCCTTTTCAAACAGGCGAAATCAATGATTTTTTTATGATATTTGGAAATATGTAACACAAACTTTAAAAACTCTATACGTTGTCAAACGTTATACCCTTAACTACAAAATGAACCCAATGTTTTAAATTGGAAAATAGTGCAGAAGGTAAACTTAGTCATTAAATTCTAATATCAAAGTTACCCGCATTATCAAAGATACCCCATTTTACGGTTCAATCATTTGCGTTTAACTTTTTTCATTAAGAGAATTCGTGAAATGATAAATGAAGTTTTGTGTAGATTTAATGATTAACTACAATTTTTGTAGAAAGTTCAAATCTGTATTTCTTATGCATGACGAATCAGAGTGAACACAACCCACAGTTGTTTTTTAGTGAATTTAAATTGCATTCACTTAAAAACAATAACAAGTTCTGCCCGCTCTAAATCGTCATGCATAAGAGATACAGATTTGTGTTATAACCAATAGTGATAGTTAATTATATAACCTACAAAACCTTCATACATCATTTTACGCAATTCTGTTGATGAAAAAAGTTAGAGGTAAATGAATGCACGAAATGAATTTAAGTTATTTTCCATGCCTGATCATTAATCTAAGCAGCGTCTTTGAGGTTTTATCGCCGTAACGCACACATATGCAGTGTTTGTTTGTTTACATACACAGCTAAAAAAAAGTAGTGTAAATTTCCGTTACTATGATGCACATAAATGGAGCGTCATATATCATACAAGTTTAGATTATAGATCGTGTAAATTTATGAGACATGTCATGTAATATCCCATATATTGTATGCAACTGTCCACTTTTGTTTGCAACATTTCTTGCAAGTTTCTAGTTTACGTGAAAAGGAAGTTTACATGTATGAATGTTTGCATGCATGGATGTTTACATCGCCTGTAAAATTCAGAATTTTTTGGTGTGTATATCTTATGCCTAACCAAGTAACATTGCAAGTTTTATCGAAGCTTTAAATCTTTCTACAAGTCTTAGTCACGATCTACAGAACGCTCAAAAAACCACAAGTGTTACATGAGTGGTGTTCTATTTATCCATTCCAATCGACATAATTGTTCAATACAGTTTTAAAACGCTTTAACAACGCTTCAAACTTCTCAAGTGCGTGTGAATAATGAGCAGTTCCAGGCAAAATAGCGAAACAAAATTCTAGATCATGTAATTTTTTTCAAAACGGCCTCCTTAAATTTTTATCAATTATTGAGAAGAAACGGCATTTTTGAACGAAACGTTGTCTGAGACAAAGTTGCAACCAAAATTTAAACGTTAACTTCTCTGTATTTTATCACCGAAACACTTCGTTGAATGTATTGGTCTTTCAGCTTCAATTTGATCTGATTTTCACAACTTTGTCTCAGACGTCATTTCGATCAGAAGTGTGGTTTCCACATGATAGTTTTTTTTTTTTTCAAAAGTGCCATTTTTGAATATTCTACAGAACCCAAAATGGCGGAAATCCAGCAAAAATGTGAATCATTGCCCATATCAAACAATTATGCAAACATTCAAAGTGTTTTTATGTTACGCGAAGTTTGCGGTTTTCAGAGTAGGTTGGAAATGCTATCTAACATGAAGCTTTAGTGTGATAATTTATTAGCTAGAGAATGATCTTAAAAGAGGGTAGGTGGATAGTTCCGTTAGAGTACGGCAGTATGAAAATTGAATAGAAGTTGAAAATGAGCGAAGGACCATTAATGTGACAGTACAAAGTCAAACGCACACCTTTTGCCTAACCCGTACGATGTACGCGGAGATTTGAAGTATGTCTTCAAATCTACAGGCAAAAAGTGTGCACACGCCTTTGCTCATTACTCTCTACTGCTGTGGAATAGTCCTAGAGACGTTTCATCACTACCTAAAGCCTCAAGTTGCCGAGAGCATTTCCAGTCGATAGTGAGCTAAAATGCAATTCCTCTTTACACAACTTTTGTGTTGCTCCTCTCGTCATGACCAACGTGGTCATCTCATAGAGAAAGCAGTGGGTGGTTGTTGCGTGATGTACCATCATCAGCATTGTTGGCGGCTACTCCCGCCTTGAGAGACGGCTAATGGCCCTTCGCTCATTTTCAACTTCTATAAAATTTTCAAGCTGCCATGCTCTAATGGAACTATCAACCTACTCTCTTCTAAGATCATTCTCTAGCTAATAAATTATCACACTAAAGCTTCATGTGAGATAGTATTTCCAACTAACTCTGAATTATGCAAAGTTTCATGCAAATCGGAGAAGGTCGAGCAACCTGTTGTTGTTCGGCAACCTTTCCATTTGAACTGCGTGTTGGTCAGCTGTTCTATTATCGGCAACTTGAAACCAGCAGCATTTTGAAGAGCGTGTGTTTAATTTTAAGTGTTTTGGAGAGAAAATTCAGTGAGTTTAACGTTGGTGGCTGAAAAAAGTGAAGGAAAAGGATATTTTTATTCCTCAAAAATCCAACCTTCAACACCCCGCTCAGCAGATTGTTACATCACTCTGTTTTCCACCTAACAACGACAATACAACCCTCTCCCAAGTCGCCCGTTGGTTGCGGTCTCTCGCTTGGGAAGTTGATTTTTTCCCGTTCAGCAGCTTTCTGCTCTTCACCAAAATACGAAGCACAGCTTTGACGGAACCTCACTTCCAAAAAAAAAAAAAAACAGCTCGTAAAGATGAATTTTTAAAAAGTGCCAGCCTAGCTTTTCCCCTTCGACGACGGCGGAGGTGGTCTCCGGAAGAAGGTCCTCCTGATAGCGGGCTTGTGCGAATTGCAAACTGCTTTGGCGAAAGCAAGGTTCAAGGTTGGGTAATGTTGGCCTTTCAAGGACGCACAAAGCTCGTCAAATTAATGTGCTCCAGTATCAACGCTCGTTGGCGGACGGTGGATTAGGCTGTGGATATATGTTAATGTGCTTGCGTGAGCGTAAGAGGTTACGAGGTCGTGTCAAGTTGTGAATTGTGTTGAATTTTCAAACGCCAACAGGTTGCTCTCGGCTGGGCACGACGAATGCGGGTAATTCATCTTCGGGACAGGAAATTTATTATCATTAACGTCATGTTAGCGCGTTAATGTGCCGGAAAATTCAAAAACTCTTCAAAACAATTTAAAACACATTTCCCCGGCCGTCGTCGGCGTCAACTGAATTGGGAAAATCACAATCTGCGCTCGAAAAGGAATTAATGCGCCACGGCAGACGCGGCTGAAGGCAAAGTGGTACCAGCACTTGTTGACAAGTTTGAATCCGATTCTCGGGTGGGGTGGAATTTGTCACAGTTGTATACAGAAATAAAAATATAAAAAAAATGAGGAACTACAACAACAATCCACTCGTCGTAAAAAGCATAAACTGCCACCGAAAAATGCTAACCATTCCCACCATGTCAGAACTCGGCCAGCCAGCGCCACTCATATCAGCGAGCGTTCAGAGTTAGTGACGATGATTATGATTTACGATTTTTCCTCACTTTTAGGAGGTGGCGAAAATGGGATGGGGGCAAGCTGTTGGAGAAAGGAAATGAGTCACAGAGCGGGATTTTTTTGCCTCGTTGCCTCCGAGGATGGTGTGTTCTGGTTTAGATAAAAACGGCATATGTTCTCCGCACATGATACTCTGGTGGTTTTTCAGTGCATTTTTTGTGACTCTATTTCAACACGTTTTATGTGCTCTTAGAAATCTCATCGAGGTTGTAATAATTTCGAAACGGCACCCATCATATGGTTGGTATTTTTTTTTTTTTTTGGCGGCAAGCGGCGGATGCAAGCAAGTGTTAGTAAAGAAATTTAGTTGAGTGGATTATAAACTTGCATCTCGACATGTCTTCGAGTTTTGGTAGTTTAGACTCCTAGAAAAACATTCAGCACTGTAGTAGTTATGTAAGCTACAATCAAGATCTATGCGAAGATTATGCAGGGCTCTAGGTTTCATTATTTTGTTAAACATTGTGCCAACAAACGCTCGAAGACGGATATAACATGGCCATTAGACAAAGTTAGAAATTCTCGCTCCACAGTGCACAAACGGATCCAAATCGATTCCTGATTAGTCTCCAAAAATGTAGACCCATTTGGTATAAAGCTGACTTGGCACAAAAGTTTGAAATTTCTATTGAAATTACTATGGGAAAACCCAAGGGGTAATCAACTTTGCACACTGTGCCGAAACACAACATGGTACACTATTCGGCTCTTTAGGACAAACGTTGGCAACTAGGAAACATCATAATATAAAACGGCATCACTGTCGAGAGTTGACGTTTTGCAAAGGATGACTGCTTTGCTTACTCCAATGGGCTACACGTTGGGTCAGATTCCAAGGAAAAATGCTGTGAGTATTGCCTGCACCTGTCTGCACCATGAAACTTTTATCTCATCCGATTCGTAGCGAAAATCCCACTGGCTCGTGTTCTTCCACACCATGGTCGGTCGAGAGTCAAGATGGCCAAAATGGGTTTCCTCCAGCAACGGTTGGTCAAATGCCTGTAAGATCGTCCAAAACGAAGGTACGGGGCGGAATTCGATCGGCGAACTGAATGGACAAAAATCCTCTGAACGACGACAATATTGTGCTAGCTGCGGATGATTTTTGTTATTTTTTCCTTGATTTGTTTTCCGTCGATCTTGATTTCCGTGGTGAACACCAATGCTACCGACACCAGGAAGGCAACTCCCACACCTGGAACCTACCTATCGACCCATTACCCATTAGATTGTTTTCACTGGTGGTACATTCGCCATTGGTTTTGATAGGTGGTACCTTGTGGAAGGTATCACATCTGCAAAGGATCGTGAACTTGATAGGTTTGAACGTGTGTAATTGGGTGATGGTAGGAAACATCACAATCTGCGATACGATAGGCTTGGGTGATGTCTTTGAGGTTGCGTAGTTTTGAGTTGATCCGAACGGTTTCGAGGTAATTGTTTCTAGGGAGGGATGGATAAGTGGATAAGTCTATTAACGTCTCTGATTTGCCCCGTAACGTGGGTAGATCACCTTTTCGTGGTACGTTACGGGATGTAAGATCTACCACCGATTCCTAGTCCTGACTACTTCAAACTAGGGGAACAGGATTTTTCAGTAATTCAAGGAACACATCTTAGTCCTTGTTACTTTTTTATGCCTTGTTGATAGTGACAAGACTCGGCTTTGTCTACCGAGGATGATCTTGAAACAAGGAAAAAAATGAGTTAGTTGTCTTCATCTATGTGATTCCTAATCTTCTATTCGTTGTTCCCTAGTTCCTGACTACTTTAAACTAGGGGAACAGGATTTTTCAGTAATCAAAGGAACACATCTTAGTCCTTGTTACTTTTTATGCCTTGTTGATAGTGACAAGACTCGGCTTTGTCTACCGAGGATGATCTTGAAACAAGGAAAAAAAATGAGTTAGTTGTCTTCATCTATGTGATTCATAATCTTCTATTCGTTGTTCCCTAGTTTGAAGTGGTTAAGACTAGGGTTCTGATGCATGGTCATTATCGGTGTCATACCTTAATTTTGTTGCTAAGGAATCCAATTTTGACTGACAAAGGGGCGCGCCTTTGGAGGGTGTTTCAACACTCCGAAGGGTATAAATAGCGGGACCTTTCAATTAGAGTCGGATCCTTGCGATAAATGCAAGAGTGGCAACTGTAAAAAAATCGAATACTTCATCATTTCTCAATAGTGATGGAGTAATACGACATGCACTAAACTAAGGACACGGGATAGACTACAATAGATCAATTTACTGGTCGCAGTAGTGTTTGGTCCCGAACAGAGGAAAAAAAACGTCTCTTTAAACTGTTCCCCTACAAGAGGAGAATTTAGTTCATTCGAGACGGGTTTTAAACATCAGCTGTTTCATCATTGTGTCCCCCGTTAGGTCAATCGTCCTCCCTCACACACCTTGGTCTTTAGGACCTTAAAGACTGCCTCTTGTCGAATGAAGTGGCATGACTACCAGTCATTTTCTTTCTAATGCCACTTCAACTTACTCATGCTTATATCATATCGTATAAGTCTAACGTCCTCAGGAAGTTGAGCACAGTTTGCTCTGTACTCCTGTCGTTGAACAATACCTCACGGATTGTACCAACGACACCCATATCTTCCCTTAATTGTGCTCTTGCCGGGCACTCCACCAATAGATGATTTACATCTTATACCACACCGCATCCCTGGCAGTAGGCCACACTGCCGCTAAAACGAGGTCCACCATGACCAATCCTCAGCCGAGTCAGAACTTTCTGATCTGGAGAATTAGGTGCATCCTTCCACTCTTGTGTAGTGTTCTTGATGCGACGCAGGAATGCATCACGGTTGTTATGCCAAGACACATTCCATGCGTATCGCGAGGTTTGCTTCACCCAGCGGGTAGCGTCACTATAGGGCACCGGAGTGGCCTCTAGCCGAGCAAGACGACCCTGGTTAGCTAGTTTATCAGCAGCCTCATTTCCTGGTATACCTGCGTGTCCAGGTACCCATACAAAGGTTATGTTAGCGTACCGTTGCACCTCTATCAGCCACGGGTGTCCAACCTGCCCATGCTCAAGAGCAGAGAGACAATTCGCAGAGTCAGAAAATACAACGGCCTGAGACCCATTTGCTAGCCTACAAGCTTGCAGGAGAGCATAGGCCTCAGCTGAGAAGATACCACAGAGACCGGGTAACCGGCCGCAGCGGCTTATGTCCTCCCCAGACACCCCATAACCAACCTCCTCTTCGATTAATGAACCGTCCGTAAAAAGCTCGAGCCCTCCCTCGTATGAGGCAGCGACCTCCCTAAATGCAGCTTTCGCCACACTAGAGCTAGCCCCGCACATAGCTTTAACCCTCAAATCAACATTCGGGGCAGTAGCATCCCATGCCCGTTGCCACAGCCTAGCTCGCTGGGCTAACGTGGAAAGATCTACTCCCGTCAATTCGCTCCACCATTCTCTCGCCCTTGCAACCGTGGGCCTGTCATTGAGAATGGGATCCCTTTCTAGGAGCCTTAGCGCCTTGGTGGCCAGCTCTTCGGTGACAACATTCACCAAAGGAACCTTTCCATTCTCCACCAACAGAGAAGCTATCGGTGAAGACCTCAACGCTCCGCTACAAATTCTGTACGCCTCATTGTACTGAGGTTCCAGAATCTTGAGCAGGGAGACACCACCCCTGCTCCACAATTCCGCCCCGTAAAGGATGCTAGGGACAACCAGAGCCCTAGCAACCTTGGTCAATGTACGGCGAGAGGCTTCAGAGAAGCGACCATTTACGATCCGAAGGATATTCAACTTGTTGTTGACGTTATCCTTCACCAACTTGGCGTGCTTAACAAATCGGAGTTTGTTATCAATAGTCACACCAAGCAGTTTCATCTCGCGTACGGCCTTGACCGCATGCTCACCGATACTAACATATGGCAGGCTTGGTCTGTGATGATGACCAAAGCAGACGTGCAGCAGTTTGGACTTCTCGGGGGAAATCACAAACCCAACACCATCTGCCCAGTCAACGACAGACTGCACTGCATCCTGCATCTTGTGCCTAACCACCCTACCGTATTTACCTAACACGATAAGGGTAATATCATCGGCGTATACAATAATGTATACTTCCTTGCGAATGCGTTCAAACACTGAGTTCATCGCAATGAGAAACAGTGTAACCGAGAGTACAGCCCCTTGCGGGATGCCATTCTCCAGCAACCTCGAGGAAGAGGTTGCGCCAGCGTTCAATACTCGGAACCTACGGTTTTGTAGAAAGTTTTTTACGTAGTTAAACATACATCCTTGGAAGTCCCAGCTCTTGAGGGAAGTCAAGATAGGAAGCTTCCATGTCATATCATATGCCTTGGACAAATCGAGGGAGACTACATCTACATGCAAATCTTCCGACGAGGCCTTGTCCAATAAATGATCGAGCTCAGAGAAGAACGTCTCCGACCCATAGCCGCATCGAAATGCGTGTTGCCGTGGGTGGATCCGTCCTTGCCTCTCCAGCTCGGTTGACAGACGACGGTTAACCATCCGCTCGAGTGTTTTTCCCATGCAGCTCAGCAGGGTTATCGGTCGATAACCCTCTGTTAGGGTTTTATCCTTCCCAGTTTTGGGAATAGGAATAACCAACCCTTCTTTCCACTCGTCCGGTATCTGGCCGGAAAGTCAGACTTCGTTCATAGTGTCAAGAAGAGCCAATCGGCCGACAAAGGGTAATCTCCTAAGCAAGGGATACCCAATGTCGTCAGGGCCCGCAGCCTTACCAATGCCACGGCGTAGGGCCCAGTTGAGCTCTTCAAGCACGAATACCCTGTTGTAGTCTTTAACTAGACTACACTGCCTGTCACGGGAGTAGCGATACTCCCCCTCAGCCAATGACAGGAACTCATCACTGTGATTGCTGTTTGCCGACACCTTGGCAAATTGATCAGCAAATGCCTCAATGATAAGTCCTGGGTCTTTCGTGTAATCGCCATCCAACTTAATCACCCTCTCAACATGTCTAATCTTACCACCGACAGACTTTACCTGTAGCCATAGCTCGTGGTTTCCGATATGTCCGCGGTGAAAGCAGACCATGTATCCCGCTTTGCAGCTTTGATTACGCTTCTAGATTTAGATTGAGCAAGCTGAAACTCCCTTAATCTATCGGCCCTAGAAGGACCATCAAGCTGCAACCTACGCAGCGCCCTTAGACATTTACGTCTAGCCTTAATCGCTGTATGAACTTCTGTCCCCCACCAAGGGACAGTTTTCATACCTCCTCTCCCTCCAGCCTTTGGGATGTGACGATGAGCGGCCTTACTCAAGATTTGGGTCCAGTCACCTGGTCTCAATATCCTGTCATCACCAGGCAGTTGGCGACAGACTTCTTTGCCAAAGCTGTCCCAATCTGCCTTCTCAAGGTTCCATCTAAGTCTTGTTACAGTAGATGGGAGGTCTACAGCCTGTGACAATGAAATAGGGAAATGATCACTTCCGTGTAAGTCATCGTCAACCCGCCAGATAAACTGACTGGCTACATCCCAAGAGGTTATGGCCAGATCAATCACGGACTCTACCCCGGTGGTGGGATCGAATCGAGTCGGTCTGCCATCGTTCAGCACTGAACAACCCAACGTGTCCAGTAGCTGATACAACCTCTCACCACGAACGTCAGTCTTATGTGATCCCCAGGAGGGGTGATGCGCATTCAGATCGCCCACTATCACATAAAGGACAAGCAGCTGCGAGATGAGATCTTGCAGTTTTCCGATGACGTTCACTTCCTTGCCAACCCTATTCCTCGGAGCCATGTATAAGCTACAAACAGTCAGCTCATACGGAAACTGAATGGTGACCGCGGTGGCCTCCAGTTCAGTATCCAACTGCTCTACCTTATGTGGTATATCTTCTCTAACAGCCAATCTAGTGCCGTGGATGTAGGCATTAATGTGAGGCTTAATATACCACTTATATCTACCAGCGAGATAGTTTGGAGGTAGATCTGCTACCTTGGCCATCGTTTCTTGGAGAGCGACGACACAAGGGTTCAGTTTCTTTGTCAATAGCTGGATCTCAGATAACTTTGATCGCAACGCATGGACATTCCATTGCAATATTACGTTCGATGGCTCTTTACCATTCTGTTGTGGGACATCAGACATGGTAACTACTTTTTACCGGTAACAGCATCGTTTTCGCGCTCCGATACCGAGTCCATAGGGAAAGAAGGTGCTGTATTTTCTCCTTTTTCCGGCTTTTCTTACCTCGAGTGTCCTCGAGGCCGGCGGTCTGCTTCCGTTTCCTACGGGTCACGGGAGCAGTAACCTCGCTCTCATCAGAGTCGAGGTTAAAGCCAATTCTTTCGAGTTGTCCAACAAGGGAAGCTAATTCCATCTCAAGGCATGTCTTGGACTCCTTGAGCTGTTTGATTTTCCCATTGCCAAGGGCGACCTCCTTTCGCAGACTTTCCACCAACTTTTCCAGGAGCTGTTTGTCCTTCTCGGTTGGTGTTTCGACAACAGGCAAGGGGTCGGTGCCAACCTCTTGGGTTAGCACTTTGCCCTCCCTACCAGTAGCCTTTCCACTCTTGGTAACTACTTGCGTAAGACCGGTAGGTCGACTAGCACCAACCCCAGTACTCTTGCACTGGGTAGTCCCCTTTTTGCCGGCCTTCGCACCCTTTGCAGGTGGAGCTCCGTCTGTTCCCTTGCTCTGAGGGTTCGACTTCTCAGCTCCCTGCTTGGCCTTCTTCTTCTTCTTACCTTTGGAAGGCAAAAAGGGCACCTGCTGACCCTTACCAGAGTCAACAGGTGCCGTCCTAGCAGCAACCGCTGCATAAGACTTCCCGCTTCGCTCGACGCTATAAACCTTCTTGGCATCCCCAAAGGAGACACCAAGGTTGGTTTTGATCCTAAGGATATCAGCTTCCTTCACGTAGGTAGGGCACCTACGGTTAGTCGGCTGATGATTGCCTCGGATAAGGTGTTAACCTTCCCCTCGCCACTACTCTTGCAGATTCTGTGGACATCTACTACACCTTGTGTAGCAAAATGCTCCTTCAGAGTCAGCTCCGATTCGTTGATGATATCAATACTTGATACCACGCAACGAACTTTATTCAAAGTAGGGTGTGCACCCACCCGAACTTTGAATCCTTCGCTAAGTTCAGTGATCTGCTTCAGCTTTTCAGCATCAGCAGGACCACTAACCTCTTGCACGTAACGCGAACCACCCCGATCCGTGTGGGCCTCAACAGTATGCCCAGCAGAACGCTGAACCGCTGAAGCCACGTCAAGATGGTTTCACGCTACTTTACCGCCTCCTTCGACTGCCTCCATGAGGAGAACAATCGTCCCGCTGCGTTTATTTTTCGCCAGGGTCCATCGACCCTCACAATAGCTGATTCTGTTTTGCATAATCAACTATTTCGTATGGGAGAGACCCTCTCGGGCCGAAGCCGCCGGAGTCTGTTCCCAATGCAAACCATAGGGGAAACAATATAGGACAGTGCCTCACCCCTATCACACTGAACGGAAACACTTAAGACGGGAGGTTCCAACTGCCAGCCCGAATCGCTCCGTTGCTTCAAACGTGGACGTTAGAAGTAGGTCCATACACTCTACCTACAGAATGCATTCATCCTGAACAAACTTTAGCCACACGAAATCCACTATCTACAATTGTTTAAAGTCCGGTAGACAACTGACTGCCGCCAGAAAGGCTGAGCACGATAATCGGATGGGCCTAAGACATGACTAGGTCCCATCCTGCACACATTCAAAACCTTCGGACTCCCCCGTTCTTGTTCGCGTTTCTGGCTACAACGCATCATAGCCAGCAACCCCACCGAGCACCGCGTGGAGATAAGAATCGGAGTTCAGATGCACAGATATCGCAAGTCGCCGATCGTCTGGCAGAGCCCGACAACCGTTCACGAGCGTTCTTATGCACTGCTTTACCCGGCTGTAGGGAGGGAGTGAACTTTCGTCCGTTCGAGTTCTGGGTTTGATTTTGTCTGGGAGCATGTGATGGCAGCTGGTGAAAATTTCGTCCACCGTCCATTTCTTTCGAACGGGTCGTATAGGTTGTATTGCTTCCAGTTTCTGTTTCAATAGTTTAATATTTGCCATGAATCATGCTCATGAATTAAATAAATTGAAAATGTAAATACAATCACAAAAGCCTAACTTCAGGGTTGCCAAACTCATGGGATACTGACACCTTGATTCATACACTTCGGCCTACTTCGGAATGATCGGCACAACGCTTGGCACAGCTTTCGGCACTGCCAAAACTCATGGCACAGATTAAGGTGTGCAGAGTTGAATACCCCTTGATGCATGGTCATTATCAGTGTCATTCCTTAATTTTGTTGCTAAGGAATCCAATTTTGACTGACAAAGGGGTGCGCTTTTGGAGGATGTTCCAACACTCCCAAGGGTATAAATAACAGGACCTTCCGAATCGGAAGCTTGCGATAAATGCAAGAATGACAAGTGTAAAAAAAATCGAATTTTGCATCATTTTTTAAATGCACTAAACAAAGGACACGGGATACAATAGATCAAATTACTGGTTGCAATTGTGTTAGATCCCGAGCAGAGGAAAAACAAAATTTCCATATCTACATAAAGCTGGAATTAGGGCGTAACAGCCTATGTAAACAATGACTTCACTCGACGATTTCTAGAAATTCCAGGCACGTCTACATAAAGCAACATATTCATTGAGTAGGGAAAGTCTTCTCCTACTCGATGGTGATGCTGATTTACCAATGAGAGCCTTGGCTTTCAAGAAATCATCGAGAGAAATCATTGTTTACAAAAGCTGATTCCCCTAATTCTATCTAGATATGAATTTCATAAGGGTAGGTCCAAGTCAGTTCCTTACTTAATGCGTTAATATTTTGAGAGGCTAATCAGGACACAAACGCTTCCATTTGAGCACTGTGGAGCGAAAATTTCAAATTTTGCATCAGTCTAACCATCTTCATGGCATCAACGCTCATTTTAGAAAATACCACCTATTTTTCCTTTTATGAAACTCGCATTCAACCACACTTCATAACATCGCATCCTTTCAACTTGCATGAGGTCACATACTCAAACACACGCATTCGCCAGAGTCTTCCGACAGATGTTATCTTCCACCACCACCGGTCGCCAAACTCGTTCAGACGATGCATTATTATTCATACATTTTTGCTCCCACTGCGTTAGAAAAACCACCGCAGACGCACATGTGCTGTGGCACTGCAATCCGCAATTTGCTCGCGGGTATCATCTAATCTAATGAAAATTTCAACGACTAATCCCATACGACGAACGACGACAACGACGTCCACCGAGTGCATCTGATGATGATGGCATTCAAAACTCGAACCGTTCGGATTGAATCTCATTTCGCGTAGGAACCAGGCTTTGGCAAGGATTCAGTTCTGTCCCCCAACTACCATCACCACAACAAACGAGAAAAAAAAAAATAATCATGACATTCCCGCGAAAAAAAAAAACCCTAAATTAATTTATTGCTCGGCTTTCTCCTTTTTCGATCCAATCCGTTGTTGCTGTTCCGATATTGTACCCACCCAAAACGTGCTCTCAAAAATCTGCACAACATCAGCACCGCAGAAAGCAGTGTCCGTCAATGGGAACAGACATTTCAAGCTGAACAATGCATTAGGTCCTAAGTAACAGTGACAGATTCTCTTCGTCGACTTTCTCTTTACATCCTCGCGGCCATTTTAAGACATTCCCAGCTAATTTCAGTACACAGAATCTGCTCAGTACCCTAGTGTTTAACGAAAGAGAAAGTCGATGAAGAGAATCGATCAATACTACAAGGACCTAATGCATTGTTCAGCTTGATTTTTATGATACTCCGACCGCCTCCCGCATCGGTTCCCGATCGAATTCGGACGGTGAATGACGATGATGATGTTGTGTCTCATCGCCGTCGCCGCCGCCGCCACCGCCGCCGCCGCCACTGCTCGTCGTAGACGATTGAAAAATAACATTCGGGGTGCCCCCCGGTGCGATGAGTGGATCCGCGGTCGGTTGGTAGTAGCGCGGCAACCAAAAATATTTTGCATTCTAGTTAATTAAGTCGAAAAATGTCCAAACTCTGTGTCGCGTCGTCGGCCTCGTTCGGAACTACTGCCTCGGTTGGCTTCAACCGAGGACCGAGGGGGTTCCACTAATTGATGAGAAAATATTTCAAATTTTGATGCCTTCCGTGTCAGAGTACGGACCGGCCGAGCGTTCGGAATGGATGGGAGATTGGGGATTTTTTTTTTCTCTCTAGTGTAGCACTGCTGTGCGGTACATTTGTGAGAGGAAAGTATTTTTCGGTGCCTGATTATCACCGAGATGCTTCTGCCGTTTGTCTTTTGTGTAGAGGCGAATTTTTCGAGCGTGTTTGGAGCTGATGAGACATTAATGAGCTAGGCGAATTTCGGTGCTCTATACGGAAGGGTTCGGGTTTCGAGAACGAAAGGGTAAATTAATTATGATTGAAATTCTTAGAACCTTCTTAGGAACTGATCATTTCAGTGGTTCTGGGTTTGGACGTAATGAGTTCGGACAACTAGGGAAATTCGTTGCCAATGCTACCTCTCCCTCTCATTCTAGTGTGAAATGAGAAGGTAAGGCGAATGAATTGACGAAAATCGTCATCAAAGTGCCCCTAACACATCATATAAAGCTTTATTTAGTTGTTCAATCTACTTAACTTTACAGAGCCGAGGATTCTTGGTCACTGTACAATACATCTTAACACTATAATCAAAAGGTACAACACAATAAACACTTTATCTACCGCAATCCATAAAGCCTCCTCCATCAGAACGGGAGCCGCTTCCAGTGGTTTCATTGTATGGCAGTATTGCCAACGGGGGTCAGAGCGCTTCGATTGCAGCAATGGACGCAAAACGTGATCAGCACTCACACGCTCATCACGAAACGGTTGCTTTCCAAAGCCGACGACGCATCGACCGAAAGAACTGCTGATGAAGAACAATGAGGATAGGGTTACCATATGGTATCCTAAAAGAGGACATGTCCTTCTTTTTCAATAATTTTTCTACGTCATCCTTTTGCCCGAAAATGTCCTCCTTTTTAATCCTTGCATTTTTTTTCCAGTAACATATTCATAAAATTGTTTTCAAAGAGCGTTGTTTGCAGAGCTTTTTTGTTTAATTATGTGGCAGCTTCATCCGAGGCCTCTTCTTATCTAGCAGATGCCATTCGATGGTGGGACTAATGCCGCGGACACACTTGTATGACCTACTATGAGCATAAGTATTATTTGTATAATACATTAAAAGCAAACCCATGGTCACACTTGTATAGTTTGTGTATAGTTGTTGTATGGTGCTCATAATTATTACACAAATAATGCTCATGCTCATAGTAGGTCATACAAGTGTATCCGCGGCATAAGGAGTATATTACAGCTGTCAACCCCCTACATTTAGGCTGCGATCCATTTGGTGAATTTGAACTTATATTTGACAGATGGAAAATTTTCAAATCATCCTGCTATTCTACCCGACTTATTTCAGACAAACCTGGAATCAATTTTGACAAACAATTTCTCGAAAATAGGACGATCAACAACAGCAGAAAAGTTGGCGAAGCAGTTTCTTGAGAAAAAGTACGCACTTTTGCAGGAGGCAGCCAGCGGGAGGAGTTCAACGACTAGTTCCAGCATAAGCAGAGTACGAGACTGGGTGAATGTCAACAACACACGTCGACAAGGTGTTATGTTGAACCTGGACGTAGGTGTCTTCGATCCACAGCGGTACTCAATGCAGAATCCAGGAACGTTAGTAGGCATGAATCTGTTAGCAGCACCGAGACAGCATTCAATTTCACTGAGACAGGATCAACTGACCATTGGACGAACCTTTTCGATGAGAGAAATGTCCAGTGGTGCAACGGGACCAGTGAGTACGCCTGTGGAAGTGGATCTTACATGTCAACACGTTCCAATATCAAGCGCGGTAGGAGATCAGTACGTTCTCGAGCGTGCTCTGTCACGTCTGCAATGATCCAGAGGACAACCACGATTTGAGGAAGACTTTGACGATCCATGTCCACTCACCAAGAGACAGCTGGCGGCGCGTCAGGCATTATCGAAAGATCTGCCAAGCTTTTCAGGGAATCCAGAGGAGTGGCCTATATTTTTCTCGTTCTTAACCAACTCAACAGCCGCCAGCCATGTGTGGGTTCACAGACGCAGAAAACGCAATCCGGCTACAGAAAAGCCTAACAGGAAAGGCATACGATGCAGTGAAGAGTCGTTTGATGCACCCGTCGAACATGAACCAAGTCATCGCTACGCTACATATGAGATTTGGGCAGCCAGAAGCCATTGTCCACTCGCTGATTGCAAAAATGACAGCCTTGCTGGCGTTAAGAAAAGACAAACTCGAAACGATAATGGTCGTTGAAGTTCATAACTTTTGCGCCATCGTGGACGCGTGCGAGTTAGAGGAGCACATGTATAAGACTGTTGTATCAACTCGTCTGCAGATTGCCACCGTCCATCAAACTGGACTGGGTCAGGTAGGGGCTTCCTTAACACGCATCTGGACTCGAATGCTGCAGAATCGCATTCGTGGAAGGAGACTGTTCAAAAACCTTCGAACAACAAGTGCCCGGTTTGCAAGTCCAGTTGCAAAGTAATTGAAAAATGCAAACAGTTCTTGGAGTTATCGAGAGATTCCCGGTGGGCTGTGGTGCACGACTTTAGGCTGTGTTGTCGCTGTTTGAGGAAACATAACGGTGGATGTAAGGCCCAGCCGTGCGGAAAGGATGGATGCACGCGGAAGCATCACGCGCTACTTCACAACGAGAATCAGAGCAAGAAGGATGCGGATCCGATGACTGATGAAAGTCAGCCAGATCGACAGGATGCGAGGTCATCAAGACATGAGATGAGACATGCAACACTCACCGCTCTAGCTCCAGCACTTCTCTATTCCGTTACATCCCAGTCACACTGCACGGAAAGAGCGGGTACGTGCAGAAGTTCGCATTCTTGGACGAAGGTTCAAAGCTTAGCCTCATGGACCAAGACCTAGCTGACAAGCTCGAATTGGGTGGAGTGAAAAGCACACTGTATCTTCGATGGATCGGTGGCACTGAGCGTTGCGAGAGAGACTCCTTAATCACTACCGTTTCGATTGCGGACAATCACGACGGAGCAAAGATGTTCAAACTAAATGAATTGCGATCGGTGAAAGAGCTTCAGTTGCCACGGCAATCCCTAGACGCAGGAAGGTTGAAGGAACAGTATCCGTATCTGCGTGGTCTACCCATCGAGTCATACGAAGACGCCCGACCACGAATTCTGATCGGCCTGAAGCACGCGAACGTTGAGCTGGGTTTAGACAAGGCAAGTCAATTGATCAAGTTAGTTGAATTCGCGAATTGAACGTGTAAACCATGCCATTCAACTGACTTGATCAACTAACTTGAATTGAAAAAATTTGAACCACACGCAAACCAAAAATCTATTACAATGAATTTTAGTTCCGTTTCCTATCATCCTCTGTTCATGAACATCGCAACGAATGTTAGCGATTTAGCATGCAAGCGATGTAATGGTTTTTAGTCTTTTTTATTTCGTGTTCTATCTACGCTTTCGACTATACCAGTAAGCTTGTAGAACGACGCACATTGTAGAACATTGTAGAACGACACACACACTTGCCTCGAATCTCTCCAGCAGAAAAAGCATACGAAGTCGAGTGTGAGAGGAAAGGAACGCTTCTTGTTTGCTTTTAGGCTATTCTTATTCAGAAGCATGAAGAGAGCAGTGGAGAAAGCACAGGTCTGATAATCGCAAAGTTCGTGGTTCGAGTCGAGTATATATCGCATCCTCGGTTCATGCGGTCTCCACTTACATCCTCTGATGATGAATCACACATAATTGTAAGCGAATCTTACATCCACCGGTTGGGTGCAGGCTCAACTTTTCAAGCCAATTGAATTCAACTGAGTTGATCATTTGACTTGCCTAATCTAAACCCAGCTTTATTAGTCTCGTACTGTGGAGCCGAGAAGGAAAGCAGGAACAACCAATTGCCATCAAGACGCGATTGGGGTGGACCGTGTGTGGTGGAAGCGATGGCGAAAATGCACATTTTCGCAATAAATTATAATATTGGAAAATCTCTCTGTTGTTGATCGTGTGATTTTCGGGGTGTTTGTCAAAATTGATTCCTGCCCAGACAACCAGAAGTCGTATAATAATGTACGGACAGTATCGTAAATTGCTACATTTTTAGTCAAAATCGCATATAAGAATGGCATACCTCGCATTATGTTTAAGTTAAATCGTATAGAATGCAAATTTCCGACCAATATGCGATGACTCATTTTTCCATCGTACTGTATCACGCATTAAATCGGATTACATCGTTAGACTTTTCAAAATGAATTTGTTATTACAGATTAAATCGTAAATGATGTTAAATCAACTGGTTTAAAACTAAATTAAAATATGCACGTATGGCCTCCACTTTTGTACGTATAAGCCATTTCTTTGCATTATATACGAATTGTTTGTTTGTATATATGTTTGTACATCACGAAAACAACTTTGAATATACGTGCATTCTGGTTGTTTGGGTGGTCTGCCAGACGTACAATAGCAGGTTTATTTGAAAATTTTCTATCTGTAAAATTTAAGTTAAAATTCACAGCCACATAGATTGAATCCAACATGTGTTCGAGTTTGGCGTTCCGGTTCTATGGGATTTTAGAAGCGTAACTATTCAAATCGACGTACCTGGTGTTGTAAACAATCTCTTCAATCGACGATTTGTCTTAACTGCTAACTCACCCACGCAAACGAACATCAGCATCAGGTAGGACACATTTTCGCCTACAAGCTGGTGTTGTTAGTTTCTGTGAGTGAGCTTGTAGTTGCCGCAAATCGTCGATTGAAGAGATTGTTTACAAAAGCAGATAAGTCGATTTGAATAGTAACGCTTGATTTGTTTAGGCTGCTCCCATACTGAGAGCGAAGAGGCACGCAAATCGTGAAATTGAATGTAAGGAATAATACTAATAATAGGAACTCTTTTGTATAGAACGCTAAGCGCGCCTCTTCGCTCTCACTATGGCAGCGGCCTTAGAGTTCTATGCTGAATCAATGGTAAAATTAACAGGTTGCTTAGATGTTCCATGTTGGTTTCAATCAGCGATGACATGACATACTTACTTACCAATCAGGCTAAGGCCTTGTTGTCCTCTGCTGTCCGAAGAAGTCGTCTAAATTCTACTCGATCCATGGCCACAGTTCGCCAGCCTCGTAGTCTGCGAAGGGTCCGCAGGTCACCTTCTACTTGGTCGATCCACCTTGCCCGCTGCGCGCCTCTTCTTCTTGTTCCTGTTGGGTCGCTTTCTAGAACCATTTTCACTGGGTCGTCGTGCGGCATTCTTCCGACGAGCCCAGCCCACCGTAGTCGCTCAATTTTTGCAATGTGGACGATGGATGGCTCTCCCAGCAGCTGGTGCAATTCGTGGTTCATTCGCCTCCTCCACGTTCCGTCATCCATCAGCACTCCACCGTAGATGGTACGCAACACCATGCGTTCGAAAACACCAAAGGCGCGTTGGTCCTCCACGAGCAAAGCCCAACAAACAATTTTAGCTGCAGACTAGCTTATACAGGCAAAAATTAGCTGTATAAGCCAATTTTTGGTTGTATAAGCTGATTTGCAGCTAAAATTGTTAGTTGGGAGTCCAGGTCTCGTGGCCGTAGAGTACCACCGGTCTAATCAGCGTCTTGTAGAAAGTCAACTTCGTGCGACGGCGAATTTTATTCGACCGGAGCGTCCTCTAGAGTCCAAAGTAGGCACGATTCCCTGCCATAATGCGTCTTTGAATTTCTCTGCTGGTATCATTTTTGGCGGTCACCAGTGAGCCCAAATACACGAACTCATCGACCACCTCGATTTCTTCACCGTCAATCTGAACTCGGGGTGAGAAGCTAACATTGTCTTCCCTAGAACCTTTTCCTTTCATGTATTTTGTCTTTGATGCGTTGATGGCAAGTCCAATCTGCCTAGCTTCAGCCTTCAGTCTGATGTATGTTTCCGCCATCGTCTTAAAGTTCCGTGCCATGATGCCGATGTCATCGGCGAAGCCAAGAAGCTGGATGGACTTCCTGAAGATCGTGCCACTCGTGTCTATCCCAGCTCTTCTGATCACACCTTCTAACGCGATGTTGAACAGCAGACACGAAAGTCCATCACCTTGCCGTAACCCCCTTCGAGATTCAAAGGGACTCGAGACTGTCCCCGATACTCGAACAATGCACATCACTCGATCCATCGTCGCCTTGACCAATCGCGTCAGTTTATCCGGAAGTCCGTACTCGTGCATAATCTGCCATAGCTGATCTCGATCGATTGTGTCGTATGCGGATTTGAAATCGATGAACAAATGATGTGTGGGCACGTTGTATTCGCGGCATTTCTGCAGAACCTGCTGAATCGCGAAAATTTGGTCCGTGGTAGCGCGGGCACCCATGAATCCCGCCTGGTATTGCCCCACGAACTCTCTTGCAAATGGTGACAGACGGCGGCATAGAATTTGGGAGAGTACCTTGTAGGCGGCGCTCAGCAGTGTTGCAGCAATCCAACTTGTCGCTCTTTTTGTATATTGGGCATGCGACACCTTCCATCCACTCCTCCGGTAATATCTCCTCCTCCCAAATCTTGGCAATTACCCAGTGCAGCGCTCTAGCCAGTGCTTCACCACCGTATTTTAATAGCTCACTTGGTAGTTGATCTACACCAGTTGCTTTGTTGTTCTTCAACCGACCGATCTCCTCCTCAACTTCTTGAAGATCAGGGGGCGGTAGCCTGTCGTCTTCTGCACGTACTCCAAGGTCTGTTGCCGTGCCACCTTCGTTTTCTGCTGCTTCACCGTTGAGGTGCTCGTCATAGTACTGCTTCCACCTCTCAATCACCTCACACTCGTTCGTGAGAAGGTTACCGTCCAAGTCCTTGCACATATCGGCTTGCGGCACGTAGCCTTTGCGCGAACTATTTAGCTTCTCATAGAACTTCCGTGTGTCATTTGCGCGGTACAGATTTTCCATCGTCTCGCGATCTCGGTCTTCCTGCTGACGCTTCTTCCTTCGGCAAACCGAGTTTTGTCTGTTCCGCGCATGTCTGTATCGCTCCACATTCAATCTCGTGCGGTGTTGCAGCATTCTCGCCCGTGCTGCATTCTTCTCCTCTACTAAAAGTTTGTATTCGCCGTCAAACCAGTCATTTATTCGGTCCGGAATTGCAGTACCTAGTGCCGCTGCAGCAGTACTACCTATGGCGGAACGGATGTCTCTCCAGCCATCTTCAAGAGAAGCTGCGCCAAGCTGCTCTTCCGTGGGTAGTGCAACTTCCAGCTGCTGCGCGTAGTCCTGGGCAACTCCGGCGTCCCGTAGTTGCTCAATGTTGGATCGCGACGTTCGACTTCGACGTGTGTTATGCACCGTTGAGAGTTTTGAGCGCATGCATACTGCAACTAGGTAGTGGTCCGAATCTATGTTCGCACTGCGGTACGTGCGGACGTTGATAATATCGGAAAAGAATTTCCCGTCGATTAGAACATGATCGATTTGGTTTTCTGTGTGTTGGTCAGGTGATCTCCAGATGGCTTTGCGGATATCCTTGCGGGGGAAAAAGGTACTTCGAACTACCATACCCCGAGAGGCTGCAAAGTTCACGCATCGTTGGCCGTTGTCGTTCGATACGGCATGCAGGCTGTTTGGCCCGATTGTCGGTCTATACATTACCTCCCGTCCTACCTGAGCGTTCATGTCGCCGATAACGATTTTGACGTCCCGTTGCGAACAGCCGTCGTACACCTGCTCCAGCTGCGCATAGAACGCTTCTTTCTCGTCGTCGGGTCTCTCTTCGTGTGGGCAGTGCACGTTGATGATACTGTAGTTGAAGAAACGGCCCTTAAGCCTCAACTTGTACATCCTCGCTTTGATCGGTTGCCAACCAATCACGCGTTGGTGCATCTTACCCAGCACTACAAAGTCGGTTCCCAGCTCGTTGGTGGTGCCACAGCTCTGGTAGAAAGTAGCCGCTCGATGCCCGCTTTTCCATACCTTTTGTCCCGTCCAGCAAAGTTCCTGCAGTGCTACGACTTCGAAGTTGCGTGGTTCAAGTTCGTCATAAGTTAACCTATCGCAGCCCGGGAAGCCGAGCGATTTGCAGTTCCATGTTCCGAGTTTCCAATCGTAGTCCTTATTACATCGCGTAGGTCTGTGTCGGAACAATCATCCGTATTTGCAACTTTATGTTTTTTTTTCCAGGGCGGCTTGTTGGGCCTGCCCCAACCCCCTGTCTCGCCGGGGACCATCGTGCACAGCTGTGTTTAGAGTCCCACGCTGGCACTAGGACGGTGATTAGCCGCTCTTAACATGGAGAAAAGACGCCGTTTTGAGCCGCACCTCCATGGTGAACAGACGCTCGGATTTGGTGAAGCATTTCCTCTATCACCGTACTATGGTTACCGCGCCAGTGTTCGCGTCGCACCTCTTCACTTTGCTATTGCCGGACTGGCAACATTGCTCAGGCTACGCCACCCAGCTGTGTCCATGTTTCCGCTGGTAGTCTTTTGTTATCATATGACTCGAGGAGGCGTGAAGTAGGAACTTGTGAGGACCAGGGCTAGGTATTCCGCTCCTTCCAGGTTGTCAACTCACCATTTTGTAGCCCAAGCGATGACATGTATCCTCATTTTTAAACATGATAAAATTTGGCATGGTTTTAAGGCTGTAAAGCTGTAGTTTTCATGCAAATCAGCTAAACTAGATCATTTCCAAGTATCAAAAATGAATTATGAAGGCTAGTTTGATGCATTTTTCAGAAGTATAACGAGAAGATTAGCTATGAACAATCTCAATTGAACCTTAGCAAATCATGGATTTTATGATAGCGCACATATTATTAAAACGTCTGATAAAAACTCATTGTCCACCTTTAATGTTAAGAAAGGGAATCATTGTCCTTCTTAATCTCCAAACCTCAAATCAAATGTCCTTCTTTTCAAATTTTTGATATGGTAACCCTTAATGAGGAGGACCACCCAATGGTTGTTGTCTAGATAACAGACGATCGCGTGGCTTACATCGAGAGTGACCTGCTTTTGTTTTGAGTGAACACTGATGTGAAGCTTTATATAACATGAGAATTGAAATATAAGATCATTACCCAAGTAACATTGCAAGTTTATTTCGAGGTTTTAAAGCATTCTACAAGTCATGGTCTACAGAACCCTCATAAAACCAAAATTGTTACTTTGATCGTAGCCATAAAGGGTGGAACGGTCAAAAATTGGTCATTCATGATTCAGTGCACACTGATTATGTTAGTGTATAAATGATTTAAGTTTATTTTGTTTTGAAGTTCAATGACTAAAAAACACAGGAAAATGATTTGATTAGGCTTCCAAATTTCCAAATGTGAATTGTCGGGCTTTTCGTTTCACACCTCTCACCATACGTCAAAACGTCAATTTGCTTGAACTGTTTCTCATTTCCAACTTTTTTCTGAGTTTTCTTAAGGTTCTGCTTAACGATTGTCAAATATGTTGCAATTGGGTTGGCTCCGGGCTCCGGCGAGTTTGGAGGGTTTTTGTACGACTTGCACGATGTTGGTGGTATACCTTTCCTTAGCCATTTTCCCGTAGTGACAGGAAGCAAGGTCTGACCAAAACAGCACGAACCAACTGTGTTTTTAAAAAAGGCAACAATCGTTTCTGTAAACATTTCTTTTCATAAATATCTTGGTTGGCAATGCCGGCTGTCACGAAAACTTTTTTTGCTTAAACTTAGCTGGAACCAATCTACAATATGAATTATACCGGATTCTGAATGAACTGCCCACATACATTTCATATAGTTGTTTACAAAACGGCCCCCTTGCTACTCCTTCGTAGACTTACTATGTATGTTCTTGGTCATTCGAATTTCCAAGAAACCTCTTCAATTGGTTAATCGACTGATGAAGCATGCATATTTTATGAGCAATCGTTTCACAGTTTACTGTAAGACATCGATGTAAATTTCCTCGTGAAAATTTCCTATTTCCACCCTTGTAAGCAAAGCATGCGGCTGATGGATTTCGTTCTGCCCCCATCAAGTGGCCGAGTTCAATTTGCTCATCGCCTGTCAGCGATGCTTACACCCGCTAGCAGGTCGGGGATATAATCATATTCACACTGGAATGCTTATTTGTCCAATCGAAAATCCTTTACTCGTCGGCTCTCGTCCTTACATTTCTGCCACGGCAGACACCCAGAATGAGATCCAATCCGACACATACTGGAGCTGCTACCAGGCGATAACAAGTGTATCAATCGAGTTATGCTCGGTGTATAACAAGTCCTCGCACCCAATCTCACCAACAGCCATCATCAGCAGCATCATCACATTTGCTAGCATTGTCACCCAATAGGCAGCAGTGCAGCAGCATCATTATTGTCGTACGCTTCGATGCTACTTGAGAGTGTTGTTGGTACGATTGAACACTCTACGTCACCTCCTATCCTCCTATCATCGGAGGTCCTCCAAACCATTTTCAAGTGCCTCGAACTACTTCCCTTCCTGGTGATTGGAAACTGAAGAGTCACAAAACAGTAGTCATTCTCCCCAATCCAGCCGGTTGTCATCGCACGACCTTTCCTTAATGCGGACAACACGTCCTCATTGGCAATCACTTCTGCTGGTGTACACATCACTGCATCGGAATAATTATGCCTCTCACCGTCGCATTCCCACATTCCATCCTAGAAGGATGGTCAGATTAGGATTTTCGAGTTGAGAAATTATATGGATACGATCATTAGCACCGTCGTTATCGCCCATCTGCAAATATTGGCCGCTTGCGGAGTGGCTCTACGGCTCGAGCGAAATGGAAAGCCATCAATCGATCGATTGGAACTAAGGACACGAACACACGCACAGGTGTGGGTAGGGTTATTGATCTTATTTCTGTCCTACTGAGAGCATTCCGCGCTATATCTGGCTTGTTCTAATGGATATGCACTCAAACTGGAGTGATTCTTCTATAGACGACTTCTAAATTTATTTACCATTCCATTTGGATTTGATAAAGGGTCACAAATTGTTAAAACTTTTGCACTGCTTCTATATAACAAATTCGTCCTACGAGTTTCAATTCCATCCAAAGGCTCTTCATTTGTTTTGAGAACAATGGATCTGAAAGCATCGGAACAAACGTATTATTGATTTTTGCACGGCGAAATTAGTGTGCCCGAGCGAACGCAAATGGGCGAGTGCGATGAAGTAGCTCTCTACCCTATGTGAATTGGTATTACCTTGGTTCAAGTTACGTGAACGTGTGCGCTGTTCACAGTGGAGATGGAGGCGAGTATGGTTATTGAATTTGATTGTGTGCCCGTAAATCAAGACGTTTTACCCGGTACGCAGCACCTGAGGTGCGTGAAACGATTGATGATGCTCCCCGATCAGCACCCCCCCACCTCGCGCCAAAGGCATCACGATTCGATAGATGTGGATACACAATCCAATTCTCCTCGATTCTGGTTCGATCCCGAAGCAAGCAGAAGGCAAATTCGAACTCGCAGAGCCATAAAATCTTATGAATGCGTGCCTGGCTGTGTGCCAGTGTCTGTGTCTCCGAGACTGTGATTGATGGGTTTGATTTGAAGAAGATTCATGGGTTTCTGCGTGTGTCATCGTTACTGTCGTTACGGAGTTGTGGGAAATGGCGAATCTCGATGATTGTTCGTAAATTGATTGGGTTTGTGTTGCTGGGACCAAGCCGGGCCAAAGGTGTCACCGATGAAATCTGGGGAAAAGTTTAACATGTTTATCATTGCTGGGGATCTTAATCGTAGAATTTGAATGGCATTAGTAGGTGACACAGATGTTGAGCTGAAATATCTTCGATAGCTTCGATGCCGATTTAAATGTATTCGATATTTGTATGTTGGAGGAATGATAACCCCCACCAAAATGGAAATACATAATTCAAATTTCAATATTCAAAGCTCAAAAATGAAATCTGCTCCATAAACCTAAATCCGTTAATAACCGCATCCATAAAGCCAATTTTCCTACAACCTTAAGAATTCATCATAATAGCTCCAGTTTCAGGCAACAATCTTTCGCATAGGATCCGTCCGTAATTGAATTTAAATATTAACGTACACGTTCTCAACTTTCGCCGCTCGAAATCTCATCACACGAAAAGATAAAAAAAAAGAGCAAGATGAACCAACTGGTGCCCATCATACTTTTTTTTGGGCTTTGCTATAGCCAATAAAACTCGGTTCCTTCTTCCTAGCTACTGGGTGGATCAGCGATCCACAAAACTCTCTCAATTCCAGCTTGAGCTTCGAAACAAATAGCGAAGTATCTGCTGGATTAAAGTTTCATCAACACAAGCCCCGGCGCCGATGATTGAAAATTATGCCGTTGGAGTTTCATTATGAAAATCAAAATTATTGCGACGTCGTCGTCGTCGTCATCGTTGGCAAGGAAGCTCGCGCTATCCCATGTGTGCATTGAACACACTAGACGAGATTATGGCATCCATATTTGCGCGATGTTTGCCTTCCACTTTGGGTGAAGAAGAGCCGCATATAGTGCTCTTGCTGTTACAAGTGGATTACACTCGCACTTCCGCCGGTTTCTAACGAGAACACGTAGCAGGGATTAAAGTTCATCGTCGCCCTATGGGTGGAACTGATTCGGAAGAAAAGTTGAATATATTTTGGAGCATAGAATCGGGTGTGCAATTATTTAGAACGTGGATGGGAGAAGAAATTCTTCCCGAGTAGAAGAGGATATCAAATCAATGGCAAGTTTTACTATTGGAATTGAGGAACGGAACATTGAAAATTTTTATAAGTTTGATTTAAAATGTAATTCCATAAAATTTAACCAATAGCAGAAATTAAATCAATGTCTTCTTCTTCTTCTTCGTATTTTAAGCTAATTACTTATCGCATATTAACTTTTTCCGTGCTCTCAACTTAGTGTTATAAATGCACTTCCACAGTTTACTAATTGAGAGCTTTCGATGCCTGTACCGTTTTTGCATTGGTATAGTTGTGCGGCAAGTACAATCATACTCTACAGAGTGCGTGGCGAATTTTTGCAGTAAATGGCATATATGTATGAGAAAAAATACAGCAGTTAGTTATTCTAGCAATGAATTTTGTGCGATTTATTTTCTTTCGCAGCATATGGAAGTTGTAAGTAAATTTATTCAAAAAAATTGCCTTCCCTTTCGACGACTGTAGTTAGACGCTTCCGGAAACTGCAGTATGCACGTTTTAAAATGTTTCGATCCATAGATGTCATAATTGCCTTGATTTTAGCTTTTAGCGACTTAAGTGTGGTGTGAGGGGTTCTATTGGTATCCCGTTGGACGACACCCTATACAAAATAATCCAACGGATTGATATCGGGACTGCTTGGGGCCAAATTTACGAAATATTTTCCGTAAGCCATTTCTGTGCTTTATTAGCAAGCAGTATGAGCAGGTGCTCCGTCTTATCACTTTCCCAAGCCTTTTTTAATATTATACACTGTTCTTTCAGACACATTTACCGACTGAATTATTTCTTTCATGCATACTCCGGCGCGCAACAAAGCGACAACGGCTGACAGATTGCTCTCTTGTTTCGACATCTTTACGTTTACTCAACATTGTTTGTTTAAATCTTACACCTAACAGTATAAGCTATCCAGTGCTGCCAAATATATCTAAATCATGGTGCACAAGCATGAGAAATTACTATTACTATAAAAATTCTAGACCGGACCGGGAATCGAACCCAGCCACCTCCAGCATAGTCTTGCTTTGTAGCTGCGCCTTTACGAACTGAGCTAAGGGAGGCCCCAAATTGATCAATGTAATGACATGTTAATAGCTCATTCTGCTATCAGATCCAAATTAACTCATGAATCCATGAACCAAAATATAATAACAATAGCAAATTATGCTATATATAATTATGTTATATCGCACAGCTTACCAATAACATAATAAAATATTGATACTAAAATTTGATAACATTTTGCTCAGGTTTTGCTATTCCCCTCTACGCAGGTTGTGCCAAAAAATCTCGATCCTTCCGGCGGCATGGCGGAAGGTTCGGTAGCCGAGGGTTTACTGAGCTAGAAGTGGAAGGTTGACGCGTACGTGCTTGTGAAACGTAAATTCGATAGAAGTCATCTTGTCTGCCTGAATGAAAAGTAAATTACACTTTCGATGCCAGTCAATCGTCTCTTGGGAGCAATGTGAGAAAGAGGAAGTTCGATGGCAGGCGAGTTCATTGATCTGCAGTACGAGGTTGATAAGACACAGACTGATAATGAGGGAACGGTTCGCAAACGTGTGCCAGTTTTCGAAAAAAAAAAACAAGGAAAACGTTTCACTTCATCTGTCGAATACAATCTATTAGATCTCCCCGAAAGTGTGCCGTAAGAAAACTAAAGTCACCTCCAGACGATTGCCAAATACCCAGGGTAATGGGGATGAAAAAACAAAACCGAAGGCTCCTGTTGATCCAATTCCTGAATGCAGCAAGAATTTTCCGCCATTGCCCAACAAAGATAAAAAAAAAAATGAAAAAGCTGCTCCTCAAACTTCTCAAAAGAAATCCAAGTCCGAACGAGGTTTGCTAGCTTTTTCGGACATTGTGGAATTCATATTAAACATGTTCAACATACAAGATCCTCTAAGAAGCTTAGTTTCTGCCTTGCTTCCAACGTTAGAATCATATCTTAAGCAATTGACTGTTTCATGGCCCCTCCTTGCATCAATCATATCTTTCGATGGATAATTCGTCGAACGAGGTTGAAGATATGATCACGGTGCTACAGTGGAACTGCCGTAGTCTAGTGCCTAAACTAGACTCGTTCAAATTGTTACTTCACAATTCTGATTGTGATATATTTGCTCTCTGTGAAACATGGCTTTCTTCCGATAAAGAACTCAACTTCCACGATTTTAACATTATACGCCTGGATAGAGACGATTCTTATGGAGGAGTACTTTTAGGGATCAAAAAGTGCTACCCTTTCTACAAAATTTCCCTTCCTGCTCTAGCCGGCGTCGAAATCGTTGCTTGCCAAATAAATGTGAAGAACAAAGATCTTTGCATAGCTTCAGTATACGTTCCACCAAGAACCTCCATTAGCCGTAGTCAACTCTGGAATCTAGTTTCGATTCTTCCATCCCCAGTATTAATTCTGGGTGATATGAACTCCCATGGTACTGGGTGGGGCGATCTATATGACGACAATAGAGCGGCTATTTTTTACGATTTATGTGACGATTTCAATTTGACTATTTTGAACACTGGTGAAGCGACACGTATAGCAAAACCTCCGGCTCGAGAAAGCCGACTCGACCTATCTTTGTGTTCAAGATCACTATCATTGGATTGTCAGTGGAAGGTTATCAATGATCCCCATGGTAGCGATCATTTGCCAATCATCATTTCAATAAAGTGTGGCCCTCACTCTGCAGAACCATCTCGGGTTCCATTTGATCTTACAAGGAACATCGACTGGCAGAAATATGCAACGGCGGTGACAATCGGTGTCGAATCAATAGATGCGCTTCCACCATTGGAAGAATATCGATTCCTAGCCGATTTGATTTACAAAAGCTCACTGGAAGCACAAAAAAGAAAAGTTCCAAGTGCACCCTTTAAAAGGAGACCAGCCACACCTGGTTGGGACGAAGAATGCACAAAATTGTATGTAGAAAAATCTGATGCTTTCAAAGCTTTTCGTAGACACAAAACCTCCACTGCTGAAACAATTCATCAAAGCAAAAAAACGCGGTTATTGGCGCAATTTCGTCGAGGGACTCTCACGAGAAACCTCAATGAACACCTTGTGGAGGGTGGCTCGCAACATGCGTAACCGCTCATCTTTCAATGAGAGTGAAGAATACTCCAACCGATGGATATTCGATTTCGCTAAAAAGGTCTGTCCGGACTCAGTTCCAGCACAAAATATTCTTCGAGAAGCGTCTCCTAGCGGCGGCTCTCTGGATAGACCATTCTCAATGCTGGATTTCTCTATGGCTCTTCTTTCATCGAACAACTCCTCACCGGGAAGCGATATGATTAAATTCAATCTTCTGAAAAATCTCCCAGATATTGCTAAAAGACGCTTGCTAGATTTATTCAATTCCTTGCTAGAAAACAACATTGTACCGCCCGAATGGAGACAGGTCAAAGTAATAGCCATTAAAAAACCTGGCAAATCAGCGTCTGATCATAACTCATACCGTCCGATTGCTATGCTTTCGTGCATTAGGAAATTGTTGGAGAAAATGATCCTTCGGAGACTCGATCACTGGGTCGAATCAAATAACTTGCTATCAAATACACAGTTTGGGTTCCGCAAGAGCAAAGGAACAAACGATTGTCTAGCGCTGCTTTCCACAGATATTCAACTGGCCTTTGCGCACAAGGAGCAATTGGCTTCAGTATTCTTGGACATTAAGGGGGCTTTTGATTCAGTTTCCATTGAAATTCTGTCAGACAATCTGCACAGATGTGGACTTTCTGGAATTTTAAATAATTTCTTGTACAATTTGTTGTCAGAAAAGCAAATGAACTTTTCTCTTGGAAAACTGACAACTTCCAGCAGTAGCTACATGGGCCTGCCCCAAGGCTCATGTCTCAGCCATCTTCTTTATAACTTTTATGTCAAAGATATCGACAACTGTTTGGCAGAACAATGCACGCTAAGACAACTTGCAGATGACGGTGTGGTTTCCGTAAGAGGTCCACATGCCGTGGACTTGCAAGGACCATTGCAAAGTTCTTTAGATAACTTGTCGTCTTGGGCTAGGAATCTAGGGATCGAATTGTCGCCGCAGAAAACTGAACTGGTAGTGTTTACTCGAAAGCGGTACCCAGCCGAAATGCAGATTAATCTTTTGGGCAGAAACATTAAATTCCTAAACTTGAAGTGGCTAGCGCCCCTGATATACACGTTGAGGGAAAAATTAAAGTGTGTTGTAAATGGCTTTTCAGCCTCGACAAAATCAATATACTGTTATTTTATTTTTTGCCAACGTTTCGGTCTGTTTGGGACCTTTTTGAGGGACTCATCTTCAGAGACTAAATAATAACATTACGGATAATTTCAGACCGAAACGTTGGACTAAACATAAAATAGAAGTATTTTGATTTTATCAAGACTGAAAAGTCATTCACAACACACATCAATTCCCAAAAGAACCGTATCCAGCAAAGGAAAAAATAAAAACAAATATTAGTTTTAATTTCTACCGCTCCTGGTAGACAAATTCATGGAATTTTTTTGTTCACTCTAGGAAAGTTTGAAATCACTTCAGAATGTACTGAATCACTTCAGACAAGCTCGGATAATATTGAATCACTTCAGAAAATTTCGGATTCCCATTGGAAAGTATTGAATTATCCCAGAAAGTTTGTAATCACTTCCGAAAGTACTGAATCACTGCGGAAAGAACTGAATCACTTTTGAAAAGTTTGAAATAACTTCCGAAAGTACTGAATCACTTCAGAAAAGCTCAAAAATTCTACCAATGATATTGACTGACTTAAGAAAATTTCTGAATCTCTTTGGAAAATACTTAATCTTTCCAGAAACTTTGTAATTGCTTGCATAAAAACTGAATAATTTTGGAATGGACTGAATCACTTCACTAAACTTTGGAAAGTACTGTTTCATTTTTTTAAAGTTAACAATCACTTCCTAAAGGGTGTCCACGATGAAATTGCTCTAACTTTTTAACCGTTGGGTAGAATTTAATGAAAATTTGGGTGGATTTAGTTCATAGTGCATTATTTACATCCTGCAAGTTTTAAAGCCTTTGATCAAAACTCGCGGAAATGGAGTCGAAAGAACAGCTCGTGCGTGATAAAATCTTGCACATTCATCACGAGAACAAGGATCTCTCGCATCGTTCCATCGCTAAAACGTTGGGAATCGCGAATTCCACGGTGTCGCGAGTGATTAAGCGGTTCGAGGAACGGTTGACCACCGATCGGAAGCCCAGAAGTGAAGGAAAAAGTATTCCGTACAACATTAAAAATCACAACCGCGTAGTTGGGGCCTTCAACCGAAATCCGAACGCCTCCGTTAGGGATGTGGCTAAGAAGCTGCACCTAAGCCGAAGTTTTGTCCAGAAGGCCAAAACTAAGGCTGGGCTTCGAACGTTCAAGGTACAAAAGGCCCCTAATCGCGACGAGAAGCAGAACAAGTCCGCCAAAACCCGTGCCAGGAAGTTGTACCTCAACATGCTGACGAAAGTTGAATGCTGCATCATGGACGACGAAATATATGTGAAGGCCGACTTCAAACAGATCCCCGGCAACCTGTTTTTCACGGCCAAGGATAAGTTCAGTGTTCCGGAGCATGTCCGCACCAAATTTGCGAAGAAATTCCTGGTTTGGCAAGCCATCTGCACGTGCGGGAAGCGGAGTGCACCTTTCGTGACCCAGGACACGATGAACGGACAGGTGTACCTAAAAGAGTGCCTCCAGAAGCGGCTGCTTCCTCTCCTGAAGGCCCACAACGTCCCAACAATCTTCTGGCCGGATTTGGCCTCATGCCACTACTCCAAGGACGTGCTGAAGTGGTATGCGGACAATAAGGTCAATTTCGTGCCGAAAATGTTCAACCCTCCCAACACTCCGGAGCTCCGCCCCATCGAGAAGTACTGGGCGATTATGAAGCAGCACCTTCTTAAACGACCTAAGGTAGTGAAGACAGTCGAGGAACTGAAGAAAGTATGGGTTTACATGCAAAAAACGGTTGATTCACAGGTTGTGCAGAATCTTATGGCCGGGGTTAAGGCCAAGGTGCGGGCATTTGCGTATGGACTGTAAATAAAATACGAGTAAAATGGTAAAATGAAGTTTAATAGTTATTTCTCAATCCCTGAAAATTTGATGGCAATCGGATGAAAACTCGAATTTTGCGAATCAATTTTGTGTGTGGCAATTTCATCGTGGACACCCTTTAAAGAACTGAATCAATTTGTAATAACTGAATCACTTTGAAATCCCATCAGAAAACGTTGAATAACTTCTGAAAAATTTGAATCACTTTGGGGAGCACAGAATCATTTAAAAAAAGTTCGAAATCTCTCCTGATTCTTATCACTAAGCCAGATCAGTCCTCAATTGTGACACATCGAAAAGTGTCTCGATTTTGGCAACATAGATGAAGTGCAATCAACTCTCCACAACTCGATGCCCACTTACTCGATATCGAGTTATAGAACCGTAGTAAAAATGAATATCATTGCTACTGCGATAGCGAATTTGCATGGGATTGTTATTTTATAACTCGATGGTCCCTTCAAAACCGAGTTGTAGAGGGTTTAGAATCACTTCAGAAAGTAATGAATAACTTGAGAAAAGATTAGGACCACTTTGGAGAGTACTGGACCATATATAAAAAAAGGTTAGCACGTACAGAATCACTTCGACTAGCACTGAACTTTATAAAAGTTTTAAATCACTTTGGAAAAAAATTGGAAAAACTGGATCCTTGTTTTCAGCTTATGAAATATTTAATAATTTAGGAAAAACTTCAGTTCAGTTGGGAAAATGTTGAATCGCTCAAGGATAGACTCCCTTCCGAAAGTATTAAATTTTCTGGACTGATTTAACACTTTCGGAAGTAATACTACGAGCTCCTGGGAACGTCTGAAACAAAAACCTGTTATAAACATAACAACTAAACCTGGTAACATCAATTGTAACAGTACAAACATCTTTGGTTGTTATTTGTTGTTTTTTTTCCAACAATTTGCATAACTGCAATTGCGTTATTGACACGCTCGCATGGTCGAAGAGTTTGACATTCCACTTTTGCTAAATGGAAAAGTTGGACTCACGAGGTTTTCTAGATAAAAGGTTCTTAAACGAGAGCCACATGCGATGTGTCATTTTGCATGAATCTACATATATTTATCGTTGTTGTTCTTTTATGCTGCCGATTTATTTAAGCCATCTTAACAGTAGTTATAATTTATCATTACTCAAGATATCACAAATCCAAATCCATCATGCTGAATGAATTGAACAGCAACGTAGAAACCAAATTTGTAATGATTTGTTAAGCAAATCCATATTTAGGTATCTTCGTTTGGTTTTTGAATTTAAGTATCATATCATATCCAAAATTTTCCCCATAGTTAGCCTCGTACATGCGACTTAAGAAGGGCAACCGAGTGCTTCGCAGTGGGTTTGGGCAATAAGGACTTCATACTGAGGAGGTTTTGATTTGGTAACTTACTGCTTGTTTTGGGAACTTTGTTTTACTCGAGGTTTTGCCCACGAATGTTAAGGAAAATTTCAAGAAATTTATCAAGGTTTTTCCTGAAATTTTGAGAAAGTATAGTATGATATAAGATACATTAGAAAACGAAATGGAAAAATTTGAAACAACGTCATCAACGTCAGGGGTGGACGCATCGTTATTTTAAGCAGATTTATATTTTAAGGGCGCAAGTCAATATTGGGTGCACTGGTGACATGATGCGATACCCATACTAGAACGTCATATTCCAGTATGCTTCGCACCAGACAGCAATATAACGTTTTTAGACAATAGACATCATCAAACTGTTGCGTGTTGCGTTTGATGAATCCCAGTATCGCGTTGGCTTTGGCGGTAGTTGCTGATATATGCACGGTAAATTTCAGCTTACTGTCAAAAATTACTCCAAGATCCTTGATTTATGACACTCGGCTGACTTTTAAAGCATTCATTTTGTAACCAAAGACAACAGCAGTCCTTGATCGGTTCAATGAAATAACGTTACATTTACGAATATTCTCTTCCATTCCGTTCAATGAGCACCATCCCAGAAGAGCGTCAATATCCAATTGGAGGGCACAGTAATTCACCATGGATTTTATTACACGGAAAAATTTAGGTCATCAGCGAACACATACTTCGGTGATTTGATGAGTAGGCAATGGTCGTTTACAAACAGCACAAAAAGTTATGGTCCTAAATGACTCCCTTGGTGAGCTCCGGATGCAATTGAAACATTTTCAGAGTAGGTTCCTTCAAGCCGCACAAAAGTTTTGCGCTCAGATATATATGATTCGAGCCATCGAGTAAGCCACTTCGAGAATCCCATGCGTTTGAGTGTTTCCATAGCCAGTGTAAGTGGAACTTTGTCAAGTGGTCAATCTTTTAAATTTGTCGAACCTCTTAACGGAATCCCTTTATGAAGAGCTTTGAATGTGTTGGTTTATTTCCCTTAAATTCCGTTATAATTGCTTATCTTTTGATAGATACGCGTATTTCATATACTACTTGCAGACTTCATCAGTGCCAAGTACTTAACACCACTGCTGTTGTTGGTGTTGAGTACTTCATTAGCGTAAAACTTAACATTCTAAGTTGTCGAACGTTTTTCGAGCGGCTTGTTAGCACATCACACTGTATAAGAACTCTCAATCTATATATCTGGATGGTTACTAGTGAATTTCGTAGATGATCTGCTAGTGCACCATGCCGACTTCTATGAATTTACGGTTATAAACTACTGATTCATCAGCTATTATACTACTAATGCAAATGTCAATCACCTCAGCTTTCTACCGTAATCACCCTCCACCGGTAGGTAGCACCGCAATAATTGGGTCAATATTTCTCATCGCCCATTACCTAAATACGTGCAGACCTGGGGCTATTAAATGATGTTTCACACCAGTAGTCGACAGCCATCGAAATCTCCACATCACACCGCGCTTCCTCTGATTACAGGCCATTTGCCAAAAGACCGCGGCAGGGCTTCCCGAAAACAACGAAAAAATCGTGATAATAAATCACTCTCACCCCGTGCCGACGACGACGACGACGGCCGGACATTTGCCACCACAATGCACTGAATTTGATCGTGCACCTTTCGTGGTTCCATTCATTAAAAGACTGGCTGCTCTGCTGGGGCCTCTGCTGGGGTACTTCCATTGCAATCCATTGTAAAAATGTACCACCTCGTGTCGTCGTCGTCGTCGTCGTTGCCGGGAGTAATGAAGAAAAGTGAAAACCATTAAAAGACACATCATCATCATATTTTATCGTGCGGGGGGACAGACTACACCACCCTTCCCACCTAGGAAAAAAAACTAGGTTTGCAAAATATTGTTCCACCACACACAAAAAAAAAAAAAAAAACGATACCAACTAGCTGACTGCTTCTGGCCGTCTTTCTCGGAGAAGGTGTTGGAATGGCATAGCTTTACACCATCCAGCCCTCTATAGGTGAGGCAGTTTTACAATGCAATGGCTTCATGGGCAACTCAGCTTCCACCCATCCATCTATTCGGATGGGGCCGTCTCTTCTGGGCATCTTGTACACTTCGCACACGTGTGAACCCTCGAATGGGCGAGTGCCGCACTATTTTCACACAAGTGTTGACTACAGCGTCGTGTGCCCTTTCTTCAACTCTACTGGTGCCTGTTCAGCAGAAGGGTTAAGAGAGTGTTGAAAATTGTACGAAGGACGAACAAGGAAGTGATTGTCGTTTTTTGCCCCAATTCCAATTTATGAAGGACTAAAACTGTTTCGTGGAATGTTGAAAACTAGAAACGCGCCGACAACTGCTAAAGGAACAATTGTTCTCTGCGAACGTTTAAATTGTGTGTGCTAAATCAGGATAATGGAGTGCCAGGCATGATGAATGAGAACACGTGCTATGTGGTGTAGTTTTAATTTCGAACAATGAAAAAGCAGTTCTTCAAAAGCAATTATACCGTTAATGTTTGGTTTTAAGTCAGCCTTGGGGAAAATTGCGTTGTTCTCTTCACAAATGAAATATGACCTCTTGTTAAATTAGATTTTCACCTGTAAGAGCCATTCTTTTGGAAGCTCAAGAACTTCATTCACCCTAATATACCAGCACAGATTTTCACTGAAAACATTAATTGACCATGCTAGAAACTTTCCATACACAACTCCATTCCCCAGCAACAGTGTTCACTTCCACAAAGTGTCGCCCACCATCGTCTCACCACCTGGAAGCAGGTCCCAATCGATTTGTGTACAATAAAAGTTAACAACTTCAATCAAAAATCCATTTACCGATCTCTGAGTCCCTCAGCTTGTTCACTTCCCATAGCAAAAAATAAATAAAACTTCCATCAGTCCTTTCCAGAACCATCAACATCAACCGATAACCCGTTCCCCATGCTGCTACTCCCACACGTGGACCAGCCACTCTCCACGTGGAACTCGTTCCACGTATCGATCGAGCCTCGTTAGGCTGAGTCTGCAAACATCAACAATGACATGCACGAAAAAAAAAAACGCTAAAAACTATCAAAATCAATACTTTGTTACTATGAACGACCGTCGCTCGAGATCCGAACTCAATAATGGCTGGGAGCCTCCTTGTTACACCCTCTTGTTACATACCTATGCCTACAGTCAGTTTGTTGGTCAGTGATGCCTTTTCGGAGTCCTTTTGAGATATGCAGCCACAAAAAAAAAAAAAAAACGCTCCATCCAATCTGCAACAACTGAAAGCAGTTTGAAGTCCGGACCTTGCCGGTTCTATTGTTTACTCTCCGCGTTCATGACAGCCAGGCAGACACTGTGTGATGGTTCGTTCTTGTCGTCATCGTCGTCGTCGTGGTCCCATCCTGTGTCACATTTTTGTGTGCACTTGGGATATGTAAAACATTGCTGCTGACTACAACCGACCGAGCGACTGACTGACTGACTGACCGCCGACAGGCAAGCAAGCCAGAAGTTGAGTGCTTTTGGGCTGTGATACGGAATCGGAGGAACCGTCGTCGGTGAAAAAGTGCTAAACGGTGCATTTTTGTAGTTACAGAGTGAATAGTTTTTGTTTTCTTCTGGTGCTTGCCGAGTCAGTTTGTAAACTGGGCATCAGATCTGTAATGCATTTTATCCGCTCTTGACTAGAAAGAAACGCTTGATTGGAAATGCGAGTGTAGTACACGTTAAATGTGACATAACCACCGAGTCACGTCAAACGTGATTCGAATCGTAAGGCGAACCTCGCTTATCGTTTGTGTTTTTAACCTTGATGTGATGTTACACCATCTGAATGTTATAAAAAGTAGCCAGTTAGTTGAAATATTTGTCGGTTCTTGTGGTGGAATGGTACTTATGTGTTTCTTTTCCTCTTTTCAGGTTCGTATGGATAAGACAATTACATTTACAGGTAGATTTACATAAATTATAAGTATTAAACGCTTCTCCATCTTTTGATGTAGGACTTCGTCTTTGTGGGCTTTGTGGGTGCAAATCAAAAAAGTGTGTAACGAAATAATGTTAGATGTTAAACGCTTATAACTTGACCATTTATGGGTGGATTTAAATACTTTTTACACCATTTGATTCAGAATTTATGTAACATCATATGCAGTCATTATGCAGTCTATTAAAAATCGTTCAATTTAAATTGAATATTGAGAGAACAGAGTCTATTGTAAAATTATAAAAGAGCTTACATGTACGTATTGCTTCAGATTGTCTGGGAAAGTGACGGTTGTCAAATCGTGAGACGTCATACATGGCCGATGAGACCATCATAAATTTAAAAGGATTTCTTTCAAAATAGTAAAAAGTGAGTAAAACTGTCCTCAACAATCTGCTTGGAAAAAAAAATTATAATTTATGTCTTTAAAGGCCGTTCGTAATGCTGAGTTTCAAAATTGTTTCAAGCTACTTGACAGTTATATGATTTGAAACTGTCCAAAAAGGAACTGCAATACGATCAGCGCAACGGAGAGTTTTAAAGTGATTCCCTGTAGCGTCCTTTTTCGTGTTACACTTCGCAATTGCACATGTAAACATAATAAGGTTTCTGTGAATTCACGTAGCTGAAACCACTACTTGTTGCTTGCTGCGAAGAAGCAAGCAATGTCTGGAATTTGCAGATGTATAGACCTCTTAGATCTTGAGTTGTGTGCTCTTGAAATTGCGAGGTGTATTGGAAAAATGGACTCTACAAGAAAACAGCTTAAAAGGTATTTTGTATTCATCCCTACATATGTGTGCGTGTGCGATTTTTGTTCGCTCCTGTGATTTTAATACGAACGAAGAAGGTGATTCTGATTCAAGAATGTTTCCTGGAACAAGATGATTTAAACAACGTAATCCAGTGTCAGCTAACAAGTTTGAACCACGAGGAAAGATCCCGGACGATTATGTTGTCAAAACATGCAGGGTAGTCAATGAACCAGGATGTCTTGGAAAAAATATCCAGAGATGTGTTTGCAGACCTATGAGTACCTGAAGGTGTTTGCAATAATTTCTGAGACAGCTGATATCACGAGATAATTACTAAAATCATGTTTATTTCGTTTTGTTTATGATTGGACTTTGATTTACATTTTAATTGATTAGCCTACCCGGCTCTTCATCGTTGTTTAATTTGTTATCCTAATTTAATATTTCTATTTTGCAACTAATTTACAGCATACCCCTTAAGGGGTGTGTTTTGTTTGAATTGGAAAAAAAAGTGTAAACCTACCTAACTACAAGCACAACTTAACCTAACGTGACAGATCACGTATGACCTGGTGACTTGATCTCAGACACGTAGGTGTCTCTGAACCTTTCCAGGATGAAAACTCTCCGTTCTTCTAATGTTTGAATTCCAGCCAGGAGGTGGATTTCAGAATTTCTAGTTCGCGAGGGACTGTTTAAAAGCATCATAAGGATCTTGTTCTGGATCCTTTGGAGTTTAAAGTGATGGCATTTTGCGCAACTCTCCCAGATTGATATACCGTACTCGATTACAGGAAGGATGATTTGTTTGTAGACAGCAAGCTTATTTTTCAGGGACAGAGTTGACTTCCTTTTTTTTCCTTTGGTTTGTTTTTTCCGTCGATCTTGTTTTCCGTGCTGAGCACCAATGCTACCGACGTGCCAGGAAGGCAGCTCCCACACCTGGACCCTACCTATCGACCCATCAACTCATGAACCGGGGACCAACGGCTTTACATCCCATCCGAAGGAAGGCGTGATCAGAGATGCTATGCCTCAGAACATCCCGGCGGCGCCGACTGGGATTGAACCCAGGCCTGCTGGGGTGAGAGGTAATCACGCTTACCACACACCACCGGTGCCGTTAAGTTGACTTCCTGTTGATAAGTGGATACAACGATCTTATAAAGATGTTGCACTTGGTTTTCGTTTTGTCAACGTGCTCCCTGAAAAGAAGCTTGCTGTCTAGTGTTAGCCCGAGGTACACGACCTCTTTGGACCATTCCACCACTGTGCCGTTCAGGCAGATCTTGTTATTCTCCAAAGGAACAAGTCTGAGAGATTTACAGTGTGGAATTGGGTCATTGCCGCGTTGATACGGATCTGCCAGCTGTTGAAATATTCAGACCTATCTGAAGTTTGGCAGTCAGAGCTCCGATGACCCTACCCTTGTAGACGATGGATGTGTCATCTGCGAACAGAGACAACGATCCACCATCAGGAAGAGCCGGCATATCAGAGGTGAACAGGTTGAATAGGATGGGGCCAAGGATGCTTCCATGTGGAACCCCGGCACCGATGTTGATGCGATGCCATTCAGAGAGACTCGGAACGTCCTGTATGATAGATAGTTGTTTATTATCTTCACTAGGAATATTGGAAGACCGTACTGCTGCAATTTGAACACCAGGCCATCATGCCAGACATTGTCGAACGCTTTTTCAACGTCCAACAACGCCATGACAGATGTTTTCGAAACAGACTTGTTCCGTCTGAGAATGTTTGTTACTCGAGTCAGCTGGTGGACGGTCGAACGACCTTTCCGAAATCCAAACTGTTCCTCGAGTAACAAGTTGTTTTCATCGGCAGATGTTAGGAGCCGGTAGTAGACTGCTCTTTCGAACAGTTGTGATAACCCTGAGAGAAGGCTGATTGGTCGATAACTTGAAGGAGAGGACGGATCCTTCCCAGGTTTCCGGATGGGTATGACTTTATCTGACTTCCAGCACGAGGGGAAGTTGCCAAGTCTGAGGCACTGTTTAAAAATCAGTGCCAGATGGTTGTAGAATCTGGAACTCAAGTGTCAGATTTGTCGAAACCTGGGGCCTTCATGTTTTTAGATGATTTGATACAGGCCAACAGTTCGTCAGCCGTAATCTCGGTTTCCTCTGGAAAAATGTTAGGAATCGGAAGAAGATTGGTTGCATTTTCAGCAACCTCAGATTCATGAGGGCTGACGATGTTTTGTCCGAGATTATGGGAGCTGACGAAGTGTTGACCTATCAGATAAACCACTGGGTCGCCGGGACGATCCAGTGGGGTCAGTGGTGGAATGAGCCTAGGCTTGTTTTTAAGAATTTTTGAAAGTTTCCAGAAGGGCTTAGTACAATCTGTGAAAGAGCGGACCTTGCTAGCAAAATCGTTATTTCTGAGATCCACCATCCTGGCCTGAATGATCTTTGTTAATCGATTACAATTGATCTTCAAATTAGGCAGGCCAGTACGCTGGTACTGCCTACGAATGGTGTTACGGAGTCTAATGAGATCTTTGGTAGGGCTGTCAAGGTTCAAAGTGTTACTTACCTGTCTGCATACTGGCACGCGTTGTTCCCTGGCCCGGGAAATCGCCTCCTCGATGGTTTGTAGACACCATTCAACATCTTCGGACGTCCCCGGTTGGCCATCGTAGTCGATGGTTGTGTCGACACAGTGCTTTTTTTTTTTTTTTTTTTTTTTTCCTTTGTTGGGTACATTTTTTCACTGCGACCAGTTATTTGATCTATTGTGGCGGGCCCCGGTTTAATGTATGCCACATCAGGGTGTTGTATCACTATTTGTTTGAGTTATTTCCACTAGCTGACTATAGGCATTGTCCCAGTAAGGTATTATAGAACGAATGAACTTTATTGCCTTACTGGAATAAGTCATCCATACTTCTGAGGGCTGTATTAAACCCTTATCGAAAAATGTTTTCATTTATGAAAAAGTGCTGCACAGTTACATAGTAAATGTTCCGAGTTTTCACTCTCTAGGTTGCAGAATCGACACTTGTCATCTTCCAATTTGCCTAGCTGTTTTAAATAATATTTACTTGAACAGTGGCCCGTAACTAGGCCACTAAAAGTACATAGATCTTTTTTGGAGAGACTAAGAAGTCTTTGAGTTGCTCCTTTATTAGGTGATATAAATCTTTTGGCCTGTCGAGCTATTTTAGTGTTTTTCCAAATGTTATCTATCATCGATTTCTCCCAGTTTTTTTAGTTCCATTTTGAGGGTACATTCTGAGGCCCCACAAAATGGTTCTGGACCTAGGAATGGTTTTGATGATCCCAATCTTGCTAATAAATCTGCCTTTTCATTACCTTCAACCCCACAGTGCCCAGGTACCCAAAATAAGTTAACTGTACTATTTTTAGCCACCTGCTGTAGTAATTGAATGCATTCCCAAACCAGTTTAGAACAACATGTAACTGACCACAATGCTTTTAGGGCAGCTTGACGGTCAGAGAAAATATATATTTGTATGTTTGTAATTACGACGTAAACAAACCGTAGCACGTTCAATAATTGCCTGTATTTCTGCTTGAAATACGGTTGGCCACTTACCCATAGATATTGATATGTTGACACCAGGACCCGTTACCCCAGCGCCAACTCTGTTGTTTAGTTTGGAGCCATCAGTGTAGAAAATTACTGATCCTGGTTGAATACTAGGTCCCCCTGATTCCCATTCAGTGCGACTAGATTCAGTGACGTTGAATAGTATTTCAAAGTTATACTGTCTATTCATCCAGTCTTCATGAGTTAAGAAAGAATTAATTTTAAATTCCTTCAAAATACTGAGATGACCCCTAAGGTCCCCATCAAAAAACTGTTTTGTTCTTTTTAACCTTAGTGCGTTTCTTTCGGCTTCTAACTGCAAAAAATATATATAAGGGAAGCAGATTTAGCATTGTATCTAGCGCTTTAGAGGACGTGCTACGAATTGCTCCTGTGATGGAAATTGTAGCAAGTCTTTGCAACTTTTCGAGTTTTTTTTTGAGCATAATTAACTTTTGTTTTTGGCCACCAAACTAATGATGCAAATGTTATTCTGGGTCTTATTATAGCCTTATAGATCCAATCGTTCGTTTTAAGTTTCAGTCTCCATTTATTACCAACTGTTTTTTTGCTTATCCATAGGGCATTTATAGCCTTGCTTATTATTTTATTTAAATGTAAGTTCCAATTGAGTTTGCTATCAAGAATTACTCCCAGTTACTTAACCTTTTGAGAAAGGACTAATTTAGTATCCTCCAAGTGCAAATCTGGTATTTTTATTTTCCTTTTATGTGTAAATGGTATAATAGTAGTCTTATGAGGGTTTATGGACAACCCCTCATCTTTACACCACGTCATCGTAAATTAAGAGCATATTGTAACCTATCTCTGATAACGTGTTCATATTTCCCACGAATAATGATTACTATGTCATCGGCAAAACCAATTATTTCAAATCCTTGCGCTTCAAGATGTAATAGTAGTTCGTCGGCTACCAGTGACCACAGCAAAGGTGAAAGAACCCCTCCTTGTGGGCAATCCTTCACGGTCCTTACCGTGACCGTTGAACTACCATGACTGCATGTTATTTCTCGTTTTTGCAACATTTCAAAAATCCAATCTATGATAGTTTTATCAAAATTTCGTTTTATCATAACGTTCCTTATTGAATAATGAGATGCATTGTCAAATGCTCCTTCAATATCTAGAAATGCAGCTAACATAATCTCTTTGGCTTCAAAGGTTTTTTCAATTTTTGTCACTAGTGTATGAAGTGCTGTTATTGTTGATTTTCCGTGTTGGTATGCAAATTGCTGTTTATTTAATGGGATCGAATCTAAATACTTTGACTTAATATAATTATCAATCAATTTCTCTATTAATTTCAACATACATGACGAAAGGCTAATAGGTCGAAAGGATTTTGGACTCTTTTTATCCTTTATGTTAGCTTTAGGAATAAAAACCACACGAATTTGTCGCCAGAGTTTTGGAATGTGGTTCAACCGCAAACTGGCCCTGAACATTTCAGTTAAGCAGGGAATTAGCATTCCTTTGCTTTTCTGAATCATCACAGGACGGATTTCATCATTTCCTGGAGATTTAAATGGTTCAAATGAATTTACAGCCCATTCAACTCTTGCTTGAGTAAAAATACGACTTGCTAGATCTTGCGTGTCCTGCCTGGCCATTTTTTGCCCAGTTATTTTTGCAATATCATGAGGATCCTCGAAAACTTCTGTGCTGGTCTTCTCTGATCCAGTCAGTGTATCTAAGGAAGTCGTATTTTCATTCAAGACCGGTAGAGATCCTGGAAAGTGTACTTGCATCATCAAATTCAAAGTTTCTGATGCATTAGAAGTAACGACACAGTGTTAATATTGCACCCAGTTGACTCGATGGTAGTTGCGCCGAGAAGCTACGAATCGGTTTACGGTAGGATCCAACTTCGGCCACCACCGGGTAGTGGTCTGAGCTCAGCTCCTGGAATGCCACAGGTTGCGAGATGTTGTGTCCCATGTTGCTTACGAAGATTTCGATGATTGCATGGACCCAGACCAACTCAACCGGGTGGGAGAGTCAGGGGCCAAGATGGTATAGTGACCCTCTTGCAGGTCTTCATTCAGGATGGTGCCGTTTCGATTGCTCCGACCAGTGATGGAAAAGTTCGCAAAAATTCACTATGACTCGCGAACTTTTCCCTTGGTGAACTTCGTGAAATATCGCGAACTTTTCCAACACTGGCTCCGACCGTTGCCCCAAGCTTGGTGTTTTGCGTTCAAATCGCCAGCGATGATAAAGTTCCCGCTCCTCCGGGTGAGTTTGATGATGTCTTTCCGGAGGGCCACTGACGACCCGTCCCTGGTGTTGGTTTGATTGGGGTAGTAGGTCGCGATGATGGTGATTGGGCCAAGTGATGTGCTCACCTTCACTCCGATGGCTTCAATTGTTTTCAGCTGGAAGTTTGGTAGCAGCCGGCAACTGATGTTCCGTCTTGCAGCGATGGCCACTCCTTCACCTCCAGAGCAGGTGCGATCAAGTCTGACGAGCCGGAAGTCGGGAAGGAATACGTTAAGTTCGGGCGTCTCGGTGATGATAGCAATGTCGACCTCCTTGGTGTTGAGGAAATCGAGTAGCTCTCTATGCTTGTTCGTCAGTGAGCAAGCGTTCCAATTTGCAATTTGTATAGCTTCACGGTCCATACTTGGTGACGAGTGACAAGGCAGCATGAAGCTTTTCAGATCGCGTCTTGCAGGTGCGTAGAATGACGATCACCTCTGCAACCAGCGTTCCTCTAGTTCCTCTGATGTTAACGGAGATTCGTCAACTGAGGCAACACGGGCATACGATAGTCCAGGCGCCGAGGCAGAAGCTTGATTTGGCAGAGCTGCAGCAGCAGTGAGGCGATGCTGAGCTGAGGGGGCGACTCGTTGACTGTTGTTGAGAGGTAGCGGTGGAAGATTTGGGACCAGACGACGAGGACGGATTGCCGGGTATTGTTCGTCCGTGATGGCTAGTAGTGCACGTTTATTTCGATGCCGGCCTGGCTGGTTGCTAGTAGCCACCTTCTTCCTCATGGTGATGAATTCCGTTCGCTTGGAGCAGTCCCGAGTAGTGGCACGGTGAGTTCCGCCGCAATTCACACACTTCGGGTCGGTGTCATCAGCTTGAGCACAGGTTGCCGTCGAGTGGGCCATAGCACACTTGTAGCAGCGTGACCATTTGAAATGTTCATCGAGATTTAATCATTCTCTCTCTCTTCTCTCGCTCTCTCTCACACTCTCACGTTCTCGCTCGATCTGTATCGTACTCATACGCTCACTGTATCTAGCACTGCCAAGAATACTGTTTGCGCTAGATCATATTCGTGGGTGTAAGTCCAAACCTGCTAGGCCGTATATGTCAAAAATGGTTAAAGATATCGCCAAACGGACAACATTTTTGCCCTTAAGGATAACGAAATCACGTGTTTACTTAAAAACGCACTAGACTTGTTCGAAATCAGCTTCGTTCGATATATTGGACTTAGGCCCCTGGCGTCACCTCTAAATCTTAACGAAAAACGTTCATTTTTAGATATGTTGTTCGTTTGACCCTAGTAATCATTTTCCACATGAGAAAACGTGTCCCCGAAAGATTTCGAAAAATAAGCCCCACCCTAATGCTTTGTTTATGCCTGTCGATGACGGCACCAATGCCAAATCGCCTGTCGATGACGGCACCTCCACGACGCGAACGTAGCAATAAAACGAACTAGAAAAAACTCGATAGCGAAGCGAACGAACGAACGAACGAACTATACTGCTTTGAATTGTTGGACAATTGAAGATCTTGTTGCTATAAAAAAATATTTTTCGGAATTATGCAATCATTAGATGTTATAATGATATGTTGTACTTGTAAGTAACAAGAAGAGGGTGTAAAGTATGTGTTTGACTCATAAAACCTGTCAATTCCACTGTCAGAGCGTCACAATCAGCGATATTATGATTCGTGAGTTTCACTCAGAGTGAGCGCTCACGAGTCGTTAAATCGCTGATTGTGACGCACTGCAAGCAATATTGACAGATTTTATGTGTCAAACATATACCTCGTGGCCTCTTCTTGTAACTTACAAGTACTAATTAGCATTATACTATTCCATGATTTCATAATTCCGAAAAACATTTTTTTATAGCAAGTGAGTGGAAGTAACCCTGTCTGTGAGCACCCTTTTGCCTAACCCGTACGATGTACGCGGAGATTTGAAGTATGTCTTCAAATCTACAGACAAAAAGTGTGCGACTGCCTTTGCTTATTACTGTCTGCGGATGTGGAATAGTTCTAGCGATGTTTCATCACTACCTAAAGCCCAACATTGCCGAAAGCATTTCCAATCGATGGTGTGACTTTGTACTGTCGCATTAAGGGGTCGTCCATTAATTATGACACACATTTAGGGGGAGGGGGTTTTTTAAAACTGTGACAAGCCATACAAAAAAAATTAAGGTCCATACAAAAAATGTGCCAAAGGAGGTAGGGGACGGTTGAAAATGGGCCAAATTTGCGTGACATAATTAATGGGTCATCCGTAATGGCCCTTCACTCATTTTCAACTTCTATTCAACTTTCATAATGCCGTACTCTAACGGAGCTATCTATCTATTCTCTTCTTAAGACTATTCTCTAGCTGATAAATTATCACATTAAAACTTCATATTAGATAGCATTTCCAACCAACTCTTATTAAAGCTATTCAACAGTCCGCATCATACTGAAGGAAGTGTAACAAAAGCTACAACAAATTTAAGCAGCACTTTTCAGTGCTCAATATACCTGTAAATTTTCTACCTCGTCGACTCTTATTCCTCTGCTTGGACCCTACCCGTGGTAATCCTGCTTGGATATCGATTTGGAGAAATTCTCTTTGATCTTTCAGATTCAAATAGTACTATGCTTGCCTAAGCACAAAAGAAAAGGGCAATATCTTGTGCTCCCTTCTGATGAAATTAATTTGAGCAATCAATTTGATTTTCTCATGGATGATGAGAATGATCCATCATCCATGAAAAAATCTAGTAAACTTTCCCGGTTTAATGCCAAGAAGGAAACGATTCCCCCTATTTTGATAACCACTTCCGATTTCCATGCTCTTCGCACGGAACTTTTGAACTTCAAGTTCAAAACAATGCTGATGATGGTACAGCACGCAACAACCACCCTACTGCTTTCTCTCTGAGATAACCACGTTGGATGAGAGGAGCAACACAATCGTTGGGTAAAAAATAATTATCGATGAACATTTCAAATGGTCCTATCTGCTTTGATCGATTCTCTTCATCGACTTTCTCTTTTCATAACCACTGCCATACAAACAGATTTTGCTTAAATTCTACCACATAGTTTGATAAAGGAGGTTCTTATCGAGCCTCCAAAACATCAAATACAACAGGAAAGGTTTTGCAGCTGAGTTATTGACGAAAGAGAAAGTCGATTAAGAGAATCGATCAAAGCAGATAGGACCATTTGAAATGTTCATCGAGAATTGCATTGCAACACTCCATTGACTGGAAATGTTCTCGTCAACGTGGGGCTTTAGGTAGTGATGAAAACATCCCTAGAACTATTCCACAGTAATGAGCAAAGGTGGGCGCACACTTTTTGCCTGTAGATTTGAAGACATATTTCAAATCTCCGCGTACATCGTACGGGTTAGGCAAAAGGTGTGCGTTTGACTTTGTACTGTCGCATTAATGGCCCTTTGCTCATTTTCAGCTTCTATTCAATTTTCATACCGCCGTACTCTAACGGAACTATCCACATACCATCTTCTGCTATTTGCTCTTTGTACTGGAACTGCTTAGCTGCATATTTGAATTGTTTCTAATTCTGGTACACGCTTGTTGAAATTAACTCAGATAGTGAGTCAAGTTGACTCTCTTTTTTCCAACGCTCAGTTTCGTAAAAAGTGGAACTGATAGGAAAAAAGAGAGTGAGTCAACTTAACTTATTCTGTGAGTTACTTTCGACGGGTGGGTATGCTGATGTGTCACTCTAATTCAAGGACCAAAAAACAACACATTCAAAATATCCGAAGATACTGTCCGGCACGCTGCTAGTACACATTAAATATATTTTCTTCAACTAATCCTGCAGAAATGCCAGGAAAATTAAATCCAATCACCGATATTCAGGAATTCCTACGAAAATTCTCTTCCCTTAGCTTTCCAACTAATGCCACTCAATAGCAGCGAACAACAACTGCAATAAAATTTAACAACTCTGAATGCATCCTTCCTATCTCGATTTCAATCACAAACAAAACATGCAACTTTTCCCTAGCCGGTCGCCTATTCTGCTCTCTTTGTGCGATTATCTCATCGACTGATGGCAGAACATTTTAAATTTCACCATTCAACTTTTGCAACAGTGCTCGACCGACAGGCTTGCGTCTTATTTGAGGCTGCCTTTTTTTTTTTGTTCCCCCTCGTTCCATTCAAAAATCACTACCGCAGGAAACTTTCTTCCCGGGCACTTGTCGATCGAGTGGTCTATAAAGTTTAAATTATACTTTATTATCCTCAATAACAAGCACCACATCAGCGCGAGGAGTTGCTTGCCCTCAGACCCACCCACGGTTCACCGATGATGATGGCCGCTGGGAAACGAAGTTCGAATCCTTTTCTTTCTTTTGCAACAATCCCCAACGGCACATGGCAGATATCCGACTCTGGGACACGGCGAATGCAGCAGTGCTGGCTTCCGTTTGTAGTTTTCCCAAGTTTTTGGCTAAATAGATTTTCTCGTCTGTTCGTCGTCGTCGTCGTCGCAGCCACTCGAAACGAAAGTGGGAGGAAACTTGGAATTAGATGATTCAAGCTTTGTGTGCAGCAACAATCTTCCAGCTCCACCGCCTGACTGAGAAAAAAGCATAGCATAGGTCGGAGAAGGAAATCCTTGAAGCGTACGGCAAAACGGACGAAATTTTTGCGCTCACCCCCTTTGCATGGTTCAGAGGGTGCGGTTCACCCGTGTGTATTGGGAATATATTTGTGGGAAAGATATTGATTTTTTATTCATTCATTCATTCATTCATTCTGCAGCTCTCCAGGGAAGGATCCACTTTTCTTTGTCGTCGTTGTCGACGTCTTTGGTAAAAGGAGCTTTTCTTTCGAAAACAGTCGAGAAACATCTGCTCCATTTCCACCGTGTCGTCTGCGCTTATGCTGCTTGGGAAATGAAAAATGTAAGACTTTGTAGTTGGCAAAAGTACCCAATGACAGAAAAGAAAGAATTCTCGGTGCTATTTTTTTTTTCTTGTGCCAACTTGCATTCCGCTAGCCGGGTGCACTCCACCCCTTGAAACGACTTTTGTCTGCTATAGAATTTCCCCATTGCATGCATGACCTTCCGCTTGGCGCTGGGCGCAGGGCTTTTGATGTCCACCTTTCCTTCGCAATTATTCGGTGATTAAAAGCATCTCGCTATCCTTTTTTTTTTGTTATTCTTATGGGGAACAATCAGGAACTGCTGACACAGGAATTTTGCGATTTCTCCTCATCACTTTCAACTTTCAACTGCCGGAGCGCAGATGCATTCTCTGCATGATGTAATAAATTTTACTCTTCACTCGGTTCCATTCTGCATGCACTGCAGACACACAAACAGACAGACGGGAGAAAAATGCTTTGTAACGAGAAAAATCCAACCTCCTCACGTTCCGACTGCCCCGCCGGCTTCGCTCGTGCTCGACTTACACAGCTCTAGACAACTCAGACAGAGCTCGGGCTTCGGTGATATGCAGCGGGGAAAATCCTTTGACAAATGAAAGGCACAATTGAGTACGACGAAAAGTATGGAAATTATGCCGCAGATGCTGTTTTTGCAGTTTTCGTTCCAGAGCTGGAGCGCGATCGGGAGGAAAATGTATGGTTTTTTACAGTTCAATTTTTCGAATATTTTGCATATATTTGCTTAAATGGCTTCTCTGCGACTACCATGTAGAGCTTTGGAGCTCAGCTTTGGTTGAGTTGATGCTCATTTGAATGCGATTCGTTATTTCTCTTAGGCGGTGTTCGGCCATTTGGCTACTGGATTCATAAATAGTTCAAATTCGTGATGTTAAGTATAGCAGAATTTAAAGAGTTGTGTTGTTGTTTATTAATTTATGTTTTTGATAAGGCTCAATAGAATAAAACTTTACAGAGCGGAGGATTCTTGTTCACTATATAATACACCTTAAAACTAACGTCAAAAGGTACAACACAATAAACACTTTATGTTCCGCTGTCCAATAAACCTCCTCCATCAGAACGGGAGGTGCTTCCAATGGTTTCATTGTATGGCAGTATTGCAAACGGGGGGCAAAGCACTTCCATCGCAGCACTCACACACTCATCGCAAAACGGTTGATTTCCAAAGTCGACAACGCATCGACCGAAAGAACTGCTGATGAAGAACAATGAAGAGGACCACACAATGGTAGCTGGTGGGTAAACAGACGATTGCTTGAGATACATTGAGAGTGGCTTGCTTCTGTCGACAGCCGAGTGAACACTTATTAATGAGTTGTGATTATGAGAAATTTTCGAGATCAATTCAATCAATTCAAGAGCAATTATTTTTTATTCTGATGCTTAATAATTCATTACCGTTGTGATGATTTTCAATAGGGAAATCCCATTTAACAATAAGTTTCATCTGAAATTGAACCCTTCTTTCGAGGTAATCACAATATCCCACACTCAAAAAAAATTCCACACGTCTTCATCATGTGTCTCACACTTAATTTTGCGCTTATTGTGAAACACATTCATCCATTTTATGTGTGAATCTTAGGCTTTGAATCATGCCTGAACACTATGGATTTGAATTGTGTCACACTTGGATTCAATAGCTTTGCACATCATAGTTCAATATTCTAAAATATTCTACTTTATCGACGTCTATTTTACCGACTCTTAAAATGAATCGACAAATATATAAACAAAACTGCCAAAGGCCAGAGCTCTCACATATATTTTGAATAGGTATGATTTGGTATTCGATCATGGACTGTTGGGGTGTGCTGCTGCCGGAGTCTTCGTTCGGTCTCATTGTGCCACGGTTGTTCTCATATATGGATAAAGATAGGATATATGGATAGGATAAAGTCACAAGTCTTGTTTTCGATGTTTACCTTTCTCATCAAGCAATTCACATCGCATGGAAATGCAATACAATTTAAATTCATCTGTTTTGAACAGTAGTGTGATTCAATGTGCAATACACTTGAATTGATAGTGAAAGATTTTCAACATTTCAAAGTTTGAAACACTATAAATTAACGTGTATAATACATTGAACCAAGGTGAAATACACTTAAAGTAAATATGATTATGCATTTAAACAGACAGACAGACAGACAGACAGACAGACAGACAGACAGACAGACAGACAGACAGACAGACAGACAGACAGACAGACAGACAGACAGACAGACAGACAGACAGACAGACAGACAGACAGACAGACAGACAGACAGACAGACAGACAGACAGACAGACAGACAGACAGACAGACAGACAGACAGACAGACAGACAGACAGACAGACAGACAGACAGACAGACAGACAGACAGACAGACAGACAGACAGACAGACAGACAGACAGACAGACAGACAGACAGACAGACAGACAGACAGACAGACAGACAGACAGACAGACAGACAGACAGACAGACAGACAGACAGACAGACAGACAGACAGACAGACAGACAGACAGACAGACAGACAGACAGACAGACAGACAGACAGACAGACAGACAGACAGACAGACAGACAGACAGACAGACAGACAGACAGACAGACAGACAGACAGACAGACAGACAGACAGACAGACAGACAGACAGACAGACAGACAGACAGACAGACAGACAGACAGACAGACAGACAGACAGACAGACAGACAGACAGACAGACAGACAGACAGACAGACAGACAGACAGACAGACAGACAGACAGACAGACAGACAGACAGACAGACAGACAGACAGACAGACAGACAGACAGACAGACAGACAGACAGACAGACAGACAGACAGACAGACAGACAGACAGACAGACAGACAGACAGACAGACAGACAGACAGACAGACAGACAGACAGACAGACAGACAGACAGACAGACAGACAGACAGACAGACAGACAGACAGACAGACAGACAGACAGACAGACAGACAGACAGACAGACAGACAGACAGACAGACAGACAGACAGACAGACAGACAGACAGACAGACAGACAGACAGACAGACAGACAGACAGACAGACAGACAGACAGACAGACAGACAGACAGACAGACAGACAGACAGACAGACAGACAGACAGACAGACAGACAGACAGACAGACAGACAGACAGACAGACAGACAGACAGACAGACAGACAGACAGACAGACAGACAGACAGACAGACAGACAGACAGACAGACAGACAGACAGACAGACAGACAGACAGACAGACAGACAGACAGACAGACAGACAGACAGACAGACAGACAGACAGACAGACAGACAGACAGACAGACAGACAGACAGACAGACAGACAGACAGACAGACAGACAGACAGACAGACAGACAGACAGACAGACAGACAGACAGACAGACAGACAGACAGACAGACAGACAGACAGACAGACAGACAGACAGACAGACAGACAGACAGACAGACAGACAGACAGACAGACAGACAGACAGACAGACAGACAGACAGACAGACAGACAGACAGACAGACAGACAGACAGACAGACAGACAGACAGACAGACAGACAGACAGACAGACAGACAGACAGACAGACAGACAGACAGACAGACAGACAGACAGACAGACAGACAGACAGACAGACAGACAGACAGACAGACAGACAGACAGACAGACAGACAGACAGACAGACAGACAGACAGACAGACAGACAGACAGACAGACAGACAGACAGACAGACAGACAGACAGACAGACAGACAGACAGACAGACAGACAGACAGACAGACAGACAGACAGACAGACAGACAGACAGACAGACAGACAGACAGACAGACAGACAGACAGACAGACAGACAGACAGACAGACAGACAGACAGACAGACAGACAGACAGACAGACAGACAGACAGACAGACAGACAGACAGACAGACAGACAGACAGACAGACAGACAGACAGACAGACAGACAGACAGACAGACAGACAGACAGACAGACAGACAGACAGACAGACAGACAGACAGACAGACAGACAGACAGACTGCGTTGACTGTGCAAAAACAAAATAAGAACGTTATAACTCCAAAGAATTGCTCATGTTTGTAATAAGTAAAATACTCATATTTTTTTAAATACTGATGAAAAAAAAACATATTTATATTACGAAAAGCTTATCTCTAATGGAATAATGAATCCATCGACAATATAAAATTTTAATTTAATATAATAAATCTTATATTAATAATTTCAAAAACCAGAATTTTGGAAAGTAAAAAAGTTCTCAGGGCTGCCATTTAGGAATCTAGTAGTGAAACTTGGGAATCTCTTTTCAGGTATTCGGTCAAACGACTAATTTTTGCCATAGAAAAGGGTGGTCGAGTTATCTTACGTATATGAAATCCATTTTTTACCATCAAACTAAACCGGTTAACGAAGCTATTTTTAAGCTCCTTAAGCTTGTTTTTAACTTATACAATCGTATTAAGCTGTATAAGTTGTTTTGTAGTAAGAAAACGTTCAGATGTATTGGATGTATTTTTATACTCTTCAATTGTTGAAATTTACATAAATGCATTGTAAACCCACAAAAAGTTTATCATAACCAATTGAGGTGTACGCTCAATTTTGATATTACCTCACATTCTGGAGTGTGGCCTATGCACTTGAGAAATTGCCTTCATAAGATCCCCTTCTGATTCACAAAATAAATAAAAATCAAAGATTTTTACTGAAGTTCTCCAGATTTTCCTGAACTTCATGGATCTGCCCTTAAATATTTTTTCCCTTGATTCGTTGTCCGTCGATCTTATTTTCCGTGCTGGACCCTATCCATCGACCCATCAACTCATGAACCGGGGACCAACGGCTATACTTCCCTTCCGAAGAAAGGCGTGATCAGAGATGTTATGCCTCAGAACATCCCGGCGGCACCGACTGGGATTGAACCCAGGCCTACTGGGGAGAGAGGTTATCATGCTTACCACTACACCACTGGTGCCGCTACCCTTGAATTATCAACACTAATTACTATTTTTTTCCAATAGTCTCTCCCGATGTTATTGAACTATCCAAAAGATTTGTGAAATTCCTTAAAGTTCTATAGACTGTCCTGAACTCCTCAGTATTTTTAAAGTACGCACAATTTCAATGAAGTAAATTAAATTGCCTTTAATTTTTCATAATATTCCTAAGGTTTTGTAAACTCTTTAAACTCTCACGGAGCTTTACCTTAAATCACCAATTTCCCATGAACTTATCTGGACATCCCTGAATCTTCTATGCTTATCTGAAGTTCTCTAAATATTCATAATTACCTGACGCTTAATTTAATGATATTGCTTTGAAGCTATCTGATCATCCTCGGTGTACTTGGAACTTTGCTGAATATCATGAAACCATCTAAAAGTGTCCAAATTTAATTCAAGATTTCTGGAATTTCTTGAAGATATTAATTAATCGAACTGCCTTGAAGTTCTCTAATCAATTTGGTTAAATTTTTGAAGAACTTTAATAATCCCATGATAATCATATAAAATTCATATAATTCTTTCACATTTTCAGATGTTAAAATAACATTCATTGTGTTCTAGAAATTCTCTCGAAACTTTGCTGAAGATTACGGAATTTCCCTAAATTTATCGAAACATTTGTAAGCTTTCTGCAGTTTCCTTGAAATTATCTGAAGTTCAGATTCTGAACTGCCCTTGAACTGTTCATGCCAGAGAAGCTTCCCCGAGGTTCACGATTCAACAGAATCTTGACTCTGCTGATAAATGGAGCTCTCCTAAACAGCTTTATACTGCAGTTTTCGGGACCTCTGTGAAAGTTCCGAAATATTTCAGAAGTTTTCATAAGTACTCTGAGCCCAAGTAACCAAAAGTTCTGAAAAAAAGGCTATTTGTGGCTTAAGCAGCTTGGTTGAAGGTGGTCTATAGAATTCTAAGCAGCTTTATTTTTAAGTCGTGATAAGAACTTGAAAGTTCTGGTACCATATTTGAAGAGCATTCTAAGCAGCTTCTGGCGGAACTTGAACGGAACTTTTAGAAAATAAATTGAAAAAGATTTTGTCCTCTACACCAATTCTATATATAGTTCGCTCTGTTATGAAAGTTATTTCTAAAGGCAGGTATTAATGTGTAATGATTTATCAGCAGTAGAATTGGAGCTGTTTGAAGAATTAAACCCAGTCCTTCTGCGTGAGAGGCCCAGCACGAACCGCAACGTCAACTGTGATATATATTAAAGTGAGCTGTTGTCCCGCCTACTGTTGCAGTTTTCAGTGCCAGCTGACTGACTTGAATACGAAACACAACACCTTGATGAATTTTAAATTGGTGTTTGCCCGCGTGATATTCCAACACACTTGTGGCGCAGTGGTTAGCAATCGTAGATCACATGCCGAATACACGGGTTCGAATCCAGGAAATTACTCTTTTTTAATCAACTGCATAAATTAAGAATTATGAATTATGATTTATTCCGGCCATTGCATTGATCATTTCATATTTCAGTACATTACATTTTGTTACTAATAAAGACTTGCGCGGATTGCTTCATGTTGCTTGAAAGTTCGGTCGGAACTTTATTTGAACTTTATGGATCTTTCAAGTGATTTTAATCGTTGAATGCGGATTTTTTGGTTATTTGGGAAGGTTTCTATACTTCTCTGAAATTCTCGGCCCATGTTAAGGGTTCCCGTATGTTTTCCTGAAGAACATGGAGCTGTCCTAAACTTATCGAATCTCACGCGTATATATTTTTAAACTCCTCCAAATATCTGGACTTTGGACTTGCAGGAGCAGTGACGGGATCTGTACTTAAGATCTCTGAAATTTACAAAATATCTCTATATCTAGATCTGTGGGACTTCATTGAGGTTTCACAGGTTTACTCAAATTCTCTCCACATCTCTTTTTTTATCTAGTTCATCGTGTTAGCTTTACGGAGCCGACAATTCATTGTTCTTTGTTTGTAACAAAATTCACCTACAACATTTCGATATCTTTACGTTTACTCAACATTGTTTGTTTAAATCTTATACCTAACAGTATAAGCTATCCAGTGCTGCCAAATATATCTAAATTATAATGCACAAGCATGAGAAATTACTATTTGAAATTTACTGCAAAAATTCGTCACGCACCCTGTATGTCAAGTAGGAGTTGGGCCGTAGGGTTTCGTTGTCTCATCAGAGCGTTGTCTACAGTATGAACGGTAGTGCGGTTCTAGTTTCGTCTGGGGTTTGACCGGTTATGGTGACCAGTGGGCGACGATGAGACTCATCGAGACAGGGGGACAAGACAAACAAAAACTATTAAAGAGAGGCAAAAGACAAAGCTGAATTAAATTCTTATAGGGTTTTTGATCTAATTTCCGTCCTACTAAGGACATCCCGCACTTTACCACGCTTTTTGGAAAGCGTTTGAACAAAACATGGAATGTTTTTATCAAAGATAACTTCTAAATTTATCCACCTTTCCATACGTACCGTTGGATTTGATAAAGAGTCAAACAATGTTGAGATATTATCAAAAATCTAACACTGCTTCTTGCTTCTAAATTCGTCCTACGCGTTTCAATTCCGTCCAAACGCATTGAAACGCCATTAGATTTCCTTCGTCCTACGGATAAACGGAGAAAAAGGGGATGCGCTAGGAGCGCTTCTTTTGTTTTGAGAACAATGAGCGTAAATATGCATACAATGCGCTCTAATAGGATATATGTCGTAGCTAATGATCTAACGCATCGGAACAAACGTATTATTGTTTTGTGCATGGTGAAATCATTGATATTATTGATGATTTCTGCTCGATAGAACGGAAATGGGCGATTACGACGAAGTAGCGCTCTTCCCTACTAGACATTTGAAGAAACATATAAACCGACTGCATATAGCAGATATCGCGAGTTTCCAACACGTCTCTGATAGGAACATAGGGTTGTCTTCCTTTGGCCTCGAGGGTATTAAAAAGTCGCTCTCTGGCGGCGTCATTATCCGTACATTGCCAAACTGCGTGATCGATGTCATCGTAACCGTTTCCACACCGACAGATGTTGCTGTCCACGAGGTTTATTCTATTGAGGTGAGCATCTAGCGAGTAGTGGTTGGACATAAGTCTACTTATCACGCGAATTAAGTCACGACTTAAGCCCAAACCATTAAACCACGCTCTCGTTGCAACATTAGGAATAATTGAATCTAACCAACGATTTCCACATCTCCTAATTTCTATTGACTAACGTTAATGCAAAAAATAAAAAGTGAGGAATCATCCACACTACTACACTCAAAATAATTCTTGTTACGCTCAGCTGTCTGTTTTGACCAATTATGCGTTCATCGAAGAAAATAGAAGCAATGAGGATACGAAAGAAATCAAGCTACTGCTCGTTTCTAATGTTGTATGCATGTGAGTGAGTAGTAAATGCAAAATAAGAAGATTTTCCCCATACCCGATAACATGTGTTGCCAAAAATCGGGAATGCATTGGCCAACATTTCATCATGATTTCTAGATATCGGGTAGGGGTTTTGATCAAATTTGATGCGCTCTAATAGGATTTATGTTATAGCTAATGAACTAACGCATCGGAACAATCCTATTATTGATTTGTGCATGGTGAAATCATCGATATTTTTGATCATTTCTGATCGATAGAACAGAAATGGGCGATTACGACGAAGTAGTGCTCTATCCTATCTACATAAATAATGTAGACTTCTTGGAACTTTTCCCTCGATCGCGTGGGAAATTTGTGTGAATCCTTTCACGGCACCACTAAATTTCAACTCATTCCGGCTTGGAATCCTTTTTGCTGAAGTAATTCCTCACATTTCCCTCCTAGTTACACGAAACAGCACGTCGCACGCGTTAATTAACGTTACACCTTCTAGGTTCGTACCATTCAGAGGCTTAGCATTTTATTTCATCGTCTAATGCTTCCAGCTTCCGGCAACGACACCGGCGGAAAGCTAGGAGCTAATTCTCAGTAACTTGTTCAAAGTGAATGAAAGTAGTAGCTTTACTCACCGTTGTTGTCCTCGTCGTCGTCCCACGGCAAACATACACCATTTACGGCACCAACCTAGCAGCAACGCATCGGCACCTTGACAACTGAATGGAAAGTCCCTAGGAGAAAACGACAGAGAGTGGTAGGTATTTGAAAAAGCCATTAGCCAGTACCATCGGATTGCGATTAGGTTGTTCTCACGTGCCAGTCCTGATCCTTGATGCCGAGGGAAAAAAAGAAGCGAAAAACTTGTCAACTCAACTTTTGCGATGTTTCGAAAGCTGTCGGTTAGAAGTGCTTGAAACTCAGTTCGTACTGGCCCTCCCAGGAGTGCTCTCAAGAGGGGAAGATTATTTTAAGCCGTAACTGAAAATAATTTTTAATGAATGCACCACTCTCCGAAAAGCTCTTCTCTAATTAATGAATGTCTAGGATGAGTTCTGCGGACGGAGGTGGCGGTGGTTGGTCACTTGGCACTGCCGCCTGGCAGAACCTTTGCTGCCATTGTTGGATCACGTACTTTGCAGCCAAAAAGACTCACAGCATCTGCCGGGCGTTTTATGTTGTGGCCATTGTCGGGATGCGTGTGCCTTCTCACATGTTATAATGGTTGGAGTTGCTGGCCCTGTATTAAACCACACGGAGCAGCAAAACATATTGCCGTACGTGGTCAACCACTTTGCTTCTCGTTCTGTGTATGTTTGGATTTTCGGGGTGCTTCAAATGCAAAGTTCATCATCACCGCAGAAACCTCCGAAAGAAATGATACTCACTTTGAGATAACGAGACAGTAGTAGTGTTATTCGTACGTGACTTTTACCGAATTACACAGTTGTTCTCGACGTCTGACTAATTAAAGAATTGCTTTCGTACCAGCTGGGAACCATGGCGGTTGATGAATCGTTAAGGTTTGGAGCAAGTAGTTGGAAGTCGTTGAATTATGGCATGCTTTTGAATAATAGTCCCTCTTGGAGTCTCATTCTCGGAACACATCCGCTGTAGCCTTGATAATCAATATAACATTCACATTTTCCACTTGACAGGATTCTCCGGAATGACTTCCATTTACGTCGCGGAACGACACCGATGACATTCAAACGCTTCCTTCCAACCACCCACCCCGCAACTAACCAACGGTGACGAAGTAAAGTCACAGTAATAATTCCCCTTACGAGCAAGTCGCGAGAGATGACATGACCTCGTTAGACTGCTCACCTCTTCCGTCGTCGTTCCAGAGGACATACAACGACGACGACGACGACGACGATGACGGAAAACCAACTCCTTCTTGTCGGTTGGCGTTGTCATCACCGGGACAACGACCAAGGCGGCGAAGACGGCAACGACTTCAAAAGTCGGAAAATCAATTCCATTTTCCCAAAGGTCTTTGTTTGTTGCAAGGCAGCCTCAGCCCGTTTCTCTCCCGCTGGCTGCTTTCAGCGAAACCGAAGAATAAGCGACAGCCCGGGGACCGAGTTCACTTTCATGCGCCCTTATTCTCAACATTTCATAATGGCCTGGAAACGGGAATCCTTTCATATTTCCCACTTGACAGCGACGATGCTTCCATCCGTTCCGCTCCACCACTGAATGATCGCTCTCTAGCGGGGGTGTAGTTTTTCCCTTTTCTGGGGTATCATTTATTCATCGGAGCGTTCGTCGCTCTGGAAGAAGGGATCCCTCCTACTCACCCCCACCACACTCCTTCAATCTCCGATATTACGCAACGAGCTTTACCACATGCCCTCGCTGCTGAAGGGAAACGCAGCTTTGCAACATTGATGCACTCCCACAGCCAAGCACCAGTGTAAACATACACACATTTTCCATTTTATCCAAATGGTGCTGCTGCCTGGTGGTGCTCGCCCCATACAACCGGTGGAGATGATGGAAGGCAATATACACATCATTACAGTGAAGCGCAGAGAAATATTTAAATTATATCCTTTCTGCAGCCGGCAGCTTCAGCAGAGTAACTTTATTGAGGGAAAGATGCACACAAATCATCTCTCCCACGCCTTTCCCCGAGATTTTCCGGTGTCAGCTTTCTCTCTATTTCGGAGTTGGTTGCAGCGCAGGAACAAGGAAGAGATGCATTCCCCGCTCGCGGCACTGTGCTTGGTTGGGAGTAGCGGGAAAATGTCAGTTGCATTTTGAAGTTGCAAACAACAAATGTTGCTGTACATTGGTGCAGTTGGTGTGGGGAAGGTTCTCACTCACTCACACATGTGTCCTGAGCACTGTCAGTGGTAAAAGGGGCTCTAACATGGAAGATTTCCATCCTGGATGTTTGTTTGCTTTTGACTTGACTGGGGACTAGGTCAAATTTCTGACGACTTGTTTTGCAGATCTCAAATAGACGCAGGCTTGGAAATATTGTTTTCTCCGATTTGAAGTGGACCATAGCTTCTTTTTGAATAAAAAAAAACTAGTTTAAATCTTATAGGTCACCCACCAGCTTGATTTATAACCTTTAACTATGAGCCTGTACAAACAATGGTACCGTAAAACGGGGTATCTTTGATAATGCGGATAGCTTTAAAAGTAGAATATAATGATTAAATTTACGTTCTTCACTATTTTCGAATTGAAAACATTGGTTCCATTTCGTAGCTTAGGGTACCATCTCTGATATCGTATAGAGTTTAACTAAGTACGTTTTACATAATGGTCGGTATTTATAATATTTGCCAAATGTAGGAGTTATCGACATGACTCTAGTAAAATTTTCGCAGTCTTGATTTTTTTGTCAAAGGCAGTTTAGTATGCTGATGTCTTCTTGGTGTACCTGAGTCGCATTTTTGAGAGCATGCTAAATTAATTTTTCAAGCAAACATACATACAGCAAACATACATGACCAGGCATGGAAAATCATTTGCATTCATTTTATACATTCATTTACATTCATTTGCCTCTAACTTTTTTCATCAACAGCATTCCGCAATATGATGTATCGAGCTTTTGTAGGTTTTGTTATTAGATATAAGTTTTGGTCATAACTCAAATCTGTATCTCTTATGCATCACGAATTAGAGCGGGCAGAACTTGTTACAGTTTTTCAGTGAATGTAAAATACATTCACTGAAAAACAGTAGTAGCTTCTGTTCACTCTGCTTCATCATGCATAAGAGATACGGATTTGGCTTCTTAACAAAAGTTGTAGCTAATAACAAAACCATCAAAAGTTCTATACATCATTTTGCGGAATGCTGTTTAAAAAAAAAGTTAGAGGCAAATGAATGTAAATGAATGCAAATGATTTTCCATGCCTGTACATGACATACAGAAAACTACTTATTTAATTGCTTTTGAATGCAGTTCCAAGATCAGATTTATAGGTTTCAAGGATAAATTGAATGTCTTTATGGATTTGATGACTGTTGCCTTGTGGAATTCTCTTCATGACTGAACTATAAGCTTAAGGTACGTTTAGACTATCTGATTTGTTGGTCTGAATCGAGCGGACTGTTCGATAGTTTTGTCGGATGCAATTTTCGAATGTGTTCACACTTTTTCGACAAGATTATTAGATTTGACGTTTGATTTGTCGAACGTAATAGGTTTGTGATGAATTGATAATATTGATTTTTTTCTTCTAAAATTTCAAGGATTTGATTTGTGTTTTGATGACATCCAGCAACAAGGTAAACCGATTTCACTATTCAATGTGTATAATTTGACTGATTTTTATTTTCCAGTGTGTTTGGCCGTCAACAAAACAATGTTTATATAATATGTAAAGTATGTATTATATTTGAATAAGCATGCCAGACAGCAGGTCTGAGAGCCTGCTAAGAATTTTTTAGAGCTTCAGAGATATTTGGAAATTTTTTGAGCATCAGGAGTTCGTAGATCTTGAGAACAGAACTACAAAACTTCAGAAAATTTTACAGAAATGAAAAGAAATTTGCAAAAATTCAGAAAATTTCACAAGAAAGATCGTAGATCTTCAAAAAAAAAATGTTAAAAGTACTTTTAAAAACTTCAAGCAAGCTTAAATATTTTCAGATCAATTTGTGAAATTATCAGGGAAATTTTGGTAAATATTCAGGGAGCTTCGCAGACTTTCAGAAAAGTCCTAAAATCTACAGTGAAATGTAAAGAATTTCACAAAAGTTTGGAGATCTACTGAAAAATTATTACACATCAGAAAAGTTCCAAGATTTTTTGATCAAAGCTACAGAACTTTGGAAAAATCACAAAAATGGTCAAGATCCTCAGATGCATTTTTAGACCTCGAAGAAAGAGTGCAGCTTTTCTGATGCATTTTTAGAGTGTCAGAAATTTTAATGTTTCTTCAGTGAAGTTCAGCGATTTAAAAAAATGTTTATACGATTTCAGGGAAATTTGAAGATCTTGAGAGAAACATAAACTTCAAGGAATCTCAACTATTTTCAGGTAAATTTTGAGAACTTTAGGGACTTTTGACTATATGATTAGTATTACTTCTGCGGAAAGTCAACGATTTACATAGTTGAAGATGCTAATTTTAAAATAACAGACTAAAGTGGTAATTTTTATACAATAGATGACTAGACAAAAGTAAAGAATTGATAGTTCCTTTAGAGTACGGCAGTGTGACAATTGCATATAGAGAGTAGAAAGCGAGTAAGGACAACTTTAGGAAGGTACAAATCGGTTTGATCATCTCTCTTTACCAAACTCTCCCGTTGGAGTGGGAAGGTGAGGGGTATTCCCCCTCGCCACCACTGGCAAAAAGAGATGATCACCGACACGCTCAGTACCAACGACTGGATGCTTCCTTCAGATAACAACTGGAGTGCGGTAAAAATCGGTAGAACTGTTTCAAACACATCGTCGGTCCTTGAGCGGGTCGAAGATCATTTCTTTTTGCCAGTGGTGGAGGGGGGCCCTCACTATCCCTCTCCAAAGAGATGATAAAACCGATTTGTACCTTCCTAAAGTTGCCCTAGCTCGCCTTCAACTCTCTAAATCATGACCAACAATTGAAAAGGCCTCAACTCCATTTTGTAAACAAACCTTGTTAGGCCATTTTTTCGCGAACCGAAGTCCGCCAAGGGAAACCAACATGATAAAAACGGGTAGGGGAAATTTTCCTCTACCCGATTGTGGATTAGGTTTGCGAGAAAATGGCCTTGCAAGGTTTGCTTACAAAATGGAGTTGAGGCCATTTCAATTGTTGGTCTTGATATACAATTTTCACATTACCGTACTCTAAACGGAACTATCCATTCTAAACTTTCATCTCCTCATTCTATCGTACAAAATTTACCACTTTAGTCTGTTATTTGAAATTAGCATCTTCAACTATGTAAAACTTTATGTAATTTAGAAGATCTGCATGGAATTTTTTCAGATTTTAAAGGGTAGCCAAAAAGCCTGCAGAGGGATTAACAAAACTTCAGACAAGTTTGCAGATCTACTGAGAAATGTTTTGAGCCTCAAGCTAATTCGTAGATCTTGAGAATAAAACTACAGAGCTTCAGACAACTTTACAGAACTTGTCAGATATTTGCAGAGCTTCAGGAGAGTAGATATTTAGAGAAATCTATAGAACTACAAGCAATTTTGCCGATATTCAAAGGCATTCAGTAATTCACTGTTTCAGAAAAGTACTTCAATTCCAAAATCTCACGAAGTACGAAAGTCCAAGATTTTGCAGAACTTCATGGAAGTTGGAAAGAGATAGATCAGAAGAACTTCGGAAAAGTCCGTAGCCCGTAAGAGAAGTCTGTAGAACTTTAGGCAGTTCGTACATTCTTAGAAAAAATGCAAAACTTCAGCAAAACTCACAGAACTTCAGAGAAATTTAAATATTTCAAGATAATGTGTAGAGCTTTAAGGAATGTAAAAGAATTTCAGATAAATCTGTAGAACTTAATGGAAGTTCAAGAATCCATCTAAAAATGTTCAGAACTTAACAGAAGATCTACTGAAAAATCTGCAGAATTTAAATGAGGTTCTTTGATTTTGAGTGAAATTTACAAAACTTCTGGGAACTTCTCTGATTTTTATAGATATTTGCAAAACTTCAGAAAAAATAGTAGATCTTCAGAGAACTTCCTTAAATTTCCGGGAAGCTCAAAAATTTCTAGATAAATTTGTTATACTATAGGGAATTGCGTAGATGTTCAGAGATATTTGCAGTTATTAATTGAATCATGATAATGTACAGAGTAAATTTTTTAACCTTCGAGAAGTTCATAGATTATTAGACATTAAGTGAACATCAGAGATAATTTTTCATATTTAAGGATCCTAAATCTGCATGGATTCAGGACCTTTGGAATTTTTTAGAGAAATATGCAGATCTTCTAACGAATATACAGGATTTCTAAGAAATCTGCAGAACTACCGAGAAATTTGCAGAACTTCAGGAAAGTTTGTTGATCTTCAAATATATTTTACCAGACAACATAAATAAAACTTAAGGAACGTCCGAAGGTCTTCAGAGAAACATGCAGAATTGAGATCTTAACAGAAATTTTCAGAACTCAAGGAATCATGTAGATCTATAGAGAACTTTTCCCACTAGATTGCCAAAAGCTTGTATCGGCATCCTGGCGAAATTTTGTAATCCTTTTTCGTCTTAATATTGCAGTTCTTGAAGGACAAGCTTGACCCAGATCCCTGCCGGTGTTCATCCTGAGCAACCATTTTCTACTCCACAAAATGTACCTTCTCCTTCTCATTTTATTTAAAATTATTAAAAGCAAATTCGCCTGCCAAAGCTGTTCTGAGAAATTCAGGGAAGTCCAGAGAAGTTCAGGAAAGGTTATTGAACTTAAGGCCAGTTCCAATAACTTCAGGGAAGCATCTTAAACGTCAGGAAAGTTCAGACATGCAAGGATAATTCAAGATCTTTTTTCCCATGATTTGTTTTCCGTACTGAGTACCAATGCTACAGGCGCCGGGAAGGTAGCTCCCACACCTGGGCTCTACCTATCGAACCATCAACTCATAGGAAGGAAAGCTTTACTACCGTAGGAAGGCGTGATCAGAGATTTGATGCCTCAGAAAATCCTGGCGGCACCAACTGGTATTGAACCCAGGCATTCTGGGGTGAGAGGTAATGACGCTTACCACTACACCACCGAAGCCGCTCATTTAAAGATGTTGAAGAATCTTTTCTTATACATTAAGAAAACTTCAGTGGATATTTTATAGCTGCATTAATCATTTCGTTTTAACTTCAGATAGATAACGAGAACCTTGAAGAAGTTCCAGCAAATAAAAGGAAATTCATAGAATTCCAGTTAAATTTATGAAAACGTCTGGATGTTCATAGAAGTCCTTATAACTCCAGTGAAGTTTAAGCAATTCTAGAAAAACTTTGAGTGCTTCATGAAAGTTAAGAGAACATCGGGAAAAATTAAAAAAAACTTCAGAGAGTAGTTGGAGATGCTTAAGACTCCAGAAAACTTCAATGATCATCAGTATGATCCAGAGACATTTCTAGATAGAGCAGGAATTAGGGCGTAACAGCTTTTGTAAACTATGACTTCTATCGATTATTTCGAGGAATTTAAGGCACGTCCACGCAGACCAACCTAACAATTGGATAGGGGAAGTCTTTCCCTACCTGATGAGGATGTTGGTTTGCGTGGGCAAGCTTTAAATTTCTAGAAATCATCAAGAGAAGTTATTGTTTACAAAAGCTGCTAGGCCCTAATTCCAGCTCTATCTAGATTTTAGTTGAAGTTGCGTTAAGGTTCTACAAAGGGTAAGTAATTTTGTGTTCTTCTTCTTTTTTAAATATCATAAAATCATCATCATTAGTTTACACATACATTCATATATTATGAATTCGAAAATTTAAAACTTGTATTTCGTGGGTAAAACATGAAAATTTCCTGGGTAAAACACATTCACTGTATTAACTTACTTGTTTTCTTCGAAGTATAGCACAATTAAACGCAACCGAATACACGAAACTCAAAACAACTGCTTCACAAAACTCTTGGTGAACAAAATTCATCACAAAGAAAACCATTTCTACTTTACTGCTTTGCTAGCAATCGTGAAAGTATCATTGAAACAGCGGTGCCAGATGTATTGCCTCTAGCAATGAATTTAAGTTTATTAAAACAATTAATTGCGAAGTCTGCCTTATTAACATAGATGAGTGGATGTATTTAATGGTGGATAAATATCTAAAACTGATTAAATAAAACGTAAATGACCATTTTAAACATTTTACCGGTCCAATTAAAAAAGTCACAGTAGATTGAATTCAACACTAACAGGGTTGATGGCAGCAGTGCACGTAGCCTGTTATACACTTTCCCGCTCAGGGGTGTAAACAAACTTGCATACAGCGCAGTCTGGCAGTGCTTATGTTTTGTCTGCTACATTCTTATCCACTAGATAGTGTGACATCACATTTGCTGTTGTATTGAAATGAAGGAAGAAAAGAGATGGTTAAGTTTTCCTCACCATACCAGTTGATATTTATGAAAAATGGACAGTTTTGGCGTGGGGACATGCACTTCCAATGAATTTTACCAATACATTTAGAAAATGATGATCGAAGAATATTTCAAAAAGAAGAAGTAAACAAAATAATGACCCTTTGTAGAACCTTAACTTCAGGGAAGATAATTGACGTTTCATTAACTTCAGGAAAATAGAAAGATATTTTGAGAACTTACCAGTTCTCCAGCAGGTCCAGAGAACTTCAGAAAAGATTAGAAATCTTCTGAAAAATTTCCAGGTATCCATAGAAGTTCAGAGTACTCCAAAACCAGGAATTGAATAATGTGTACATGCAGTTATACATTCTCTAAAAATGATGGGCACTTGGGGGCTGAGGGGTGTGCATAGGAAAAATCAGTAAGTAAGCAACTCTTAATTTACCATGACAGCACTGAACAGGTTATTTCCTTGATTAACCAAGGACATACCTGATTTCGGATGAGAAATCGGGTTTCATTACGTTCTAGTTGGTGACAACTGTGATGAATTAATTTTCTTTCATGCAGATAGAAAGCCAGGAGGTACGTATGTTTCCTGCGAAAGGCAACATTCAATACGTTCGCGTGCATGATTTGCTACTTGTGCACAAGGATCGTGATCTAGCTTTAGCACTGGTAGAATAGGGAAAAGTTAAAAAATTCACTACCCTGATGACGGCCATGCACACCGGTGTACGAGGTGTGCATATTGACGTGAAAAAGCGATTCCCTCCTTACTTCATTTTCTTAAATGGAATGGGATCACATTCTACGACGGGAGAAAGATCAAATCTCTCTTAATTTGAAAAGGGCGTGTACACTTTTATACAAATCTTGTTAGGCTGAAGTCGTACGAACCGAAGTACGCCCACGCAATCAAGAGCACAATAGGAGAGAGAGGAATTTCTCTTACTCGATGGTTTGTTGGTTTGCATGAGCGTTCTTCGGTTCGCGCGAAAAGTGTCTAACAAGTTATGTTTACAAAAGTTGATAGGGCCATCTTCAACTGTAGCGCAAGAAATTTTTGTTGATGGACACCGGATGAGTTCCGGCCCCAAGCGGAAAGCTGGCGAGAAGAAAGAACAGAAAGAATTACAGCAACAGGTCGAAGCAAATACATCGTTGGAAACCATCTACATATAAGAAAACAAATAAATCGGTTGAGGTGCTCGAGAAAGATGTGGTGAAAATGACGTGACGTCACCGGAGGTCATACATAGCAGTGGAGTGGAGAGTAATCAATGTCCAAAAATAGCAGCCACCTGTTTTTAAACATCAGAACCAGGGTTAGAGTGCTAGATTTGATACTAATGCTCCAGTTTGTGGCCCTAGAGCCAATGTCAAATTTGAAACCAATTTTCATTCTTATTTTGTATGGAAACATATATAGTAAATGCGAAATTTATGATAAGGTCATTTAGAGGACCACTAGGGTTAATAAAGAGCACACTTACCCTACTTCTAGACATTTGAAATTGGAGATCATTGAAAATTAACCGATTTCTCTTTTACAACACTTGATACACCAAACTTCATAAATTTAACACAAGTTAAGTCCACCAAACAGGAAGCTACACGTCGCGACGCGTCGTGACTTGAAACATGAAACGGAATCCACAGAAACGCTAACCATACCGACCTTACCGAAAATGGTTAAAAATTGTTTATATTCTCTGCTAAACTTTAACTGAATGGTTACGGAACTTTACATGCACGGTCGTGTGATAAAGTTTTAACCTTATGTATTATGGTTTTTTGAAAGTGAACCTTATAAAAAATGGGTTTTTAAGAACATCACCATTCAAAATTCTTTTTTTCTCCATTCACTTTCGGAAATAAAACAATATTACAAACTTTTATTTATTTTTTTTTTCTTTGGTTTGTTTTTTCCGTCGATCTTGTTTTCCGTGCTGAGCACCAATGCTACCGACGTGCCAGGAAGGCAGCTCCCACACCCTACCTATCGAACCATCCACTCATGAACCGGGGACCAACGGCTTTACTTCCCATCCGAAGGAAGGCGTGATCAGAGATGTTATGCCTCAGAACATCCCGGCGGCGCCGACTGGGATTGAACCCAGGCCTGCTGGGGTGAGAGGTAATCACGCTTACCACTACACCACCGGCGCCGTTACAAACTTTTATCTTATGGTTTGAGAATTTTAATGCAAATGGTTACGGTAGTCAGTAGGGTCCATGGATGGTTTTGTATTGTCGTGAACTTTACTTGTAATATATCTCGAATTGTTAATAAGTTATTTACAGGCAACCTATTCGCGATATATTCCACATAAAGTTAATTGATGTTACAAAACCATCCATGGACCTAACTCACTACCATAACCAGTGCCATTAAAGTTCTCAAGCCATAAGTAAAAAGGTTCTAATATAGTTGTATTTCCAAAAATGTATGGAGAAAACAAGAGTTTTTAATGGTTCTCAACAACCGTTTAATAGTAAGGCTCAGTTCCAAAAATAAAAACATAATACATAAGGTTAAAACACACAAACGTTCATGTAAAGTTCCAAAACCATTTCAATTAAAGTTAAGCAGGGATTATTAACAGTGTTTAACCATTTTCGTTAAGGTCAAGTTATGGTTCGTGGCGGGAAGCCGAACGATACAATGTGTGCACAAGCGAATTGATGCAACCATAAAAAAAAATCGTACTCCCACCTTATCATCGTCATCACCATCATTATCATCATCATAATCATCGATTATTGTGTTGTATACCCCCTCGGGTACCGCAATCTACCGTTTCCCTTTTCCCACCGGGATAACCTCCACAAACCGTGGCATGAATTGATCAGAAAAGTTACCACCATTTTAGGATGCCGTGTTGCGTGTTCTTCAAAATTTAAGTCGTGAGTCTAGCAGTTTTCCGCCAGGCTCGGAGCCAACCAGCAATCATCCCGATGGAAATTAAATATTTAGCAGTCTCGTAGACCTGAACGCTGAAAACGCAACGAGGATTTGGACGTTTTCGTCGTCTTCATAGGCTGTTGGTGGTGCTATTTTGCCTCCACGGTAATGATGAGTATGAAAGAGGAATAGACAGCGTGAGTTGGAATGTTTGAGGGGGTTTCTAAACTTTAAATTCGTGCGCCCTTTGTGAGTTATGGGTAGACCTGTTCAAAAGAATATTAAAGAATGTTGATGCCCTTCAAATTGATACCGGAAAAATCCTTCCACTGAATCATTCTGAGAATTTTCAAGTGGTCGATTTCGACGTTCCGAAATTTTTGAACCAGTTCATCGTATAAATTTCACGATCAAAACAGGATCATCACTCTTGACGTTCTTGAGGTTGGTGGCTGCACGGGTTATCACTTTCATCATCCTTGCATTCGTATATCCGAGCACTGAACGTTTGGAGGAGCACCTTTCCGAAATGATGGGTGTGGTTTTTTCGACAACGGCGGTGGCTGGCAACAACAAGGGGGAGGCTCATGCATGTGTGTTTTCAAATTTTCAGAAGGTTGCTCACGTAAGGACGACGCACGCTGACAATAGGTATGCCTGGTACCTGTCTGTGCCCGGGCCAAGCTGCGCCGGCCGGGTGTGTCGACTTTTGGGAGCTATAATTTATTCTAATTGCTCTCACGTGAGTTTACTCCAACCTACAATGTCTGTTGGTAGAGAGGTCGCACCGAGCAGGAATGGAAATCCACCGCACCACTATCAGCCGCACGGTCCCCGAGGTGAACGTACGTAGCTCGCTCCTCGGTAGGTACATGTCAAAACCGCAAATTCGTGGACCACGAGGGTGTCGTCGACGCGGGTGCGGGAATTTTGATACGAACCAAACTCCGTTCAAGTGAAATGTGTCTAACGAAAATAACATGAACACAACCGAGACACAACAAACCAGGAGTTGTGGGTGTGACACTTGAAATTGGGTGGTGAAATGTGTCAAAAGACAAAGGGGTTTGTGCTGTTTTTAATTTGAAAATATGAGTATGATTTCAGCAAGAGTGCGGTTAGCTGGAACTGAAATTTCACAGTTAATCTGAAATTCCGCGAATTGTGAAATTTCACCAAATTTACCGGATTCTATAACAATATAAAAAAAAAAGTTCTTGGGAAACAGATGAAAAATTTCACGCCCGGATGCACGACTACGGTTTCTCGCACAGAGTGCAGGAATGGGTAGGCATTTAGAGTGCATCGCAGCGTGAAAACGATCCATTGCACCAGCCTTAATCCTGTACGGACCGGGTCCGAATCGGGTCGGGTCAGAAACCAATCATAAAATTTCCTGTTAATCCCAATTAATTCGAACCTCTCGAATTTCCCATGTGTCCCTGCGAAGAGATAGAAAAAGAAAGCTCGATAAATGTTACAAAGATATCCATAAAGGCTGCGCTCCGCATGTAGCAGGTAGGCAGCTGTAATCCATCAAAATTTATTTTGACAGGTCTCTTTATTATTCATTTACACTTACACCTACTGTAGGCATTCAAACAGCTTCTCCGATCCGGGCAATGCGTGTCTGTTTGTGTGGGAGGGATGATTGTTTGATTACGGAAAGAACTATGTTTGTAGTGCTTCAGGCAGCATTAAGCCTAGGCAGTTGGTAATTGGAGAGAGAAAGTATATAAGGCTCTTTCATTTCCATGGATTTGTAATGGTGGGTGAAATTTCAATCTACCAGTAATGTAATGAAATAAAAATATTATAATACAATAGACGATGTACATTTCACGCCATTTCTTGAAATCAACGTCAAGTTTTGTGCTATCGTATGGTCATCATTGGCGCAGCTAGAAAATTTATCTGGAGGGAACGCGTAGCGTTTTTTTTTAATAGATTTAAATTTTTTGCTAAACTACTATTAAACAAAAACTCGCGAAGATGATATTCAATCAAATTGCGTCAAGGCAACTTGTTGGGACATTTTTTCTGTAACCAATAATATGACAGGCTTACTATTATTTTCATGGTGAAATAATAAATTTGATTATATTTATCTCATAACAATCGATTGGAGGAGCCATAAAAGCTTACTGATTTTGAACATACAATAATCGTTTGTTAATGCTTTTTTAATGAAATCACACAGCTTCCGGATCTCATAAATTTAAGCATCTCAAACTTAAGAAAATTCTCAGAGTTGTTACTGGAGTTGTAACTAGCTTCTTTTTTCTTATTAGATTTTGAATATTTCATCAACAGTAAAACTCATATATAGGAACCAAAAATGAGTTCTGGGAGTTTGAATTTTAAAATTTTCTAAAATTCTGGATTTGAAACATGGGAAAGTGCACACAGCATAAATTTCACACATTTAGGACTTAGGAAAATGTTCAAAATATATGTCCATGCACAATTCTTAACATGCTGAATGTTAAAATAAAAATAGTTTTGAGACCCCAAATCCATTTGTTTTCAAGATTTTGTGACTAAAAAAATTGATATCTATTATGCAGATTATAACCATAAATTCTTCGAACACCAATTAAATATAGTCTTCGAAGTTAGATGAATTATCATTATTCTAAGATTAATATCAAATTGCAAGATTCTTAAAAATATGTTTGACCGAATTGAAGGTTTCATTAAAACATAAAATAAATATGTCTGAAATGATTTTGATATCAAAAGCTTAGACAAGCTTCAAAATTCGTAATTAACGATCTGGGGTTACTGACCTAGATTCTGAGACTTACAGTATTTTTTGAGAGGAAAATTATTCGAGATGAGAAATTTAATTTTTTTATTAATTTCGAAAAATCTTGACATCTGACAAAAATTATGAAAAATTAGGGTAAATCATCAGGTTAATTTAACTTCATCCGGTTTTTAAGATGCCGGATGAATGTCATGATTCTGATATTTGAAAAGAAACGAAAGTATTAAAGTATTTATCCAGAAATTTTTTTTATGTGCAAAATCAAGATATAACTTCCTAAGCAACACACCAAACATCTTTTTAAGTAAGAATTCGAAAAGCATGAGTGTATTATAAGTGATGCAGAAAACATCCCCAGCTTTAAAAGAGCTCTGTAAATGTTTTCTGGATACTTCGCAGATGTTTTTTCATCCTCCAAGATGATCGTATTTTTGATCTTTAAAAGTTATATAAATGTGCATCTTACTTTTGTAATACAACAACAAAACATGAAAAGATGCTAGATCCGTTTTTTAAAAAGGAATTGAAATAATAATTCCGCTTCCAGTACTTTTCAAAACATCCTTATGACGAACCAAACGCATTCTCTCTAGAATATGATTTTCCTGCCATTGACGAAGAACATTATAGATAGTAAGTCTAAGTTAGTTATCTTTCGATATCAGTCTAGTTAGGAAGGTACAAACCTATCTTTTGTTATAATTTTGAATCTTAAATTTATTGGTTATTATGATGTTTTCAAAAACATTTTATAAGACCATAATCTAGTTTTACAGGCTCTTCCTCTTGCTTGATTTCCTGCCATGCGTGAGAACTTGATGGATTTATAAAAAATGGTTTACTAAGAAGTGGAGTTGGTCTACTAGAGAAGTTCCAAACCTAGTACGCTAGATGCCTGATTTCGAATCCCATGCTCTGTGCCTTGTTTTCTTTTTCGAGAATACTTTTTTGCTATTTAATTTTATTGGCGAACACGATATTTTGCAAGACATGTTATTTAACCATTGATTTGTATTAACGCTCCGAAACTTGCGCTTTTTCAGTTGTTTAAAAGTATGAAATGAAGTATTTTCAAATCTAATTGATCACTCATATATGTGTTCAGGCAGTTTTTTAAACACCTTTATGACAAGTTGTGTTGCTTGGGTTAAATACTAATTGAAAAGAGAATTGACATGAGTGTGTCCCTGTTTATATCTAGATAATAATTGAATTTATTTCTACAAAAGCATTAGGATTTTTTTTACATGGAGTGCCATTCAACCTATCCTGCAGCTGAATTTTGGGCATACATTTTAACGAAAAGAAATAAATTTATACATATAAAGTATATATAGAATTTCTTTCTCTTGTTTGAAGTTTATACCAAGAAATCAGCTAATTCATGGAGTGCTAATTCTTCTTTAAAAAAAAATAGTGCATTTCGTAGTTGCTCCTCCGCGACTGGTCAGGACTAATGCACTTGAACAGAGAACTACGTAGATGGTGCATGGGATTAGCTTTCCATCTTGTATCAATGTACAACCACATTAATTCAATCTAATTATAGATCAATCACAGCGCTCGTTCTCACGGTCTTTTGGGGGAGGGAAGGATGATTAGTTTGACGTCCGTTGCTAAACAGAGACCGAATACACCTCTGCATCTTCACGGCTTTCACGGAGAGGATAGTTGTGTTAGTGAGGTGGGTTATTTTTTGATCAGGATTCAACAGTGGTAAGTGATGCGATCGATCGGTTGGTTAAAGCAGAATTCGTTTTCATTTGAATCTAGTGGGGATAGAATAAGGCAAAGTGAAAAATTGCAGAAAGGGGACGGGCCTGGGATGTTCAACTCCAGACCTTCTGCTCAGTTAGCAGAAACGGTAGCCACTGAGCTACCAAGCCTCGACGTAATTCGGCGTCGCCATTTCCATGTGAGGGTGGTCCAAAAAATCATTTTTTTGCCTATTCTAAAATGATTTTTTTTCAACAATTTTAAACTTTTGAACCACTGTGCAGATTTCAAAGATCAAAATATCAATTGAAAGGTACTTAAAGGTAAGGAAAATATAACCGTATTAAAGCATTTGTATTTTGCATTTAAAATCATTGATACTATTTGTGTTTTTTTATGGTTTTCATGATTTTTAGACGGCGGGTGCAATTTGTTTTTATATTTTTACTTTAAAATTTATGCGTTTTACACAACATATAAAAAATTAACAATCAATTTTTATTTGTTTTTGAGTTTTTCTTATGTTTTGGGTTTCCACACAAGACTAGGGCGACAAGACTACACCATGCAAAAAAAAATCGATTTTTTGACCGCCCTAACATGGAAATGGTCACCTTAATGACAAAATAACAAATGGGTCTAATATTTTGCGATAAAGAAACAAAAGTACCAATTTTTCCGAAATTCTGAGAACCACTATATCGTTTTGCTATTGAATGGCAGCTATAGAAAATGTATTTATTTATTTATTTATCTCGTCAACCAACGTAGACTAGTACAACTAATACAGTTTTGTTTTCTTAAATATATATTTATATAAAAAAAAAGTAGTGTCAGCTTTCTTGTCTTTTCTTTTCGGTATAATTATAACCATTCAATCTAGATTAATCATTCAAGATTCCATCAGATTCAATTAGGTGGAAAAGTTTTGAATATTTCCTGAACAACCTATAGCCTTGAAAGAAAATTTTGATTTTCAAACAGTTTGTTTTCCTCAGAACTTGATCAACCTGAATTTTTGGAAAAATACCCAAAGAACTTTACTAATATTTTCACCTCCATGAGATCTTAGCCGGTGCCGGTGGTGTAGTGGTAAGTGTGACTGCTTTCTCACCCCAATGGGTATGGGTTCAATGCCAGCCGAGGTCGGTGGGATTTTTCTGAGGCATAAAAATCTCTGGTCACGTCTTCCTTCCTGGACTGAAATCAATTTTTGACCCAATTCTAGATCTATGGCTTCAAAAGAAAGATAAAGGATCCTAGACTAGCATCCTGCCCAGGATTTTTTTCTATTCGGCCATTTAAGATACCTCCCAAGTAACATTGCAAGTTTTATAGAGGTTTTATAGCATTCTACAAGTCTAAAGGGTGATACGGTCAAAATTTGGTCAAGGGAAAACGCGTGTAAATCGGTGAAATCGTTTATTTAAAAAATCAAATTAAATTTCTTTTTCAAGTTCAATTAGTATAAAATTCAGGAAAAATATTCAGTTAGGCTTCCGCTTTTCCAAATCCGAATTGCCGGGCCTTACGCTTGACCCCTGCCATCAGATTTTGTACAGCCACCTTGTCCACCTTCTTCGCCGCAGAAAGCCAGTTTACCTTGAACTGCTGCTCGCCCTTAGCAGTTTTTTTGGTCTTCTTTAGGTTCCGCTTGACAATAGCCCAGTATTTCTCAATTGGGCGGAGCTCTGGCGTGTTGGGAGGGTTCTTGTCCTTGGGAACCACCTGCACGTTGTTGGCGGCGTACCACCTTTTTACCGTAATGGCAAGATGCCAAATCCGGCCAAAACAGTACGGAACAACCGTGTTTCTTCAGGAAAGGCAGCAGACGTTTATTCAAACACTCTTTCACGTAAATTTCTTGGTTGACAGTCCCGGAAGCTATGAAAATGCTGCTTTTCAAGCCACAGGTACAGATGGCTTGCCAAACCAGATATTTCTTTGCGAACTTTGACAGTTTCATGTGCTTGAAAACATCTGCTACCTTTCCCCTTCCTTTTGCCGTATAAAACTCCTGTCCCGGAAGCTGCTTGTAGTCGGATTTGACGTAGGTTTCGTCGTCCATTACCACGCAGTAAAACTTCGTCAGCATCGTCGTGTACAGCCTCCGGGATCGCGCTTTGGCCGTCGTATTTTGTTTATCATCGCGATTTGGAGTCACTACCTTCTTGTAAGTCGATAGTCCGGCTCGTTTTTTTGGCTCGATGCACGGTTGTAGATGATACACCCAGCTTATTTGCGGCATCTCAGAGAGAGAGGTTAGGGTTTCGCTTGAAACTACCGGCAACTCTCTTTGTCGTCTCAGCGGCTTCCGGTTTTCGATTTCCCCCCGATCCAGACTTCCTGGCTGTCGACAAACGTTCCCCAAACACTTTAATTACATTTGTAACGGTTGATTTGGCAACTTTTAGCGATTTTGCCAACTTTGCGTGCGAGTAGCTCGGATTTTCGCGATGCGCGAGCAAAATTTTGATACGCTGCTCTTCTTGCTTGGACGGCATTTTGACAACTGAAGAGTGAATTCCAAAATCAAAATAGGAGAAACATTCTACACACACACACCTTCAAAATGAGGGGTGTTCAGGTTTTTTAAATGCAAAATTGAAAGAAATACGTCAAGTTGATATTGACCAAATTTTGACCGTATCACCCTTTACATCATGGTCTACAGAACCCTCATAAAACCAGAATTGTTACATGGGCTAGCACCAGTTTCGAGTGGCCCCAAAAAGAACACTTCTTAAGCCTCATGTACTGGTATCATCCAACGGCTAAACAATTATGATTTTTCATCCAAAAGTAAAAGACATCATGCCATGAGCCAACAGGTAAATCTTACCACATCTGAATACGCGGAACCGGTTCCGGCAGGGCCCCAAAGAAGACACTTCCAAAACCTCATATACCGATACCGTCCGACGGCTCAAAATTTATGATTTTGCATCCAGAAGTGAATATACATAAGGTGGATCTGGCCACATCCGTATACCCAGAACCAGTTTCGAAAAATGTTTAAAAATATTGATTGAGATACATGCGTTGATCTTCTTTTATGGCAACAAGTATTAAAGGTCAGGTGTCATTTTAAAAGTATCCCAAGTCAGAATTTGGGCTTTATGAAGGTTCGGTAGATCATGGCTTAGACTTGTAGAATACTTGGGTATGGGCTTCAACGTCCGTTCCAGATTATTATAATCCAGAAACCGTTCTGTTGTCTTCGGAAGACTAGTGTAAAACTCGAAGATTATGTCTATTTACTTCGGGACGAAAATAATAAATTTTGGGTCGTTGAACTGTACCAGAGGATTAGGAAGCTTCCTTTTTGGGCCCTCCCGGAACCTGTTCTGGGTATCGGGACATGGCCAGATCTTTCTGTTGGTTCATGGCATGATAACTATTTACTTCTGGATGAAAAAGCATAAATGTTTGAGCCGTCGGATGGTACCCGTACATTAGGTTTAGAAAGTTTCATTTTTGAGCCCTACCGGAATCGGTTACGGGTAGCCGGAAGTGGCCAGATTCATGATGTCTATGTACTCCAGGGCGAAAAATCACAAATTTTAAGCCGTCGGTCCGTACCAATACATGATATCTTGGAAGTGTCCATTTGTGCCTGATCGGTACTGGTGCCAGGTATCTTAGTTAAATCATTTTAGAAAACATTATCTTTCTTTTGAGGCCAACAAATGAAGAATCGGTTAAAAAATGTATTTTTGGGAGCGAGTTGCAGTTTGGGTCTTTATTGACTCGCCAATGCACAATGTGTAACTTTTTCCAAATGCATTAGTTTTACAATCAGTTTTACAGTATCCTCAATTCCTCTACTCAAATATCATTTTTTCCATCTGTTTTATTTCTACGAAGATCTTTGAAAATGTTTCCACGTTTGGAAGAACGCCTATCATCTATAAATATTCTTTTTTTTTCCTTGATTTTTTTTTCCGTTGATCTTGTTTTCCGTGCTGAGCACCAGCTCCCACACCTGGGAGAGTGGAAAGGCTACTGGTAGGGAGGGCAAAGTGCTAACCCAAGAGGTTGGCACCGACCCCTTGCCTGATGCCAAAACACCAACCGAGAAGGACAAACAGCTCCTGGAAAAGTTGGTGGAAAGTCTGCGAAAGGAGGTCGCCCTTGGCAAGGGGAAAATCAAACTGCTCAAGGAGTCCAAGACATGCCTTGAGATGGAATTAGCTTCCCTTGTTGGACAACTCGAAAGAGTTGGCTTTAACCTCGACTCTGATGAGAGCGAGGTTACTGCTCCCGTGACCCGTAGGAAACGGAAGCAGACCGCCGGCCTCGAGGACACTCGAGGTAAGAAAAGCCGAAAAAAGGAGAAAATACAGCACCTTCTCCCCCTATGGACTTGGTATCGGAGCGCGAAAGCGATGCTGTTACCGGTAAAAAGTAGTTACCATGTCTGATGTCCCACAACAGAATGGTAAAGAGCCATCGAACGTAATACTGCAATGGAATGTCCATGGGTTGCGATCAAAGTTATCTGAGATCCAGCTATTGACAAAGAAACTGAACCCTTGTGTCGTCGCTCTCCAAGATCTACCTCCAAACTATCTCGGTGGTAGATATAAGTGGTATATTAAGCCTCACATTAATGCCTACATCCACGGCACTGGATTGGCTATTAGAAAAGATATACCACATAAGGTAGAGCAGTTGGATACTGAACTGGAGGCCACTGCGGTCACCATTCAGTGTCCGTATAAGCTGACTGTTTGTAGCTTATACATGGCTCCGAGGAATAGGGTTGGCAAGGAAGTGAACGTCATCGGCAAACTGCAAGATCTCATCTCGCAGCTGCCTGTCCCTTATGTGATAGTGGGCGATCTGAATGCGCATCACCCCTCCTGGGGATCACATAAGACTGACGTTCGTGGTGAGAGGTTGTATCAGCTACTGGACACGTTGGGTTGTTCAGTGCTGAACGATGGCAGACCGACTCGATTCGATCCCACCACCGGGGTAGAGTCCGTGATTGATCTGGCCATAGCCTCTTGGTTTATCTGGCGGGTTGACGATGACTTACACGGAAGTGATCATTTCCCTATTTCATTGTCACAGGCTGTAGACCTCCCGTCTACCGTGACAAGACTTAGATGGAACCTTGAGAAGGCAGATTGGGACAGCTTTGGCAAAGAAGTCTGTCGCCAACTGCCTGGTGATGTCAGGATATTTAGACCAGGTGACTGGACCCAAATCTTGAGTAAGGCCTCACATCCCAAAGGCTGGAGGGAGAGGAGGTATGAAAACTGTCCCTTGGTGGGGGACAGAAGTTCATACAGCGATTAAAGCTAGACGTAAATGTCTAAGGGCGCTGCGTAGGTTGCAGCTTGATGATCCTTCTAGGGCCGATAGATTGAGGGAGTTTCAGCTTGCTCGATCTAAATCTAGAAGCGTAATCAAAGCTGCAAAGCGAGATACATGGTCTGCCGGACATATCGAAAACCACGAGCTATGGCTACAGGTAAAGTCTGTCGGTGGTAAGATCAGACATGTTGAGAGGGTGATTAAGTTGGATGGCGATTACACGAAAGACCCAGGACTTATCAATTTGCCAAGGTGTCGGCAAACAGCAATCACAGTGATGAGTTCCTGTCATTGGCTGAGGGGAGTACCGCTACTCCCGTGACAGGCAGTGTAGTCTAGTTAAAGACTACAACAGGGTATTCGTGCTTGAAGAGCTCAACTGGGCCCTACGCCGCGGCATTGGTAAGGCTGCGGGCCCTGACGACATCGGGTATCCCTTGCTTAGGAGATTACCCCTTGTCGGTCGATTGGCTCTTCTTGACACTATGAACGAAGTCTGGCTTTCCGGCAAGATACCGGACGAGTTTAAAGAAAGGTTGGTTATTCCTATTCCCAAACCTGGGAAGGATAAAACCCTAACAGAGGGTTATCGACCGATAACCCTGCTGAGCTGCATGGGAAAAACACTTGAGCGGATGGTTACCCGTCGTCTGTCAACTGAGCTGGAGAGGCAAGGACGGTTCCACCCACGGCAACACGCATTTCTATACGGCTATGGGTCGGAGACGTTCTTCTCTGAGCTCGATCATTTATTGGACAAGGCCTCGTCGGAAGATTTACATGTAGATGTAGTCTCCCTCGATTTGTCCAAGGCATATGATATGACATGGAAGCTTCCTATCTTGACTTCCCTCAAGAACTGGGACTTCCAAGGATGTATGTTTAACTACGTAGAAAACTTTCTACAGAACCGTAGGTTCCGAGTATTGAACCCTGGCGCAACCTCTTCCTCGAGGTTGCTGGAGAATGGCATCCCGCAAGGGTCTGTACTCTCGGTTACACTGTTTCTCATTGCGATGAACTCAGTGTTTGAACGCATTCCCAAGGAAGTATACATTATTGTATACGCCGATGATATTACCCTTATCGTGTTAGGTAAATACGGTAGGGTGGTTAGGCACAAGATGCAGGATGCAGTGCAGTCTATCGTTGACTGGGCAGATGATGTTGGGTTTGTGATTTCCCCCGAGAAGTCCAAACTGCTGCACGTCTGCTTTGGTCATCATCACAGACCAAGCCTGCCATATGTTAGTATCGGTGAGCATGCGGTCAAGGCCGTACGCGAGATGAAACTGCTTGGTGTGACTATTGATAACAAACTCCGATTTGTTAAGCACGCCAAGTTGGTGAAGGATAACGTCAACAACAAGTTGAATATCCTTCGGACCCTAAATGGTCGCTTCTCTGAAGCCTCTCGCTGTACATTGACCAAGGTTGCTAGGGCTCTGGTTGTCCCTAGCATCCTTTACGGGGCGGAACTGTGAAGCAGGGGTGGTGTCTCCCTGCTCAAGATTCTGGAACCTCAGTACAATGAGGCGTACAGAATTTGTAGCGGAACGTTGAGGTCTTCACCGATAGCTTCTCTGTTGGTGGAGAATGGAAAGGTTCCTTTGGTGAATGTTGTCACCGAAGACCTGGCCACCAAGGCGCTAAGGCTCCTAGAAAGGGATCATATTCTCAATGACAGGCCCACGGTTGCAAGGGCGAGAGAATGGTGGAGCGACTTGACGGGAGTAGATTTTCCCACGTTAGCCCAGCGAGCTAGGCTGTGGCAATGGGCATGGGATGCTACTGACCCGAAAATTGATTGGAGGGTTAAAGCTATGTGTGGGGCGGGGGCTAGCTCTAGTGTGGCGAAAGCTGCATTTAGGGAGGTCGCTGCCTCATACGAGGGAAGGCTCAAGCTATTTACGGACGGTTCATTAATCGAAGAGGAGGTTGGTTATGGGGTGTCTGGGGAGGACATAAGCCACTGCGGCCGGTTACCCGGTCTCTGTGGTATCTTCTCAGGTGAGGCCTATGCTCTCCTGCAAGCTTGTAGGCTAGCAAATGGGTCTCAGGCCGTTGTATTTTCTGACTCTGCGAGTTGTCTCTCTGAGCATGGGCAGGTTGGACACCCGTGGCTGTTAGAGGTGCAACGGTACGCTAAAGGCCACTCCGGTGCCCTATAGTGACGCTACCCGCTGGGTGAAGCAGACCTCGCGATACGCATGGAATGTGTCTTGGCATAACAACCGTGATGCATTCCTGCGTCGTATCAAGAACACTACACAAGAGTGGAAAGATGCACCTAATTCTCGAGATCAGAAAATTCTGACTCGGCTGAGGATTGGTCATCCACGGCTCACTCATGGACCTCGTTTTAGCGGCAGTGTGGCCTACTGCCAGGGATGCGGTGTGGTATTAGATGTAAATCATCTATTGGTGGAGTGCCCGGCAAGAGCACAATTAAGGGAAGATATGGGTGTCGTTGGTAGAATCCGTGAGGTATTGTTCAACGATAGGAGTACAGAGCAAACTGTACTCAACTTCCTGAGGACGTTAGACTTATACGATATGATATAAGCATGAGTAAGTTGAAGTGGCATTAGAAAGAAAATGACTGGTATAGTCATGCCACTTCATTCGACAAGAGGCAGTCTTTAAGGTCCTAAAGACCAAGGTGTGTGAGGGAGGACGACCGACCTAACGGGGGACACAATGATGAAACAGCTGATGTTTAAAACCCGTCTCGAATGAACTAAATTCTCCTCTTGTAGGGGAACAGTTTAAAGAGACGTTAATAGACTTATCCACTTATCCACACCTGGAGCCTACCTATCGACCCATCAACTCATGAACCGGGAATCAACGGCTTTACTTCGCTCATCAGAGATGTTATGCCTCAGAACATCCCGCCGGCGCCGACTGGGATTGAAACTGGGGTGAGAGGCAATCACGCTTACCACTACACCACCGGCGCCGCTACAAATATTCTAGAACATCTGGAAATTTTCTCTCAAAACCTTCAAGAAGTTCATGCAGCTTTTTTAAGTAATATTTCAACGAAGTTTCCCGGGTAACTGGGATCTATTTTTAGATCTTCTACAAAATTTCCTGAAATTTTGGCGTAGGATTACGTCTTTCGGCAACATATTGGGGGTGCAATTTCAAAAAAACCAAAATCAACCGCATTACGAAAAGTGGTAAGGTTTTGACCACATATCAGTCTGTCAATAGTGGATGGATTTTAATTCTAAACAAACCAATCGATTGGAAAATCTTCAACAAATCTTCTAAAATGAACACATTATCAATTTTCAAAAGGGCATTATTGAAAATTACACAAATGTTCAACTGTTGAAACAGCAACAACAAATCTTTCCTGCATCGTAGATAGGGTCCCCCCTTCGGAGTGATCTACATTTTTTGCAAATTTGAGAGAACGAAACTCAAATGAGTCAGATTCAAGGGCCATATAGGTAACTCACACTTATGAATAGGTTATTCAGAAAATTATCACCAATTCGAACACGACTGGAGAGGAATATAGAACTGTAGCATTCATAGTGCTTTTAGCAACGATTCCATCAGTTCCTCCAGCATTTGCAGCAGGAAAGACGCAACTAAAATCTTAATTTCTTCTGTTTTCAGGATGTTCAGAGCATACCAAGGCATCGGAAGTTTTTGACGTATGATTACGTCTTTCGGCAATATACTAGGGATGCGATTTAAAAAAAAAAACAAAATCTACCGCGGTACGAAAAGTGGTCAGGTTTTGACCCTTTAAAACTCTGTCAATAGCGGATGGATTTTAATTATAAACAAGCCAATAGATTGTGATTTTTTCCACAAAGCTGCTTAAATGAATACTTCATCAATTTTCAATAGGTCACAATTGAAAATTACACACATGTCCAACGGTTGCAATGGTGATCAAAATAATTGCCAAATATTGATAACGAGCACGTAATCTTACGTTGAATCTACAGTCATGTCTTGAATACAACCTCTTACTTTTTTTTTAAATTGCTTACACTTATATGAAGTTTTAAGCAGCTCCCCAAAATGCAGCGAAGTTCTGAAAACTTTTTGCTGCACCTATACTCCCAAAATTTCTACGACGTTTTCTCAATTTCTACGATATTCCTTGAACTGCTTAACAGTCCTCGAAGTTTTGCGAAGTTTTATATCAGAAGTTAAAGAAAAATGCCTGGTCTCATAGCCAATTTGTAGAGCCTGACGACGTCTTATTATGCCATCGATTAAATATCGATGTAATAAAATTTTCCAAAATTGTATCTTATAGTCCAGAACATTATAAAAGTAGTTAACATAAAGGAGTTAAAAAAAATCGTTGTTTGTGGTGCAATTTTATTAATCGCTGTTAAATAGTAACATCGAACTTGACAAGGTTGCCAAAACACCGGTGATTCAAGAAAAAACTTTAAAAAATCAGGGGGGCCTAGAAAATTCTGGTGGGGGCCTAGCCCCTTTAGTACCCCCATTAGCTACGCCAATGATGGTCGTACATTCACACTAATTTGGTGATATTTGATGAAGACCTTAAAGCACGACCATTTTCTCTGAGCTTGAATGGAAGACAAAGTGTCAATTCTTTTAAAAATGCTAAGACCCAATATGAATAAAAAAAAGTTAAAACTTTAGAGCTCGTTAATATGTTGAGGATCCCAAACAGTACATGAGCAATGCCTTTAGGACAAAAAAAATCCTAATTCTAAACTCCAAATGTTAACGACTTCATTTAGCAACCATCTATATTTCTCCCCCTTTTTTTTTTAGCTACCCTGGATGACGAAAGCAAGAAAAGTATCACAACGATAGCTAATAATAAACTTATGATATTTACAATAAGAATAAAGAACTCTATCAGAAGCCGGTCAGACTCTTTCCCATCCCCGTATCATTTCCAGCGTCCAGCAGCAACAGCAACCGAGGCAGGGGAAAGGGAAGCAATAACAAAAGTCAGCCCAAAGCTAGGGAAGCAAACCCACTCAGTCAACAGACAGTCACTGGAATCATGCGTTCTCTCCTGCACCTTCAGGGATATTTGCTCCCTTTTCTGTGTAGGTGCTTGACAAAGCAAAAAAAAAAATCCTCCTGAACCCGGCAGGGTAGGCAAAGGACCGATCAATTTCACACACAAGTATCTCTCGCACCGGGATATCATTTTCATAATGGTCGTTAAATTTGAGTCTGCTCTGCTGGGACTGGGACCGGTCGGTGAACACGGAGGGGACATTTCGGCAAAATTAAACAATATTACAATAATCGCATAGAATTCAGTGGAAATTTCATTATAATAATACGGCTTTCGGGTTCTCTCGTCGTTGAGTGTTTGAGGAAAGATGCTGCTCGCTGTGCTTAGTCCAATCTCCTAGAACCCGAGTCGAAAATCCCACCAGACGACGTCGAGCGGCGGTGGTGAACGAGAAACGAAAATAATAGCTCTTTGTTTCCTGATTGCATAATCGTTATACGGAGCTCGCAGGACCAGACCCAGCGCAGGCGAAAGGGTTTCATTTGATCCTTGTTGCCGCACTTCGTCGATCCGTCGACTCGTCTCCCGGGTTTTGCGTGGAAAGCGAGATGAACGAGGAATTTATTACACAAAGCATGTAATTATATGAAATCTCACGTCGTCGTCAACAAATGAAAAACGGACCAAACTCGGATTGCTGATGCTGGGGACCTGCATTGGACGACGGAGCGAAACTGGAAAGATATGAACGATAATGATAATGGGTATCGCATCCTTTCATATCGTTGTCATTCCGAGTGAAGAGTGAAGCGCCCGTTGAAGAGGAGAGATATTTATGATGCGAAAAGTTGTCACGAATGAATCCTTTCCCATTGTTGAACGATGCGTGGATGGGGAGGGGGAAAGGTCCAGCCAAAATCTGGGTGGGTGTTTGAGTGAGTGTAAAATTGGAGTTGATTTCCTCGGGTTGGGATCCCTTGCAGCAGTGGAAAATGGATGGTCGGACCGATTCTAACAAGAGATACGTGACGATTGGTGACCTTGATAAATGATGTGCATTTTCACTTCCTCGAATGGGTTTCGGAGGGAAGGATATTTTCTCTGAAAAATAGGATCAATTTTTGCTAACGGGACATCATTGGTGAATAGCGATGTAGCGTAATGGATTTTTTTTTTTAACTCTTTATTTGTTTCAAATTCAAAATAAATTACATTTCATTTTTTTTTAACCTAGGTGCTCCAGTTACTGCAGTAACGTACCAGCCTTAATTGTTATGATATATATCTAAGTGTTTTTACATTGTTCATGTCTTGGCAATTAAGTATTTTAAACAGGTTTTTTTACCTGCATGTCAGTATAACAATTGATATCTTAAAACTAAAAACTAAAACTAAATCTTATCTAAGTATAAAGGAAATTAATCGTTGCAATTGAGGATTGCAACGATTTTTGCCTGAAATTATTCATTATTTTGTTGGACATTAGTTCTAAAGTCTCAACATTCGAAATTCTATGTACCTCGGTAGTACTGTACCAGGGAGGCAACTTCAAAATCATTTTCAGAACTTTGTTCTGAATCCTTTGAAGTGCTTTTTTCCTGGTAGTGCAACAACTAGACCATATTGGCACAGCGTAAAGCATGGCCGGTCTAAAAACTTGTTTAAATATTAGAAGTTTATTCGTCAGGCAAAGTTTGGATTTTCTGTTTATAAGAGGATACAAACATTTAATATATTTGTTACATTTGGCTTGAATGCCCTCAATGTGATCTTTAAAAGTTAATTTTTGGTCAAGTATTAATCCAAGATATTTCACTTGGTTTGACCAGGAAATTGGAACTCCGTTCATAGTGACTATGTGACTACTACTAGGTTTCAAAAACGAAGCTCTAGGCTTGTGTGGAAATATTATAAGTTGAGTTTTGGAAGCGCTGGGAGAAATCTTCCATTTTTGTAAATAAGAAGAGAAAATATCTAAACTTTTCTGCAGTCTGCTGCAAATAACACGAAGACTTTTTCCTTTAGCGGAAATGCCTGTGTCATCAGCGAACAAAGATTTGTGGCAACCCTGAGGCAAATCAGGGAGGTCCGAAGTGAAAATGTTATACAATATAGGCCCAAGAATGCTACCCTGAGGAACTCCTGCTCTAACAGGTGGTCGATTAGATTTGGAATTTTGATAATTTACCTGCAGAGTTCTGTCAGTTAAATAATTTTGAACTAATTTCATAATATAAAGTGGAAAATTAAACTTTTTCAATTTAGCAATCAAACATTCATACCAAACACTGTCGAATGCTTTTTCTATGTCTAGAAGAGCAACTCCAGTTGAGTGGCCTTCCGATTTGTTTGAACGAATTAAATTGGTAACTCTCAAGAGTTGATGAGTAGTTGAATGCCCATGGCGAAATCCAAACTGCTCATCTGCAAAAATTGAGTTCGTATTGATGTGAAGCATCATTCTATTCAAAATTATCTTTTCAAAAAGTTTACTTATTGAAGAAAGGAAACTTTTTGGACGGTAGCTAGAAGCTTCAGCTGGATTTTTATCCAGCTTCAAAATTGGAACAACTTTTGCATTTTTCCATTTATCAGGAAAGTATGCCCTATGGAAACATCTGTTAAATCATTTTACCAAGAAAGACAGGGTGCTTTCTGGGAGTTTTTTGATGAGGATATAGAAAATTCCATCATCACCTGGAGCTTTCATATTATGAGAGTTTCTAGTTATGGACCTTACTTCGTCCAAATTAGTTCCCCACGAATCATCAAAAATATTTTCTCGAGAGAAAATATTCAGAAAATCCCGAGCAACCTGATTCTCAATAGGACTAGTAAGACCAAAACTGAAATTATGGGAACTCTCGAATTGCTTAGCAAGTTTCTGAGCTTTTTCCAAATTTGTGATCAAAATTTGACCACCTTCTTTAAGCGCTGGAATAGGGTTTTGAGGTCTTTTTCAAAAATTTGTGTGAGTTTCCAAAAGGGTTTGGAACTCGGGAATGGGATTGAACCCAGGCCTGCTGGGGTGAGAGGCAATCACGCTTACCACTACACCACCGGCGCCGCTCACATGCGTGTTATTTGATGCTCGTTTTACTTATAATCAGGGCAGGCACAGTGATTATCCTCGTATATAATATGCAATATGCACACAAATAACTCGTTTAATCATCCGTGAGAACTTGACAAGGTAAAAAAATAATGTCAAAAGTCATAACCGCAGGGTTGCCAATTCATGGGTTGCATGGAGACTGACAGTTTGATTGCTACACTTCGTCACATTTGGCACCACGCTGGGCACAGCTTTCGGCACAGATAAAATTCTCGGCACAGATTGAGATGTATAGAGTTGAGTACCTCTTGAGTTCAACTTCGTACTATCCAGCCAACAACTGCTCTTCTTGTCTTCCCTGTGTTGATGTTGTGATGTTCAAGATAGCATGCTTTTTTACTTGAAATATTTTCGGTTTTACCAATACAAGCAAGCCGCAGAAAAAGTAAACGAAATCGAGCTATCGTTCTATGAGCGTTTCTTATTTGTCTTTAGCCTGATCATTTTCTGTAGAATAGATAGAGCGGAGGATAAAGCACAAGTCTGATAAACGCAAGCTTCTCAGGGTTCGAGTCGAGTCTGTCTTTTTAAATCTTTTTGACATGATTTATTCCTTCCAACAATAAAGTTATAAAACTAACACACTATCATTCTCTAACGAAACTAGCTACATAACATGTTCGAATCTATTTTATTGTATAAAAAACGAATGAATTCGTAGAACAAACGAGCGATTTCGCTGTATAAACGAAATTTTGTTTTCAGTTTATAAAGCTTCCGAAAAGACCGCAGAACTTCCGAGAAGTCTATAGAATCTTTTGAGAAGTTTGTAGCACTCTATTGAACTTTCATGTTCGCCACTAACTGTGATGATGGCTTTGAAGTTTTCTTTTAAACTTGAGTAGAATTTTAATGAAAACCAAGCCATTTTGAGTAGTCCACAACTGTTTGAGCCTCGCGAGCTACAGTGTTGACAAAATCAGAAATCAATTGATATTTTTCCGCTCTCATGCGCTCGCAATATCACGCGTGATATTGGAACAAAATATCATGCTTGATATTGATTTTACAAGCTCCTTTGATATTGCGAGACTATTCACAACGTGCAAAAATCAAGCTGAGAGTTGACTCGACACAAAAATGTTTCCATTGCACATCGTTTTTTTAGAAAGAGAAAGCATAGTTTGCTATCTCTTTTTAATCTTCACCGATGGCAGACGCGAAGGGATTGCTGCAAGCCGTTATGGAAGTTGCGTTCGGGTGTAAAGCAAAAAACATTAAACTCAATCTCACCACAGTTTGGTAAGATTTGCATTTGGTGAGTTTTGTTAGCTTGATATTCCGAGCTGCAATATCACAGTCTTGAAAATCATCCGCAGATTTTTGCTTGTTGATTTTTGTCTACGAATATCAAGCGTGATCTTGGGCGTTGGTGAGCTTTGATTTTTTGATATTTTCCCAACACTGCGCGAGCATATTACAGATATAGAGAACCACCACTGTAAAAAATTGACCGTCGGCGTGGGAAATCGTAGACCGGCGGCGTGACGATTTCTGAACACTCGGGGCGCCGATAAAATTGTGTCGGCGGCGGTGAGGCCCAAACAGTGCCAGCGGCGTCGGCGTGACGCGGTGGTGCACACCTCTAACTGGCGCTGCTGAAACCTATTTGTTAAATCTTTTAAATTTGTCGAACCTCTTAACGGAATCCCTTTATGAAAAGCTTTGAGTGTGTTGGTTTATTTCCTTTAAATTCTGTTATAATTGCTTATCTTTTGACAGATACGTATATTTCGTCTACTACTTGCAGACTCCACTGGTGTTGAGTACTTGGCACTGATGAAGTCTGCAAGTAGTAGGCGAAATACGTGTATCTGTCAAAAGATAAGCAATTATAACGGAATTTAAAGGAAATAAACCAACACACTCAAAGCTCTTCACATTTTTGTTGTCAAGTCATGATAATAGTTATTAGAAAGTTTGAATGGCGCTTTCATGGGTGTTGCAAACAGCCCTGGTCCATGAGTTGATGGGTCGATAGGTAGGGTTCAGGTGTGGGAGCTGCCTCCCTGGCTTCGGTAGCATTGGTACTCAGTGCAGAAAACAAAATCGATGGAAAAAGAAAATCAAGGGAAAAAACAGCCGATTAAAGTTCTGCAGTTTGTTTTTCTAGGGCTAAAAAGAAATCCGTAACTCAGCTAACAAATTAGAATTTTCCTGTGATCTTAGCTAACAAATATATATTTTTCAGAGATACCAGCAAAAGTAAATGAATAGCTTATTGACTGTGGGAGACTTCACCGAGCAAGATTATGAGTGTGATTTGCTATCATTGTTAAACTTACTGTATCACGGTGTGCCTGGAAAAATAGTATTGCTGAAACACCTACCATACGAAAACATAGGCGCACCCCTTTCGTATGAGACTAGAATAAAAATGTTCTATGTGGGGGTCTAGAACAATTTTTATGTTGAAGTTGACAACTTCTTGCGGGAAGGTTCAAGGGGTAATCCAAAAATCTTAAATTGTGACCATCACGAAAAGGTGTTTATTTACTTATTTATTTATTTATTTAACCACCATCTTTGACATTTTAGCCATACAGACTGTTTAAAGTTTATTCTTAAAAACTGGTCTACTTTATTACAATCTAAAACATCACACACATCATTAAACAGTCTGCAACATCTATCGAGAGGATTGTTATAATCGTAAGCAGTACGATGTCCGGGAGTCCACAGAAAGTAATAGTTGCGGAGACGGCGAGCTGGAGTGTGGAAATTGATGTTCCCGAGCAAACAACTGCAGTCAATATGATTACTAATCATGTCAAATATGAACATCCTCTGGAGAAAGACTCGGCGATCATGGATATGTGCTCGTTAAACCGTAGTTTGCTGTCCAAGATGAGCCCAAGATCCTTAATGGCATTAACCCTTTCTAGCGGCGATTGATTCATAGAGTAATCAAAAATGATCGGAGAGTGAGAGCGGGTAAGGGTAATCACTTTGCATTTGGCAGCATTGGCTTGCATTCCATTCATCTGACACCAGGATGACAATGGCTCTATATCAGCTTGTAGTGCACACAACAATCCACGATCGATTTGATCACACGGTACAGCTTAAGATAATCCGCATATAGCAACTTACAGGAACTTAGCATATCACTCACGTCGTTAATAAACAGAACGAAAATGAGAGGTCCTAGGTGACTCCCTTGTGGAACCCCCGATGGTATATGGAATACCTCGGATCTGGAATCACGTACCTTAACGAAAACCTTCCTGGATGATAAGTATGATTTCAACCAACAAACGATCCACGGCGGAAGACCAAGGCGGTTTAGCTTCATAATGGCTAGGTCGTGAGGGACTTTGTCAAAAACCTTAGAGAAGTCGATGTAAACGGAGTCCACTTGCTGATGCTTCTCGATGCTACCTATAAGAATGTTCGTGTAAGTCATCAAGTTAGAGACTGTCAAGCGCTTTTTTATGAATCCATGCTGAAACTCTGAGATTATGGGTTGAACAGTTGGATATAACTTCTCATGCAGAAGATTTTGGCCAAGCAGTTCAGGATCGAGATAGGTCGGTTATTTTTCCACTTTGTGCATGTTAGCGGACTTGAAGATTGGTTTAATTGAGGCGAGCTTCCAGGCATCCGCAAAAACGCCATCCTTAAGCGATCGATTGAAAATAGACATAACGGGAGTGGCCAACGATACTGCACAGTTCTTGACAAAAGACGGTGGAATACGGTCCGGGCCTGGACCTTTCGATGGATCAACTGAGCAAAGGGCTTTGAGAATAGCGTCTTGACTGAAGATGAGCTGCTGCAGGTGAACGTCGTATCTTGGTAGCTGATCAATGTATTGCTGCGGTGGAGGAGTTTGATCGGGTTCGAAGACACTTCGGAAAAAGTCAGCGAAAAGGTCAGCAGAAGCGGTGTCGGTGGTGGAGCTTCTACTACCGTAGGTGACGTCCACGGAAATACCAGCTGATCTTTTCCGAGAGTTGATAAAAGACCAGAACGGCGATGGATTTTCCTTGAAACCCCTCTGGAGGTTGTCGACGTACTCACGAAAGCGAGCTTCCTGCAAACTATTATACTCTGCTTCTACTAGCTGCACCTTGCATACTTGTTTGCTTGGGTCCGCGAACGAAAGTAACGTTTTCGAGCTTTACGCAATTGCGGATTCCACCAAGGTTGTTGGAATTGCAAACAATATTTTCGTGTCTTCACCCGAACAGTATCTTGGATTACTTTATAGATGTTCTCGTAGAATACGGAGACGGCGGCATCAATGGTGGGTTGGTCAAGTATTTGTACCCAATCCAAGGCGGCAACCCTCGTGTTAACAACATCGAAATCACATTGTCACATAAATCGAAAAGTTCCAGTGCGCACCCCAAGAATAAGACTGTTCAAAAGAATAGATCCATAAATGAAAACTCTCTAAAAAAAAAATACATAGAGTTTGCACGTTTGGATTATCTGGCAAAAAAAAGCCAAATTGCTGTTCAAGTCGATTTGGAACATCAATCGCTCTTCCTATGCTGCATCTATATTCGACCAAACAGTCAGCCCGACATTTACACCAAACACGCTGAGTCCATACAACAGCTCCTTGGTATGGCGAGCCCTCACGATACAACCATAGTTGTGGGCGATTACAATCTGCCAAATCTTGCTTGGGACTTCGATAAGGACGTCAGAGGATTTCTGCCTCTCAATGCTTCATCAGAACAGGAACTCGCTGTAGTGGAGTCCATATTGTCTGCTGGATTGAAGCAAATTAACGATCTGGTGAACACGAATGGTAAGCTTCTTGACCTGGTTCTCGTCAGTGACTCCGATTGCATCGAGCTGTTTCAACCACCCTCTGCAATTATGAAAATTGATTGTCACCACAAGCCGTTGGTTCTAAAAGTTGACATCTGACAAGATGACGTTCGAAAGATCATCTGCTCCCGTACCGAGCAGCCCGCAGTGAGTATAATTTTGCACAATGTGATTTCGATGTTGTTAACACGAGGATTGCCGCCTTGGATTGGGTACAAATACTTGACCAACCCACCATTGATGCCGCCGTCTCCGTATTCTACGACAACATCTATAAAGTAATCGAAGATTTACCTTAATGAGCACATCTGCACAAGTACACACTTAGAAAAAAAAAACTTGTACATTTAGGTGTTCTGAGAGTGACATATACGAGCGTCAATATTGACATAAATCTGAATCATAACAGTCGTGAAATATAGCTTAATGAAAAGTACTTTTTGTCGAGAAACGAACTTTTCTGTCTCGGAGCACTAAATATTACATTACATGTTTGTTTACGTCTCATATTTTTTGTCAAAGATGGATGCCGTTACGTGTAAAATTAGTTATTTCTAAGTGTGTAGGAGTCAACCTTCAGGCCTAGACAAAGTTTTCAAGGTCCCGAGTTATTCGAAATAACCCATTAGCTAGATGATTAGCGAGGTAGATCTAACGATGGATGCGCCACATCTCAACACTTATTTGAACTGGCAACTCTGTTTGCACCATCCTTCAAGCCCTAACGGCATCGAAAGGATTCGGGACAATAAAAAAGTACACGTGTTTTTCCTCGAATTGGAATTTAGTAGACTCTTTTTCTTACTCCTGCATTCTCAAGGCACGGGGGACAGCAACAAATCCACCAAACGTCTATCGAAAAACATATTGTATGCAATTAGAAATGAAAAAAAAAATCGTACAACAACCGGCAAGCGGAAGAAGACCGTGAGCGAAACTTAATATTTTGAATATAAATCAATACAGCGAGCGGATGGGCCACAAGTGCACGCGAGCACGTTTACCTCCTTCACTACCCTCGGTGTATGATTCACCGCCGAGCCGGCATACAAAGTAACCTACCATATACCGTCAACATTCCCGCTTCCTGATCATATGGGAATGTGAACATTAGGGTGGGTCAACTTTACAACCCCATGCTCCCCACTGCTCTTTCGATCTGAATTGAGGTCCCCAGCAACTGTGCCAAATTTGAACGAATTTTGCTAGGACCTGGGTTTGCCAGAGAACTTTAAAATACAATGGGAAAATGAATGGGAAACGGAACAATACTAATCAGTTGCTTGTCAAAAATTTAAAAATTGCTCAATTTTGGCCAAACTTGGGACCAAGATTGGGAAATTACCCTTCTAATGTAGGTCAAGTGCTCTTCGAATCAATTTGTGGTCTTCGACAAAGTGTTTCTGTATAGTGTTTTCAAGTTAAGTCCGAGGCTAGATCAAAATTGAGCTATTTTTGGACTTTAAACAAGCAAACAAATAGTTTCGTTCCATTATTCGTTTTCCCATATAAAGTTAAAATTCTCCCGCAAATCCAGATCTAAACTAGGTGCATCAGGTTTTGATCCTCCACACAAACTTGACCCACCCTAGTGTACATCTTCTTCTCTCGCCCCTCATCGCGTTCTATTCTTTTTTGTCATATGCTCGTATTTTTCCCGGTGTGTTGCTCATATTCGAAAGGAAGTGCACAACTTCGCCCACGATCCCCGCTCCACCCCCACCGCTTGCGAGCCAAAGCGGAATAATAAAAGGATAGACGGATGGATGTCGTCTGTCAGAAAGCCGAATATTTCAAACTAACGAGCACACAAATCAAAATATTGATGACGGACGAAGCAGAAATGAATGGGAAAAATTTGACAGAAACTTGTAGGTTCACCACCCTCCCCCACCACGCCAGTGCACTGCATGTGTCCGACGCTTGCGATGGCAGCCCGAAGATAAATGTGGAGTTGTTATGAATTTAAATGATCTCCAGGGAAATGATTGGAAATTCAAACACAGGATGAGATTGAAATGGATACTTTTTCGATAATTTCTATTTGAGAGAAACGATCGGTTTTCCAAGAACCATAGACTGTTATAATCATTAATTTGCGATAATTGCATTAATTTTGGGAATCTAAAATTACGACGACGCGATGAAACAACAAGTTCAAAGCTCGGCATTCAAATTATCTTGTGCAAAATTCTAATGCGATCGGCCGGGGGTCGTGTCCGAGTGTCAGTTTGACAAAACCACAGCCTCCCGGAGTATACGACCGAGGAGGGCCGTGTCCTGCATCTTTTCGACCGCACCAAACCACACCAGTGCGCATTAGGACGCATTAGACCGTCTCGAGGATATGTAAAACCGCAAATTTGAAGAACAAAACACGCGCTGGGGCGAGGGGAGCATGGTACCGCACGAAAATTATCGTCATTATAATATCAAATCATAATTATGATAATGTGTTTTCTTAGAAATGGAACCTCTTCGTCGACCTTGCTGCCATTCTCGTTTCACACAGACACACACGGTGAACACATATCTTGCATTGTCGCCCTCAGGATGATAATGATGCCACAAAATCAGGTCGACTCCGGGCAAAAATAGGGTAGGAACCACTTCGGCGTAAGCGAGGATTTCCGTCAAATCGAGAAAAAATTACTTTAACTGGACCTAAAGATTGAGTCCATGAATAAAAATCTCCTGCTGTTAAATTTTTCTAAGAAATCATGATAATGAAATTAGTTGCTAATGAAAAATTGTCAAAAACTGCTTTCCTTCGAAATTTATGCATGGGCCCAATATTAGGGACACTTAGGCATATAAGAACTCTAATCCATTTGTTCAGCGTTCAATCGTTTACCGAAGTGAATCGAATAAGCGGAACCGGTGGTGTAGTGGTAAGCGTGATTGCCTCTCACCCCAGCAGGCCCGGGTTCAATCCCTGTCGGCGCCGCCGGGATGTTCTGAAGCATAACATCTCTGATCACGCCCAGGCCTCTCTGAAGGGAAGTAAAGCCGTTGGTCCCCGGTTCATGAGTTGATGGGTCGATAGGTAGGGTCCAGGTGTGGGAGCTGCATCCCTGGCGTCGGTAGCATTGGTGCTCAGCACGGAAAACAAGATCAACGGAAAACAAACCAAAGGAAAAAAAAGAAGTGAATCCAATGATATCAGAATGTGTTTGGACGGAATTGAAACTCATATGACGGAATTGTAATCGAGTAGATTTTTAACAATATCTCAACAATGTGTAACTTTTTATCAAATCCATTGGTCTGGAAAAGCTAATAAATGACTTCTAACATTTAAGATAGAAACATTAAATTTTATGTTAAATCCCGTTCGAAATCGAGAATACGACGAAAATAAGATCTTAACCCTAATCTCACCTTTTGTTCTAAGTGAGAGCAGCTCTCTTGTCGAATTAGCTCACCGGAGAGCTAATTTTGAAGACAAACAACTTAGAGATGCTAAGTTGATGGGAAGCCGATGAGACGATGATGCTGGTGACGTTTGACTGTCGCCTGGCAATGATCCACCATTCGAGTCGATGATGCCCCGGGTGGCGGAAAGTTATGTGCTGAGCTGACGGCTGACTTATTTGTTGCTTGAGAAATTCATTTATGTTTTCAGTTTTGCGAAGAACGTGTCGGGTGATTTTACTGAACAGAGCAAACGGCAAGTTTTTTTTTTTGTTCCCTGGGTTTGTTGTGCGTTGATCTTTTTTTCCGTGCTGAGCACCAATGCTACCGACGCCAGGAAGGCAGCTCCCACACCTGGGCCCTACCTATCGACCCATCAACTCATGGGGAACAACGGCTTTACTTCCCTTCCGAAGGAAGCCGTGATCAGAGATGTTATGCCTCAGAACATACCGACGACGCCGACTGGGATTGAACCCAGGGCTGCTGGGGTGGGAGGTATATCACGCTTACTAAACGGCAAGTTAATGTATCATATAAGTCTTTCTTGGTTTACCTCTAACGATGATTTTTCGACTGTACAGTCTTAATACAGGAATCCTCTCCAACCAATTTTGCTGATTTTCTAGAGCTTTATGATTAGTGCCAACCATATACTACTAGTCACGTAGCGGCGCCGGTGGTGTAGTGGTAAGCTTAATTAAATACCTCTCACCCCAGCAGGCTTGGGTTCAATCCCAGTCGGCGCCGCCGGGATGTTCTGAGGCATAACATCTCTGATCACGCCTTCCTTCGGAAGGGAAGTAAGGCCAAGAAATAGCGATGTGCGGACTACACTACCCACCATGCTATTTTGGGGATTCCTGTAATCTTAAATTAGTTCAGAATTGCAACAATCAACTGACGTTTTACAATTATTACCTAGTTGGGAAAATTATAAAATTATCAAATTCTCTGGCAGACCTGGAAAATATCATTTGGAGATTATTTGCTATTCAGAGTCCTCGTAGCAAAACTCGCTTTTGTGTTTGTAACGTCGTTGTTGTTTAAGATGACAATCTATTTTGTGAATTGTTCAGAAAATTGTTCAGTTCTGTTTAATGTGAGCTAGACAAAACTAACAGTATGAACCTTGAATAACTTTTAATTTGTCAGCACTTATGTATGATGCACGTCACTTATGAACATTTTTCAATGATTCTTCGAAAATGTATGGCTAACGTCAATTTGTCTGCATGCTTCAAAACCAAATTTTGAACAGGTGTTGAGTGTTTTTGGGTGTCATTATCTATGCAGAACTCAAATATGGTGAGAATTGAAAATTGACCATGGTGGCGTTAAGGTACATCATTTTGTCATCTCATGGCAGTGTAACAATAAATGTATTCCGTTAGTTCCGATCCGAATGCCTACTTGTTAGTTCCGATCCAAAGTCATCGCAATCCTACTGGAACGCTTCAGTTGCTTTTCTTTGTTTCCTGGTTCCATATGTTCCGCTTAACCGTTGTCATCTCATCCTGATTATCATCTGACTGTACCAACCTCCACAAAATGATTTCCGCTTTTTGTAACCCCACCTAATCCCGTCGATATTTTTCGAATAATGCCCTAAGAAGCTTGACTTAGATTGTCGTTGCAAACGCTCATGCTCGGAGAAGCATTTGAATTCACCCACTGAAATGTGAACAGTTCTCCGCTCGGTTTTGCCACGGTTTCATCCAACCACATTCCGGTTTGTTCGAACAAAAATACAAGATGGTATTGTGCACAGTGGGAGGAAATCACAAAAGATGGACATGGCTATTATCGACGAAACTATTGAGTGTAGCATTTTGATGTCTTCTAGAATGTTTCTGCATTTTTAAGTAGTGAAAGTTTTTGCTTAATGGTGGGTCAAGTTTATACGGTCGATCACAATCCTTTGTTCCCAACTATTCTTCCAACGTATAATTATGGGTTCATTCGGGATTTTTAAAAACACTTAGCACTGCATTAGCTACTTATATTCAAAATTAAAATGTTATACTTCAAGAGCAAATTTTCATTACGTCGAATGTAACAAAGGTAAACAAAGTCGAGCTATCAGTGTCAATCGATTCTCCTGCTATTACACTATATACTGTCCGAATATAGGATCAAATCCCATTTTTAAATTTATTTACCAGCCAAATTGCTTTTTGACGTAATCACCTTCCGATCAAAATAGTTTTCGATGTTACTTAAGTCACCCATTTTCTATGGAGATGCCGTTTGACTTAAGTAACAGTGCTGAGAAACCCGTGAAAAGTGTACGTTAGTCGTTTCGCTTTCTCATTATTAAAGTGAATAAATCGAACTGTTTGTTGCTAAGATGATTTCGGTGGTCCTAAAATGATGAATGGGCTGCACGTAAGGAGACGTAATTGATAATTCTCCCGAATATCCTGGTAAATACACTTTGACTTAAGTAACAATAGGGGCCACCAAACGACGTATAATAACTTTTGACTCAAAAACCAGTATTTTTTAGCATGAAAGCATTTGCATTTGTATGATTAAAACCCTGCTAAATATGCTAAACATTGCTATCACTATGAGATTATATGTGTTTACTTGGAAATAGGAATAACTTTTCGGTCATCAAAACAAAACTTTATTTTTCTCGGATTGGTGCGAATGTTACTTACGACAGAATGAAAATTTGCTCTTGACTTGTTACTTCACTAACGTCCGAAAAGAAAAGAGAGCGTGCATCGCTTCGATACTTCTTTTTGTAGACTATACTGCCTATAATCGCTAGTCCGTCCCATCTGTACAAATCTGGAAATGAGAAAACAGCGTTCAAAGATCCTACAAGTTTTCTGATTTGACACTTGTTTTGGAGGAATGAATTTAAAAATAAACGTAAAGGGTGATACGGTCAAAATTTGGTCAAGGGAAAACGCGTGTAAATCGGTGAAATCGTTTATTTAAAAAATCAAATTAAATTTCTTTTTCAAGTTCCAAATCCGAATTGCCGGGCCTTACGCTTGACCCCTGCCATCAGATTTTGTACAGCCACCTTGTCCACCTTCTTCGCCGCAGAAAGCCAGTTTGCCTTGAACTGCTGCTCGCCCTTAGCAGTTTTTTTTTGGTCTTCTTCAGGTTCTGCTTGACAATAGCCCAGTATTTCTCAATTGGGCGGAGCTCTGGCGTGTTGGGAGGGTTCTTGTCCTTGGGAACCACCTGCACGTTGTTGGCGGCGTACCACTCCATGGCCTTTTTACCGTAATGGCAAGATGCCAAATCCGGCCAAAACAGTACGGAACAACCGTGTTTCTTCAGGAAAGGCAGCAGACGTTTATTCAAACACTCTTTCACGTAAATTTCTTGGTTGACAGTCCCGGAAGCTATGAAAATGCTGCTTTTCAAGCCACAGGTACAGATGGCTTGCCAAACCAGATATTTCTTTGCAAACTTTGACAGTTTCATGTGCTTACAAACATCTGCTACCTTTCCCCTTCCTTTTGCCGTATAAAACTCCTGTCCCGGAAGCTGCTTGTAGTCGGCTTTGACGTAGGTTTCGTCGTCCATTACCACGCAGTCAAACTTCGTCAGCATCGTCGTGTACAGCCTCCGGGATCGCGCTTTGGCCGTCGTATTTTGTTTATCATCGCGATTTGGAGTCACTACCTTCTTGTAAGTCGATAGTCCGGCTCGTTTTTTGGCTCGATGCACGGTTGTAGACGATACACCCAGCTTATTTGCGTCATCTCGGAGAGAGAGGTTAGGGTTTCGCTTGAAACTACCGGCAACTCTCTTTGTCGTCTCAGCGGCTTCCGGTTTTCGATTTCCCCCCGATCCAGACTTCCTGGCTGTCGACAAACGTTCCCCAAACACTTTAATTACATTTGTAACGGTTGATTTGGCAACTTTTAGCGATTTTGCCAACTTTGCGTGCGAGTAGCTCGGATTTTCGCGATGCGCGAGCAAAATTTTGATACGCTGCTCTTCTTGCTTGGACGGCATTTTGACAACTGAAGAGTGAATTCCAAAATCAAAATAGGAGCAACATTCTACACACACACACCTTCAAAATGAGGGGTGTTCAGGTTTTTTAAATGCAAAATTGAAAGAAATACGTCAAGTTGATATTGACCAAATTTTGACCGTATCACCCTTTACCATGCGATAGAATGCATCTATGTTTACCAAAAAGTATCGGAAAAATATCGTAAAATTTTTATTTTATGGCCAAAATCTGAGTGGGACTGACTTGCGATTATATTTAACGTCAATGAGAAAAATAGCCGCAAGTCAGCCTCAATACCATGACGATGCTGCATTAGTTTAACACTGTATTGAACAGTAGAAAGATATCATGGTCCTATAGAACGATATTGAATGTTCCTGGATTTGTTCCGCTGGTTCCAGAGCAATGGCCGGAACATATTCTGGTGAGTATGGGTCTTCATCAGACCAGAGCTTTTCATAAACGTGCTAAACCCACCATGCGATAAATCAATTCACATGAGAATTCAAAAATAAGATCAATAAGAGTCATGATGAGTGACCAGCACCATGTTGGCCACACCGGATATGTTCCGTATCCCCGGAGAAGTGGTAAATCATTTTTAAATCAAAATCCATCAACCGATACATCAAATCACATGAGAAACTGTCAAACTAAGTATCGTAAAAACTATATTGGCCACACCCGGACATGTTCCAAATACCCTAGGGAAAGTGGACAAAATCTGTCTCGAGACAAAGCTCATGATGCGATGTGTTGTCTAACATTTTTAACATCTGTTTTTCTAATGGGACTGACTTGCGGTTACTTTTCGCTGTGGGACAATTTGACTGTGTATATTGTTTTCATTTTTCTTAGAACGATAAACGAAATAATGATGCTAACTCAAAATTGATAAAAATGCAAATACGACTGACTAGCGATTACCGGCAGTATAGTTGCTGACTCGGATGATCGGTAATTGCGCTGGAATCTCCGGGTCGATGACTGGCACTATTGCTGACTCCTACAGATTCCTATGGTTGATGAATGGCTATGTTGAACTCGATGCTGCTGAGAGTCGGTGATTATGGTGGTATTAGTGGTCAGCTTCGATGCTTCGTTGTCTGTGTTGAACTCGTTGTTGTTGCTAAGGGTTGATGGTTGGGATTGTATTGGTGGTTGGCTTCGGTGTAACTGTATATTGAGGTTCCCGAAAACGTTGTCAACTTACAATAGATTAAGATATTATCTAGATTTGTGGGAGAATTTTAAATTATGTATGGGAAAATGCATGGGAAATGGAACGATCCTAAACATTTGCTTACCAAAAATCAAAATATTGCTCAATTTTTTTTCCAAATATCGGACTTAGATTGAGAATACTTTACAAAACAACTTTGTCCATGGCTGAAAATCGATTTAATCTGTATACAAAAAGTTGTTATTCTTTGATCTTAGTCCAAGAATTCCACACAAACCTGCAAGCTTATTTACACGTCTGTAGGTATGCAAGGAGCAATCGGTCTAAATTAATATAATAATAACTTTTTTCTTTGAAGTTCGATTTTCCATTTTTGTAAAGTTGTTCTGAATAGACATTTTTTTTTTGGCATATTATTTCGTCTTTCCGCAACATATAGGGGGTACAATTTAAAAAAAAAACTCAGTCAACAGCGGATGGATTTTAATTCTAAACAAGCTAATCGATTGGAAATTTTTCTGCAAATCTGCTTAAATTAACACATTATCACACAAATGTCCCACTGTTGCAATGGTGATGAAAATTTCTAATGGTCATTTCCCATGTAAAATCTCACAAAACCGCTGAACGGCACTGAAATCATTCCCATTTTTTTTATTGAACACCCGTTAGTAGCTCAATCTTAAAATTTCGGTTACCAAATTGCCCAGTCATGTCAGCATGAATCCACACGCATTTTACTCGGGACTTTTCCGCATTTTTCCGTTCCGATTGGCCAACCACATTTCCAATCGGGGTTTTTCCTGTTTCTAATGAAAGTATATAGCCATACCTTTTGAATGGTAACTGAATCATAACGATTGATCATTGCACTGTCAAGAACAAGCCATGTCAACCATGATTCAACATGCTGTTTGCAGCCTTGGTACTTTAAGGAAGTTTTTATGGCTTGGGGTTTTGTCAGTTAAATAGGTTTTGAGAACCTCTTGGAGTATGGAGGTTGCTTCCACCGTGTTTTAAAACAGCTTTATTGGTATTCTCAAACATGCTTTGAAAACCTTATTAAGAGTGGACATTTATCTGGAAGACAGCGGACATAAGGAGGTTGTGGTTGAGCTCTAATGTTTATTAACAGCTGTATATCAGTCCGCATCGTGCTCTCTTTCGAAGCGGATCTATTTGCTTTTTGCTGGAGGAAGTATAACTACTGCCTAAAGCTACAACAAATTTAAACAGCTCATCCATCCAAACAGTTTGATCCTTGTTTGGACCCTACCCGAGGTAATCCTTCTTGGATATCGATTTGGGAAATTCCTTTTCGATCCTTCAGATTCTTATAGTAATCTGCTTGGAAGTCGATTTGGATGAAAATTTACTGCCACCATGGCGCCTAAACGCAGAAGAAAGGGGCAAACTCTTGATCCCCCTTCTGATGAAATTAATTTGAGTGATCAATTTAATTTGCTCACGGATGATGAGAATGATCCATCATCCAAGAAAAATTCTAGTAAACTTTCCCGGCTTAATGCCAAGAAGGAAAAGATTCCCCCTTTTGTGATAACCACTTCCGATTTCGATGCTCTTCGCATGGAACTTTTGAACTTCGTGAAAGTTAAATTTTCACTACAAATTGGACGTCGGAGTGAATGCCGTGTATTGGCTGAAACCTTGGACGGCTTTAAATGTCTTCTCAAGTATCTTACTGAGAAGAAGCACAAATTTTTTACTTACGACACCAAAACTGAACGTGTGTTCAAGGTTGTCATGAAAGGACTGCCCAGTGGTGAATCCCTGGATCAGATCAAAGATGAACTGGCAAAATGAAAATGATATCCCATCCTGGTGATTCGCGCAACGGGATTTCTAATTATTTCTATTTAGTTCACTTCAAGTCTAGTGAACTAAACAACCTTAAGGCCTTAGAAAAAGCTAGCCTTATGCTCCATGTCCGAGTGAAGTTGGAACACTTCAGGAAGACTGGAGGAAATTTCCAAAACCTCACCCAGTGCCGTAAGTGCCAGGGATGGGGTCACGTAACTAAAAACTGCTACATGCCAGCTTAATGCATGAATTGTGGTGATTCCTCTCACGCAAAGGACGACTGTCCTGTGAAGGAAGATCCTAAAAAATGTAAATATTCAAATTGTGGAGAAAACCACATATCCAATTTTTGGGAATGTAAGACTTGCAAAGCGATCCTACAATCTTGTTCTAAGCGACAGGTAAGAAACGCTCCATGTTTCCGAACAGGTACAAATTCCTCTGCTGTTAACAACGGTCAGTGCGGAACAAATTCTACATTCGTACCCGTAGGTACAAATATCACCCCTGCTTCAAAATTTTCATCTGTACCTACTCCCCTCGATGCTAACAATGTTCAACGAGTTAATGGAGCTACCTTTGCTGCTATTGCACTGGGTAGAAATCAAAATACTTATCGACGTAATTCTAATGGAAATTTTGACAATTTTTGACTGCCCCTAAAATGGAATTTTTACAGAAATCATTAATTGACATGATTTCTGATATGCTTAAATCAAACTCCATGTTTGATGCTATTCAAACTGGAGTAAAATTCACACACAATATTGTCATGACTTTAAAATTCAGCAATGGATTTTAAAGCATTGAATATTTTAAATTGGAATGTTCGATCTCTTAAAGATAATGAAGACGAGCTATTTAACTTTTTGAGAGTTTATAACGTGCATATTTCCGTTATAACTGAAGCGTTCCTTAAACCTGACCATAAGGTTAAAAGGGACGCCAATTATTTCATTTATAGAAATGATCGTCTTAATGGACCCTGTGGTGGCGTTGCCATCATTGTTCATAGACGAATCAAACATAACATTATTTCTTCATTTGAAACCAAATTTTTTGAAACTTTGGGTGTTTCTGTTTAAACAAAATTTGAACAACTTATGTTTTTAGCTGCCTATTTGCCATTCCAATGCGTAGGCCAGCAAAAGAATTTTCTCAAGGGTGACCTTCAGAAACTTACCCGTCATAGGTCTAAATTCTTTATAATTGGTGATTTTAATGCAATACACCGCTCATGGAATAATGCTCAAAGCAATTCCAATGGTAATATCCAAACAGCCCATCATGCTTTTCTTCAGCAAGAAATCCCTCAACTATTGATTTGGTCTTAACTGATTCATGTCAACTTTGTAGCCAATTGGTTACCCATGAACTTCGGCTCTGATCACCTTCCAGTAACTTTTGAATTATCCCAAGAAATAATTTCTAATCCCAACAGCTTTACTTTCAATTACCATAGAGCTGATTGGGAGCAATATCGAACATTTACGTTTGCAAACCAAAGATGAAATTAATTATGCTCTTGAATCTCTGACTACTTCTATTGTTGAAGCAAGTTCTGCCTCAGTACCAAAATTCGAGGTTAAATTCGATTCAATTATAATAGACGACGGTCTTCAGCTCTTGATCTGTCTTAAAAATGTCCGTAGGAGACAATATCAAAGAACACGTGATCCTGCCATGAAAGTTATCTGGCGGGATTTTCGAAAACAAATTAAAAAACGATTCTCTGCCCTGAGGAACAAAACTTTTGAAAATAATGTTTCTAAGTTAGACCCGAGTTCCAAACCCTTTTGGAAACTCACAAAATTTTTGAAAAAACCTCAAAACCCTATTCCAGCGCTTAAAGAAGGTGGTCAAATTTTGATCACAAATTTGGAAAAAGCTCAGAAACTTGCTAAGCAATTCGAGAGTTCCCATAATTTCAGTTTTGGTCTTACTAGTCCTATTGAGAATCAGGTTGCTCGGGATTTTCTGAATATTTTCTCTCGGGAAAATATTTTTGATGATTCCTGGGGGACTGATTTGGACGAAGTAAGGTCTATAACTAAAAAGTTTCAAAATATGAAAGCTCCAGGTGATGATGGAATTTTCTATATCCTCATCATAAAACTCCCAGAGAGTAGCTTGTCTTTCTTGGTAAAATTATTTAACAGATGTTTCCATTTGGCATACTTTCCTGATAAATGGAAAAATGCAAAAGTTGTTCCAATTTTGAAACCGGATAAAAATCCAGCCCAACGGCGCCGGTGGTGTAGTGGTAAGCGTGATTACCTCTCATCCCAGCTGGCCTGGGTTCAATTCCAGTTGGCGTCGCCGGGATGTTCTGAGGCATAACATCTCTGATCACGCCTTCCTTCGGATGGGAAGTAAAGCCGTTGGTCCCCGGTTCATGAGTTGATGGGTCGATAGGTAGGGTCCAGGTGTGGGAGCTGCCTTCCTGGTACGTTGGTAGTATTGGTGCTCAGCACGGAAAACAAGATCGACGGAAAAAACAAACCAAAGAAAAAAAAAATCCAGCTGAAGCTTCTAGCTTGAAGCTTCTAGCTTGAAGCTAACCAATAAGTTTGCTTTCCTCAATAAGTAAACTTTTTGAAAATATAATATTATACAATTTAATTCGTTCAAACAAATCTGCAGGCCACTCAATTGGAGTTGCTCTTCTAGACATAGAAAAAGCATTTGACAGTGTTTGGCATGAAGGTTTGATTGCTAAATTGAAAAAGTTTAATTTTCCATTTTATATTATGAAATTAGTGCAAAATTATTTAACTGACAGAACTCTGCAGGTAAATTATCAAAACTCCAAATCTAATCGACTACCTGTTAGAGCAGGAGTTCCTCAGGGTAGCATTCTTAGCCTATATTGTCGGACCTCCCTGATTTGCCTCAGGGTTGCCACAAATCTTTGTTCGCTGATGACACAGGCATTTCCGCTAAAGGAAGAAGTCTTCGTGTTATTTGCAGCAGACTGCAGAAAAGTTTAGATATTTTCTCTTCTTTTTTACAAAAATGGAAGATTTCTCCCAACGCTTCCAAACCTCAACTTATAATATTTCCACATAAGCCTAGAGCTTCGTTTTTGAAACCTAGTAGTAGCCACATAGTCACTATGAACGGAATTCCAATTTCCTGGTCAAACTAAGTGAAATATCTTGGATTAGTACTTGACCAAAAATTAACCTTTAAAGATCACATTGAGGGCATTCAAGCCAAATGTAACAAATATATAAAATGTTTGTATCCTCTTATAAACAGGAAATCCAAACTTTGCCTGACGAATAAATTTCTAATATTTAAACAAGTTTTTAGACCGGCCTTGCTTTACGCTGTGCCAATATGGTTTAGTTGTTGCACCACCAGGAAAAAAGCACTCGAAAGGATTCAGAACAATGTTCTAAAGATGATTTTGAAGTTGCCTCCCTGGGGTACATAGAATTTCAAATGTTGAGACTTTAAACCCACTAAAAGAATAAACATTAAATATTACTTGGGTTGTACCACCTACGAATATCTGCAGCTTGAGAAACCCATCCAGCAATTCTGGATGAAACCTCTCTAACCAGATAATCAATAATACCACTATGACCCAATTATAGTCGGAAGGGACCACCCCATCTGGCACCACTGACACACTCCCCTCCTTCACTCCCCCCAAGACAGTTGCATGTCAGTAGCGCAAAAGCCTAAACGTTCCAATCCAATGTGGAAGGTCGGTTGAAAACGAAATTGAAAAATATTAAAATAATAAATGTTGAGTGATGCCTTTTTCCGCTTCTCTCCTGCTGCTGCTGCCGTCGTTGATTCTAACCTTCCATGGGGCTGTTATGAGACACGGGCCCGACAATGAACAGGAAGATGATGGTGCAGTGAGTTAATATTTTTTCGATAATTCAAAGTGACGTAAAACAAACGAGCGAATAAATGGCGGACACTCCGGAATGGGGGGGGGGGGGGGGGGGGTTTGGATAAAGAAGAGAGTCCTGTCCCGATCCGCTTTGAGCGAGGAGCAAGCGAGAACAGACAGGATAAGCGATGAATCATTTATGCTCGTTACAGCTTTCTGAGGTTGAGAAATGACGGGCGGTTGGTTGGCAAAGGAGGATAAAAAGGTGATGCATTTGCATACACATCGCATCAGAAGCCAAGCACCGACCAAGCTCAGGAATGGTGATGGATCGCACGGACACCGATGGAAAGCATAATGAAGCTGTTTTCGGAGCTGCAGTACTCCATCTATGTGTAGAGTCTGTTTTTGCACTGACCGTGGCAATAAAGCAAGCACACTGTCTCGTCTAGCCCGGATGACCGGTGAACATTTTCGGCACCGGATGTTTATCCACCGCTCGGAGGAGCAGATGAATACAAATTTGGCTCCAGCGGGCGACATTTGAGAGTCATAGCATCAGCAACGATGACTGGGCAATTCAGAGGTAGAACTGAAGCGTATATGTAATCAGTGAAAGTGCTGGTATGGTATTGAAGTAGATGTAACCTTCAATTAGTTGGAAAGTTCGGGACCGCTCAAAGTGCATATCAAACAACAGGGCACTAATCGACTAATTTCATTGGTTTTCGGATGAATTTCCCTAAATTTCACACAGCATTTAACCTCCTACTTGCGATGATCAGGGAAAACTTTTCGCATTTCCTCCCCGAAAAAGCACTCACCAACACAAACACACACACACTCTCTTGCAAAGCACAATCATCCCCGAACATGGAGAAAGCGGATTATCATGGCTGTTGTAATTTATCAAATGTGTTGGCAAAATGGCGAAAGAACATATGAAAAACTTTTGTGTGCGCTTTGCTTCGTATTATACGATTGTCTTGTTTGCCATTGCCATGGACGGTCAAACCTTAGCCCACATTGCACTGCGCCGGTACCCACCACCACCCCCACTCTGTAGTAAGTAAAGCAAGAAAGCTCCTTCCTTTCCATTCGGAGTCGGTCCCGTCGTTCACCAACCAGACGGAAACTACACAGGGCACACAGGCGAACTGAAGCGTGTACACACGACGACGGACGGACGGACGGACGGACGGAAAACTTGCTCGTAAACCACGGATGCCGATTCAAGCGGAAAATGACGTAATGGAAGTTTTCCCAACATTTCCCGGTTTGCCCCCGATTCCACTCCTGGCCTGATCCACCCCCCGGATGGGAGAAACAAATATTTCTCTAATCTATTTTTATTATTCTCTATTTCGATTCATCGCCCCCATAAATGCGGGGAATGTGTTACCGAGGTGGCAGCAGAGACGAGCTTTCCCATCCTGGAAAGCTGATACAGCAACAGTGGAAGCAGATACCTACTGGCAACTTGACCTCATTCTGTACTATGCGGATATTTGTTCAAAGGCGATGCAAGGTTCTTGGGATTGGAATCGGAAAGCAGAGGATACGGACGGGGGCATTCTGATGGTCGTGTTTATACCGGTTGTGAATATACGTTTGATTAAATGGCCGTAAGTGAATTGCTGCTGCTCATGCAAGAACGAGCACCCGCGCGGAATCACGTGTTAGGATGTTGTTACGGTGAATAATTCAGCCGGAGCCGGAGCAAAGGAGCATGGCTGATGAAATGTGCCAGGATTTGTGCTTTCGTTGATTAAGAGGAGAGAAGTTTTGCGGCGCAAACTACCAACCCCCTCCGCCCCTGTGTTGATGGGATGGATTTCATTGCGATGATGTTTATGGGGATGTGGAATTTATGGATATTGAGATTGGTTTCGCCCGGGCGATAACAGGTGAACAATGTCGACGGGATTCAGCTTATCAATACTAAACTATGTAATTTGATACTGATTTGCGCTGGAATGGAAGCTATCTCTGTTCATAGAATTAAAGTGAGGGGTCACTAAAAATTACCGCAAATGTAATGATAAATTTAATCGGCTGAATTATGCTGGTGCATAAAAGTCAAATGTCAAATGTCGCAACGGCCCGGACGAAATCAAAAAAAATTAGGATATGGCTATTCGGGACGAAAGTATTGAGTGCAGCATTTTGGATGTCTTCTAGATTGTTTCTTCAATTTTTGAGTACTTGGAGTGGTTATTTTTTTGATTAAGGGAGGTATACACTAAGATTTGAAAAATAACTTGTTTATGTCTTGTTAAAATTGGCGAACATCTATAGACACATTGTAGATGAAATCATTTTAAGAAACATTGTCTAAGACATCAATTTTGTGTCACTCAAGTGAACGAAGTTATAGGGCAAAAATAGAGTACAAACGGTAGTACCCCTTTAAAACCGTTTTACCCATAATTTTTTAGTTTGAATTTTTCAATTTTTTCAATGTTCTACAAAGTTGAAAGTGCACTAAGAATGCACATTTTTGCTGAACAAAGCAAATTGCTATCTTTTATTCCTTGATTTGTTTTCCGTGCTGAGCACCAATGCTACCGACGCCAGGGAGGCAGCTCCCACACCTATGGACCCATCAACTCATGAACCGGGGACCAACGGTTTACCTCAGGCCTGCTGGGGTGAGAGGTAATTACGCTTACCACTACACCACCGGTGCCGCTATCGCTATCTCTTCATTTAAAGGATTTACATCCGTATTTATAATGTTTTAACACTATCTTTAAAGGGGTGTATCTTGCAGATTAGAAGGTATTAGCAGCTTAACTTAACGAAATTTTGGTCAGCAACATATACACTACTGTTACATCTACAATTCATAGTGGCCTAATGAATTTTCTTTGAAAAGTACCTCAATATGTTGGTACGTTTTGCTGTTTTTATGACCATTTTTACAAGTATGTACATTACCTGCTAACCTGCAAGATACATTCCCTTACAGGTAGCTTTAAAAATAAAAAGGGGCGTAAATCCTTAAAACAAAGATAAATGGATTTGATTTGCTTGGCAAAAATGTGCACTTTTAGAACACTTACAACTTTGTACAATATTGAAAAAATAGAAAATTCAACCTTAAAAGTTATGGTAAAAAACGATTTTTAAGGGGTACTACCGTTTAAACTCCATATCTACCTTTAACTTCGTCCACTTGAGGGATTGAAAATTGATGTCGTCGACAAACTTTCTTAAAATGATTTCATTTACAATGTTTCCATATTATCTTAAGCAAAAAAAAAATTAACCACTCCAATAAAGTACTCAACAATTGCAGAAACATTTTAAAAAAACATCCAAATGCTACACTCCAAAGATTCGTCACAAATGGCCATGTCGCACTTTTTTTCGATTTCGTCCCACTGTGCAGCCTCGGATACGGACACCGAAGAATCGTCAACCTGAAGATGCCATGCACCGCTTGACACTACCCCACAAATCAGCCGCTGACTGGGATTCATTCATGCTGTCAAGAAAGTCCATCCAGCTGGACTGCTTGGCGTTCCGGACTTTTTGACGGCACAGATTGTGAAGCTGGCTGTAATTGGTGAGTGCAACTTCTCGACCGGGATCGTCAGCAGGAAGTCGCTTAACCTTCCGGAGGGCCTTGACTGCCTTTTTTGTGTCTTCGTTCCACCAGCGAAGCACTTTGCGCACCGATGCAATGGCTGCATCCCGTACTTCCTCGGTTGATTTTTGTATACAATCCAGGCTCCGTTGCTCCATGGGGGACCGCTTGTGAACGTCATGAGTGGCCAAATAAATCTCCTCGTACCTCCATCGGGGTCTACGGGTGGCATAGAGCTGTAGCTGGACCGGGTAGTAGTCACTGCCGTAGAGATCAGGGTTGACACTCCTCTGGATCTACCCAGAGATGGTTCGGCTAGCTGCAGAGATGTCCATGGCTGTGGCGTGCCGTCCATTAAAGAACGTAGAGGACTTTCAAGTCCTCCCTTTCAAAAATGTCAAATAGCACGGGGCCCCTTGAATCCAAGCGGGGGGCCCCCTAGCTAGGATGATGTCCGTTTAGGTCGCCAACGATAAGACACGGTTCCGGTAGTTTGTTGAGGACGTCGCTGACTTGGCTTTCCAAGTTCGGGATTCTACCACACTGCAGGTAGGCACAAGCCACTGCTATGCTGGCCGGATTCAAATAGGAGAGAACGGTACATAACGCAACCCCGTGATAGGACGCACTTTTCCATTTTATTTCGAGTTTTTCTTGGAATTTTTAATCCAATTCTAGTATTTATAGTATTAAATATTTCAAAAGTTTGCATTTGTCATGAGGTTTTTTTAAATATAAAAATTTGAGAAACACACCTGATCCTAAGAATTCGCTTACTCTAAAAAAACCTGTCATTTTACCTCAAATTTTCGTTCTATTTAGGTCATTTGAAAGATATTGAATGAGACTTTTTTCGTAGGTTAATGGGTCAATATAGTTTTCAAATTTGTTTTACCAAAAGCTCACGCAAATTTACAATAATTTTCAAAATGTACTCTGAAGAATCATGACTGATTTTATCAGAATCAGGTCTGTTAAGTTTTAGCGTAGGATTACGTCTTTCGGCAACATATTGGGGGTACAATTTCAAAAAACCAATATCAACCGCGCTACGAAAAGTGGTCAGATTTTGACCACTTATAACTCTGTCAACATCGGATGGATTTTGATTCTAAACAAGCCAATCGTTTGGAAATTTTTCTGCAAATCTGCTTGAGTTAACACATTATCAATTTTCAATAGGCCACTATTCAAAACTACACAAATGTCCAACTGTTGCAATGGTGATCAAAATTATCACCGTACCAAAACCACTTTCCCTAACACAGACTTCAAAATCGAATTCCATCCGGTCTCGCCGAATGATGATTATTCTATCACCGTGTGTGGTGGTGTCCGATCAGTCGTCATCAGCAGTGCTTTGGGCGCGTGGCGTTGAACATTGTTCTCCAGAACACAACGAAAAGCTCCTCTCAAGCAGCGAGCTGCAGCCCACACGTGTGCCCACATTCACCGAAAAAGGAGGAAGAATCCGCACCGCTACTGATCGGATTCAGTAGCTCTTCGTGAGTCACTATGCCTAGCGCAGCACTTTCGTTCCAAACAACATACAGCTCGCCAGCCTCATCTGTGTTGAACACCCTAATAGCTCAACATTACTCAACCATCACGACAAAACGGTGACCAGCATAAATTGTTAAAGAGTATTTTCTGGATGTTTTTCAAGGTCATCAATCGGATGTTCCCATAAGTTTAAATCTAACATGTCATGTATTTTTAAGGCAATATTGGGGTTGCAATTGCAAAAACCAAAGACGATCATGGCATTTAACTGGTCTGATTATAATCCAAAAATGATGGACTTTAATTCCTAAAACGCCAATCAATATGCAATTGTTCTAAAAAATCTGTTCAAATTAAGACTTTATCAATTTTCAAAAGATCACTATTGAAAATTGCACGAGGGTGCAACTTTTGCAACGATACTTAAAATTATTACCGATTGCCTGCGAAAAGCACTTTCCCTAACACAGATTTAAAAATTGAATTCCAACCAGTTTATTTAATCACTGCGTGTGGTGACTGGTGGTGTCACCAGCAGCATTTTTGTCGTACGAAAAAGAGGCGTTTCCATGAGCATGAGCATGATTGACCGCCCACGGTTCCTACTCTGTTATTGCCAGACCAGCTGTAATTACACAGAGAACCAATAGACGATGCTTGGGACTAGCAATCATCCTCAATGTGTAAAAACTGGTGATCTCAAACTAGGCAATACCAGCGCCAGCGGCGCTCGAACACAGGTCAAGAAAGGAAGGGGTAGGAATGTGTTGACGTGACACTCGCTTTGATGGAAGCCGAGAACACCTCTGCACTTCCACGAGGAATCACTGGGATATTGGGTAATAGGGTTGGGTTTGCAGCAGTGTTCGTTTGGTGAACGATAAGCTGAATTGATGTCCTAACAATCATATAACGCGAAGGAGCTTGGCATTGAACCCACGGTCTTCTGCTCAGTAAGCAAAAACGTTTGCCACTAGGCAGACGAGCTCCTTTTTAATCATCGAGTTGCTGTTATTACCATGTATTCATGTTAACAAATAAAACGATTGACGAATCTTGAATGTGGATGGGCTTGAGATTAGACTCATGATGTTCTGCTCAGTAAGCAAAACCGGTTGTGCTAAGGCCACCGAGCCCTTCATATCACATTATAGCGTTACTCAAGTTTTTATGACTATTCAGACCCGGCACCGACGACAACGAAAAGTTTTACGAAATACACGATAAACAAGCGATCTAACCATACATTTTTAATATGAAAGGATCTGGGACCGCGTTTTTCTGCTGAGTAAGCAAGCCACTGCAACCGGCGATCTTTGAAATCCTTAAACTAAAAGCTATGAAAGAGGCCTTCATTAAGATCCATTTTCACGCGACGTTAAATGTTTCGATTTTCTCTTTACGCATGGTTCAGGTAATCATAACAAGCTATGACCGACGTGACGATTGTTTAAGACCTAGTTGAACAAGCTATTCAAATGAAATTACGTTCTCGAATTTTACTTGGCATGTAATGAACAACAGAAATATGAGATAATTCATATTTCCAGCGGTTGGGGGTTAATTTTAAATATACTAACGGTACTGCCTACGACTACGACGGCGATTACGACAGCGACTACGACGGCGCCTACGACATGGACAACAGCGAATTTGAAACTTACCATTTGTCTAGGATAAACACCATTGCCCGGCACCTCCACTGGTTCTTCATGTCCGCTATCGATAGACATGTGCTAATGCATTCAGTTCGATAGAAAACGAGGCGTTTCCAAGATGGGAAAAAGTGGTTTCCGTAACACAGTCACTGAATATTAATACCGAGCACGTAGTCCTACGTCAAATCTATGGTCGTGTCTTAGATACATGAATGAAAGTAGTAGCAGAACCCTTATTCTGTGCTCAACGGACCACTATCATGAAGATTTGGAGAATTTTTTTTTTTACATATTTAATTCATAAGGATATTTATTTAATTCACCGATCAAAAGTTTGCGAAAACCCCACATATATATTTTACAATGGTCATTTAAAAAAATATGCTAAGCCATGTAGGGTAAATGTCAGCTTCAGCCCCCATTGACTGTTTTCAGCAACCAACATTTAAACGTAAATTTCACTGTTTTCGCATCAAAACACTTCGCAGAATGTATTCACACGATTCCTTAGTCTTTCAACTGCAATCTGATTTCAGTTTTACGACTGAGCAATCCCGTTATGCCATACTTTTTTTCTTTTAACGAAATATGTGCACTACAACAGTTGATTAACACGCAGTTCAAATGGAAAGGTTTCCGAAGAAAAATAGGCTGCCGACAATTGTAAAAAAGTTTTCAAACCGTTTAGGACAATTCTGCTGATTGGAATGGATAGAGAAGCAAGCAGCAGATAGATGCATGCAAAAGAACACGTCATATGTTGGCATGACGCTTAGATTGACAAGTCTACGTAAATTCCCCTACCACATATCTAAAATAGCTAAGATATGATTGAAAAACATTTTCAGGCTTTATTTTGGGGGTAACTCCAAACTTTTGAGTGATTCATACATCGTACTGTGGGGTGACTTCAAATTTTTGATCTTGAATACATATTTTTGTGATTCAAATATTTCATAAATTGTTCCACTAAATTTTCTCAACTGAAGCCCGTTGGGTTTTGAACAAGAGAAATTATATAATTTCAAATATTAGCCGACCCAATTTTGAGAAAATCAGTCCTGATAATTCAGTGTTAATTTTGAAAAATGTTGTAATGCGTGCTTTCAGTAGTACAAAATCTAAAAACTAAATTGAGCTATTTTTGTACGAAGTCTAGATAGAGCTGGAATGAGGACGTTACAGCTTTTGTAAACAATGACTTCCATCGATGATTCCTAGGAATTCAAGGCACGCCCACGCAGACCAACCTAGCCATCGGATAGGGGAAGTAAAGGGCGAACACGAAATTATTGCGACACATTCAACAGGGCATAACTGTTTTACCATTGGGTAAAAATCAACCAAATTTTGCACACTTTCTCATTGATGTTTATTGTGTACATGCTGTCAAACTCGAAGTCGTGTTTTTCGATTCAACGAAAATGGAAGTGAACCAACGCGAGTTGAGAGAACAAATTCTTTCCAAACACCTGGAATTTCCTGACCTGTCGCACCGGCAGTTGGGAAAAATGTTGAACATTCACCATTCAACCGTCTCCAGAGTGTTGAAGCGGTTCCAGGAGCGGTTGACGTTGGACCACGGCAAAGGAGCTGGAAGAAAACTGGGACCGGAGAACAAAAAGACGGAGGGAAAGGTGAAGCGGATGATTAAAGCAAATCCCAACGTCTCAAGCCGTGATTTGGCTAAAAAGATCGGCATGTCGCAGAGCTACGTCCAGAATGCAAAGAAGAGAGCTGGACTACATACATACAAGGTACAAAACTTCCCAAACCGCGATGAGCGGCAACAATCGACGGCTAAAACTCGGGCACGGAAGCTCTACGAGAAGATGCTGACAAAATATGGCTGCTGTGTGATGGACGACGAAACGTATATAAAAGCCGATTTTAAACAAATTCCGGGGTTGGAGTTTTTCACCGGCAAAAGCAAGTTCGATGTGGACGACAAATTTAAGAAGAAGAAAATGTCGAAGTTCGCCTCCAAATATCTCATTTGGCAGGCCATCTGCTCTTGCGGACTGAGGAGTGAGCCTTTCGTGACAAAGGGCACAGTAAATGGCAAGATCTACAAATCTGAGTGCCTTTTGCCGTTCTTGCAGCAGCACGACGAAGCTCCGCTATTTTGGTCAGATTTGGCATCATGCCACTATTCTAAAAGTGTCCTGGAGTGGTATGAGGCCAATTCTGTCCATTTTGTTCCAAAGGACATGAATCCGCCAAATTGTCCGGAGCTGCGCCCGGTGGAGCAGTACTGGGCAATAATGAAGCGGGAACTTTAGAAGAGCAAGAAGACAGTCAAAGACGAGAAGGACATGTTAAGAAAATGGAAAAAAAAAACTGAGAAACTGGTACCGGATGACACTGTAAAGACTTTGATGGAGGACATCAAGCGAAAATGCGTTCAATTTTACACTCAAGGCTCCATCGATTAACTTTTCTTTTGATTTTTGAAGTAAATATATGTATAAAACTACCCTAAAATTTTGGTTTGATTCTAAATATTATAAGAAAATTGGCATGACATTTTCGGTGTCGCAATAATTTCGTGTTCGCCCTTTATTTCCCTACCTTATGAGGATGTTGGTTTGCGTGGGCGAACCTTGAATTTCTAGAAATCATCAAGAGAAGTCATTGTTTACAAATGCTGTTAGGCCCTAATTGCAGCTCTATCTAGAAGTAAGTTGCATTCAATACTTTTCAAATGACCTAATAAGAACAATAAATGGACGTTAAATGACTGAGAGATGAACATAACACATTTGCATGTTTATTGGGGTGACCCCAAACTTAGAATCGTGAGTATATACTTTACAGCATTGCCAAGTCATTTAAAAAAAAATATCAGGACCAGTTAAAATATAAAATCTGTCCTTTAAATTTGTCGAACCTCTTAACGGAATCCCTTTATGAAGAGCTTTGAGTGGGTTGGATTATTTCTTTTAAATTCCGTTATAGTTGCTTATCTTTTGACAGATACGCGTATTTCGTCTACTACTTGCAGACTTCATCAGTGCCAAGTACTGTGGTGGTGGTGTTGGGTGTTGGTGTTGAGTACTTGGCACAGATGAAGTCTGCAAGTACTAGACGAAATACGCGTATCTGTCAAAAGATAGGCAATTATAACGGAATTCAAAGGAAATAAACCAACCCACTCAAAGCTCTTTATATAAAATCTGGAAAAATCTGGAATGCTCTAAAAGGTCCTGTTTTTAACATAATGCTATTGAAATCAAATTGAAGTACCAATCTTCCGTAAAAATCATCTGGAATTTATTGAAAGTACCAGAATGTTTATGAATAAAATATTTAAATAAATTATATAAAGCAAATAACTTGTAAGCATCAAAAAGTTAGGAAAAGTATTGGCACAATGTGCCCAAAAAGTGTAAATATCCATTATATAGAATTTCAAAAAATGTTTTCAATTTTAAGTGTAAAGAAAATATTTTTAAACTGTAACTTTTTCAAAAAGTACATACATACATTTATTTGAACAACATCACATTTAAGATAAGACATAATCAACAATAGTACGCCACAATACTCGGTTTGCGGCTGCCGCTCTCCATCCTCGGTCATGCCCAATGCTCGCTAGATCGCGCTCTACCTGGTCCGCCCATCGTGCTCTCTGCGCTCCTCGCCTTCTTGTGCCAACCGGATCAGTAGCGAACACCAACTTTGCAGGGTTGTTGTCCAGCATTCTTGCAACATGCCCTGCCCACCGCATCCTTCCGGCTTTGGCCACCTTCTGGATGCTGGGTTCGCCGTAGAGTGCAGCGAGCTCGTGGTTCATTCTTTGCCGCCACTCACCGTTCTCCTGCATACCACCGAAGATCGTCCTTAGCACACGTCGCTCGAAAACTCCGAGTGCTTGCAAGTCCTCCTCGAGCATAGTCCATGTCTCGTGTCCATAGAGGACCACCGGTCTTATTAGCGTTCTGTACATGGTACATTTGGTGCGGGGGTGAATCTTTTTTGACCGTAGTTTCTTCTGGAGCCCGTAGTAGGCACGACTTCCACTAATGATGCGCCTTCGTATTTCACGACTCACATTGTTGTCAGCCGTCATTAAGAATCCAAGGTAAACGAATTCCTCCACTACCTTGAAAGTATCCCCGTCTATCGTGACATTACTTCCTAGACGAATCCTGTCATGTTCGGTTCCGCCTACTAGCATGTACTTTGTTTTTGACGCACTCACCACCAGTCCGACCTTTGCTGCTTCGTATTTCAGGCGGGTGTATAGTTCTGCCACCGTTCCAAATGTTCTTGCGATAATGTTCATGTTGTCCGCAAAGCACACAAATTGACCGGATTTCGTGAAAATCGTACCCCGGCTGTTGAGCCCGGCTCGTCGCATTACACCTTCTAGAGCAATGTTGAAGAGTAGGCATGAGAGTCCGTCACCTTGTCGCAGTCCCCGGCGAGATTCGAATGGACTGGATAGTTCACCCGAAACCCTTACGCAGTTTTGCACACCGTTCATCGTTGCTTTGATCAGTCTGATCAGCTTCCCAGGAAAGCCGTTCTCGTCCATGATTTTCCATAACTCTGTGCGGTCGATTCTGTCGTATGCCGCCTTAAAGTCGATGAACAAATAATGCGTTTCTGGAGGATTTGCCGTACGGTGAAGATCTGGTCCGTTGTCGATCGGCCGTCAATGAAGCCGGCTTGATAACTTCCCACGAACTTGGTCATTTTAGGTGATAGACGACGGAAGATGATCTGGGATAGCACTTTGTAGGCGGCATTCAAAATGGTGATCACTCAAATGGTCGCCTTTCTTGTGAATGGGGCAGATTACCCCCTCCTTCCACTCCTCCGGTAGCTGTTCTGTTTCCCAGATCCTGACTATCATCCGGTGCAGGCAGGTGGCCAACTTTTCTGGGCCCATCTTGATGAGTTCGGCTGCGATACCATCCTTACCAGCTGCTTTGTTGTTTTTGAGCTGCTGACTGGAGTCCTTAACTTCCCTCAGCGTGGAAGTTGGGTCAGTTCTGTCCTCTGTTGCACTGACGTAGTCGTTTCCTCTATTGCGCTGGTCTCCCGTGCCTACGTTCTCCTCGCCATTCAGGTGCGCCTCGAAGTGCTGCTTCCACCTTTCAATCACCTCACGTCCGTCCGTCAAGAGGCTCCCGTCCATATCCTTGCACATTTCGGCTCGCGGCACGAAGCCGTTGCGGGAACGGCACAGCAGTTCCATTTCCTCGCACTCCGCTTCTTCCCGAAAGATGCGGGTCTGCTGTTTCCGCTTCTGTTTATACCGTTCCACGTTCTGTCGGGTTCCATGCTGCAGCATTACCGCCCGCGCTGCGTTCTTCTCCTCCAAAATCGCTCTGCACTCCTCGTCGAACCATTCATTCCGTCGACTTCTTTCCACGTACCCGATGGTGCTCTCGGCTGCGTCGGTGATGGCTGCTTTTACTGTACTCCAGCAGTCCTCTAGAGGGGGCACATCGAGCTCACCCTCCTCTGGCAACGCTACCTCGAGATTCTGCGCGTATGCTAAGGCGACATCCGGTTGCTTCAGTCGCTCTAGGTTGTACCGTGGCGGGCGTCGGTACCGTACATTGTTGTTGATGGAAAGTTTTGGGTGCAGTTTGACCATCACCAGGTAGTGGTCAGAGTCGATGTTAGCGCCACGATAGGTCCTGACGTCGATAATGTCGGAGAAGTGCCGTCCATCAATCAGAACGTGGTCGATTTGCGATTCCGTCTGCTGTGGTGATCTCCAGGTGTGATGATAAGGGAGGCTGTGTTGGAAAAAGGTGCAACGTAGTATGGCCATGTTCTTGGAGGCGGCGAAATCGATGAGTCGTAGGCCGTTCCCGTTCGTCAGCTGGTGGGCGCTGAACTTTCCAATCGTCGGTCTGAATTCCTCCTCCTGGCCTACCTGAGCGTTTAGGTCTCCTATGATGATCTTGACGTCGTGGCTTGGGCAGCGATCGTACTCGCGGTCGAGCTGCGCGTAAAATGCGTCTTTGTCATCATCAGTGCTTCCGGAGTGAGGGCTGTGCACGTTGATTATGCTAAAGTTGAAGAATCGGCCCTTGATCCTCAACCTGTCCCTCAACCTAAATCCTCTATTCGCATGAACATTACGAATAATTTTATTATATAACTCAAATGAAAGCCTGAAAGCGTCATTTTTGAAGTCTCAGGGTCTTGAAATGATTCTTTATTCTGGAATTGATATATTTTTCTGGGTCTCAGATCCTATTTATTTTTGCTAGTCTGAATTTACTTGGAACTTTTTATAGGATATCTTCGTCATTTTTTTCAGAGTTCCCTTTGAATCATCCTAGAATTCCAACATAATTCTTTTCTGGATTCCCCTAAAATATTCTTGATAATCTCCAAACTTGTTCAGCAGTTTGGCGCGCTATTTTGTCTCCATTTAATCCATGAAATTCCTTTAGATTATTGTAAAAAAATTCACCTTTTAGAATGACCGTCACACTGTTTCTTAAAATTCGACTAAAATAAATCTCCAGACAGAATTCCATTGAAATTATTATCACGATTCTCATCAGCATACTCATTGTATTCATCCTAGATTTCCTTTCAAATGCTCCCAGCAATTCATGGAATTTGTCATCAACTTTCCTTAAGTATCATCTTAAGCATTTTGTATGTCTCTTCCGAATTATATTTCATTTCTTCACAAAATCGCCAAGCAATTGTCATCAGAGTTATGGAACTCTACTCAGAATAAACTTGAAATCCTTCTATGATTTCAAAAAGAATTCACTTCAAACTATACTGTCAACTATTTTCAGAATTACCTTAAAAATATGAAATTCTAGGGCAACTCAGAATTCCAAAGTAATTCAGACTGCTAACTAAATATCCACAGGTACTTCAAAAAGTGCTAGAAATTATCAAATGCCTTTTAAATTCTTAAATTAAATCCCAAAAAATCTCAAGAACAAACTCCAAAAATATATATTAATATATATATTTTATAGCCGAAATCAAAACAAAAATCCCAAATAAAAAGAATCCAGGCCCAATATTAAAAAAAAAAATGTTTGATGGAATGTGTTTTTCCGGCAATGATCTTTAGGAAATGTCTCAATTTTCATGATTCTGCAACCCATTAACATGCAACCATGTTGAAACAATTCCATGTACGATGTTGCAATAATTTCCAACGTTGATGGTCTTTATTAATCAAAGTAGCAAGTTTAACTTATTTATTTTTTTGATTAGAGGGTAAATCAATTGCAGTGATATTTTTGAAGCAATTTGTTTGAAAAGTCTGGGAAAATCTAGAACAGGTTTTAAAAATTAGGAAATATACGTGGTCTGTCTGTATATCTGGCAAGACGACTGAAAATCTGAAAAATCCAGATAAATCTGGGATACTGGTAACACTGATACTTCATGACATATTTTGATTTTATCACTTTTTTGGAAGTTTTACTCAAAATTACTATATATAATTTTATATAAAATTAAAAATATAAAGAATATGAGCAAGGCAAACGCGCTCTTTTTTTGACAGTAGATTTTAAGAAATACTTCAAGTCTTCTCATCTACTTATGTATGACCTAGGCAAAGAAGTGTGCGTTTGACTAGTACTGTTGCATTAATGACCCTTCGCTCATTCTAGCTTCTATTCAATTTGCATACTGCCATACTCTAGTGGAACTATCAACCTACGCTCTTCAGACCTTTCTCTAGCTAATAAATTATCACACACAATAATTTATCAACTTTTTCGCTATCATATTTCAAAAAATCCCTCCCCCCCCCTTTAATCCATTTCACTTTCCTCCGCTTCACAAACCTGACCTTGACAAGATCTGGATTTGGCCAAGCGCGAAAAAACCTTCGCAGTATTGCGAGTCGGCCGTCTGCTTCAGAAACGAGTCATCACAGCCCACAGAACAAGTAGCAGCACAGCTCCACGAATAGAAAATGCCAAGCACAAAGTTATTAAATGTTTTTCCTTTTCCTTCTGCTCTTCTTTTTTACAGGTTCATCCACCAACTGCGGAGCTGAGAACGGTAGAAGTGTAACACGTGCGCGCCAGGTGCTGAGCTAGTGGAAAATTGTTTTCCTACATCACGTTGGAGGATACACGTGACGAGAGCCAGCCCAGGCTCCGAGCCAAAGACAATTGCGATTCGGTTTAAAGTGTAGTCCTTCCAAGGACGACGACAACAACTTGAAACGCCTAAACAGGATCTGTGGAAAGTTGAAAGGCGGAGGTGTTCTGTTTTGCCATTCGAGTGAATAGGAATGAAAAGTAAAACAAGATGAAGCTGCACCATCAGCGCAAGACTTGAAGAGTGCCCTCGTAGAAGTTGATGTTGTTGTTCCACGAGTGGTGAAGTATTCCCGCTGAAATTAAAAGAAGAAACCTTGAGGCAAAGGTGTTCCATTTTCATTTTTTTTGGGTTGAAAATTGTACAACCCAGCAGTGAAGCGCCAGAGTGTTTGGGTTGAGGTCGACTCGTTGGCAGCCAAATGGCGAGTGTGATTTATTCCCTAGTGGTGGTGAGTGTGTGCTTGGTCAGCAGTGCCCTCGGGGCCCATTGGAATCATTCGGTGTATCTGGACGATGACTACCGATTGCTGTGGAGCATATCGGGGTCCGACATAACGTTCGAGGTCCAAGCCCGCACGCACGGCTACATCGGGCTGGGCTTCTCCAAGGATGGCACCATCTACGGGTCGGACATCGTCATCGGTTGGGTTCACCAAGGACAAGTTCATTTCCAGGTAATTTATAATCGATTTTTTTTACTATCCCGGTCACTGGCGTTTTATATTTCATCCTCAGAAATAATGTTTGCGGGGTTCATGGCCATGCCAGTTTTATTGCAGGCACCTTTCTTTCTCCAATATCATTCTCAGTAAATAGCTATAAACATAAACAACCAAACCCACAATTCCGAAGCCGAAGTGACTCCAAATCGAACTCACGACAAAGATGAAACAACTTTGTCCTACTGAGGCCACACTTTTCACAATGTACACCGAAAAAAGAATTCATGGAAAATCAAACCAGTGAAACAAAAAAAAATAACAGAAACCATTTCTTTGCATAATTTGCCCATTTGAAAACACCGAAACGAACTTGCCAAAATTACTCTGCAAGCTAAGTTGGTGATGCAAATTTTTAACCCCACCCCCCACCGCCCAACAATAAGGAACAACAAAGACTGATAGAGACGTGGAAAACGTCTTTCTTGCCAGAAAAGTGGGTGAGGAAAAAAAGAGACCCAGCATTTCTTATTGCAGCTATTTTTTCCTAGTGAGAATCGCAAGAAGTTTCAGGAAAAGTGAAATCGCCTGTAATTTCGTTTCGTTTCGCTCCCACTCAGCCTAGGAAAAGGACCACGAGGAGCTCCACTGAAGAAAAAAAGAACAGAAAACAATAAAACAAGCCATTTTCGGATTGGAGGTCTTGGATTTGCGGATCTTTTGTGGGGAAAAGATAGAAGTCTGGCTCTTTTGTCGCACGGTCAGGACAATAGCCGGAAGGCGACGAACCGAGAGTCTAGAACCAACCTACCTACCGCCCGTCCCAGTAGAATCGATCAGGGAAATTAGTTTTCTGGTTTTGTTTCCCTGCTGTTTCCCCCGGTGAAAAAGAAGATGGGTAGTTTGATAATTGTGGAAAGTTTTTCTCGCTGAAGAAGTGTAAAGTTGTCGCGACAATTGCTGAATTAGTAATGCAGCAGCGTCTGCCTGGCCTGGGGGAGGAAAGATGGCTGGAAGTTTGAGAACAATGGACCGGTTGGGTGTTGTGAATGGAAGTTTATTTTTGAGTTTATTTTGTTGATAATTACACTCTTATCTGTGTTGATGAATCAGTTTATATTACATGAACTGCACATCGCTTTTATTTGCTTAAAAATTATCAAACCTGAAATGTTCTTCTTCATCTTCTAAATTTTTTTGCAAGTGGTTTTCCGGTTCTCTACTTTATGGTGCACTTTCTTCTACTTCTTCTTCTTCTTTTCTTCTTCTCCTTCTTCTTCTTCTTCTTCGCATATCAAGCTTATTGCTTATCGCATATTAGCTTATTGCGTGCTCTCAACTTAGTGTTCTAAATGCACTTCCACAGTTATACCAATGCATAAATTTGTATATTGTGTGGTAAAGCACAATCATACTCAATGCCCAGGGCAGTCGAGAAAATACCAACCCGAAAGATTCCCTCGACCGGACCGGGAATCGAACCCGCCGCCTCCAGCTTGGTTATAACAGTGCCTTTACTGACTAATCTATGAGGCTCCCATGGTGCACTTGCTCACTTATCAATTTAGAACTTTGGTAGCTTCGATGAAATCGTTGTTATCCGAGCTGTCATTACCGTCATCGCCATCGTCATCGTCGCAGTCATCATCGCAGTCATCGTCGTTATCACTGGTTGTGTTGTTTTTTGTTATTGTTTTTGTTCTGTTGTATTTCGGCTTCTTCGTTGGTTTTTATAAGTGGGGGTTCCATATTCGGTCCCTTTTCTTAAGATGCTGATTATAATGGTGGAAACTCGTCTCCATTCAACTTTGGATCACTTGACATTCTGGGTGCTGCTTGTGGTGGTGTTTTGGTGTTACTGCTGTTTTCGGAGTCTTCACACACTTTTGTTTGGGATGGGCTGCGTTTTCGCAGTGACGACGTGTTTTGGGCTGATTCTTGTATATCACCAGCGTTGTTTCGCCATCGATGGTGACATATGATGGAATGGGGTGACAAAGCTTCATCCGAAGGACTTGTACACCATTGTAGATTCCCGGGAAATGGTACTTCTACCGTTCCCTTGTGATAGATATCACACCTCCATCCTGCCTCATGAAATTGATGACGGTCAAATGCTGCGTGTGAGAAGGAAGGTCATGCACGCGCACTTTCACGGCTTCACTCTCAACATACACAGGAATCTTGAATTCCTTGTTATCGCACACAATAGTGTGCTTGTTGTTTTTTGCCCTTTCATAGCGTAAGGCGGTTTCACCATCGATTGTTTCGATGTATACACAGTTACGCAAATTGTGTAGCTGAATGTTTGTCGTGTCCGCGAGTTTAAGCTTCACTTTATTTTCGAGGATTTTTTGAACTTCCGGGCGTTTCGGAAGTACACTGAAATCGACGACTAGAGTGTTTTTTCGTAAAAAAAAAAACTCATGTCCACCGCCGTTCGAGTTTGTAACCGTAAGGAAAGAATTTGTTACACGTTCGATTCTAACCCGCAAGATTTCCTCGACCAAACTGTCTATCTCGCACCCTCCAACTTGGTAATTCCGACTAGGTTAGCTGAGTCCCCAAATAAATGCAGACATCTTCATAGACTTGGATTCCAGACATTCCCTATCATTTCCCGAGGGAGATTTCAGACGTTTCCGAAAAGCTTCCGGACGTTCGCAACTAGGATTTCATACGTTCCCGACGGAGACTCTAGGCGTTCCCGATAGAGATGGGAGACGATCACCACGGGTACTCAAGGCTTCGAGAAGTAATTTCTGATATTCCCAACGAAACCAGCAACAGACCCCGATGGAAATTTGAATCGTTGCAGACGACTATCCCTAACTATTTGGGGCCTCCCTTAACTCAGTCGGTAAAGGCGCAGCTACAGAGCAAGACCATGCTGGAGGTGGTTGGGTTCGATTCTCGGTCTAATCTAGGCATTTTTCGTGTTGGGAATTTCTCAACTTCCCTGGGCATAGAAGCATGATTGGACTTGCCGCACAATTACACCAATGCAAAAATGGTAAAGGCATCGAAAGCTCTCAATTTATAACTGTGGAAGTGCTTCTAGAACACTAAGTTGAGAGCACGCAATAAGCTAATATGCGATATGCAATAAGCTTGAAATGCGAAAAAGAAGAATAAGAAGAAGAAGAAGACTATCCCAAAGTGACGATATTATCATCAGTTCCCAAAGAAGATGAATGATTTAGCCAATGAAGAATTCAAACGTTCCCGATAGAGATTCTAAACGTTCTAAACTGTAACTTATGACCTCCCGGAGAGATTCCTGATATCCCTAACTATGATAACAGAAGTTCCCGATGGAGATTTCAGACGTTTCAGGCGAGTGCTCCAGACAATTCCAAAGTGATTCCTGACATTCTTGACAGAGATTTCAACAGTTTCCAACAAATGCTTCTTACGTTACCGATGGAAATTTCAGTCATTCCAGACGTTTCCGACAGATATTTCAAATAATCTCATCGGGTCCTCTAGACGTTCCCGAGCACATTTTTGGATTAGATTCCATATAAGTGCATTTTCAGAATCTCCGTGGAAAGTGGTCCCTTCTGGAAATTCTAGAACCTGTTTATGGGCCCAGCATGCTACGTTTATCATATTAAACGTCACGACTTCCAAATCTTATCCCGGAAAAGTGACCTTAAATGTGTTAAAGTGACTACTGATGTGATGTGATGTGAATATAACCCACCATCAGAGGAAGGATACCAATGTCTGCCTGAAAGTTCTGCCTCATGATTTGTTGCAGCAGGGTGAATCAGCTTCATTAAAGACCTTTGGAAGACAAAACGACCAGATGGCCATGTGTAATAACGTTACAAGTGATTGACAAATTCTCGACCCCTCGTCCAGTCAACAAATCCGTTGATTCCCTCAGGCCCCAACCCAGTTTATAATATAATGTTTTGTAACCTTATTTTTTACCTGCGCACCATTTTTCAAAACCAGATTTAATGTCATATTCATACTCGAAACGGTTGATAATCTTCTAGTTCACTCGATATCTATCCGTTGCTAGCAATATTTTGATAATTGTTTATGTTTTGAGAGTTGGTGCACAGGTAGCTTGAGGTTGAGGAAACGCCACTGATATTAGTATATGTACTCAAAACTGAATTATTTCAATGAATTTACCTATATCAACGAACTTAGCTTTTGATGACGACAACATACCATTCTTCGTGTGCCTAATAATGACAAACTAATTTTCTTATGTTCCAGTAGTTTGACGCACCAAGTAATAGTTCATGAAACGACTATAACTTCGTTCATTGATACTCATTTCCAAAATGTGGGACGTAGCACTTATGTCCTTATTTACCAACTACAGCTTCTCGGATTTCCAGATGTGTCAATGGATTAAAACAAGCGAGACGTAGCCCCATTGCAACGCGAAGCTTTACACCGTCGAAGAAAAATGCTGAATCAACTATGGGAGACTAGTGGCATTGTTTACAGTAGTGAATTATCAATGAGTCCTGGGATTTGGGGAGTCAACTCTTATATTTCTATAATAACTGTGTTAAAGTGACTACTATACAAAAAAAAATCCTTTAATCACCGTTGATAATGTCTAGAACCCCTGTTGGGAACGTACGAAACCTTCTTTGAAAATGTCCGGGGTCTCCGTCGGGATCCTCTGGAAACCCTGCTGCTCGGAAACATATGAAGCCTTCATCGGGGATGTCTCGAATCCAAGTTGAACAGGACTGTAATTTCCTCAGGGAACGTATCGACCAAAGATCACAGACTCTGGACGGTGTTGAATTGAAAAAAATCCTAATGTATGTATGTATGTAAGGTAGCCACCATCCTTTCAAGACTTGTCTTGTATGCAGCTCCACGTAATAGCAAGATCAATTTGGGCTACCGATCTGAATTCACTATATCGCTGTATGAAGGGCCAAAAACGGAGGGGTGGACCCGTAAGCAGAGACACTTACGCGAAATCCACGGGAATTTAAGAATCTCCTTCCAACGATACGCTCCAACAAATCGAATAACACAATTCGCAATACTTATTAAGCTTCCTACTGGATGGTTTGTTAAGAAGGGCGCGTCAATCGCCCTGAAACTGTTGGAGTAGAATTCACACCACCATAATCGAATCGGTAGGATAAAGAAAATGATAGTGTTTATTCCCTCCTAGACTTCGGCTGTCAATCATACCATCGTCCAGCTTCAGTTTGAATGATACCCTGATGCTCCCTCCCAACCCAGTATTTATTTATATAATGAAAATATATGCAATGGAGAAATGAAATATATCAGAACATTAAAATATGACATAATGAAATACATTTATATGGATAATATAGTTGCTACTGCAATGAAGAAGTATTTTACATATAATAAGATGCAGCTCTACACCTCCTCAGCTCACAACAGGTGGATGCAACACTGAAATGTATAGGATAAATATATTTTGCTCGAATGATACTAACAATAATGCTAAAAATTGTGATGAATAACTAACATGACGAGAAATAACCTGCTTAATAATTATAAACATAATATTATTTAATGTTTCTGCTTCATCAACTTCATATTAATTTCGATGACTTGCTTGGGTAAACTGAAATATTAAGCTAAAGGTAATAGTATATCATGCAATGTATAATTTATATAATATATGTAGTGAAATGCAAAATGTATGTATGTATGCAGGTATTTCCTTAAAACACAGAAAATATAACAAAATACCAGTGGCGTCCCGTAACCTCACTATTTACCTGTGCACCAACTTTCAAAACCAGATTTAATGCCATATTCATATTCGAATCGCTTGAAAATACACTCAATCTTCTAGTTTACTCGATATCTATCTATTGCAAACAATATATTGATTATTATTTATGTTTTGAGAGTTGGTGCACAGGTTGATCGAGGTTAAGGAAACGCCACTGGAAAATACAGAAAACCTCGATTTTAGTCACTCAAATTCTTTACACTCAAGCTATATATGAATATTTTAATTGCATGGTATGATTGAACTCAACTTTGCCAATTTAATGAATCCACAATTTAAGTAAAGAATCAATTTGCTAAATAATCGAGGTTGTTTGAGCATACAAGAGTTATAAAAATAGGCATCAATGATTAATTCTTGAAATAGTAAAACTCTGCAAAGGTAAAACAATTTAATAACATATGGTGATCTGGGTAATCAAAATTCGGTTTTCAGAATTTCAGATATCATATTATATTATTATAAAATAAATGTAAATAACAATGATTTGATATTTGATACACCTTCTGTAAATGAAAATTATAGTTACAATGATAAAATGAGATTTTAAATATGTGAAATAAAAATAATTTACTAGTCATGCAATATATAAAATATAATGAATGTAAAATAAACAAGTACCGTAAAACAATGAATGTTTTTCAAATTTTATATTTTTAAAACAAGTACTGATGATCCAAGAGTTAAGTCGTTAGTAATATGTTGAACGAAAATTAAAGCATTTGCACTATTTTTTTTTAGTTTTGTGACCTAACTTCTGCATTTTGATTTGGGGTTACTTTGATTATGCTCGATGAATGTAGAAAAAAAAATAAGTGAAACCATTTAGTTCTTTAAATATGAAACTTTGAATGAGTATATAATCATAAAACTTTAAAAGCAATAATAATTCAACGATGGCTGCATCGGAAAAACATTTCATAAGTGATGGTTTGCGTGCTTTTTCAAAAGCGCGAAAAACACCAAAATGGTTTTTTAATATTTTTGTAAAATATGTAACGCATACTATAAAAAACTATATACAATATCAACGGAAATACCCTAAGCTACAATATGGAATCAATGTTTCTTATTTGGAAAACGCACAGCGAGTAAATTTATTCTTTATATTATACTATCAAAGATAACCACATTATCAAAGATACCTCGTTTTACGGTACTACAAAATACAAATAAGCTCGATTTTAGTTAACCTCAGTACATTTAACTGATTTATTAGATATTTTATTGGAATTGAAACAAAATCTTTATTATGCACCATGGAATCTTTAAACGCAATATGGAATGCTTTTATAAATATTGGTAAACTTTAATAATGGATCAAAAGTCAGAAAAATCAAGGTTATTTGGACATGGACAGTTAACAGTTTGCATGCACTTGTTATCATGCATTACAATGATGTGAACGAAGGCTGAAAAAGTGTAATGGTATTATTCTAAAAAAATTCCATCATCGAAGAGCTGAGAATCTACTTAAAGATTTAAATCAATAAATCCAGCCTAAACGGAGGACTCACGAACACAATAAGCTCCCCCATCACTCATTTTCCGAATCTGATTATTAAATGAGTATTTACAAGCATACAATTAAATATATCAACAAGTAATGGAATTTTCTCTCCGGGAATGGATAAATAAAATGGTTAATTGCTCTGTCATATAAACGTTGAAAATACATTAGAGAAAATCAATCAATGTTACGTTGCTTCTTCCAGTTGTGTTTTGATCCTGTTTTAAATATTTGTCATTGAATATATAATAATAATATAATAGGACCTGAGATTTATTAAAACTCAAACTCCACGGTGGTGCCCTTTACACAAGAATAAGCCTCTACTGCAGATGATCTTTTAAACCTGGAGACAAAAAAGCTACGAACAAGCGCTTATGCCTTCATTAAATTCTACTCATACGCGATGTTAATAAAAAATAATAAGATTCTCTTGAATGGGTCGCGTCCACTCCGGCCGCGGCCTAAGACGGGTACAGAATCCATAAAACATTCACATTTTTGAGCTACCGTGCCCCTTACTTCACGCTTGACGCTTTACCAGCGTAAAAGCTAGCAATGCTAAATACTAATTACTGTACATAAGTAATACACATCCTTATTTTTGGTAGCACTGGTAGCAAGCTCCAATTTCCAATGCGTTGCAACTCCGTTGTCAGTATATTCTAATACACACGTGCACGCTTATGCTATACAACTAAATCGAGATCCATCGAAGAAGTGCGAGCCAGAGAGAAACGCATTGATTGGAAAACAATGAATCCCTCCATTTCCGTGCGCTAGATAGAGAAAGACAATAAAACGTTATAAAGCTCTATGCAGATGAGAATCGAATTCGATTTCAACGCTGTTCCCCTGCAAGCGAGTAGTTCGTCAGATCCAAAAACGAGCCAACGAAAGAGACGATCAGTTTCACATTACTTGATCTCCTGTCCCTGTCATAGATTCCAAGTCATAAAAGCAAGACAAATGACACCCGTGGATGGACCATCTCTTGCAACTCACCACACTCAAAGGAGGGAAAGTGGAAGCCTGTGAAAATGCAATGGTATCCGAAAAACATAACTAAGGGCAGGAGGAGAAGCTATCTTTTCCAAAATGTTACGTGATACAGTTCATGGATGCCCCCTTAGTGATAGAGAAAGATAGAAATAGGTAGATGGTAGAATGGAGAGATCTCACCAATATTGATATGCGTCTGTGTTCCGTCTTAGCCGCACGGGCACGCTCGTACTCATAGTTGTGTATGTATTTGCTTAGCAAACACATTTTACAATCATCGTACGCTGGTTCCACCTATTCTGCTGCATCTTCAACAAACACAACACGAGCCTTTTACCACACACATAAGCTTGCCCAAAATCGAATGCTTTTAGCTTTTCGGAATTCACAAATGACTTCGTTTTTTTTCATCTTTTCCACATTCACTAACACAAAACTAAAATTTTGCATCCGCCATTTCTTCAAGCCCATTTCACTATGATGGCATTGGTCTTTTTTCTTTTAACTTCCGTTCACTGCACATCCTCTGAATAGAGTCATTATCAGTCATTATTGTAATAATGTCTTGAATGACAATTTAATCACTCCTCCATGCAGCCGAACTAATAAACTCGCCGACACATATATAAAAATGCAGATATACCGGGAGAAAACTTATGCACCTCCACTCGCGGCAAAACCACGATCCGAACTGTTGAATTGAAAAAAATCCTAATAGTCGGAAAACGTTGCGTGAAAAGGGATATGTTGCTCGACATGTAAAATTAGCTGCAAAGGGCACCACGGTTTCCACAAACTAACTAGCATTATATAATAGACATCCCAACCCAAGTAACATTGCAAGTTTTTTCGAGGTTTTAAATCATTCTACAAGTCTAAATCATGGCCTAAAGAACCCTCCAAAACTAAAATTGTTACTTGGGAAATAACATTACAAGATTTGTCGAGAATTTGAAGCATTCTACAAATCCAATTCACGATCTACAAAACTCTCATAACAACAAAACTGTTACTTGGAATAAGTGTTTCCATTTCCCGGCCATTTTTAGTTTCTCGGGAAACGGGAAATAGCTGATGGCTCATCCCGAGAATTCCCAGAAACCAGGAAATATTTAAGTTCAAATATCAGAAGTCTCTTCCAACTTTTCTAGAAATTTTCATCGGATTTCATTGGAAGCTTCTTGCAGAAGTTCTTCTGACGTTTACGACACCTTTTTTGTCTTCCACTGGAAGGTTCATTCAACTTCTTCAGCATGTTTCTTAAGACTTTCATTGGAAATTTTTATTCAATGGTTTTACACTACCCCAGAATTCAACATCCCCGGATGTTTCTTCCAACTTCCTTGATTAGTCTTTTTGCCTTCGAGAAATGTCTTCTGATTTCCACTTTAGTTTTGCCTGGCCTCCCAAAAAAATTGCTTCTGGCTCCCTCGGATAATTCTTCCTACTTCCCCTAGAACATTCCTCCGATTTATTTTAATCCAAACTTGCTCTTTAGAAGTTTCTTTTGGCTCCTCTGACACATTTCTGGCAACTTTCACCTAAAAATCCTTCTTAACTAGTTTCCTGGGAAAGTGGAACAGATTACCGGTAATCGGTAAACGTGATTTTTGATAAATTTCCCGGGAATAGTCATCCAGCTGCTCTGTACTACTATGAACTTCACTAGGACCTCGTATGGGCCCGATTTGAAAGAATATACATCTTTTGACCATCCGTAGGATGCTGTTTAAGGCCTGCTAGTGCCACCATGAGGAACTGTTGCGTAATGTACCTGATAGACAGCTTCCTTTTCGTGGTTTCTCATGAGCCGGGAAAGAATGAAATGGCTATCAATGTTCATCCAAAGGACTCTGACCGTTCTGGAATCACCAGGACGCCACCAGGAGTTCTTCGTTGTGTAGCATGAGTAAGCTATCTATAATCTTGAACACTACTTGAACGCTATCTACCCTTAATTGAACACATTGGCCATTTCGGAACCACTGAGTTTTCTCTGCGAAACCTGAATCAGTTTAGTTGACAGAGTGCTGTGAGGGCAGTCGAGTAAAGCGGTCGCATGTTCTCGCGTGTGATAAATGAATTGAATTAATCTTTCGCATACGTTGTGTTATCGAGTGAGTTTTTTGATTGTGATATTGATAATATTGACAGTTGCATACAATATTTGGAATATTTCATGAAATGTCTCATAAATTTACACGATCTATAATGTAAACTAGAACGATATATGACGCTCCATATATGTGCATCATATCGAACAGATATTAACACTTCTATTTCGAACTGTGTTCAAGGTTAACATCATTAGTTCTGGGGTCATTTTAAATTTAACCTTGCTTGTCTTTTTTTAAACATGGTGATATAATGTATATTGTATAAAAAAATGCATGTTTAACTAAATTTTCAGGTAAACAGTTCAAAAAAGTAGTGTAAATTTCTGTTTGATATGACGCACATAAATAGAACATGCGTTGCATTGGTCAGTCAATTCATGAAACTGATCCTAGAGCTCAGCTTTTTTCAAAACGATTCATAAGCGTCTTATCACTATGAATTCGGAGTAGTGATCGGAAAATGGCCCCTTTTTCTTCTTAATCTTCGCATTTTAAGCTTATTGCTTATTGCATATTAGCTTATTGCGTGCTCTCATCTTAGTGTTCTAGATGCACTTCCACAATTATTAATTGAGAGCTTTCGATGGCGATACCATTTTTCTATTAGTTTAATTGTGTGGCAAGGCCAATCTTGGGTAACATGACAACAGCAAGAAGAAATTATATTTTAAAAACGTTCATTAAGTACATCAACTTTGTCAATGCGAATATAAATAATAGAATCGATGTTGGCGAGCTAGATTTCATATTGAGTCTAGAAGATTGATATATTTTTTTAAATAACTTGAATATGTTATTTATTGCAAGACCTAAATAAACAATATCTTACAAAAAAAAATCAGTATAATTGTGTGGCAAGTACAATTATACCATATGCCCAGGGAAGTCGACAAATTTTCCAACCCGAAAAATTCCTAGACCGGACTGGGATTCAAACCCAGCCACCTCCAGCATGGTCTTCCTTTGTATCTGCGCCTTTACGATTGAGCTAAGGGTGGACCACTTAGCAAGCGGCCCCTTTGGACCACGTTATGGTCCTCACAACCCGATGGTCCCTTCACTATCGAGATGTTTAAAGGTAGTATGGATCCCCTGCACCATTCTAAGAAGACGTTTGATCAATTTTCCTTCCTATCCCCTGCGATTGTAAAGACGTGGCAAGGTGAGCGGATTATTTTTATTTTCTAATAATTTGCCTTGTTTGTCAATTATATTCTCATGGTATTTGAAGTACGTGGATGTCTTTAAGGTATTAAAAGATTTAGTGAAATCAAATTGATTTGTCCTTGGGTGCAACAAAAACATATATGATTACCTTTGTATGGTTTCCCTCACATTGCTCAATCCTAGACAATGAGAAGGCAGACTCTCTCGAAAAGGTGGTCGCAAAACAAGGCGAGTTTTATGATAGAAGAATTTCACATGATTGTTTTTCCCCATTAGTACGTCAGAGTTCTCTTTTAAGTTGGCAAAACGATTGGGCAAGTAATTCTCTTGGGCGGTGGTTACATTCCATTACTCCAAATGTTTCTTTCAGAGTGTGGTTCAAAGGTCTGGATGTAAGTCGGGGATTCATTCGCGTGATGTCAAGACTTATGTCTAACCACTACTTGCTAGACGCACATATCTACAGAATAAACATCGTATACAGCAATATATGTACGTGCAGAACCGGTTATGATGACATTGATCACGCAGTTTGCCATTGCCCGGGTAATGACACCTTCAGAGCATGTGTATTGGGTACCGTAGTGGCCCGAGGTAGACAACCCTTCAGTGAAGTAAGACATGTATTAAAAACCAATGATCTTCCCTACATGCAGGTGATCTACGAATTCCTTTGTTTGTCTTATGTTAGAGTTTAATGTGACCATCACCTCCTTTCAAAACGATTTCCAGCCATTGTGTCCCAGTCTTATTATCCTCCTGTTTCTGTACTACTTGCCTCTGCCCAGCCAGGATTTGGCCAACCGTCCAAGAGTAGTATCTGAAGGAGGCTTCAGAAACCACTTTCCTACCTAGCTTCTTCCAATCAAAATTGTTACCCTTTAACCTCGAGCTTGCCACGAGCATTTGGTACCCAATACTAACCTAGATTTACTTCTGTTTAAAATGTTAATTAAAGAATTGCAGATGTTTGGCTCCACGACTGAGCCTAGTAAATAAACGAACTAGTTAAAAAAAAAACAAAACATGCGAGTATTCTAAAGTTTATTACTTGCATCTTATCAAATTTTACCTTTAACAATTTTAAAATTGTCTTATTTTATTCTTTTACTATTGCAAAAAATCCGCTGTAAAGATTTCCTTCTACGGCAGCCGTTCACGAATATAGAATGGTAACGCACAGATGACAATCTGTTACCCATAAACACAATAAGCTACTCGAAGGAACGCTGATGAATGTGGGAATAAAATATTATTTTTTTTGGGTAAAAAAATAATCAATTAATTTATTTCTTGGTGATGACCCTGCCGCAGCGGTTGGCATCCATACGTCTCACGCCAAAGTAGCGAGTTTAAATCTCAGCTGCAGATAAGTCACGACCGACAAAAGAGTGTAGAGTGATCATAAAAAAATAAAATAAAATAAATCCTGTTCAAAACTTATTTTTTACCATTTTTAAGGCTTTTCCGAATCATTTAGTGGACCAACCCGTGGTCCCCAGGGTCCATATTCCAGCCATAACTTCGAATGCATTCTGCTAATAAGTTTATGAGTGGTGTCGGAAAAACCACGGATGTGGCAGAACCGGACTTCGGATAATTTAAGTGACGTTAATCGCCTATGGCATCTTACCTGGGAATGAATTTATTTTAACTAATGATCTAAAAGGAAAGTTTACAGAGTTGCTATGGAATGCGACCTGAGTAATGCTTGGAAAATAGGTTTTGTTGTTGGACAACTTGTATGCTTTGGACGGAATTTCACACATGAGAGCCAAGTGTACATTATTCGAAAATATTTGATATGTTTGGGAGTGTTTGGTTAGTACACGGAGCTCCAGGATCAGTTTCATTAATTTACCACTTTTACGGATGTTCGGATCTTCCGGTGGAGCATCCTATGGTCCCCAGGGTTCATATTTCGGTCATAGCTGCGAATTCATTCTGATCAGAGGTGCATGAGTGGTTTCGAATAAAAAAAAAAAACTTGACGCTTTGTGATCAGTTTCATTAATTGACCACTTTTACGGATATTTCGGATCTTCTTGATGACTATTCCGTGGTCCTCTGGGTCCATATTGGGTTACAAGTCCGAAATAGTTCTGATAAGATGTCTATGAGTGGTTGTGAAAAAACGCGGAGCTCTTGAATCAGTTTTATGTATTGATCTCTTTTACGGATGTTCTTGATCTTCCGGTGGACCATTAAGAAGGCATATGACCAAACCTGGCGACCCAATATTCTGAAGCAAGTTGAAAACTTAAATATTGGACATCGAATGCGAAATTGTTTAGCTGACTTTTTTCGAGACCGTAGTTTTCGTGTCAACTACGGTGGAATCACCTCAACCGAACGAAATGTGGATAATGGGGCTAGGTTCTCACATTGACTCTGTTTCTACTTGCGATTAACCCAGTTTTGCAGGTGATATAATACTGATAGCAGCATCAAAACACCTCACAAGTGTTCGCAGAGCACTGAAAAACGCCGTGGAAGCCGTTGATACATGGGCTAAAGGTGTTAAATTTTATTTGTCAGCCCCTAATCGTGCATTCTTCACATCTGACTAGAACTAGACACAGATGGCGTAATGCACGTCCAGATATCAAAATCAAAGATGAAAGTATCCCTGAAGTTAACACTGCTCAAAACTTTCAGAAGACGCCAGGAAGTTATCTCTTCAAATAACCCACAATACGAGTTTGTCCCGAATTAGCTCTTATCGCATATCCCAAGAAACATTGCAAGTTTTATCGAGGTTTTAAAGCATGCTAAAAGTCTAAATCATGGCCTCCAGAACCTTCATAAAAGCAAAATTGTTACTTGGGATGATACGTGTATCCGTTAATGCCGGTTCCTACAGTACGTTCCCTAATAGCCGTACTATAGGAATCATTACTGTATTCACCAATTTAACGTGGTAGCCTGGACCTCAACCTTCAAATGGATGTCAAAAGTTTCTGCAGATATCTGCAGTTGAAGGAAGTAGAATAATTTTAATCAAGCATATATTTTAAAGTTTATCAACATTTTATCCAAAGTTTGACGTTTTTCGCATATTATTCCTTAGCAAAAGTTCAGATTTTGAAATGTCTTCATCATTAAAAATTGAAAGTTTGCATGGCTGTTAATGAAAACATTAAAATATAACGATGAACATTATGTTTGCCATTTCATCATATTTTAACCAATTTTCATTTTATTTTCCTAACTACTCGTAAAAGAAAAGCTGATAATCTTAAAAAAATGAGCGAATCTTTTTAAGACACCAAAGTTCCAAAGCCTGCATACTGTGCAACTTTGGTGCCTTCAGAAGATTTTCTATTTTTTTTAAAGATTATCAACTTTTTTGAAGAATTTTTTTTTCTTGATTTGTTTTCCGTCGACTTTTATTTTTGTACTGAGGTACCAATACTACCGACGCCAGGGAGGCAGTTTATACACCTGGACCCAACCTATCGACCCATCAACTCATGGACCAGGGACCAACGGCTTTACTTACCTTCCGAAAGAAGGCATGATCAGAGACTTTATGCCTCATAAAATCCCGGCGGTGCCGACTGGGATTGAATCCAGGCCTTTTGGGGTGAAAGGCAATAACGCTTACCACTACGACACCGGCGTCACTATCTGAAGACATTTAATTTCTGCAATATAAGAGTAAAAACTTAGATTGTTGCGTCATCTGTGTGGATGAGTTGCGATTTATCTGTTTACGCCAATAGAAAGTTTTAGTTGAAACGAGAGACTTCTTCGAAGGTATTAACCCTCGGTTATGTTTCGTTTAAGGGATATTGGGTTTGTCGTCTAAATTGCATTTCTGAGTCTTACACGGTCAGAGTTGAAGTAGGCAGAGACGTTGTTTAGTCGAAATATTTTTCACCGATTACACAGCCCGTTTTGAAATTTTTCAATCTTACGAATTTCGCTTGATTTCAGAATTCTGGAAAGTCAACGATCTTGGATATTGGATCGTAAATTTCTACACGCAAACCAAAAATCTATTACAATGAATGTTAGATCCAGTTCCTATCATCCTCTGTTCATGAACATCGCAACGAATGTTAGCAATTGACCATGCATGCGATGTAATGGTTTTTTGTCTTTTTTTATTTCGTGTTCCATCTACGCTTTCGACTATACCAGTAAGCTTGTAGAACGACGCACATTGTAGAACATTGTAGAACGACGCACACACTTGTCTCGAATCTCTCCAGCAGAAAAAGCATACGAAGTCGAGCATTTTTATTTCGTCTTCCATCTACGCTTTCGACTATACCAGTAAGCTTGTAGAACAACGACGCACATTGTAGAACATTGTAGAACGACGCACACACTTGTCTCGAATCTCCAGCAGAAAAAGCATACGAAGTCGAGCATGCGAGAAAATGAGCGCTTCATGTTTGCTTTTAGGCTGACCATATTCAGAAGCATGGAGAGAGCAGTGGAGAAAGCACAGGTCTGCTAGTCGCAACGTCCGTGGTTCGAGTCCAGTCGGCAACCTTTTTTCAATTTTTTTTGACATAATTAATTTCACTCACTAATACAACTCCACATTTTTCGGTCTCCAATTTTCTTACATCGGACCGCAGCTAGGTATATCGCATCCTCGGTTCATGCGGTCTCCACTTACATCCTCTGATGATGAATCCCACATAATTGTAAGCGAATCTTACATCCACCGGTTGGGTGTACTGGAACCTGGAACCTAAGATAAGAAAATTTCTCCTGAACAAGTGGTTTACACAATCATAAATTCGTCGAAACGGTATTCTGCCAAATAGCTGAATTACCTTTTTAATACTCTGGAAAATTATCAAATTCTGCATAGATTGTTCAAGATGATGGAAACATTACGAGTTATATTCAAACATCACATTTTTACTGATGTGCATTTCTAATTATGTTCGGGCTACTTACACACATCAACATTTATGTTAATTTATGCTTGAAACATTGATGAATTTTCTGGCCTTAGCTGAAACAAACAGCAATGCGATTTAAATTTTACGTGAAGTATTTCATAATCGATTCATTTGCATTGAATTTTGCACCCATCTGTGTTTTTACATAACAATGAAAAGTTCATTTGAAATTAATTGAATTTTCAACGAACAACGATATGAACTTACATGACCGTTTACAAGTTTTAATTTTTTGAATTTCTGATCGTAAAACGTGAAATTTTATATTCAAAAACCTTGCTCAAGGTTGCAGATGAAAATTCCAATAATATTTTTATCTTTTCACCCAGAGTTCTCCTACAGTACAGCCCTACATATCATTTAACAAACCAGCGTGAATGTGAGGAAAGTTTTACGTCCTTCACATTTTTTATCGGGCCCAGCTTTCATCCCCATCCAATCAAATATATTGAAGATTACATTTCCCCCAAACGGAAAGCAGAATGCAATAATAATCAAACGTATAATGGATTATACCCACATAAAAAAGGTGAGCAAATATCCGGCGCAAAATTTATGACCATGGAATTAAATATTAATGAATCTTTTTCACCGAACTTTCTTCATGGTGTATCCCAGTTTTGAGTCCTCCCGATTGAACCATTACAGTCGATTTAGCCTGTTGGAAAGTTCCGCACGAGGATTACCGGTTATCGCTTACCCTCTCTCCACCCGCATATTCAACCCGGAAAGTTTGTAGATCGCTTTCCATCTTACATGACCGACCATCGAGAGAAAGAGAGAGAGCGTGTGTCTGTGTGTGTGTGTATTTGTGTGTGTTTCAGGAAAATGGGACTTCGATAGGACGAAGGTTGGATTACGGCGGCAGCGGTCTTCTGTGTGGCTTTTCACACTCTCACTTATGGTCGGGTTGGCTTTCCTTGGGATCGTCCGAGACCGAGCCACACATATTCGCTCTCACTGTTAATGATGCAGAAATAATTTAATTTACGCTAAATTTATTCCGCCGGCCGGTAGTGGCGGTGGCGTTGGCAACGACGACGACCAGTCCCTATGTAAGCGCAGACTATATAGACTCAAAGGGAGAGGAAGAATCTTAAAACTTATCCACATCGAACAAGGAAGCGAGGCGTTGGGGATTACACTTGTGCTGGCGATTACACGATGCTGCTCGCTGGTCGTTTTTTCGGGATCGGGGAGTGTAATTAAGGAGCACAAGTGCTGCTGCTCTTCACTACTCACTTTGGCTGAGTCTTGAGTGTGCTGTTTAATGATTCAGAAGGTTCTCGGCTGCTGCTGCTGCTGCTGCTGCTGCTGCTGCTGCTGCTGCTGCTGCTGCTGCTGCTGCTGCTGCTGCTGCTGCTGCTGCTGCTGCTGCTGCCAAAAAAGCAAGGGAGGGTGTCGAACCAGTGTTTCAGATGGGGATTTATTTCCGGTCTGTGGAATCGACCACCACCGTGGCGGCATAACGATACAGATCTTAAGTAAAAGCTCGTTAAAAGGATAAAAATTAACTAGCTTTTACTTTCAGAGATTCTGGGCTCCGGCTCCGCTTTGGGGAGTTGAATTGTGAGGTGCGATTTATTGCGTACACGTGTTCTATTTTAGGGAGTGGAAAATGTAAGATTTACGTCGCAGCTGGGATTTGTTAGTTATGGGACTCGTCGTTCGTTAGAAAGTGGAAAGTTTTTATTAAAATTCCTCTCATACAGCACACGCTGACGCTAACGAACAGTTCCCAGAATGATCCCCCCATTTTATAATTTAGTCGAATAACTGAACAATGAAACAATTTATTTCCCGGCAAAGTAGCCGCCAGATTCTAGCTTCCCGATAAGCTCGCTGCCCGGAACAATCGCGCTCCAGTTCGGATGCATTGAAGCTCGGGATTTTTTTTTCGGGCTTCTGGAAACTGCAATTTCCCAGAGCGGAGCATCGCGCGCATCGACCAGTAGGTATTATTGTTCTCGGGTAAGGGAAAAAATGAATCCGGAGCACATAATCGCTTTATCTCGGAAATCAAGCGCGCTTAAATGCACAAGTTTAATGCTGCTCCTTCGTGCGGAGAACAGGGAACTTCTCTTGGCTTCTGCGCTGGTTCGTTGCCAGATCGTCGTTGCTGGGATCGTTTGTGATTATACTGCTGAATGGGCGAGATGCAAAGACAAAAAAAAAAAATAGTAGCGCCAAAAGAACATGGAAAATGATGAGAAGGTTAAGTATGGCATTATTTATTGAAATTTATTGCTGCATTAAATCTATCTGAACCATGCGATCTAACAAGTCCGTGGATGCATTTGCAGGGTAGAAATGTTGCATGGAAGTGTTAGCCGAAATAATGTGCTGAAAATTAGGCTAATGCTTTGCAACTTGAACGCATGCTTATTTACGTATCTGATGGTTTATTGAGGTTAAGTACTTACCTTACCAATCAGGCTAAGGCCTTGTTGTCCACTGCTGTCCGAAGAAGTCGTCTCCACTCTACTCGATCCATGGCCACACTTCGCCAGCTCGTAGTCTGCGAAGGGTCCGCAGGTCACCTTCTACTTGGTCGATCCTCCTTGCCCGCTGCGCGCCTCTTCTTCTTGTTCTTGTTGGGTCGATTTCTGGAACCATTTTTACTGCGTCGTCGTGCGGCATTCTTACGACGTGCCCAGCCCACCGTAGTCGCCCAATTTTTGCAATGTGGACTATGGATGGTTCTCTCCTGCACTTCACCGTAGATGGTACGCAACACCTTCCGTTCGAAAACACCAAGATAGTTGGTTCTCTACGAGCATAGTCCAGGTTTCGTCGCCGTAGAGGACCACCGGTTTGATCAGCGTCTTGTAGACAGTCAACTTCGTGCGGCGGCGAATTTTATTCGACCGGAGCGTCCTCCGGAGTCCAAAACAGGCACGATTCCCTACCATAATGAGACCAACTCGATTTCGTCACCGTCAATCTGAACTCGGGGTGGGAGGCTAACATTGTCTTCCCTAGAACCTCTTCCTTTCGTGTATTTTGTCTTTGATGCGTTGATGGCAAGTCCAATCCGCCTAGCTTCAACTTTCAGTCTGATGTACGTTTCCGCCATCGTCTCAAAGTTCCGTGCCATGATGTCAATGTCATCGGCGAAGCCAATAAGCTGGATGGACTTCCTGACGATCGTGCCACTCGTATCTATCCCAGCTCTTCAGATCACACCTTCTAACGCGATGTTGAATAGCAGACACGAAAGTCCATCACCTTGCCGTAACCTCCTTCGAGATTCAAAGGGTCTCGATAGTGTCCCCAATACTCGAATAACGCACATCACTCGATCCATCGTCGCCTTGACCAATCGCGTCAGTTAATCCGGAAATCCGTACTCGTGCATAATCTGTCATAGCTGATCTCGATCGATTGTGTCGTATGCGGATTTGAAATCGATGAACAAATGATGTGTGGGCACGTTGTATTCGCGGCATTTCTGCCGAATCGCGAAAATTTGGTCCGTGGTAGCGCGGGCACCCATGAATCCCGCCTGGTATTGCCCCACGAACTCTCTTGCAAATGGTGACAGGCGGCGGCATAGAATTTGGGAGAGTACCTTGTAGGCGGCGCTCAGCAGTGTGATCGCGCGGTAGTTACAGCAATCAAATATGTCGCACTTTTTAAAGATTGGGCATACGACACCTTCCATCCACTCCTCCGGTAATATCTCCTCCTCCCAAATCTTGGCAATTACCCAGTGCAGCGCTCTAGCCAGTGCTTTACCACCGTATTTTAATAGCTTACTTGTTGGTTGATGTACATCAGTTGATTTGTTGTTCTTCAGCCGACCGATCTCCTCCTCAACTTCTTGAAGATCAGGGGCCGGTAGCCTGTCGTCTTCTGCGCGTGCTCCAAGGTCTGTTGCCGTGCCACCTTCGTTTTCTGCTGCTGTTGAGGTGTTCGTCAGGTGTTCGTCATAGTACTGCTTCCACCTCTCAATCACCTCACACTCGGTCGTGAGAAGGTTAAGCACCTATGGTTGAATAATTCAAGACCCTCTGATAGCGGGAAGCGGGTCATTTTGCCGAAGAAAACTTCACCGGGACCCATCATCTCATAGACCGGAGACCAATGGCTTTACTTCCCTTCCGAAGGAAGGCGTGGTCAGAGATGTTATGCCTCAGAAAATCCCGATGGCGCCGACTGGCATTGACCCCAGGCCTTGTGGGGGTGAGCGGCCATTACGCTTTACTATTTCACCACTGGCGCCGCCAGTGCTGGCAAAATCATCAATCAGATGATATTTTTCACGGTTTCAATATAAAACGGAATTTTGAAATAAAATATCATGCTTGATATTGATTTTACAAGCTCCTTTGATATTGCGAGCCTATTCACAACGTGCAAAAATCAAGCTGAGAGTTGACTCGACACAATAATGATTCCGTTGCAAATCGTTTTCTTGGAAAGAGAAAGCATAGTTTACAATCTTTTTTTTACTCTTCACCGATGGCAGACACGAAGTGACTGCTGCCAGCTGTTATGGAAGTTTTGGTTGCGATCGGGTGTAAAGCAAAAATCATGAAACTCAATCTCTCCACAGTTCTTTGAGATTTTCAGGTGGTGAGTTGTGTTGATATTCCAAGCTGCGATATCATAGCTTGAAAATCAACCGAAGTTGTTTGCTTGTTGATTTTTGTCTACCAAAATCAAGCGTGATCTTTTTCATTTGAACAATTCATAGACCTGTTTAAGAGATCTTTAGAATAATTAATAAGAAGTCTTGAGAAGTCTTGAAAAATAATCCTTAGAACTGAAGACCCTGATGTTTTTAAAAACTATCTCGAGGTATTAGTTAAGATCATTGATTAACTGAAATCCTTTTGAATAATTCCTGATCAATATTATCTTGCCAGGATATCTGAGAGGCATGATGTTGAACGAACGAAGAATTGGAAAGGTCTTCAGAACAGTCCCTGATAAATCTGAAGTCTTGACAAAAGATTCAAAAAGCAAGGTCCTGATCATCCTGCTCTTTTAAAAAATATCTTAGAAACATTAATTATTTTTATTGAACAGTTTGGGATCTTCAGAATTAGACCTGATCAACCTGAAGTCTTACATCCAAATCACATTATGCAGGTATTTGATCAACTAAAAGTCTTTGATTTATTGACCAATTGTAGACCTGCAGAATAATATCTGATCAACCTATTGTCTTGACAAAATATTCGAAGTATTTTACGCTGGTCTTTGATAAATTGATGGTGTGAGAATAATTCCTGACTTAACTGATATTTTGCAATAATATTTCAGATACATGATTTGTACTATTGAACAAATGATCCAGAAAACAAAATGGAGAACTGTGATCCATTGTAGATCTTTGGAATATTTACATATCATCCTGCTATCTTGAAAAAATATTTCAGAAATATGAATCATTTTATTGAACCATTGGAGATCTCCAGAATAATACCAACTTAATGAAAAATCTCTACAAAATATCCAAAGAACTTATACGAGACTGCTGATCAACTGAAGGTCTTTGAAATAATTCCTGATCAGCCTGATGTCATGACTATCCAGAAAACTTTAAGCAGTTCTAATCTAATCTAATCTAACACCAACACAGCCAGTTCATGAAAGCATCCTGGAAAATGATAGATATACCTCCATCACTTTTTTTTCTATTTGGTATATGTTGCACATCATAGATGTGTAAAATTTATCAAAACGGCCAGGCCTACTGTGTAGCATTTGGGGGGCAAGATGATTTAGAAACATCGGGCCTGTTTAAATCCAAGATTTAAACACGATGCTTCAGAATTCAATAAATGGATGAAAGGTGTACATCTCGTACCGTACGTTCCGTTGTATTTATATTTATAAATCATTTGTCGTTGGGAGCATCTAGTCTAAAAAGGTTAAGTGATGCTCCATTTTCTTCTAGTGGTTGGGACCTGAGCACTAACTCTTGTCCTAGCCCTATATGGCATATGGTTATAGCGCCATTACTCGCTTTCTGAAAAGAGAAGAAGGGAAAGGAAGGAGAAGAAAAGGACTAAGGAAAAGGAAAAGTGGAATTCCTTTCCTTATTAGCAGGCTATCATAACAAGCTATGACCGACATGACGATAGTTTAAGCCCTGGTTAAACAAGTTAAATCAAATTCCTGAAAGCAGTCAACAATGTAGCCAAAACAGGGTTGCCAAAAGTTAATCTGTGCTTGCCCAAAAAAATCTTTTCATCTTAGTTTTTTCCAGAAAATCTGTGATGATAATTTATAAATTTCCTTTGAAAAGTGATTGAGCCATTTTTCTGATAAAGACAAAAAATAGATAACAATATATGTATCATAAATTGATTATGCTTTGGCAAAAAAGAATACTTCTGACAGTTCTCATTCTCCTTTTTAATTCCGCAAAAAAAAGCATGCTTAGATATATAAGTTGGTCATGGTAAAATAAGTGAGAATAATGTTTTGTTTTTGAACATTTTAAGTTTAATTTGTTTAATGTCTGATCATATTATAAAACTCTGTGTAATCTATTTAAATCCTAAAAATCTGTAATCTGTGAATACAGATTCTTTGTTTTAAAAACTCTGGAAAATCTGTAGAAATACAGAATTGTCTGTAGTTTTGGTAACCCTGATCCCAAACTGGATCAACCATGCGCCCTATTTTTCTAAACTTTCCGACGATTACAATTTTATACCATAGTAGCCTGGGATAAATCCTAATATCTCCCCCTCCCCCAGGTTATTCCGGCAAGAAACAAATGCGTTGTTTTTAACTGGAACAAGCTCACCAAATACAATCACCATGGCAGCACCAACAACATACTCGAGTCTTGTCACTATTAACAAGACGTTAAAAATAACAAGTGTATTCCCCTGCTCACTGAAAACTTCTGTTCCCCTCCTGTTCAGGACTAGAGTTCGGTGAAAATATTGTTCCAGTAACTCAACACGATAAGGTGATCTACCAGCGTTACTGGATTTAAAAGATAAAATGAACAAAAAGGAACGAACTCACCTAGTTTAGTCAATTGAACCTAAAGGCAGCTTGAGATGTGTTGATGGTGTTCACATTACACACAGATATGTACATCAACACACTACAAACACTTTTTGCTTCGTTTCCTTGGCCGTGGATAAAAGACTTCTCTTCTTCCTGCTTGATCCGGATCTATTCGTCGTTCAAGGGAGCTCCACTGCGCCGACGGGAAGCTGGAAATATCCTCGTGCTTTAGTCCTCTGATTCCGGCTGCAGTTTTTCATCCGGTGGTGCAACTGCTGCGAGTCCTTCATTATTTCAACACTCGATAAACCACGCATCCGACCCGTTGCCACTGCAAGTCCGTAGTTGAAAATCACTCGAACGAAATTCACATTGATCAAAATTGAAAAAAAAAAAATTACGGGAGGACACACAAATCGCATCCGTTTACAAGCACAGCACACTTCGATCCATCCCAAAAAAAAACTTTTAGCAGTTCCTAGATAAATTAAAGGTTTGACCCACGGCTGAAAATTCATTTAATAAAGGTAGAACAAAATTTTGTAGTGTTTTTGGAATGTTTCCTGATCAACTGTTTTCTGAAAGAAATATCTTAGAAACATGAATCTTTTAATTTTGTCGAATCTCTTAACGAAATTCCTTTATGATGGGCTTTTTGAGTGTGTTGATTGATTTCCTTTTATTTCCGTTATAATTGCTTATCTTTTGACAGATACGCGTATTTCGTCTACTACTTGCAGACTTCATCAGTGCCAGTGATGTTGAATACGTGGCACTGGTGAAGTCTGCAAGTAGTAGGCGAAATACGCGTATCTTTCAAAAGATAAGCAATTATAACGGAATCAAAAGGAAATAAATCAACACACTCAAAAATCTCTCCCTAGAAACATAATTTGAAATCAGAACAGTTGGAGATCTACCAAATTATTCATAATAAAGTTATGGTCTTTAATAATTAGCCAAGAGACTGTATGACGATCATTCATTAATTGAACGTTTTTTGAGTGATTTCTGATCAACCTGCTATCTTGCAAGAATATCTAAGTAAGAGATATGGTTATAGGTAAGATAATCATTTATCAACCAGAAATTTAAAAAAATCCTGGTCAACCTGTATTGTGAATAAAATATCTGAGATTAAAGTTATGAATTAAAAAAAAAGTAATTTTTGAAAAAAAAAAATTGAATTTTTTATTTTTTTTTTAGAAACCACCCTTTTTTTCGTGTTGGGTATTTTGATCACTGCGACAAGTACTTAGATCTATTGTGATATATTCCCCGTTTTAATATTGCTTTATCAGCATGTCGTTACACCATTATATGAAGCGACCGACATAGACTGACCGAAAGCATGTTCCCAGTCAGGTATTAAATTTCGAATGAATTGCACTACTTGGTTAGGAACTGAATTCCAAATATCAAAGGGTTCTGTCAGCCCCTTATCCAGAAAAATACGCCTCTTATTGAAGATTGCTGTACAAGAGCATAGCAGGTGTTCAGAGTCTTCTTTTTTCTATGCCACATAATCGACACATGTCATCTTGAAGTTTTCCTATTAGCTTCAAGTAATATTTACATGGACAGTGCCCTGTTATTAAACCAGTGTACATACTGAGATCTTTCTTTGATAGTAAATGAATTTTGCTAGTCATTGAAATGCTCGGATTAATAAACCGTTTTGACTGCCTAGCAATGAGAGTGTTGTTCCAATTGGTCTCCACTTTCATTTTTTTCCCATTTCTTGAACTCCATTCTAAGAGAGCAAGCAGAAACTCCACAGAATGGTTCTGGTCCTATAAATTGTTGAGATGATCCAAGTCTAGCTTGTGTGTCGGCTTTCTCATTCCCTTGAATTCCACAGTGACCAGGAACCCAAAATAAGTTCACTTGGTTTTGGCAGGCCAATTTTTGGAGTGACATTGCACATTCCCATACAAGTTTAGAATTACATGTTCCTGATTTAAAAGAATTTAGTGCAGCTTGGCTATCAGACATAATGCAGATATTCGAATGTCTATAATTTCTTCGCAAGCAAATTTTAGAACATTCAAGAACTACTTGGACTTCTGCTTGGAACACGGTAGGCCAGTAGCCCATAGATATTGATTTATTTATACCTGGACCTGTTACCCCTGCTCCTACACGATTATCCAATCTAGACCCGTCTGTATAAAAGACAATTGATCCTGGACGAATTATTGGTCCCCCATTGTCCCACAAATTGCGATGCGCATCCGCCACATTGTAAAGACGATCGAAGTGATATTTTTTCTTCATCCAATCCTCATTTTGTAACACAATAGCATCAATATTGAACATTTTTAGGATGCTCAGATGTCCTCTAAGATCATCTTCAAGGAAGTGCTGTAACCGTCGGATCCTTAATGCACACCTTTCGGCTTCTAATTGAATAAATTGATGCAACGGAAGCAGATAAAGTAGAGCATCTAGTGCCACACTTGGTGTGCTACTCATTGCACCAGTTATTGAGAGAGTAGCTAGTCTTTGCAGCCTCCCCAGCTTTTTCTGAGCTGATTTTCATTGGTTTTAGGCCACCAAACCAATGATGCATAGGTTATTCTGGGTCTTACAATCGTCAAATAAATGCAGTGGATCATTTTAGGTTTTAGTCCTCATTTCCTACCAAAAGTTTTTTTACTTATCCAAAGAGCATATGTTGCTCTGTTGGACCACTCTTAGACAAAATAAAAATATACGATCTAATATTTTGCTATACTAATCGAATATAATCTAATCTAATCTAATACAAACGCAGCCAATACGAGAAAGCGTCCTAGAAAATGATTAGGTTAGATGAGGTCTAATCATGTTTCTTGTCTAATTTATGTTTACACAATTATTTATGCTTCTGCCGTTCGGTAAATTTTAAACAGCAGAACTGTTCGGTAAAAATTAAAAAATCAGTGAAAAATCCAATAATTAGTCAATTTGTTCAGAACTTGTTCGCACTTTGATCTGTTTACTCCATTTATTTATAAAAAACCAAAATTGACAATTTTGTTGACAAATCACGTTTAACGGTCATTTGAAAATTTTAAAGACTTGTTATGTTGTTCAAAAACCCAGTAAAATTCTACCGACTTCGGTGACCTGAATTAAGTGTATAGAGCATATCTGATCAATACGGCCAGGCCTACTGCGTTGTATTTGTCGCAAAGATGATGCTTGGAAATGAATGGGAACATTTCTCTGATCTACAGGGGTGTTGGTAATGATTATTTGAACGCACGCACGTACTCATGACTATAAACTGCCCAAGTAACCACAGGCACAGCTGAACATGGTTGTCTATGGTTGCTTGGGTGAACATTAGGGTGATGCAAAATTTGAAATTTTCGCTCCACAATACTTAAACGATTCCAAATCGGATCCTGACTCACCTCTCAAAATTTGAACCCATTTGGTGAGAAACTGAGATGGCACAAACCATTTGAAGTTTGTGTGGGAATTACTATGGTAAAACCAAGATTTTTTGTTCATGTCTATCTAATAATTCACCATATCGGTCTGCTTCAAAAACTTTCAACTGTACTTGTAGGAAATACTACAACTTTGCTCAAGACCACTTTTTGATTAAATACAAAGATCGAAAGTTATCAATGGTTCAATGCGCTGATGTCTTATGATCATGCTCAATCAACTTCTCAGCAGGCAATATTGGTGTTTCTGGGGCGTTGAATAGGACACAAAAATCATGGCTACTTTGTCACACTGCAAAATACAGTGCTGCCTACAGAGCAGCTGCTTGATCATGTCATAAGTTTAACAATCTCTTTAATAATTAATAACTTTTTCCTGTCTCGTTTTACATAGAAACGATCTTCAACAAATTTGTAGCTGAGAAAATAATGGCCATCGAACTGTTTCGCATCTCAATATGGAAAAAAAGACTAGAAGGCAATGAACAAAAGGTTCAGATTTCCCATAGGAATTTACATGTAAACTTCAAATGGCTTGTGTGAAGTCTGTTTCTAACCAAATGAGTTGTAACTTTGGAAGGCTAATCAGGACCCAATATGAAACCATTTAAGCACTGTGGAGCGAAAAAGTCAAATTTTGCATCAGTCTAGTGAACATCAGATGATAGATTCCTCGAAATGAACTAACCTTATCTTTGTTTGCTTCTTCCATCATGTTGAATGGATGAACATTTCAAATCTCCATACTCCTGGCTTTTGACGATCCCCAGTGGCTGCACATTTCGGGAAACTTAGCAGAATAGAACGAAACATTCATATTGGCAACCCTCTGCTTCGTGCCCCACAAGCCAGCTGCTCATGCTACCCGGCAAGAGCTTTGAATCTCACTCATCTTGCACTCAATTCACACGCGTTTCTGTTAATTACAGCATTAAATTAAAAATTGAAAAATCAGCGGAAGAAAAACACGCAGCAAAAATTCACATGTCAGTCTACTTCGACCCCCCTAATATTTTGCTAAACGATACAAAACTACAAATTTTAAAAAAATTGTGAAAACCACCATATCGTTTTGCTATGGAATGGCTGTATGAGGATTGCTATTACATAGAACAGTGCCAACTGTGTGAAAAATAGCCTTATTGGTTCATTTCAAAACTCCATTTGCAACGAATCAGCCATTCGGCGAAAATACTCGAAACCTTAAGAATATGGGATTTCATGCTGACAATGTCTTCTTACCTTAGGAAGCCTGTATCCTTAACCTCACCAACAAGATTGTTGATCTGATTTAGAACATGACTTCCTCGACTCATTTAAAAACCACTCAAATCTGAACTCTGGATTGCTCGAAAGTGTACTGAACCGAGTGTATAAATTGACCATCTGCTTACTGTTGCTTGCCAAAAGTTTCCCCCGAGTCCACTGGCCTTCAGCAATACTTTTCACCCTTGAACACAAACCCAGTCATAATATACTTTGAAAAGCACCATAAAGCTTTTGTTTTATATCCCCTAGACCTGCTTAACGGACCACAGCGAATCACAGACGGTGACTGCAACGACGACGACGACGACAACTTCGTTGAACAGCGAAAGCGGTGTTGCTTTTGTCCTTCTGGGACATTCTAATAGAATCAGATTGAATAGCGCGGTCTCTGCATATTCCCAGCCACTGTGCTGGTAGGGACGGACCGGTTCACGTTGATTCCTGGAAAATCACCGTCCCAAGAAGACGACGGAACCTTTCGAACCCTCCAGGGAGACGACAACGGCGGATGGATCACTGATTGAATATTTATGATTATCGGAAGCAACGCTTTGCAGCGCATAGTACACGCTCCAGCAAGTGTGACATCGATGATGATTTGCTTGTTTATGGAGCTCTCTGAGGGGATTGTCGGGTCCGAATTGAAAATTGCTTCAATCTAGACGGAATCGTTTATGAGAACTTTGCATCAAAATCGTCCGGAAACGTATTCAACTGAATCACAAAGCTTTAAGAAGAACGTCGGAAATGAACCGCTGTAAGAAAGCGGGAGCCATGATAAGAACTTGATAACTGGCCAAATATCACCCCCTCGAGGTTTTTCTCCGGGAGAAACTACGGCTGCAGTGAAGAGAAAGAAAAAAAAACGGAAAATTTATCAGCAACTCGACGGAGAGGGTGCAAGAGGAGAGGAAATGATAAAGAGAGGCATTTAATTTAGCCCCTCTCGTTCTCGTTTGCTCCCTGGGTTGAACCGGAGGGTTCCTTCCCCCCTCATTGTTGTGCTGCGTCGCGTTGGTTTGTTGTACAACAATCACATTCAAAATTGTGTTTTCACGATTACGTTTCCAGTTTCCTTCACTGCCGGGGAACGGGAATGGGGGAAATCCATCGCACGCGTTCGCCCTTGCAAGACTGGTTCAACATTGGTTGAAAATTTTCACGACTGTCATGAGGAAGATTTTTTTTTCGAACAAGTCTTAATCTCAGTCCGGGGAGATTCATGCTGCCAACGAAGCGAGTCCTGAAACGACAATAGTGTGTAAGTAACAGCGCAAAGCGAAGAAGGACTCTTGATCATAAAAATAAATTATTAACACTAAAATCTTATAGCAACCCCGACATAAACGACGTCGACCGACGACCTGGTCCTCTTTTCGTTCACTTTCACTTTCCTCCCTCCTCTCGGCGTGAACTGAAGAGCTCCTCCCCAGCTCGCCCAAACGACGGTAGGTGGATATGGAAATTTATGTTGTTCGGAACATTTCGGCTCGTTTTATGCTGCTTGTTATTATTTTGTTGATTTCACCTTTTTTTTCCCATGTTCGTTCTTTATTTTTGTTCATCGGAAAACGACAACAACACGGTCGGTGGTTCTTGGTTATGGAACTATATTCCGAACAGAACGCGAGGTATCGTTCGCCTTCTAATGGGATCGTAAAAATGATTGACGAATGGGCTGCGAGGGGGCGGGGGGGGGGAGGGGGGTTGTCGGTAATAGAAAATGGGAAATGGTTCTATGCATAGCAATCGGCAGGCTTTTGATGTGACTGAAGCTTCGAGATCGATTCAGGGTAGATCTATAGGAAGTATGTTTCGGAAATGTGCTCTATGGGAATATTACGCTATTTTTAGTGGTAATTGCTCATGAACGCTGTTGATTATCGAAGACGTAAATGAAGAAATTATGGCGGGGGTGTTCGGGTTCCTTACTTTCCTTACCATTCAGACTAAAAGTGATGCCTTTTGCAAAGTCGTAGAAGTTGTCAAAACGTGCAACTTTGGTGATGAAATCTGAACGCTTAGTCCAGTATTTTCAGATTCGTAGAGTGTGGTGTGATGGTAGTTCTGTTAAATCCACAAAAGTAGTAGTAAAGTCAAGTAAATACCAAATAGTTATGATTGCCGAATTGAAAAATTGCTGAATTCATCATATACTGTGATCAAGCTGCTCTCAATTTTTCACGTATTTTTGATAAAGCTTGGTCTCAGTTTAAATTTTTAGAGGCGAATCAGCCCAAGGCTTAAAGCCAAATATTTACAATACAAAACAGGGCTGTTAAGAGAAAAAATATGATCTCTTTTCCGCACGAGTCGTAGTCGTATGCAACGAGCCTTGTCAAGTTTAGTAGCGTAGTACTACGTCAACAGTTCGTACAATCCCATAGGTATGTCCCTTGTAGTTTTTAACCTCGGGTAAACCTCGAGTAATCGGCCACCCCAGTATTATTTTATTCTTGTTAAACTGCAAACAATGAATTATCGGCTCCGTAAAGCTAATGTGATTGTGCCTTCAAAAAAATTAATTTAATAAATAAAAAAAAAAACAGTTGCCAACTCACATGTTTTCTGACAATTGCAAAAATAAAAATTCCTCAGCTATTGAGTTTGTTGTTAATCAACCGATTATCCTGTCTAGTACAAGGAAACCGAATCAAGAAAGCAAAAACTGTCTCGTCTTGCAGCCAGGTAGATCGTGGAAGCTTAATTACTTTTCCGTTCCGTTGATTAAAAACTCTATTATTAACACTGGTGAGCAGCCCACTCGTCCGCTTGATTCTTCGCTAAAGATCCGCATCACAGGGACGAGGATGGAAGCAAACGAAACCGAGCCAGCACAAAGAAAGACATTCTGGTCAGAGCGAACAGTTCTGAGCTCTGAGCCTGACGACCGACCAAAGCGAAACCAGCAATCGATCTTATCGAACAGGGATTTTAATTTGAGTGGTTTGTTTATGGATTAATTCGATGGTTTCCTTCCGTCGTCGTTGGCTCGTTCGTATTTTTTTTTTCTGTTCGCTTCGTCCCAATGAGGATGAATCGGGAAAGGACGAAGCAGCAGGAACCGACGGGCTTGTTTGAGTGGCAAGTGTAAACATTTAGAGTTGAGCAAAAAGGAAACGAATGTAGATAAATGCTGGTTGATAGTAGCTGGTCGGTTGAAGGAGGAGGTGAGAAAATTTTCAATTAAAATTGTGTTTGGCGATTGGAACTTGTTTGATTAACAATTCCAACTTTTACGATGATTGGTTGCTAGGAGCAGCGAATTTCTAAAAATGGAAATTGAATTGCTCCCTTCAATCGAACACAAATTGAAATGAGCGTAAAATTCCTTACAACTGTCCCATTTATCATAACTGCCTGAACGCAAAGGAGCCATAAATCAAAACAAATAGCACTCATGCAGGAACTGAACCCAGTAGGGAGTAACTTCCTGTCAGGAAAAGGAGCAAACATTCCAGCAACCAGAAACCCACGAATTGCGCTCACGCATTCGGAAAACTCATGGGGCACCTCTCTCCCGGTCTCTCTAATCATCAGAACCGATCTAATGCTCCACACGTTCTTTTCCTTGGGCTCAAAAGAGTAGGTTCCTCTTACATATCTCTGTGTGAGCAGCACGCGTTCGTTCGAAAAGATCGACACGATGCGATAGAAAACAATACCCGATGTTTTAGAACCTTTAACCCACATAAAACACCAACAACAGCGCGGAATTCAGTTAGTGTGTCGTTACAGCAAAAAGTTCCCCCGGCTCCTCCCGGTGCGGTCGTCTTTCCGGCCGAGTTGGCTGGCTGCTGGCTTTGGTAATTGATTTTTTATGCTTCACCTGCCTTTGTGGGCCTGATGGTGGCTTGGCACGGTTGACTACAAGACGATGCGCCGCTGGAATGGTGGGAGGAGCACGCTATGCATGAGCAAAACTGGAGCGATGGAATCAATTTTCCGCATCCTTGCTGGGGAAAGCCTGTCAAGTTTCAAATATTGAGTTTGAGTTTTTATTTTGCACGAACGTGCGTGGAATGATTCACTTCTGATGGAGCTGTTTTAAGTTACAGAATAGAGAGGCTCCCAAAAGCTTAGTCGGTTAAGGAATGACTGCAAAGCAGACTCTGGCTGGAGGCGGTGGGTTTAAATCCCGTTTCGGTCAAGGATATATTCTAGATGGAAAGTTTCTCGACTTTTCTGAGCAAAAAGTATCATTATGCATGCCACTCAGTTATACGAGTGCAAAAAGGGTACTGGATTAGAAAGTTATCAGAACAACTGTGGAAGTGCGTGAATAACAGTATGTTTATGGTAGGTTCATACACTGAACCAATATGATATATTCCTGTTATGTGGAAGTCTAATAAATTTGCGCTATAAGAAAATGATTGAACATATGTCAGGTAATTGCTATATGAATATCTGATACATTTACAATGCTGATAAGTTGATATCTTTTATATGATAGTCATATGATAAATGAAAACCGGTCAGATTATAAAAATTTATTGAAATGGATTTGAAAGCAGAAGCTTTGATTTTCACTACAATATCATATACATGTAATAAATCCGGAGTGATTTGAGATTTGGGCGTAATTGTTTTTGTAAACAATCGCTTCAATTTACTATTTCTCGCGAGTAAAAGCTCATCCTAGAAAATTAACAACACACACAGGTTGAGGATTAATTCATCTAGCATGTGGCATAAAATGATCCCAATATTGAGCTATTATTCGTGAGAAATCGGCGTTTGGCGTGTTTGTATACAAATGCAATTACGCCCAAATCTTGAAGTTCTCCTGAAATCAATCTAATTAAAGTTTTATTGAAAATCACTTGAAATGTATATTTAGTTATGACACACATATTTGATCGATTCTAAAAATAAATCGAAAAATTAACAACAGGCAGTGGAGGAGCTTTCACAGTTGCGCCTTTTTTGTTATTGTAAATGACTAGGGATTCGATCCAGTACTGTTGAGGTGTGATGCTGTCGGTGTCTTTGTTCGGTCCCAATGGGACACGGCTGACGTCAAGATAGAGCTCGTTCAATTAGTTTGAATTAATACCAACCCTCCTGACATGGACAGTGTAAGGTTATGCTCGTTTTGCTAGCTTCGGTGTTTTTTTAAAGGCTGACTTAAAGTAAGTTGGTACACACAAAAATACCTGTAATTCGTGATTCAATAAGTTCAGAAAGTCCATTAACGGTTGCTTTACAGTACTTTTGTTAAAACTTCAAAGTTACAGCATTAGATGGATACATTTCTCCAGTTCGAACGAAATCTCGAACCTTCCTCTTGTTGGAGCCCATCAGCGCCCGCACAGTGGAAACGGACACGGAATCAACGCATTTCTTCCATTTTGCTCGCATTTGCTGGATGTTTTTGACCGCTCCGTCGCTTCGCTGAAGTCGCTGCTTTGAAATTGCCCAGTATTTTTCGATTGGTCGAAATTCCGGGCAATTCGGAGGATTCATTAGCTTGCGGACAAAATCGATCTTGTTGGCAGCATCCCACTCCAGAACCAGCTTGGAGTAGTGGCAACTGGCCAAATAGGGCCAAAATATGACTTTGCCCCTACGCTTGCGGATGAACGACAATACACGCTTTTTCAGGCATTCTTCGATGTAAACTTGGAATGTCATCGTCGAAAACGTAACGAACGGTTCCATTTTCAGGCCACAACTGCAAATCGCTTTCCAAATCATGGCCTTCTTCGCGAACTTGTCGGCAAACACGAACTTGAATCTTCCTGGCACATCCCCACGTCCAGTCGCGATGTGAAACTTTTGACCGGGAAGCTGCTAAAAATCGAGTTTGACGTATGTTTCGTCATCGATCAAAGTGCAGCCCTTGTGTTTCGTCAAAACACGGTCGTACAAGAGCCTTGCACGAATTTTGGCCACGGAATTCTGCTTCATGCGCTGGTTTGAATGTTTACTCACCGACAAACCGACATGAAACTTAAACTTAACTTTTGATCGAGAATCCATAACGGCTGACTCAAATGTGAAGCGTCAAAACCATAGAAATGTTTAATATAGATAAAAATAATTTGTCCGAAATAGATTAGACACGAACCAACTCATACATTTTACACGCGTGTTCGTGGCTAGGATAAATATTTTCCGATAACACGGCGGCAGATGTCAGTTTTGTGATTTGACCAGAAATTTTTTTGTAATTTGTATGATCATTCATGTCGGTTTGTCGCTGGTTTACTGGCTTTGTACGACTTGTATCCTTCCCTGGCTAGGATGTTCCGCACCGTATGAAAGTTGTCGTCGTACCTTCTAACCACATCTCGGATCGAAAGACCGGGGTTGGCTTTAACGCACCTCAACACCTTGCTGCGCAGCTGACGATCCCTGGTTCCAGTTTTTTCGTTGGTCCGCTGATTCCTTTCCACACTCAGGGTTTCCTTGTAGGTTCTGAGCACTCGACAAACTGTTGTTTTCGGCATCTTCCGCACTTTAGCCAGCTTGGAACTGGACCACTCCGGATTTTCCAGGTGTCTGTGCACAATATGTTTTCGTCTTTCGAGTTCCATTTGACGTTATTTCTGAACGCGATCGACTACTTTGATCAAACTTGCACCAGTTGTTCTCTATAAAAGTGTAAAAAAACCACTGTCAAAGATTTTCGATTCCCAACACTAGAGGCGTGCTAGCGGTGCGCGAGGGGCGTGCCAATTTGCTTTTAGTCAGTCTTTAATGCTTTATCAGCACAATGGCTAGTTTATCTCGTAGACCGCTTCGTAAGTTCAAATCTTTCGTAGTGTCCCTGTGTGCAATCAAATAACCTCTACATTATATGAATTCATAGAACTGATTCATGAAGTACAAGTACCAGTGCTTACAAATAAGGCTCAGGCTCATAGTTTGTCATACAAGTGTATCCGTGGCATAAAAACCATGTTCAATGAGTGTAAGATAACATCGTTGAAAATAATTTTAAAAATTTAGGCAGAACAATTTATCACATGTAACTTATTAAGAGCAATATTCACCCCAAACACCATACCAAAAACAGTTGAATGGTATGCTTTACACGTTCAATTTGCGTTCAAGTCAGTTGAATTCAACTGACTTGATCAATTGACTTGCCCTGTCTAAACCCAGCTTAAAGCCAAAATCATGAAACTCAATCTCGCCACAGCTTGGTGAGATTTGCAGCTGGTGAGATTTGCAGCTGGTGAGTTTTGTGAGCTTGATTTTCTGAGCTGCGATATCACAACTTGCAATATCCACCGCAATTGATTGCTTGTTGATTTTTGTCTACGAAAATCAAGCGTGACCTTTTTCATCGGTGAGATTTGATTTTTTGATATGTTTCCAACACTGATTCTCATATAACATATGTCTTTTAGGGAGTGATATTAATCACGAACACAGGTGTTTCTTACATGATTTTCTTAAAGTGCAAAATTATATGACGGTCCACTCATGACATATCGACAGTTGTTCACTATAAAATATGTCGGTAAATTTTCATATACATCTAACCCATCACCCAAACCGTACGTGGGTACGTGTTGATTTGTTTCAGTGTATAAGGTTGAAATTGGGACGTTATAGCCATCAAAAGGATGGCGATCAGTCGTTTTAACGACAAGAACATTCAATTTCGTAAAAAATCCAAGGATCTTTGAAGCAAAACGTCTCCTTCTACCCGTTCCACTCTCAAAAAAATCTATACATTTATTTCAAGTGTTTAATCAAATAAGTTTTCCAAATCATAATAACGTAGATTATGATTCAATGTGTACCACAAATTGCTGTCTAATGTTTCAATGTTTTGAAATGTTGATAGATCCTACCGCATCCATCACATGAATTATTGAAGAATTTGCACCACTGTTTAAAACAACTCGAATTAAAGTCCTTTGCATTTCATTGTGATGTGAAATTGTTTTTCCGGAAATGTGATCAACAAAAAAAATTGCTTTCTATCTGTCAACTGAATAAACTTGACAACACAAACAATTCTTCAGCAATCCTATTTGCAGCTTACAGTGCAAACTGTTGAAGTATCAGTAGCGTCTTTACGATTATTGGCAGGCAGGCTTGCTTCCACTCACTTGCTATAAAAAATTGTTTTTCGGGATTATGAAATCATTAGATATTATAATGATAGTTAGTAGCTGTAAGTCATAAGATAAGGTTGTAAACTAGGTGTTGGACACATAAAACCTGTCATTATTGCTTTCAGTGCGTTACGATCAGCGATTTTACGATTCGTGAGCGCTCACTCTGAGTGAACGCTCACGAGTCATAAATTCGCTGATTGTGACGCACTGAAAGCGAAATTGACAGGTTTTATGTGTCAAATGCATACCTTCCAACCTCTTCTTGTTTCTGAAAAGTACAAACTTTCATAATAGCATCCAATGATTCCATAATTCCGAAAAACATTTTTTATACCGAAGTGAGCGGAAGTAACCCTGTTGGCAGGTAAGCTTTTAAAGTACTTTAATTTAATTTAAAATAAATTCCAATTCCAACTTTCTATGTTATCGATAAATTTTTTAAGAGCACTATTTTGGTTGCCAGTCAGATTATTGACATTCGAAATGCGGTGGATAATTTACAGTCCTTTATTAATATTTGGTGCCATTTCCTGCTGATGTAAGTAAAACGCTGTGGTTCGAAGTATTTTGAGCAGTCCTGGAAGAGGAAGAGGAGGAGGAGGAAGAGGAGGAGGAGGAGGAAGAGGAGGAGGAGGAGGAAGAGGAGGAGGAGGAGGAAGAGGAGAAGGAGGAGGAAGAGGAGGAGGAGAAGGAGGAAAAGAAGGAGGAGGACGAGAAGGAAGAGGAAGAGGAGGGAGAAGAAGAGGAGGAGAAGTAGGAGGAGGAGAAGGAGGAGGAGGATAAAGAGGGTGAGGAGGAAGACGATGAGGAGGAAGAAGAGCAGGAGGAAGAGGAGCAGGAGGAAGAGGAGCAAGAGGAAAAGGAGCAGGAAGAAGAGGAACAAGAGGAAGAGGAACAAGAGGAAGAGGCACAGTAGGAAGAGGAGCAGGAGGAAAAGGAGCAGGAAGAAGAGGAACAGGAGGAAGATGAGCAGGAGGAACAGTAGAAGAGGAAGAGGAGGAGGAGAAAGAGTAGGAAGAAGAGGAAGAGAAGCAGAAGAGAAGAGGAGGAAAAAAGAGGAGAAGGAGGAGAAGAAGACGAAGAAGGTTGCGGGGTGCTGTAGCCCAACTCTCAAATTGCTGCTGTGCTTTTCTAGGGAGTGGTTAGACCAAGCTTCCCAGTTGCATCCGCTTGTTGGACGAAGTACATATTAGCAGCTTGAACATTATCCACGATGCGCAGGGATAGGTCTCGACTCATCCGGAACCGCCTTCGAAATTGATCGTTTTTGTACGTCGGATTATCCGAGAAATAAGCCGACACCAGAAGTTCAGCTCCTTCTTGCGCCAATCTGTCAGTGTAGGGTCGCCTCCCGGCACGTCTGTTTCTTTCTTGCGTACATGTCGTTTCTGCTTCGATCAAGGGTTGAAACGGTTAACTTTTTTACTACACTCGCTTCGTTGTGGTCGACAGTCTGTTTGTATTCGCACTCTCATGCCCTACCGTCGTATCTCTTACACAACACACAGGGTAGAATAACAATCATTCGAGCAAAAAGAAAATTATCAAATAACTATCATATCTTCTTCTTCTTCTTCTTCTTCGCATTTCAAGCTTATTTCTTATGGCATATTAGCTTATTGCGTGCTCTCAACTTAGTGTTCTAGATGCACTTCCACAGTTATTAATTGAGAGCTTTCGATGCCTGCTACCATTTTTGCATTGGTATAATTGTGTGGCAAGTACAATCATACTCTATGCCCAGGGAGTCGAGAAATTTTCCAACCCGAAAAATTCCTAGACCGGACCGGGAATCGAACCCAGTCACCTCCAGCATGGTCTTGCTTTGTAGCTGCGCCTTTACCGACTGAGCTAAGGGAGGCCCCAAAAAAATAACTATCATATGACATGTGTGGATTCATTCTAATTTCTCAATCTGGTGTAAACTAAACCATTTCTGATCAGAAATGTAATTAGAAGGACATCGTTGCTTGCTATTTTCGGAATTCACACAAGCACAACATCAGCAGCTCTTTTTATGAGAAAAACTAAAATACATACATTTGTGACGGTCTTCGGCAACAGTGTCAGAGGCTGTCATATGACATTTTTGTTTGGTACTGCAATTTGATAGCTTGTTTTGCAAGTTTTGGAAGCAAAGGCAGTCTACGTCCAGGAGTGCCTGGAAAAGCGGCTGCTACCATTCCTAAAGCAACATAATAGACCTGTGCTGTTCTGGTCGGACTTGGATTGCTGCCACTATGGGAAAAAAGGCAATCGAGTGGTACGATGCGAACAACGTGATTGTGGTACCCAAAGATCACAACCCTCCCAACAGCCCAGAACTCCGCCCTATCGAACGGTATTGGGCCTTGGTCAAACGGAATCTAAACAAAAAACTAATAAATCCATGGAAAACGAGCAGCAGTTAAAATCTAACTTGCGTTCGGCGGCGAATAAGGTCGATGAGACCACGGTGCAAAATTTAATGGAAGGGGTTAAGCGGAAGGCACGGCAGTTCCGATTTGGCAAACCAAAAGAATAAACGAACATTTTTTTCCTCTAAATATATGAATTGAACTACCATAAGAAAAATAAGAAGATTTTTGTGATATAAACTTTGACTGAAAGAAATGATTTTTTGTCGACCAATTTTTGTGCGTTCCAGTTCTCTATCACAGAAAATGTGTCGACAACGGTGACCGATTACGAGACTGGCTACGATAGCCTGCGTCCAAGTCTAGATCGTCGTCACTGGAATCCGGAAAACTCAGCGAATAGTTCAAGGAATATTTGTCCATTTTGATTTGTTCAAATCGATGTTCAAACAGATGGTTTCGTTGTCAAAATGTTCACTAACGACACGGAATGGGACAACTTCTTTGGTACCCACGATAGCAACGACCGGTGTGAAGAAGAGTGACTATACTAAAATGAGAGCACAGTGCGTAGTTAAACTAGCCGCTCATATTCAAACGACCATTACGGTTGCTCTTAATGGAGCACCATAGCAGTGGTGTAAGCTTTTATTAGCTGCTGCTATTCAGTGTTGGCAAGCTGAATAATAGTTGTCTTAATTAAAAGTAGGTACTATCCAAACTATGTTGTTAGCTTATACCTGTAGCCATATTTACAGCCTTTATTGAGCTGATTCACACCAAGAAGCTTGGGGTTTAAGATAGTCAAAGCAGTTGATTCCCAAACAGTCAAAACAGTCTAGAACATATTTTGGGTTGAAAATGTTTGCATCCTCCTTGGGCTTGGCATACAATATAAAAATTAATGTATTGGTCGGCAAACAAAGCATGTACAAGCTTGTATAAGAGCGCCTAAAAGCTGAAAGAGTGTATTGGTCCATTGGGTCTAATGTCATTCCACCTATTGGCCCATCACCCAAAATAACTCCGTTCAATTAGGCAGGTGTGGGAAGCAAAGGATTTAATTAAGAAACACTTTATAGCAATCCTCCATCGAAAGGCCAGTAAAAGGTTCCAACTCACCTATATTTATACAACAAAGAACTCCGCTTAAGACTGGTCGAAAAAATATTAGGTATGCGTGAGCTTTGCTTGGAACCAGAAACGTGCTCACCTATCGTTGCTGTAGACATGTTATCCCACAATAGGTTTCTCCAACATTTGTTGCTATTAGCAGATAATAAACATAAATAATGATGTGTATATTATTTTCAGATTATACCATCGAGCATAATTTTCCAATTTTTAGGCTGCAGTATTATCCCAAAGAATTTATTAAGTAATGCGATCCGATGTCGTTTCATCGGATGTTAGCTAATGATCATTATTGATGTTATGACTTATTTCTGGTTTTCGACGAGTTTGCTTGTCTTTAATGCTCTGTTTTGGTATGCTCAGTCAAAATATTGTTGAGTCAGCTAATATTTCCCAAACCATCTGTGGTGGCGGGGAAAATTTCCTTATTAGTCTAATAAATATACCCACAACACGTCATAGTCAAGAAGGGGTGCGAATCGGACGTCGTTGAAACGTGCCGCACTAAGTTTTTTTTTTTTTTTCATTTTCCCAATCAGCCACAACAAGCACACTGTTCTGCATTTTAGATCCTGGATTCGATTCTAATACCCAAATGTGATTGGAATTTTCTTCGCCAAACTCGACGCTCAGCTCCGGCGACCGACTTTGATTCTTCGACATTAGCCATCAAGATTGGCAGATATGAGGCAAAAGTGAGTTGGGGTGGAAAATTCTCCTTCCCGAACGTCGTCAGCTGGCATGCAACAGCTTATCGGATTTCGGGCTAAAAGTTTTCGCTCTGTGTCTTTTTTTTTGTTGCTGCGACTTTCAACTTCCACATACCCTTGCGCGATGCTTTTTGCCATCACCGTTCGGGTGTCGGGGTGTGAAATTTATGCAAATCGCCTGTCTCGATTTTGTTCTTGCCTTTTTCAATTTTCCTCGCCATCGACGCCCCTGCTGTCACCGTGCTCGTGCGGACGAGTGTGTGTGTGTGTGTGTGTGTGTGTGTGTGTCTATTGGGACCGGATTACTTGATCGAAAATTGAAAATACAAAGCAATAGCACACTTTAATCCGCATCGAATGTCAATTACGGATGTGCATGCTGCCTTCTTTTGCCCGGATACCCTGTAGCATTCGTCATGTGCCAATCATAAATTAGCAATCATTTTTACGGAATTCCAATCTCCTCCGCGTAAAGGGAATCCTTAACGATTTCCTTTATGATTGAGTGCTTTCTCTGTCGATTCAGGGCTGTTACTAGGAGTTGCGGATTCAAGCCTGCAGGCAATGGGGAAAGCCCTCATTACGCTGCTGCATTGTGTAATCAAAACATGCCTACCACCAGGACTTTCGTTCCTTGGAAAGCCGCTTCAGTGTTTCTCCTTTTTTCGGCTTCTCCGAGTCTTGCTGATTTCACCCGAAATCATTTCCCACTTCAATTTGTAAATAAAGCATTTTGTGCTGCACTGCTGTCTTGGTACTTATGTGTGTTGTAAGCCGTCTCCGGCGGGACCATGGATCAGCACAAATCGAAACAATCAAACTTTCAGTTTTTTTTTTCTTTTTCCCTGCTCTGTTCTGATATGGCTTCGAGGGAATGAAAACAACCAACGATCCACCGGAGGGAAGCGATGTAGCGGGACGAGATAAAAATTGATAAATTCTTTTCCATGTAGCAATTTTCCTCCCCGAAGCACCCATATCTCACCCGAGTGGAATCTGTGGGTGCGGGCGAGGGTGGTGGCTGCTGTATAACAATTTATGCTTTTATTGAAAGAGAAAAAAAATAGGAACGAAGACAGAGACGACTACGATATCGTCTTTAAACGGCATTGAATGCTGTTTGGACCTAATCTCTCAAATGTGGGTGGAAGGTTTTGTTCAGCGTGAACGTCTCTGGTTCAGTTTCGGCAAGAGGAACAATTTCTGAGTGCTGCTTCAGGGGGATAATGTGTTCTCGTATTTCTCGAGCGATTGGCGCCACGTGCGTTGTATTTCACGCGAATCTGAGGCAGAAGAGCAATTCAAGACCACTCTTCAAGATGACAGTTTTTGGATGTGATTGCAATTGACCAACACTGATGATGGCGATTCGTATTCTTGGCCAGGATTGGGAACGATTAAAAACTTCATCTTCGTTCAATGTTTCGGTCCATTCCAAACAGTTTTCGAAGACTCGAACATTTTCGTTTTGTTGTGATGCTCAAATATATATGAATTCCCGTGTGGTGGTTTGGTGCGTGTGGTGATCTTTTAAACTTAAGTGGCCTTATATAATTGCATTAAATTTTGCACATTCGATCGAGGTAGGCCGTGCATTGAAACTGGCGTGTTTTGAACTTGCTACTGCTTTATTTTCCGAGATGTTTATTAAAAATTTAGTGCAATAAGTCCTTAAGCTGGTGCATTTTGGACACCTGAAAGCTTTTTCAATAATTTCGCGTGTGTTTATTAGTGTAGTGTTTGGTTATTAAAAAAAATAGGATCGAAATAGTTTTTAAGATTACCGCGAGTGAACAAACCGGGTTTTTTCTTCTTTCGCCGCCACCGTGAAACGTTGAGAAAAAGCAGATCTCCGCTGAATTTTCTAATGTACGCTGTTGAATCGTGCACGAAAAACCACAGCCGTGAACCATAGTGCACGGTGTATATTTGAGAAAATTTTGTTCTGGATAGCTGGCCGTGATTTTTAGTTAGTAGTTTTCGGGAACGGATTTTTTTTTGCGAGTGTCCGTTTGGGAACCGGAAGTTACAAAATAAGTCCAGGAGGTAACGGTGATATCCAGTGGAAGTAGGTTAAAATCGAACGTGCAAATTTTCTCCTGCAAAGTGCTGCTGCCTGCAAGCCAAAATGGGCGCGTTTCTATCGGAACCACTCACAACGAAGGATTCGAGCGAGGAAGCAATTGATTTCCTTGCTTGCGGTTCCAGCTCGATGCAAGGCTGGCGGATCAGCCTACTAGCCTTCTAGTGAAATAAATGATCTCCATCACATCACTAAACATAACCACGAGCAATGACAAGGAACTGCATCCCAAACCCCATGATAAACAAGGAGCGGATGCATCCAACGAAGCTTTTAAGCGCAAAAGAATCATTACTAACATAAGAGAACATTCGGTAAGATCCTTCCATTGCATTACAGTATGATTCTTCAATATTGTTCAAATATTACACATTACACCCAACTACACATAGTAACTTTGAGCGTTTGGTACGGTATGTCCACGCATCCTTCCACCCCTGTAGATTCAAGAAATGTTCCCATTCATTTCCAACAATCATCTTTGCGGTAAATACAACGCAGTAGGTCTGGCCGTATTGATGTTTATATCATATCTCAGATATGCTGTAAACATCAATTAGACAAGAGAAATGATTAGACCTCATCTAACCTAATCATTTTCCAGGATGCTTGCTCGTACTAGCTGCGTTTGTATTAGATTAGATAAGATTATCTAATTGCTAGGGGCATCCCATTCTAAACTTTGTATTTTCCTTCATATACAAATAAAGTTCTTAGTGATATCTAAGATACCTGTATATACCTAAAAATACTTAAGAAATATCTAGCGTTAGTTTATTTGCTTGGTTGCTATACCGATTTTATTTGTTTGTTTATCCAATGTCAGAATGTTTGTGTGGATATTGGTGAATTTGTTATAGAATTAGCATTAATTTTATTGAGAGAGTGAGCAGAGCAGCTGTATGTTGCGAACCGTTTCCGGTGTAATCTGTTCGATCGGAACAAGAAAGAGTTCATTCTGATCTGAAAGACATGGGAACCTTTTGTTGGTTACTCGTTCGGTTTGATTTCTATCATTTGTATTCCTTATCTCCATGTAAGTATTGTGTTATAATCGGGCATATATTTTTACTTTACTTTATTCGCTAGGTTCTTGCATGTCAAATGATAAATACGGGTATATAGCCTAAGCAAAATCGGAAGTGGTAAAACCTTTCACACCATGCTATGGTGCGGACCCGGATCTCGTAGCTTCTCGCCTTCTAAATGTAGAACATGTTTATTACAGAAGATAAAAAAAACATCAAGGCTGTTTAGTTGGATACCATCGAAGCAAGATATCTTCTTTGAATCAAAGGCGGAGCGTGTTTGAAACTAATTTTAATCATTTTTAGTTTTCAGCACAGCTCTCTTTTTAACTTTCCAGGAGGATTTGGTTTATATCCTATAATGATTTTGAACTCCATACTCTCGTTGCATGATCTGGTGATTAACTAATTAAAGAGCAATTCGAAGTAATAGTTGGAGTATAATGGTCCAACGATAACATGAAACAATTATGGGAATGATTAAAATAGTCGGATTTAACTTTTAGGATTTCCTACGTAGAATAGAAACAAGCAATACAATGTTTAAATGTAATAGGTATTAGAATTTTAATATAACATTTTCGTGAATTGAGAAACTCGATAGATTGATAAACTTTAATTTTGCTTTCGATCAGACGTTTTGACCCTCCTTACCCATTCCTCCAGTACCCATTCGCTTGGTCATCTTGGAATATTCTGTGACACGATTTTCTCGGCATCTTGAGCTTACTACTTTTAGCTTAGGTACTAAAACCTCATCTGTCCTGCAAAAAAAAACTACTTAGTCAGATGATTCGCTGCTAGGAAGGCAGGGGTAGTATCCACTTGTGGAAATATATATTCATCAGTAGGATTTTTGTCCACCGAAGGGGTTTATGTGAGCCAATGAACAATCTATGTTCTCTCGATCATTAGACACATCATAATTTATACTCGGGTGCATCTCATACCAACGATTGCAAAACATCGTTTTTTGTAGCTACGTCAATTTTGACCTTTGCATTTTAACATTTTGAATGGCTGAAAAATGGAATTTAGTAATACTATTTCATAGACATAATAAAAATATCCACCCATTAACATAAATTTTCATATGAATTTGAATAAATACACGGCGAACGACTCGATATATAAAAAAGTCAACAACAAACCTCTACACTAGCAACACGTCATAAAAACAAGTGTTACTTCGATGAAAATATAATCTTAGTTTAAAATACTTAAAAATACTCACGATACTTACGAGGAATTTAAAAATATTTATTTGATATTAGGTCTAAAGTTTAGAGTGAGATGCCCCTAGTCTAATTGCATTTAATTTTGCACATTCGTTTTTTCGTAATTCACATTTGTGCTAACATCTTGAAATTTTCAGAATATTCATCGAATTGCTAACTTATTGCTTATCGCATATTAGCTTATTGCATGCTCTCAACTTAGTGTTCTAGATGCACTTTCACAGTCATTGAGAGCTTTCGATGCTTGTACAATTTTTGCATTAGCATAACTTAGTGGATGCCCGGGGAAGTCGAGAAATTTTCCAACCTGATAAATTCGTAGACTGGATCGGGAACTGAACCCAGCCGCTGGTCTTACTTTGTAGCTGTGCCTTTGCCGACTGAGCTGAGGGATGCCCAAAAATGACGGGCGCATTTGAGATCTTTCCATAAATCATAGCACGGTAACGTCACTTTAAATCAAAACAACGTCTGAGACAATGTTGTAGTGAAAAATAAATTCTTTCTAAGAGAAATATACACGGTATTCTTTTTTGTAATTTTAATTCAAAAAAATCCAAAGTGGTGAAATCTTATAGGGGAAATGACGGCTTCGGCATAACAGACTATTTTCGGCAACACAAATTGAAACACTATTTTCACTGGATTTTCTTACGAAAACACTTCGCTGAATGCATGCAAACGATTCTTTATGCTTTCAGCTTCAATTTGAGTATATTTTTACCACTGAGAAAAAGCAATCTAGCAGGGTTTTCTTGAAATGAAACACACGCACTACAAATTGTAGCTGATTTAGAGTTACCGATAATAGAACAGCAGATTTACATGCAGTTCAAATGGAACGGTTGCCGACAATACTCGCTGTCACTAGAGAAGATTGAAGCTTTGTAAAAGCGTTTCAAAACAGTTTTTGACAATTCTTTCGACTGAAATTGTTAGAACGGCTGGCAGCAAAAGATTGTAAACAAACCAATACTGCATATGTGGGCGTTCCTTAGAGAAAAAGGCTATAGAAAGAAGGTCGTTGCTTAGGTTGCCGAGAATACGTAAATTCCCCTATTACAAAATGTACTTTTTTTTTTTCAAGCTTATTATAAGAGTTGTCAGGCCGATATAGGGATTTTAAGACCATTCTGCCATTGCAATGGCTATTTAAGCAAGATAAAGTCATTTCGGTTAGGATAGTTTTGAAATTCCCGGTGTACCACGATGTTCACAGTTCAAATCTATAAAATTTCCTGGTTGTCAATATTCAGCAAAAAACGAGAGTGTTGAAATGATTGCAGTATCACGTAATTTCCAAGAAACTTACAATTTGAATAACTTTTTCAGCATCGAGTTCATTTGTAATTTAAAAGCGTCAGAATTTACAAAGTAGCAGAGCTATGTTATTTGTTTAAGGTCACTAAGCCGAACGCTAAAGGGCTGTGCGGATCCTTTTACCGAATTTCAAAGTGAGCGACATTTGTTTAGTAATGTTAAACTTGATACAAAGCACTCATAAGTGATGTTGTCCATCTACGGGACAATGTCCGACTGATTACTCAGAATGTTCATACGTTGTTCCGTACACCTCCAATAAGAAGAGAAGAGGAGCTACCTCAAATTCAGACCAGAAACCTAGCTTTTCGTAATGTGAAAAGCAACGGTCTATCAGCGGCCGGAAAGGATTGGAACCGGTGAGGAACATTGTTGGAGACCGACTTTAGAGGATGATGAATAGACTTCTGTAATTTGTTTTGTGTGAGTTGCAGCATTATTTGAATTATGGGTATTAATGAAGTCTACTTAGCTGCCTCTTTCTTTTGAGCCCACTCTAGAGCCGACATTCCGTATTTAGATCTATAAGAGAACTGCTGGTCTGAGTTCCTTAATCAGTCAAACAGCACGAAGTGTTGTGAACAACTACAATGGCTGTTGTCCAGCAGTGCTCCTATTTTATTTACAACAATCCAATGCCTAAGAGATTGTGCCGAAGGTATTCCGAAGATATGCTGATGGATGTGCCCAAGCTATGCTGAATCTAATTTCGGCACAATGTGCTGAGTGGCTTACCCCTTGGGTTTAGTATTGGTGATAAATGATGATTCCCATGCGTTTAGATGTGAAGGTTTTCTGACGGTTTTGATGATTTTTGCACCTTTCCAGTCAATGTCATGGTCTAAGCTAATTATGTGTACTGCAACAGCTGATTCATTGGGTTTTGTTGTTGTCTACAGCATGTTTATGTTCTTTCAGGCGGACGTTTACTTTGCAGCGCGTTTGTCCGATATAGACCGAAGGACAGTCTTTGCAGGGAATTTGATAAACTCCAGACTGTTCATCCGGCGGAACCTTATCCTTCAGGTTACACAACAGGTCACGTAAAGTGCTGTCGCTCTTGTGTGCTACCTGAAGTCCTTGTCGCTTGAAAGTGGATTTGATTGGGTTTGTGATTTTGGGATAGAACGACAGACAGACTTTTTACTTCTTCTCCCACCGGTTCTAGTGTGGTTATATTTTGTCGGTGTTTCTTTCGTTTGTGTTTTCGGAGAATTTTGTTCACGAACTGCTTTTCGTATCCATTCACTTTAGTCGATGTGTAGACAGGGTTAATTACCCCATTTCCGGCCTATTAAGCACAAACCGCACTTAGTCTTCCTTAATCTAGCGCAGTTTAGCACCAAACGGAATGCTATTATTACTGATGGCTTCCAAATGTATTTACCTTTCCGTACGTACCGTAAGATTTGCTAAAGAGAAACCAATCGTTGAGATATTGTCAAAAGTCTAACACTGCTTCTTGACGCTAAACTCGGCCTACAGATTCTAAACTCGGCCTAACGCATTGAAACGCCATTGAAACGCCAATGAATTCACTTCGGCCTATCGAATGAAGATAAAACGTGATTCGGTCGGAGCGCTTCTTTTGTTTTTGGATGCAAACCTTCATATCACGCGTTCTCATTGACTTCGTTCCGTAGCGTATTAACTAAAGTATCGTACCAAACGCACAATTGACTTTTTTTTTTTTTTGTTAATTACTTTATTTGTACAGGCTCATTCGAATAAACTTTACAGAGCCAAGTTATCATTTTCTTTATACATTATAAATGTCTTAAATCTAAAATTAAAGGATTGGAACCGATTACTCGCGGTCTTCTCGAGGTTAGTGGATGACAATTGTTTGGATCGGGAGAGGGAAAAGGAGATTTGGAATATGATTTATGATTCAAAAATTTCACTATTTCTAAAACAAATACTTAATCCTATCGACGTTATATCAACTCTGTAATTATACAATTATTACAGAAACAAATCTACAAAAAAAAAATACACACACACATACAAAACACAAACTAAACACAAGGTTAATCAAACTTACAATCTATGGTTAATATTCTTCAAGAAAACATATATGAGTTGCATAAACTCCAGATCGCGTCTAGCCAAAATATCCCGAACTGGAACATTAGGTTGTCTACCTCGAGCCCGAAGGGAATCATACAACTCGGATCTGACTCCACGGTGCTCAGCACATGACCAAATAATGTGATCTGCGTCCTGGTAACCTTGTCCACATTCACAGAGATTACTGTCGCCCAGCTCAACACGGAACAAGTGAGCGTTTGGAGTGATTGGACATGAGGCGAGACATCATACGAATGAAGTCTCGACCCACATCCAACCCCTTGAACCAAGGACACTTCGACACCTTAGGGATGATTGAATATAACCATCGTCCCAAACTCCCTTCACTCCATTTATTTTGCCAGCTGGCGAGGGACTGTTGACGATAAATGAAGAAAAATTCGTCGTAGGCGATTTGTCGATCGTAAATATCGCCTTCCATAGCGCCCACCTTTGCAAGCGAGTCCGCCTTCTCATTGCCCGGAATCGAGCAATGAGATGGGACCCATGCAAAGGTGATGACAAAAGATCTTAAAGATAAAGCACTTAGAAGCTCTCGTATTTTCATGAGAAAATACGAGGAGTGCTTTACCGGCCTCATGGAGCGAATAGCCTCGACAGAACTGAGACTATCCGTAAAAATAAAATAATGATCTGGTGCAAGTGAGGCGATCGTTTCTAGCGTACAATGTATTGCCGCCAGCTCAGCAACATATACGGAACAAGGAGCTTGAAGCATTCGAGAGGCGCTATGAAATTCGTTATAAATACCAAAACCAGCGGACGCCTCTATTAGTGATCCATCTGTGAAGAACGATCTTGCGGAATCAACTTGGCCAAACTTTGCAGCGAAAATTGACGGAGCAATCATGGAACGATGATGCTCTGGGATTCCGCGAATCTCTTGCGTCATTGATAAATCAAAATGAACAGAACTGTCGTAGTCGGAGAAGCAAACACGATAGGGATTATGCTGCGAAGGGCTGACATCCTGTGTTATGTACACGTAGTACAATGACATAAAACGAGTTTGAGGGTTTAGCTCAAGAAGCTTCTCAAAGTTTGCAATCACCAGTGGGTTCATAATTTCACAACGGGTGAGGAGCCTGAGGGATAGTTCCGAAAACCGATCAGAGAGTGGCAACATGCCCGCTAACACTTCGAGACTCATCGTATGAGTCGAGTGCATGCATCCTAACGCGATACGAAGACAGCGATACTGGATCCGTTCCAGTTTGATGATGTGCGTTTTAGCCGCCGACTGGAAGCAAAAACTACCGTACTCTAAAACCGATAAAATCGTTGTCCGGTACAACGTTAGAAGATCTTGCGGATGGGCTCCCCACCACGTTCCGGTAATTGTTCGGAGAAAATTGATCCTTTGTTGGCATTTCCGCTTCAGATACACAATGTGGGATCTCCAGGTGCATTTTGAATCGAACCAGATCCCAAGATATTTGAAGGACATAGAATGAGTGATCGGTTTACCCAAAAGTTGAAGCTTTGGTTGTGCTGGGCTATGCTTCCTAGAAAAAACGACCAACTCAGTTTTCTCCGTGGAGAATTCGATACCTAGCTGGATAGCCCAAGTAGACAAATTGTCTAAGGTATCCTGTAAGGGTCCTTGCAGGTCGGCCTCTCTGGGTCCTGTCATAGACACTACTCCGTCATCTGCAGTTGTCTCAACGTGCAGTTGTCCCTTAGACAATTGTCAATTTCTCTGACGTAGAAATTATACAGAAGGGGGCTTAAACATGAGCCCTGGGGGAGACCCATGTAGCTAAATCGTGAAGCTGTAGAGTTTCCATGAGAAAAGCTCATATGTTTCTCTGACAGCAAATTGTACAAAAAGTTATTAATTAATGGAGAAAGGCCACAAGCGTGGAGTTTGTCTGAAAGGACTTCAACCGATACTGAATCAAAAGCCCCCTTAATATCCAAGAAGACAGAAGCCATTTGCTCTTTATTAGCAAAAGCCAACTGAATTTCAGTGGAAAGCAACGCGAGACAGTCGTTCGTTCCCTTGCCCCTACGGAAACCAAATTGAGTATCTGAGAGTAGGTGGTTCAACTCAACCCATTTGTCCAGACGAAAAAGGATCATTTTCTCCATCAATTTTCGAATGCACGATAACATCGCTATGGGACGATACGAATTGTGATCTGACGCGGGTTTTCCAGGCTTTTTAATGGCTATAACTCTCACCCGCCTCCAATCATCCGGAACAATATTGAGCTCCAGGAACTGACCAAACAAGTTCAACATGCGCCTCTTAGCGACGTCTGGGAGGTTCTTCAACAAGTTGAACTTGATTCTATCAGCCCCCGGAGCCGAATTGCCACACGAAAGGAGCGCGAGTGAGAGCTCCAGCATTGAAAAAGGCTGGCTGATCTCGTCTACCGAATTCGTCGTTTCGCGAGGAATCATCTGTGCCGGCACAGAATCAGGACATACTTTTCGCGCGAATCTGAGGATCCAATTATCGGAGTACTCCTCGCTCTCGTTGTTTGAAGACCGGTTACGCATCCTTCGCGCCGCATTCCAAAGCGTATTCATCGACGTTTCGCGCGATAATCCGTCCACGAATTGCCGCCAGTATCCGCGTTTCTTGGCTTTGATGAGGCTCTTGAGTTCGCGTTCAAGAGCCGAGTACGCTTCGAAATGTACGGGTGTTCCACGTTTCCGGAAAAGCTTAAACGCGTCGGACTTTTTACGATAAACCTCAGTGCATTGCTGGTCCCACCAAGGGGAAGGAGGTTTCCTACGGAAAGACGTTACTGGAACCGGCCGAGTTTGAGCTTGAAGCGCGCTGTCCAAGATCAGATTGGAGAGGAAGTTATATTCCTCCAACGGTGGAAACCCTTCTACCGACGTTAGGGCATCTTCTATCACATTCTTGAACTTTGTCCAATCGATATTACGGGTAAGATCGTACGCGACGTTAACGGGTTCCGACGGATTGAACCCACTGGCAACTGAAACTTTGATCGCCAAGTGATCACTACCGTGGGGATCTTGGATCACATTCCACGTGCAATCCAACGATAATGAGTTAGAGCAAAGTGTGATGTCTAATCTACTTCCATTCGAGGATGGGCCAGCCAAACGTGTTACTTCTCCATTGTTAAGAATTGTCATATTAAAGCTGTCGCAGAGGTCATATATCAAAGTAGAACGGTTGTCATCATACAGTTCCCCCCAGCCTGTACCGTGGGAATTCAAATCTCCCATAATCAACCGTGGAGCAGGAAGTACCGAACAGATATCTGAAAGTTGTTTGCGATTAACAACGGCTCTAGGAGGAATATAAACAGAAGCAATACAAAGGCTCTTACCTTTAATAATAGCCTGACATGCAACAACTTCAATACCTGGAAATTGTGGAAGATTCACTCTATAGAAGGAATGGCACTTTTTGATCCCCAAAAGTACCCCTCCTCCACGCGAATCCTCACGATCCAGTCGAATAATATTAAAATCATAAAAAGGAAGATCGGTATCTGAAGAGAGCCAAGTTTCACAAACAGCAAATGCATCACAATCATTATTGTGAATTAAAAACTTAAAAGAATCTAATTTAGGAATGAGACTTCGACAATTCCACTGTAGAACAGTGATCAAATCCCCGACCTCGTTTGGAAAATTATCCATCGAAGGAAATGATTGCTGCAATGAGGGGCCACTTCAATGTCAATTGCTTCAAGAGGGTCTTCACAGAAGGAAGCATTGCCAGAACAATGCTTTTGAGAGGATCGGAAATATTGAGGTACTTGAGAATATCGACCACAATTTTATCAAATGAGAACAACCCGGATGAAGAAGGGGCTTTTGTTCTTAAAAATGGGCCATCAGGGGTTTTTGATGTCCCCGGGAGAGATGGAAAGTTCTGGTTATAGTCAGTTCGGCGGAAACCAGGAGGAGTTGAAACTTCCTTTTTTCCATCACTCCTTGATTTGGGCAAGCTGATTTGGGGTTCCTTATCTGCAACTTTTCGCGAACGGATGCGTTTTCGTTTCCGTGCAGAACCTTCCGGAAAACTGAAAGAAACTCCCTCCTCAGCCAAGTCAGAGTCAGACTCGTCATCAGACAAAACAGCAAAGGGATTTTTGTCGTTGGTTGATGGTGTGGCTGTTTTTAGCATTGCTGCAAAAGACTGCCTGGAACGCTCCTTAAGAGAGCGTTCTAGTTTCTCCCCGCGTTGTTTGTACGCCGGGCACGATGAGAGACCATGAGGAGTTCCCTTACAGTACACGCATTTTGGTGCAGTGACTGTGCAGGCGCCATCCTCGTGCTTCTCCCCGCATTTGGAACAGCGTGCCTTGCTGCCACAGTGAGAGGCCGTATGTCCCAACTGTTTGCAATTTTGGCAGTTCATGACCCGAGGAACAAACAAACGCACAGGTAGCCGAAGTTTTCCCAACTCGATGTAGTGAGGAAGGGCTGAACCAGAAAAGGTCACCCGAAACGAGTCTGTGGGGGTAAAGCTCTTTTTACCCTCGCTGAAAGATACTGAGTTCAGCTTCTGGACTTCCAGTATCTCAACCGTGGGAAGCAAGGGGTTCTTGAAACGGCCAACCGCTTGCTTCGCCAAGATCTCGGGGGTCAGACTCGCTTCGGTGACCACACCTTCGATCTCCACATTACGAGCTGGGATGTACACTCTATACTCGAGTGTAAAGAGCTGGGAGGCAGCAATCTCGTTAGCTTGTTTCAGGTTAGAGACGACAACGCGAAGTTTATTGTACCTCACCTTCGAGATTTCGGTCACGGCCGAGAACCGCTTCGTCAGATCATTAGTAATTTGCATTACATTCAAAGGTTTCTTTTTGGGCTGAAAGTAAACAACCCATGGGCCAGTCGAGTCTTCTGGGTAGGCTCGCGATCGGGGGCTTATCTGTCCCTGTCCATTACCAGACTGAGATGACGAACCAGGGATGGCATCATCTGATTTCTGGGATGACTGACGTTTTCGACCCTTCTTGCTATCGCGTGGAAAAGAAGTGTCATCTTCCGACAAAACGTCCATTTCGTCTTCCGACAAAATGTCCATTTTGCCGTACTAGTGGGAGCGAAAAACGCTCTACCACTGCAACGATAGTTACTCGGACACAATACACGAGAAAAAAATACAAACACAGAAACACAAACTTAAAATTTAACTGATGGGAGAAAGAAAGAAACAAGAACAAAAACTTATCTGATAATCCTATACTACTACCACCGAGCGTTTACACAGCAGCAGCGGAGCGACGCGCAGCTTTGATGATCTTCGATCCGCGTGTGCGGGCGGTCTTCGTTGGTGTGTGCTTGTATGAAGCTCGGCACTCAGCTGAACACACGACCACACGAGATGGATGAGCGGTTTGAATGTGGAGGCAGATGCTGACACTCGATGACGATGATCCGTGTGCACAGGTATGCGTGACCACGCACCGATGGTGCGCAAAATGGTTGGCGAATTGGCAATCGCAAAAACAATTTTCCTTCCGATGATGCCGAAAACACACTTTCTTCTCAGAAAAAAACTCACTTTTTGATAAATTTATCGGGAATTATGCCAGGAATCACTAAGCGAGAAAAAACTGATTATTTACGTCAGATAATAGCGAGAAAACTTCCAAATTAACGGAGCGCGAAACAAGTCGACCGTACTTCTTGCTAGGACGCGGTGAGATGACACAATTGACTTGTTAACTCTGAAATCAAGGATTTATTTGAAGTTTTCTGCTCGATATGGGTACGTTGTAAAGACGGTGTGGCATGGAGTGAACAGCGGCTTGCTTTTGAGCGCCAAAGTGGTTGGAATCGGAAGTAATGTAACGATCGGTGGACGTCGGTTTGAGATAAATACCGAAATTCAGGGTGTCGTCTTCCTTTCTGGTAATCATGAGATCCAAAAAGGGCAATTTCCGATCCACTTCTTTTTCTACCGTGAATTTTATTGAATTGTGCCGGGAGTTAAGCAGGTTGAGGGTTTGTTCTAGGTAACGTTCTTTAACTGGTGCAAAAACATGGTCTACATAGCGCCTCCACACACGTGGAAAAAAAACTTTTGTTTTTCAGCATCGACTTCAAAGTCACTCATGAAGACGTTTGCCAGGAGAGGCGAAAGTTTGCTGCCCATGCTTACACCAAACGTTTACTCTTAAATTTTTCCTCTAAAAGTGAAAAAAAAATCTGGTCCATGCATACCTCAGCCACAAGCAGATAAGCCTCCTCAATGTGATTGTGTGGCACTCGACGACATTCCAGATGTGATGTGATGTTCCAGACGCAGGGTACTTAAAGCATCGATGATTGGTACGCTTGGGAATAGTGCTGCAACATCAAACGATACTAATACCTCACCTCGTTTCAACTTGAACCCTTCTAGCTACTCAACCAGATCTACCGAATGTTTAACGCTTTTTCCACTCGTTACGGGGTAGTTTTCATTTCATCCACTAACCAAGCTGCCATTTTCTCGGTGGGTGTGCGGATATTTGACGAAATGGGTCTCATTCCAGCCGGATATTTGTGGTTCTTGAGTGTACAGTATAGCGATGCCACCATCGGGTTGGGGACGTTGAACTTTATGACAAACTTATCTTCTCTTATCAGACGCGCTACATTGTGCCGTGCAAGTTTGCTTCCTCGATCAATGCATTGAGAGGATCTTTAGACTTGCCATTCTTGAATTTGCATTCTTCGTACGGGCCGGAGCTTATCATATCACGGACACGTGAGTCACAGTCCTCCCTGTCCATGATCACCACGGCGTTTCCCTTATCCGGTCGAGATGATACAAAGAATTAAAAAAAATAAAAACAAATGTGATAATGACAGCATTGGACCAAGAATATCCTCAGCTACATTTTACTTTTGTCAGATTTGGCAAATGTTAGAAACAGCAAGAGAAAAAAACCAATCGTGTTACCACAATACACAAGAAACAATGCTAAATACTAAACAAACTTTAAATTAATTTTTCTCGAAATCAGTAAACAGTTACTTCGCCCGGACCATTTGAGCAGTTCAAAACTAGACCTTCTCCGAACTTTGCATAATCGTTTGTTATCGGCAACAAATCACATGTTTGCTAAAATGCGGCCTTTTTAGATCTTAAAAATTGTTCAAAATAGCGTTTTTTAAATAAATTGAAAAAATTGTTTAAGAAAAAAATATTGTATTAATTAACTAATCATGTTTTTATTACCTTACCTAGGATTTACCTAGTTGGAGATGCTTAACGTCAAATATCAAACTTAATGTGGACATTTTATACGATCGATGAGGAGATTAAATAATATAGTTGTTGCTTCCGTTATAGTACGAAAAATTGTAGTGGAAATGGCTCTAATGTTGGCCAATGGATCTAAGATTGGACCCATCGCTAAAAATCTGCTATTTATCAATTTTATCTAGATGAACGCGTCATTGGAACGGTACTAATGGATATTTTTGGTCACTATTAAAAATTTAGTCGATAACTGAATTTATGTATGTAGGGGCATTTAGGCCGACATTACATTCATTTCCCCTATATAGAAAGTAGAAAGCGAGCAAAGGACAATTTTGAGGAAGGTACGAATCGGGTTGATCATCCACTTTACAAAACTCATCCGTTGATGAGGGCTGGTGAGGTGTTCCACCACTGACCCCCAAATTGCTCAATCAATGGTACAATTTGGATATTTTGCGTCTTAAACAGAAAAGGGACAAATGGTGTAAAAATTTATACAGATCAAATAATGACAATCATTTCAAAAGGTACACAATCACACGTAATAAGTATTCACAATTGATAAAGAAAACTCGTTGTAAGTATGTTCAAAGGAAGATTGAACAACATCAAAACAACAGCAAAGAGTTATGGAAACATTTTAAATCTTTATTAAAACCTAGTACCTGCAAACTGCGGTCCAAAACTTCAAATGGCACATTAGAACAGCCCTTATTAATGAATCAGACCTTATTAATGAATCATTGCAGACTGGACATGTGCCAAAAATTTTGAAGGAATCCTTAGTGGTTCCTATTCAAAAAGTTGCGGGAACGATTAAATCCGAAGAGTTTCGTCCTATTAGAGAAAATTTTAGAAATTGTTCTTAAAGGCCAGCTGTTGGAATATTTAAATAGTAATAGTTTGTTGATACCAGAGCAATTGGGATATCGAGAAGGTCATTCTTGTGAAACCGCGTTGACTTTGGTATAAGCGAAGTGGAAAAATAACTTGTAGTGTGAAGATACAATTGTTGCTGTTTTTTGGGATCTAAAACGCGCTTTTGAAACAATTTTGAGGCCCTTATTGTTAAGATCAATCAAGCGCTTTGGAATTACGAGTATTGCATATAAATGGTTTGAAAGCTATTTGTCTGACATAACTCAACGGACTGTTTTTAATGATTCTGTTTCCAGTCCCGTGGGGAATAACCTTGGAGTGCCCCAGGGAAGTGTATTGGGGCTCCTGTTATTTATTATGTATATTAATGACGTGCGACGTGTTTTACGATTTTGCGGGATTAATCTTTTTGCAGATGATACTGTGTTATTCATTGCAGCTAAGGATTTAGCTGATGCCGTTTTACACTTGAATGAAGATTTGCGTTCTCTAAGTAGATGGTTGAAGTATAAGAAGTTGAAATTGAATACAAGTAAAACTAAATTTATAGTAATTTTGAGTAGATGAGAACGTAGCGGCACCGGTGGCTATCTTAACTGAAAAACGATTTAACTATTGTCAGTAAAATTCAGCTTTACAAATCAATCATCTCTCCTCATCTTGACTTTTGCCCTTCCATTTTATTTCTGGCCAATGAAACACAAATATCACGATTACAGTGGTTGCAGGATAAAAAACTACGTTTGATTTTGAGATGTAATAGATTCACTTCCTTAACTTTGATTCTAGACGCCTTACAATGGTTGTCGGTGAAGCAAAGAATTGTATATTTGACTATGGTGTTCATTTTTAAAGTAGTTAACGGTCAGCTGCCTCGATATTTGTGTGATGGAATTGAAAGAGGAAGTGACTTTCATAGATATAATACTAGAAACGCGGTTGAAATAAGAACTCCACATTTCTTGACTGGTGCTTCACAAAATTCATTATATTTTAAAGGATTAAATATTTTCAATTCGATGCCTGAACATATCAAACGTTCAGCAACACTTACAGAATTCAAAAGACTTTGCATTTCAAACGTTAAAAGTGTTTTTTGAACAGTTAGCTAGTGATTTTTTTTTTTTATAAATTGACAACTTATGTATATTGACGAAGATTGCATCAGATTGCGGGGTTGCCGGCTTGTCCGGATAGGAAACAGTTATCGCAATCAAAATTTCCATAGGAATATTGCCTTAAATTACCCATCAAGATTTTCCCGTCGAATCCCCGTGTTTTTCTTGCAAACTGCATTGTCGTTTCATTAGCCTGCATTGAAATTCACTCACGTCCTGTTTTCATATTAATACTGACCACAAAAGCATAACTGTCCCATCTCTGCTTGATTTCCTATTCAATTAGGACAGTCATGCTTTCATGGACAGCATCGGTCCCAGCCTGAAAATAAGACCCACCCTCCACTTTCCAGCCACCCTCGTCAAGTAAAGTTCGCAAGAGCTCCCGGGCATCGCCCGGAGTACCGGGAAATGTTAATTACATCTGCTACTTATATGTCGTCTACACCCGAACGTAAACAGTAATTTATATCACTCTACTTAACAGTTAATTAAAAGGCTTAGACTTCCCCGTTCGTCCCAGACTCAACAACTTTAAAGAAGAGCTCTCAGTAGACGCAAAAAACCGCCCCCTTCGGCATAGAAAATTCCATCACGAAGACGAGTGATGGTGTATACGAGTCGTGAACGCTCGTTGTTTCGCCGCCGTTGCCTGCACACCGAATGACGTGCGAGCTAATGCTTTGATTAAGACCATACAGAATACTGAACACACTGGCGGCATCCACGCAATATCAACGGTGATTGACGCAAGACGGTTCGTTGACTGTTTTCTCAGGATTTATTCCAGCGGGGTCTTTGCCTGTCAACAGCAGAGCCACTCCACACACGCGCACACACCCAAGAATCCTTGTTTTTTTAGTATTGTCTGCTCCAATCTAGGACATTGAGTAGCTTGGCAAGAAACACCCACTCCCGTCATTCCTCAGCAGTTGAATTTGCCAACTTGTACCGCACGGTGTAAATGCGGCCGATTTACATCGAAGCACCAACTGAAAGCAAGACAATCGCAGCATAAATTTCCACGCTAGTTCTGTTGTACAAGCATTTTATGTGTTCAACCCTCGATTGCGAACCATTGCGAAACCACTCGTCCTCTCTTAAAGCTCTTTCTCCATACCTTCTTTCGCAGGGTTTTTTTTCTTTTAAAGAAAGCGAAGATGCCCACTGACTGGAAGGGTGGAAATCAGCACGAAGGGATGAGCTGTTGCTTTTCCGGTTTTCCAGCTGTGCAAAAGTGTCACGTAGAGAGGGAGAGCTCTTAGCTTTCCCGGAAAAGTACAACGGAATTCAGACATGTGCCTTCGGAGCCGGAGTCGATGTCGTTCCGGTTCGCTGGGAGGGAAAAGAACGAAAAGTCGTTGGCACCATTCGTTGCGGGATGTGACTCCGGCGAAAAAGGATCTGAGCTGAAAGCGAACGCGCGTGTTCGGGACCAAGGAGTGAGATAAAACAAAGACACGAAATCCGGTGGTGCTTTCTTCGCCGGAGGGGGGGGGGGGGAGAGAGAAGGGACTTTTTATGATCTCGCCGAAGGAATCTACACCGAATGGTGGATGTGTCGAAACCCGAAGTGATAGAGAAATACGAGTTCGAATAAATTCGTTGGACCTGTTAAATCGAAAGTCCTGAAAATGGATTTCCAACCATGTATCACCAGTGTGTCCCATTCTCACACCCACTTGGCCGTGCACGTGCGTGGTGTTCACTCGCTCACAGGTGTGTATGTATGCGGTGAGCATCGGCAGACAGGATATATCTGGATGAAAAAGCACAACGCAAACAACGGGGGGAGAGTGATCGGAAATGGAGAAAAAGCAACGATACGTGCAATGATGCGTGTCACATATCCTATTGGTTTCAATCTGCTTTTTTTGTGTCCGCTGTCGTCACTGCGCCGCACCGATCGTCGTCGTTTTTGTGCCTCCTTTCGGATATCTAACGCATCACGTCACCTTTTCCGTGAATCCTGACTTCCGCTCAGCCGTAACCGACGACGTGGCACATGGAAAATGGCTGATTGGGAGGCGGTGGTGGTGGTGCGAGGGGGTGGTGGAGTTGAGTTGGATAGCTAGAGTAAAATGGAAAAAGTGGTTCCGGTGTAGATTCACGATATCGTGCTGGAAGAAGCCAAATGGGTACGGGTTTGTTCTTGGTAAAATGAAGATTTAATATGGGGGGCAGAAGTTGTTTCGACGTTGGTTGCAAAGGGAGCATACATTAAGTACGTTTCAGGAATGGCAGGGAAAATCGATCTTTCTCTCCACCCTTGTGTCGATTTTTTGATTTTTTTTTTATGTATTAATTGTCGCACATTTCTAAACTCCCCCTTCCCCACTTAGAGCTTGACGTAATGGATCAGCCCTACTGCAACTGACCCCAAACTTTTGGTCGCTGATCAAAACATGATCACAACATTTAAAATTAACTACAATACATTACAGTTACGTAAATTACATTTAAAAGATTCACAGCTAACATTAAAGTCAAACAAATGGGTTAACAGAGTTAAAAATATTACACATTGCACAAATTGGTTCGTTTTGACCGTAAACTGTCCGATAAAAAGAAAGACGAATGAAGACCGTAGAGCAAAGAACTCTTGAGGTCACGTTCACATTTAACTTTGCTAAAATGTTAGGGGTGTCAATTGTTCGGCAGAATCGATTCCCAACAAATACAGCACGCATAAAATCTCTCCTTTTTGCCAGTGTATTCATATGGAGGAAGAACCACCGTACATAAATAATGATACAATTTGAAAGGGACCGGTACTAATCACAAATTGCGTCCCCATGGTAACTGAAATAAACACGAGTGCTCACCGGCTGGGTCAACCGTGATTACTGTTCGTCATGTTAATTTGAACTACTGTGCAAATTTTCAGCAAAATCGGTGATAATTTAGAGGTGCTTCAGGTGGTAATTTACGGCTTATCATATTTGTATCTCGAGACTGAAACAACGAAAACTGCTGTAACAACTACGGAAAACTTTGAGATTTGGGCGTAATTGCTTTTGTAAACAAACAAGTCAATCGCCGATTTCTCACGAATAAAAGCTCAAAGTAGGAAAAACATCAAACTTACATGAAAAATATTGAGAAAATTCTGGCGAAAATTTAAAAAAATTTTCGGTAAAAATCGGATGACATGTTCAGAGGAAGCCAGAAAAGATTCTGAAATCGTAAACAAATTCCAGTAGTAGCCATTTCCAGGGGAAGCCAGCTCAGAAAAACTTTCCTATAGAAGTCGGAAAAAATCTACGGATAATGGTTCATGGAGAAACTTCCAGAGGAAGATGAAAGACACTTCTGGGATAATAATGTTGATACATTCGGTAGAAGTTTTTATTGAAGCGCTGGAAGAAACTTCTGGATATAGTCGGAAGCCAGAGGACTGACGAAACAGTCGAAATAAACTTCAAGGAAAATTTGGGTACACATTTCGGAAGCAAGAGATTTTTTGGAGAGGTTAGTAAAACATTACCTAATGTTCCTTACGGGTTCTAAGATTCAACTGAAGAACCCTGAAGACCCCGCAATGTTCCTGACGTGTTCATCCTCGAAGTAGTTGGACCTTTTCTGATTATAATGAAACTACCAGAAAATCTCTTAGCTTCTTTGAAGGTCTCTGGAATTTCTTGAAGATTTCAGAACTTCTGTCACAATTGTTTTGAAATTAATGGAACATCAAAATTGAACCAAAATTGTCATGAACCTCTCGGAATTGCGTTAAAGATTTCGAAAAAAAAACCCTTAGTTTTTCATAGCTCCTTTAAAATATCAGATTTTTTATTGAAATTATTTGATCCGTTCTGATGTGCTCATAGCTTCCCTAAAACTTTTTTAATTCTCCTGAAACAACTGGAATTGTTCCAAAAACTATTAAATTTCCCTGAAGTGCGTTCGACTTGATAAGTTTCCAAATTATTTGTGGTTCATTTGAGTCCTCTGAACGTTCTCGAAATTCCTGGGTTCTGGAATGTCAACTGAATTTTATGAATATGTTTTTAATTTATTATACCCTTATAGATGTGTAAACTTTTTTCTTTTCTTGATTTGTTTTCCGTCGATCTTGTTTTCCGAGCTAAGCACCAACGCTACTGACGCCAGGAAGGCAGCTCCCACACCTGGAACCTACCTATCGACCCATCAACTCATGAACCGGGGACCAACGGCCAACGGAGAAATGTTATGCCTCAGAACATCCCGGCGGCGCTGACTGGCATTGAACTCAGGCCTGCTGGGATGAGAGGCAATCACGTTTACCACTACACCACCGGTGCCGCTATCTTTAAACATACCCTAAATTCTAGACTCTTCTGAAGTGTCAGATCTTAAAAGTTCCAGTAACTTTCTTGAAGCTAATGGAACTGTAATAACACTCTGGAAGCATCCCTGAAATCCCGGCGAAGTTGAACAACGAACTGGTGAGAGAAGACGGAAGGACCTTTCTAGCGAAACCAGAATAAGAAACTGCTACGGGAATTTAAAATAAACTCCAGGAAGATAAAAGATGAACCGATGAAAGATTACCGATTCCCAGGATTTACCGAAATGAGTCATCAGCTGTTGCTCGATTGCTGGGTAGCCAAGAAAGGTAAGGAAACCTAAATATTAGTCGAAAGAGTATCACGCGGAAGTCATTTTTATTTACGAATATGTTTATAAGCAGGCTTAAAATTCGAAAAGGTAAAGTATCTCACAATAGTTTCTTCTGACCGTTCAACGCGAGCGTTTTGATTATTTAAAAAATCGGTACAAATCGGTATAAAATCTCAAAAATCGGTATTCTCAGAAACCTTATCTGTATATCGGTATCAAGATCAAAAATCGGTTTAAATACCGAAAAATCGGTATATCTGAGTCCAACTTCTCTCTCCTAGATATTAAATCAGCGTTGTCAGATATACCGATTTACCGGTATTTATACCGATTTCCGAACTAGATACCGATATACAGATAAGATTCCTCAGAATACCGATTTTTGAGGTTTTATGCCGATTTATACCAATTTTATTAAATAATCAAAATGATTATTGCCTGCCCGCGCTCGAATTTCAGAGAAAATGTTTGTAAGAGACTTGTGTCTTTTTAAATTTCTCAAATTTTTTAAGCCCTAAAAATAAAAAAAAAATAAAAATCATCTTTAAAATGTGTTATGGATACTCTTTCGATTAATGTTTCGATTACCTCACCGTTTTTAGTTGATACCGAATCACCGATTGAGGCTACAGTCCCAAAAAAGGCCAAGCGCCTGAATGGAGCTGCTAAAAAGAGGCTCAAATACTTGGTAGCTCATGGTCATTCCTATGATGATGCTCGTGTATTGGCTGAGAAGCCTTTCAAAGCACCGTTTTCGGATCCTAACAAGCGTCGCAGAAATGCAGAGCTAAGCGAATCCAATTGTAGTGATACCAATCCACCTAAAAGGATTGCTCTAAACGCTGATAGAAGAAATGCAAAGTCCTCGGTTCAGTCTCGGCTGGAGAAAGCCAGACAACAAGGTAATGGAGAATCGTCAAACATAAAGGAGCCAACAAGTAACAATGGCTCCCCAAAACCGTCTTACAGTGAGGCATTAAACTTTGTTAGGATTGAAATTCTGCCCGATGGCTATCCAAGCATTGAGTTAACCACACAACAATTAGTTGCCACCCAAAAGGCAATCTTAACAAAAGTAGCTGGACAAAGGAAGGAAAGAATAAAACCAAAGTTCGGAAGCTGCCTGTTCCGGTCGGGTCACATGATTATCATCTGTAAGAATCACGACACGGCCAAGTGGTTAAAGGCTACAATTCACAGTATTAAGCCATGGGAAGAAGCTCGTCTCATTGCAGTCGATGAAAAAGATATTCCTCGGCCTGAAATACTACTTGGCTTCTTTCCACGCAGTGTTGAGGACACAAATGAGGACATCCTTGCATATGTGGAAAGTCAAAATGAAGGGTTAATGGTTGATTCCTGGAGAATTATTAAGAGATACACGGTCAAACAGCATCACGTGGAGCTTGTCTTCACTGTTGATGCTGTTTCTATGAAGACTCTGGAAGACTGCAAATTTACTGTGGATTACAAATTTGGAAAAAAGCCTCCACGAAATCAGATGATACAAGAGATAAACAAGGTCTCAAAGAGGAAAAACCTGATGACAATAAGGGTAAGGGCAATGCAGAACAGTCCTGTTCAAGTTCTACAATCTGTGTAAATACTGAGGACGCTGAGATGCGTGATACTAACCAACAAAGAACAGAAGCTAGCGGTGAAAGCTGCAATGCTTCTGCAGATGTTGAGTTTAGTTTGCACAACGCTGATCAGTGCCCTCCTGGAACTAGTGGAGCAACACATAATGAAAATTCTGTGTTGCCCACGTCTTGCTTCAATTTCATGGATCCTCTGGGTATTTTTTTTTTTTCCTTTGGTTTGTTATTTCCGTCGATCTTGTTTTCCGTGCTGAGCACCAATGCTACCGACGTGCCAGGAAGGCAGCTCCCACACCTGGACCCTACCTATCGACCCATCAACTCATGAACCGGGGACCAACGGCTTTACTTCCCATCCGAAGAAGGCGTGATCAGAGATGTTATGCCTCAGAACATCCCGGCGGCGCCGACTGGGATTGAACCCAGGCCTGCTGGAGTGAGAGGTAATCACGCTTACCACTACACCACCGGCGCCGTTAGTGGACTTATTTGAAACTCTTTTAAAATGCTCAGATGTCCAATAAGATCTCCATCAAAGAAATTCATGAACCGTTTGAGCCTCAGAGCACTTTTCATTGCATCCATTTGAATAAATTGATGTAAAGGAAGAATATTGAGTAGAGCATCTAATGCCTTCGAAGGAGTACTACGCATTGCTCCAGTAATGGAAAGAGTAGCAAGTCTTTGTAACTTGTTCAATTTAACTTGTGCCGTTTGTTGTCTGGTTTTCGGCCACCAGATTAGTGTTGCATAAGTGATTCTAGGTTTAACAATAGCCGAGTAAATCCAATGTATCATCTTCGGCTTTAGACCCCATTTTTTACCAAATGATCTTTTACAGACCCAAAAAGCATTTGTTGTTTATTTCTATTTGTTGTTTCATATGTCTATTCCAGCAGAGTTTACTATCTAGGATTACTCCCAAATACTTAACTTCTGACGACAGTGATAATTTAACATCTCCTAGTTTAAGATCAGTGGTAGAGACTATACGTCTTTTGGTAAAGGATACAATTGATGTTTTCGTAGGATTTATGTTCAGTCCTTCTTGTGTGCACCATGATACCACCAAATACAATTTTATCAAATTTTCCGCGAACTATAATAACAATGTCGTCAGCAAATCCGATTACTTCAAATCCTTGATGCTTTAACTTTAAAAGAAGATCATCAACTACCAGAGACCACAGAATTGGAGAAAGAACTCCTCCTTGAGGACAGCCTTTTACAGCTGTTACTTTTACTAGTGCATCTCCAAGATTAGCTGATATTTCTCTTTTGGATAGCATCTCCACAATCCATTTAATTATGTTTTCATTAAAGCCACGATTTCTCATGGCGTTTATCATTGACGAAAAAGACGCATTGTCAAATGCACCTTCAATATCCAGAAACGCTGCTAATAGAATTTCCTTTGTTGTGAAGGTTTTTTTCTATTTTAGTAACTAGCATATGAAGAGCTGTTATGGTGAATTTGCTTGACTGATAGGCGAATTGGGCTCTACATAGTGGGTTACCATGAAGAACATCTGATTTGACATATTCATCTATAAGTTTTTTCTATTAACTTCAAAAATATTGATGAAAGAAAGACTTATTGGTCTAAATGATTCCGGTGAAGTTTTGTCTTTTTTGTTTGCCTTAGGTATGGATACCACCTGGACTTGCCCCCATATTTTTGGTATGTACCCTAGAAAAAAGCTCGATTTGAAGAGCTTGATTAAAATAGGAATTATTAAAGTTTTGCACTTTTGGATATGTGCTGGAAAAAATTCATCTACATCTGAGGATTTGAATGGGCTGAAAGAGTCTATTGCCCATTAAATTCTAGAGTCTGTAAATAGAATGTTTGCTAGATTGACAGCCTCCTTGTTGAACATTACTAGTTCACAAGAGTTATTCATTCTAGTAGTACCATTTTGTTCTTCACATCTTAGAGATGTATCTTGTATGCAGTCAATAGTAGGACTAGACCCTGGAAAATGAGAATGCATCATCATTTCCAAAGTTTCTGTTGCATTTATAATAAAAGAGCCATCAGCTTTTTTAAGAGCTCCCAGGCTGTTAGAATGGTCCTTTGAGAGAACTTTATGAAGCCTTGCAGTTTCAGGAGAGCTTTCTATGTTTTCACACATGTGCCTCCAGTCTTTTCGCTCATTTTGACTCTGAAGACTGAAGCCGATCCCGGTTTTCTTCCAGCTCCTTTGCCGTGGTCCAACGTCAACCGCTCCTGGAACCGCTTCAACACTCTGGAGAAGGTTGAATGGTGAATGTTCAACATTTCTACCAACTGCCGGTGCGACAGGTCAGGAAATTCCAGGTGTTTGAAAAGAATGTGTTCTCTCAACTCGCGTTGGTTCACCTCCATTTTCGTTGAATCGAAAAACACGACTTCGAGTTTGACAGCATGTACACAATACACATCAATGAGAAAGTGTGCAAAATTTGGTTGATTTTTACCCAATGGTAAAAAATTTATGCCCTGTTGAATGTGTCGCAATAATTTCGTGTTCGCGCTTTACGTCTTTGTCGACTATACTGGGGTGCAAATCAAAAAATATGTGTGGTGAAATAGTGTTAGCGTTCGATGTAACTTTGTCATTTATAAATGAAAATAAAATCCAAATACGCCAAACGATAGGACATTACATTAAACATCTGCCGAAATAAATATTTTTTTTTTCAATATTCCACAAAAACATTTGAAAACTGTACAAATGATAGTGTTCTCTGTTTTCATGAAATAAACGATTTTCCCTAACCCAGTCGTACTAATCGAGTACCATTTGGTTGTACATCGTTCCGCTTGAACCTGAAAAGATATAAAACAGCGCAGCTGTCATGCCTTTGCTCATTACTGCTTCGGACGGCGTGGCACTTGGTCCTGCAGCAAGCAGGAGCAAGTCAGCGGATTAAGGTGGATCATGGCTGTAGTAGATAGAGTTAGAGTTGAACAAATAATGAGTAGAATCGAGTGAGCGTGAAGCATGATAGTCCGTATGTAAACGGAATCTCATTGGTTAGAGAATTTTGATAGGTTAGCAGGTATAAATATGAAGTACCTAAGCTCGTTGAAGTCATTCTTGTAACGAATTTTGGAGGTGACGGACCACCACCAGCAGCAGAAACAGCAGCAACAGAAACAGCAGCAACAGAAACAGCAGCAGCAGCAAAAACAGCAGCAAAAGAAAAAGCAGCAACAGAAACAGCAGCAGCAGCATAAACAAATGACCCGTGGGAGCTGCATCGCTAATTCGTGTAGCCGTGACCAAGGTTGGAAACCTCGGTCCGGTCACGACAATGGCGTGACCACCTATCACAATGAGGAAATGATGAACTTGGTAAAGTTATACATTCAAAAAATCCTCCTACGCCTTAAACGACAACCTGAAAAAGACATGGACTTATCACTTTATTCCGGGAAATAAATTATAAGCAGACTACAATTATTAGTAAAAGCAAAAATTCCGTTAATTTTTAGCCCACTTACCATAGAGCCAAAACTTTCAAATTTGAGAAAAATTTTGCTTAAAAAAGGCATGCATTCTATTCTGTTGGTAAATTACCAACAACTGACTGTAAAACATATCTGGTACCTCTATATATGCAATTAGATTGACATCCGAAGTCCAGCCTTTTTTACATATTATGCACAAAAGATACTTTCTGCCCCGCTCCATTCATGAAAAACGGCGGGAAATCCTATCAGGTGCGGTTGCACATCGTTCTGCTAGAACCTGAAAAGATATAAAACAGCGCTGCTGTCGTGCATGTTTAATGCCTCTGCTCATTACCGCTTCGGACGGCGTGGCACTTGGTCCTGTAACAAACAGGACTAAGTCAGCGTCTACAGGTAGACGGCGTGATCACCTTTCACAGTTAGAAATGAGCCTTGGGTCCCGTTTCACTAAACCGAAACGCGGAAAAGTTACATGTGCCAAACCATTTCATGAGTTGATGGGTCGATAGGTAGGGTCCAGGTGAGGAAGTTGCCTCCCTGGCGTCGATAGCATGGAAAACAAATCAAGGAAAAAAAAAGAACCATAACCGAAACATTGAAATACTTGAAAAATTTAAGATAAAGTTTAATATAGTCAAAAAAGCATGACATACATCAATTTTGCGTGGTTCTACGTCATACTACGGTCGTGTATAGGACACAACCCTTCATTTTTTTTTTTGACTTCTATTGGAAGGTTTTTGCTAGGTCTTTCTGGCTTCTCCTGTAAATGGCTACTTCTGCAATTTATTTCCGATTTCCGAAACGGAACGGAAGGCAGGATTTTGTTCTGAATATTTCTTTAAATTTTCGCCAGAAGGTTCTCAATTTATGTCTTGGAAGTTTCGCGGATGATTTTCCGACTTCTCTCAGAACTTTCCTCAAATTTCCCCCAGGAGAGCTTCTTTCTACTTTCTCTGGATGTTGTTTTCAGCTTCCTCCAGAAGCTAATTCAAACATACCCTGGAATTTTCCGATCATATTCCACAAGATAAAAAAATTCGCTTTCAAAAACGGCAAAAAGTTTAAATTTATTCAAATAGTAAATATCGATAAATACTGATTTTTTAAAACCTTCGATACCGATAAGCTTTAAAACATTATGGTAACGCTGTATTAAATCTCTCTCGCTCTCGTTTGTCTCTTTCTCCTTCCAAATAAAAGGGATGCACTCCCGTTTTTGAGAGTAGCCCCAGTGTTTTTTGCACCACTCTGAGTTTTTAGTCGATCCCTGATTGTAATCCCATCTCCAACATCAACTTGGCGATTCCACCTTCATGGCCACCAGCATTCACTACAGCATCACTCGCAGCAACAAACAATATGAGGAGGACGACTTTTCAACACACAAAACTCAGCACATCACCGGCATCAACAACAAGCAACACAATTTGATTTTCGGTACGAAATTCAGTTAAGCTGGGTTTAGACAGGGCAAGTCAATTGATCAAGTCAGATGAATTCAACTGACTTGAACGTGAATTGAACGTGTAAACTATGCCATTCAACTGACTTGATCAACTCACTTGAATTGAAAAAAGTTGAACCAGGCTTAACTTTTCAAGCGAATTGGATTCAACTCAGTTGATCATTTGACTTGCCTAGTCTTAACCCAGCTTTATATATGCATTTGCCAGATGACAGCGTACGATAATTAACGAAAAAATGTGTTCAGTGCAGTGCAGTCGCACGCATAATTTTCTTTTTGAAATTCCATTGTTGCACATCCAAAAAATATGGTTTAATTTATCAATAAATGCATTTTTTCAGCAAGAAAAATCATTAAGCCATTTTGATCGGTCGTAGCTTTTCGTTATATTCTACTTACGATATCACCTTACATATAATTGATAGATGTTTGGAATAGATAATAAAATAATATCCAACGTTTTCCTGTTAAGATTACTTAAGTTAATTGAATAATATGCTAGTAATAGCTTTTTTACAATCGAGGAAAATTAAGAAATCGCCTTAAAACATATGTAAACTGTAAAAAATATTTCAAACACGGTTCATCACAATATTTCTAATGTTTAATATCAAAATATCAATTGATCATTACTTAACACGGCACCATGATCGGTAAAAGTCATGGTCATGAATAAATACTATTACTGTGTAATACTACAATGTGAAGTGTACAACAATTGGCAAATTACCCTTATTAAACTACTTTTTTTTTAACCTTTTTCCTACGTAAAAAGATCAACAATACTGATCTAATATTTAATTTTCTATCTCTTTTTCAGGTTGGTAATCCAATATATTGCTAGGAAAACTAGTCAGTTAAATCAAACTGCGTGAGTCATACGAGGTAAATAGGGAAATATTCAAATAATGTAAAATAAATCATTAACCTAACTGATAATCATTGTTGATTGCTTCGATCAAAACGACAAGAGAAATTAAGGATATTATTGAAAATTATCCTAAATCTACTTTGTTATACTATTATTTAATTTCTGGTCGCTGTTTCGAAAAAAGGATAATGGTCATCTAAAATATAAATAACCTAAGAGATGAACCAGCCCAAGGCTGAAAATCTCTCTAATAAAGCAAAAAAAAAAAATATATATAAATAACCCACAGCATTGGAACCCCTTCAATAAAATCCATTCAGGCCAGATTTATTAAAAATGCATTGTTCTACCTAAATTCCTCCTGCAGCCGAGCCGGAATATCAAATTGAACTCCATCCTGTATTTAGTCGTAACCCCCCGGGGAGGGTTAATTCACTGTAACAATGCGATCGAACGCATTCACCGATGTAGGTCAGCAGCAGCAGCAGCGTCCCCTTTCAATTGCGAGTGTGTGTATGTGTATGTGCGTTGTAAAATATTTTTCCCTTACATTCCACCGGTGTGGGCATCAAACAATACCTGCTGCTGTTGCCGCTGGGGACTGACTGGCCTGCGACCTGTCGTCTACCTGGGAGCTACCGCGGGCACAAACACAATCGCAATAATTTCCTTTGTGCATGCCAAGCACAAATAAAACCTGACGACGCCACCTTCCACCTTGCTCCGCGGCGACGTCACGTCCGTCGTTTTGGAAAATCGCGCATTTCTGGTGGTATGCTTGACTGAATGACGAACAAAACGGAAGCGTTGCAGGGGAGGCGCGCACCCGATAAGAATAGTAATAATATTGCAACACAATGGCTGTTGGTTTATCACATTGCCTAACTTGCAGGCGCCAGTCGTTCTACTTCACTTTCTCGTAGAAGAGTAGGTATTTTCGATCGTGCGTTGATTGAGAGCTTGTTCACGCTCATATTGTTGTTCGTAATAATGATTTCCTCGAACTCATAACGGGTGAATTGTCGACGAAAAACATACAAATTAAAAATTCCAATGCATATTCCTCGGGAATTTTCATTGCATACCGCGAAATGTTCTATTTACTTTATTGCTACGAATATGAAAACTTTCATCGTCTGGCCCAGTAGGTTGGCGACATCTGGAAACGACCCCGTCCCATAGGAAAAAGTTATGAATTTTACCAGTTTCTTCAAACCGTCGCGCCGTCAGAACCCGAGCAACACATGCGACATTCCTTTCCTTCGCTTTCAAGAAGTTCTATTATAATTAGCTCTAATTTCATTTAAATTAATTGTTACATAATGGCACATATTCATGCGTACGTACGTCGTTCTTGAATGCTCACGCGAGCGTGTATGAGTGTGGGAGAAGTGCTTGTTGAGTCCTCCTGTGGCGGTGGCGGGTGGAACTGAAAATTATTACAGACGACGACAACAACAGCCAGCAGCATTAGGTACCTAAGTATACACTCAGCAGGTTGACAACAGAAAGGAGCCTTCCCTTATTTCGGGACGACGACGTTGCGTGAGAGTGCGAGTGTGTTACATCGTTAATGGAAGTGGTTGGTTTTCTGAAAAGACGCGAGTTGGGTTGCGTTGGTTTGAATGAAAGGTGGATAACAGCGGATGGGGATGGTTGATAAAGGCGGCGGTGGCGGTGGCGGCGCCCCCGGTGGAAAAGGATGAGGGGGAGGTTGAAGTAGACCATAATCGTTTATGAAATATGGTAACATTTTGGGATAGCACAACGGTACATGTTTGCTTTGTTCCTTGATAGCTTTAATAAATGGGTTGTACTTTATGGGACGCGTCTGAAGTTGTAGATGAGAAGTGTGTTTTTGACTGCATTGGACATGCGTCCCGGAGGTTCAAAGGCTATACTTTATCTAACTATATGGTTTCTGAGCTAGACACCTATACTTATCATCGGGTCAATGACTCAATGTTTCAGTTATACGAAACCGTTTTTGTTAAAAGACAGGGCTCGTATAGACATGATTCATGAAGCGTTTTTCATAATTTGGTTAAATCTGGCTTTGTTAAATCCTTGGCCGCTACGAAATCGCTACTGCTCCTTTTTCGTCGTTCATTAATCTCTGTGTCTCAGGAATAATTCCTCGTATGTTTTTTTTATATATACATATTTGCACATTGGCTAGACAGTGTGAGTTATAGTCTTAAAGCTCGATTCAAAGTAAATGTTGACGCACGGTTTAATACACCACCGCGCCCCTGGTAGTTGGAACAAAAAACGTTTGACAGGCATTTGTTGATGTTTCATTGACGAAGAAATTGGTGAATTGGTCGATTGATCGACGCATCCCGAATTTACGGATCATGGAACTTGAGAAAAGAAAATTAATTGTGCACAAACATCTAGAGAACCCTTCGTGGTCTGCCTCAAAAATAGCAGAAGTGTTAAAATTCCCAAAGTCAACGGTGAGTCTTGTAATCAAACGTTACTAGGATACTCTGAGTGTGGATAGAGAACAGCGCATAGATCTATCATAAAAGTGGCACTAGGGACAAAGAGCTGAGGAGAAAGGTGTTGAGGTACGTGAAAAGCAACCCAGGTGCCTCCATACGTGATTTGAAAAAGAAATACGATTCCAACTTTTCCACCGTGCGTAACATCCTTTCAAGAGAAGGATATAAGTCTTTTTTGTGCCAGTAAAGATCCGAATTGCTCCCTGAAACAAAATTTAGTGACCAAAAAGCGAGCACGGTTACTATACGAACGAATTTTGACGAAATTTGATGGCTGTATTTGATTGGATGACGAACAATATGTCAAAATGAATTATAAACCAATCCCCGGACGAAAATTTTACCTGTCCACTGGTCGTGGGGATGTCCCTTCTAGGTATAAAATTGTTTTTGCTGATAAGTTTGCTCGGAAACCAATGGTTTGGCAAGGAATCTGCAGTTATGGCCTTAAAACCAGTGCTGTGCATTATCATAACGGTTATTGTCATCCTAACATTACCGTCACCTCTAAAAGATGACGGTCAACTAGCAAAAGGGTCGTGGAGCTTGGAACACTTTTACCTCACTAGACCATCTTCATAAAAGCCATCTATGACAGTTAGATTAAATTACAAGGAGAGAGTAGCAAAATCATTCGCTCACTGATCATCTCTGTTGAAAATTGTCATTGTGTACGATGCTTAATCAATCTGAAAACACGAGAATTTTACTGTAAAAACAAATATATTTTCAACGCGGTTACGTTTCGTGCGAAAAGTGAAGCGACAAATCTTAGATTTTTGAATTGCTCCAAAAAATTGCAAGGACCATCGTGGAACCAACAGCTGAACCTTCAACAAAATCAGCGCGAAACCGAACTTTTTGTCAGTGCGAACCTCAACCTGAGCTTGGTTTTAAAAGCAAACTAACAAACTGACGTTTGTCAGAAAATAAGCAGATACAATCTTGATACACGATACAGGTTGGAACTGAATAATAAACGAATTCGCTATTAATTTTAGCGATGATTTATTGAAATACACTGCGTTTCCTCACGGACTTCAAAGAAACGATTTGAAGATTTCTTTGTTGATGGATACCAATGGTTGCTTGGATTGTTGAATCCTCAAGTGTAGAAAATGTGTATTTATAATGAACCGTGCAATAATTCAATACCAACAATTGCAAAGGCCTCAACTCCATTTTGTAAACAAACCTTGCAAAGCCATTTTGTCGCGAACCGATGGCTCGAACGGCTGTCGGATGATCTTTCTCAAAGCACTGAGCGTTTGTATTTTTTACACATTGCGCAATGCTTAGAGCGCACGATACTCCAAATGGTAACACCGTCATGATGTACACGCTCGGATCTGCATTCCAGAAGAAGCACAGTCGAACATCTTGCCTCAGTAAAACCTGTAGATACATCTCCCGAATGTCCCCGCAAATTTCGATCTGGAACTCTCTAAATTGGACAAGAACTGCAAGTAGTGAAGTCAAGAGGTCAGGGCGTTTGAGTAACAGCAAATTGAGAGAAACGCCATAAGCGGGAGCAGCTGCGTCCGATACTAGGTACCATTCCTGAGACCGATGTGCGTTGAGTTCGTCCTCCGTTAGCTTTCGAACGTATCCTTTATCCACATATTCGCTCATCTTCGCCATCACAGTTTCCGAAAACTCTTTATCCCGCTGCATACGTCGGTCTAAACACTGCCAACTTCTAAAAGCCATCCCTTTGGTGCATGGAAAGCAGATATCATCGTACTTCCACAGGAGACCCGGTTCGTACCACCCTTCTTTTGGGATCGTCAGCTTCTCAAGCATCTCCATGGCACGTGGATCCTTCGTTGATCGCAGAATTTTCTCTGGTTTGACAACGCCAAGACTATCCTGCGTGAAGTAGTTTTTCATAGCAGCGTGCAGATTTTCGTCAGACTCGCGGTTGTATTCACACACTTTAATCGTGTGGATATTCATGTAGCTTAGCTGTTGCTGTGTTCGTGAACAACTCCCGTAAACTATCCATCCTAACCGTGTTTTGACTGCGATAGGTTCGTAAAGCTTTCCTTCTCGACTTTTCATAGCATGCCCAAGCGATGCATGGTCAAGATCAATCAGGATTCGAGTCGGACAGATGTTGCTGTAGGATTCTACAGGTAGTCCGACGTGGTGTTGATACCGTTGCAGCAGTTCTGAGTACACTAATGTCTGCGGCCGAAGTTGTAGGTTCTGAATCGTATGTACGTTGGGCATCCTGTGCGTCCTCGAGGCATTTCCGGTGGCCGATATTCCCACGTCTACCTTCTGCGATTCATTTTCCACTCTCTTGGTACCACCCGTCCATTTCAAGCACAGTGGCGTTCGAGGGCCTGATACTCCTAGCTCCTTTGCTAGGCTATCCTCCATCAACGTCAGCTCCGAACCGTCGTCTATAAATGCATATGTTCAGACAACCTTCGATGGACCATGGATCAGTACGAGAACAATTCGAAACAGCACTTCGCTAGTTTGAGCCTGATGGATGTTGCAACTTCCGGTAGTAGGTGCCTCTTGCTTTTCGTTATGCAACAATGGGTGATGTAAAAAATTGCAGCCTTGAATTTCACATGGTTTTTGCTGCCTACACGAACCATTATTGTGCTTCCGCAAGCATTTACGGCATAGTTTTGCCTCCCGTACAACTGCCCACTTCGCATCTATACTTTACTCAGAAAAACGTTTACACTTGGCGACTGTAATGCACTGTCCTTTGCATGAGATGCATTCTATGATTGGAGCAGACGATGATCCTTGAACAGCCCGTGTTTTGGCCGGTGTTGATCGGGATCGTTCTGCCTCTGCGTCAGAGTGGATATTTATAAACTCGTCGTTCTTCGCTCCACGTCCCTTTTGATCGCTGTATGAAGTTTGCATAGCTGCACTAGCGTCTTCCGCAATCGATTAAAGCCACTGACTGAAGTGTAAAAGATTTGGCGCTGGGTTGTTCCTAGAATACTTCGCCCAATCCAGCTTCATTCCAGGGGGAAGATGATCCACCAGCTTCAAAGCCGGATTATAGATGAAATCCTCGACTCCACATGCCCCTATCGTAGCTACCAAGTTTTCAACCGTCAATGCGAAGTTGACCAATGTGTCAAGTTTCTCCACTTGTGGCGATGGTAACGACCGAATCTTTCTAATGGATGCCTGAAAGATTGCTTCTGGTCTACCGTATAGCATTTTCAACGTAGAAATTTCACTGCGAGTAGTCGGCATCGAACGGCCTCTAAAGGCTTTCCCTTCAGACATTTCCGAAGTCGAAGCATGTTTTCTTCGTTAGAGAAGCCGCACATTTGCGTAGAAGAAGCGTACATTGAGAAGAACAGTGGCCAATCTTCAGGATTTCCGTAAAACTCTGGTAAATCCTTAGATACGGCCTGACGTGCAACCACCTGATTACGGCTTAGGATGCACACGTTCGCTTCGACATCACGAGGGTCTGGCTCCGGGTAGTGGAAGTTTTGGAATGTTGTATCTCCTTGCAGTGTTCGACTCCTCAATGCTGAAGTTTGTGTATACTGGTTTTCCGGCAGGAAGGTAGGTTCTAACCAGAACTGACCATTTGGAACTGTGGGTATCTGCCGTGAGCTCTGGACTCTTGGAACTGGAGCTGCCTGAGAGGCTTGCAATGATGGATGGAACTGGACTCCTGAAGCTGAAAACTGTCGTTTATCCTATGGTTGGTAGTTATGAGAAGCTGCCCAATGAGCTTGCGGTTGTTGAGCCTGGTTTCCTCCTAAAGCTGTCATTGATCGATGAATTTGAGGTCGATAGAATTGGTTTTCGAAAGCAGGCGGTGGAAGCGGTCGTATATGAAGTTCTGGAATCGGTGCTGGTGGCTGGCGGTGCTGATTATCTGAAATAACAGCTGGCAGCGGCTTGCGGAATGCATCCACTGGATAAGGTGCCGGTGGACGACGGAACAGGTCTGCTGTCACTGGAGGCTTCTGTATACGGCTTCTCGATCTTGAATCGACTTGAACTGGCTCTCGAGGTGTCGGCCGTTGATTAGGAACAAAGCCCTGTAGAGTTGATCGTGGTTCTGCCTGCTCTCCTATCGGTGCCTGTGGAACGACATGTTGCGTTTGATCATCGTACATATCTTCTTCAACAAGGCCGGAATCATAATCTTCACCACATTTCCGTATCTCTCAACCATCCTCGAATTTTCGAAATCTCCTCGGATCCAACGTCATCATCACTCACCACAGTTCCATCGTCGTCGTCATCTTCTTCGTCAATGATTCGGTATTTCTCGTGTAGGAACCTTTGCTCCAACTGCTTCTGCTCTTCCAGCTTCTGCAACAGTCGATCAACCTTGCGTTGTTTGCTTCGATTACTGCTTGCCTTTCCGCTGGACTTCGTTGATCTCATAACGTTGGGGGGTGGATCTACCGGATGAATCTGCTGGAGTATTGGTCTCTGCTGCACTAGATTACTTGCGCCGAAATACATGTGTGGATGACACTGTGGGCACATCCAGGAATAATTCGCTATGTCGCGACTTACTTCTACACAAGAAAAACCACCAAGATACCACTTGTCGCAACCATCACGCTGCGCCATTCTACTATTGTCACGTTCATTGCATAATTCACAATGACTGAACCGAGTAACCCGAACGTTTAGGTTCGGATCATAACGCGCGTTGGGTTTCGCGTAAGTGACAGCGTTCATCCACCGGACGGGAATGTCTACGACATGGGTACCAGTATGCATTTTGGGTTTGGTTCCCTTGGTTTGAGCCTTTTTAAGATTGACAACGTCAAAATTTACCTGAGAACTAGGAAGGGGAGGAACTCCTTTTACCGCAGCTGCATTGCGCCTTGCGCCTGCTACCGTTGGGCCCTTCGCTTCGCGTTCCGTGTTGGTCACGCATCGGTTGCCGAAATTTCCTTATCTGCTGCACCACCGATCATGCCAATAGCGAAAAGTTGGCTCACAGCACCCTTGGCAGAACTCAATTCTGACATGGAAAGGGTTGATGTTTTGCGTGACATTCTCGATGTTCTTAAAGAATTTTGTAAGATGTTGGGTGGTAGTTGAAAATATCCTATATTTCGTGAATATACCGTTCGGGTTATAGGTTTATTACAAAATTCCTGTGGGTGTCTGGACATATTAGTTATGAGGCTATGTTTAGATATATTAAGAATCATTACTTTAGTGTTTACTACCACTCAACGAAGTTTGCCAAAAAAATGTGTCGTGCAATCAAAATGTATCTACAATTAATTTAGGTAAGTTTAGTATTATAAATTAATTTAAATTTCTCACCTCTACTCGAGCCTCTACTGTTCCGACAAAGAAATATATTCAAACTTCTCTGTTCTTCTATGTCAGTTTGTAGGTAATAAAATAATAATAATAACTAGATTTAAAATCCGTAAATTAGCTTTATGTTGCTCATACTATTAACTTTTCCTCACCTTGTTAAGATAGTTTTAAATCCAACAAACAGTTTTAAGCTCAACAATAGATGTACCGTTAATTATTAAGAATTGTTTATCTGTAATTGTTATTTTAGGTTAGAATTCACTGGCAAAGAATTATGTACAATTTAACTGCATTAAACAAATACCTGTTCACAATTCGCCAATATTTGTCACAGCACATAAGTAGTTTTCAGGTACAAATGTAAATAAATTTAATATTAAGATAGTTTTAAGCACTAAAGTATTGTAAATTATTTTCCACACTGCAATTCTTCAACATCATTTCCCGCTCTGGTTGTTGTTTTCACACCGAGGTGAACAGAAAAAGCTTAGAACAATAGGTGTTGTTGTTTATATATCCACTGTCCCGTATTCCGACAATCCCCCGTACGTACGATGGGTGTGGATGGGTTTGACCATCTAAGTCAACTTTTCTGGGCGTGTGGGGCTTGGCGAGCTCGTCGAAGTAGCGCAACCAACACCACGACTGATAATATATCAAGCCCGGGTAAAAAGCTATTCAAATAAAACGACGCCCCCGAAAGCAGTTAACAATGTTTTTCAAACCGGATCAACCATACGACAAATTTAAATTTACTAATTACTTTTTCCGTGCCGTTACACCTGAGTTTTAGCTGATACAATTTTCTACAATAGTGACTTGGAATAGATCTTAATATCTTTTATCAGCAAGGCTCAAACATTTGTTTGAACCTGGGTCGATCAAAAGTCGAATATAATGCTTTTGTACTCCATACCTATCCAACAGTTTGCTCGCTAGTTCGAAATCGATATCGTACATCATATAATACAATAAAACATTGTTAATGAAACTTAATAAATAAAACCTTAATACAATCAAAGTGTAGCACATGGATGATACGCGACTGAAAAATTTACAAAACATAAAACTAGCACACACCTACTACGTATCAAATCTAATCAACCGAGAGACCTCCATCACTGATCATCCGCAGGCCAAGCTCAAATAAGGGCACTTTATTCTCCTACCCCCCTTCAAATCACTCTGTGCACAAAAGCAATGCTCATCTCAAAAACTTAACAATAGATTAGCGCGGTCGAGTCACACCGGCAACAAAGGGAAGCGAGAGCACACCAAGCACATAAGCAACAGGGGGGAAACCATCTGCACAAACCTTTCCAAATTAAACTATCGCGCCCGGAACACAAAAGCTCCGAAAAACTTGCACCGTTGAGCAGCCCGAACTAAAAAAAAAAAAAAATAAATAAAAGCACACAGCGGAGCAATCAAACATCCGAACAATCCCATAAAGGGTATCCTGTAAATTAGCGCTAAACGCAATCATTAAATTAGAATAACCAATTAACTAGAACAAAGATGAAGAGCCAAAGGCTCGCCAATTGAAATGTTAAACCAAATGTTGAAACATAAAAAACCAGAAAATAAACGCAAATTTTACTACACTAAACAAACAACCGTTCTCGAACAACTCCCCAAGTGCACCAGAAGACTTTACTTTCAATATTGAACAAAATGTTGGTTCATATGTCAGCGAAGTGAGGAAGGAAGGGGTTTAATCACCTCTTTGGCATCCAATTTAGAGGACAACCCTAATCAAACATTATCATGCATTATGTACTATACAGTGCGTTCGTAGAATGATGCAAAATATAATACTGTGATTTATCTAAAAGCAAGCGTTTGGTTTCTAATAAGTAGGTGCTTAGTACAATATTAATTAAAATTAGCGATTTATCCCAGCAATGTAGCTTTTTCTGTAAAAAAAATGTGGTCCTGAGAAGGATCGATTGTTCGATCTCCACTACGTTGCCCGATGTAAAAATGAGCTTCGGTACGAACCCGTTCTTAACTTAAAGCTCATCCCACATCTGCCCCATATCATCTGGTTGACTCTCTACAAATGAGAGGTAAATATGGAAGAACCGCCAGTCGGATCGGATGATATCGGATAGTTTAATGCAAAAACAGCTCGCAGAAGAGGTGCGTCTCCTTCCACACCATTGCAAATGTTTTTGCACGACGGCAGAGTGCTTGTCACGCTGTCCGAAGCGAAAATTAGCAGAAGTATTACAGCAGCACTGTTTTATAACTTTTCAGGTTCAAGTAGAACACTGTGCAACAAAGTGATACTCGATTATGACGTCTGGGTTTGAGGAAAACGTTTATTTCATGGAAACAGTGATAACATTATCATTTGTACATTTTGAAAAGTTGTTTATGGAATATTGAAAAATTACTCGATAGTAGATTTGTAGAGTTATTTCATATCGATTGGCGTATTTGGATTTTAATTTCATCTATAAATGACAAAGTTACAAGCGTTCAAAACCTAACACTATTTCGTTAAACATTTTCTTGATTTGCACCCCAGTATAGTCCACAGAGACGTAGTTCTATGTCGAAATAATAATGAATATCATCGGCGTGGCATAGCTTTTACTGGCGGCGTGCCTGGTTTTGATCCGGCGTCGCCCCGGTTGTTTTCCACCAGCGGTGGTGGCGTGCAAAAATGACTGGCTGTGGAGACGTGGCACGGTGGCGCACAGGTCTAATTATGATGAGGTTTGTTAAATCAAAATTAATAGAAAGTCGGGTCTTGGACGGTTCATGTTGCTACGCATGATAAGCAATTCAATTCACTTTGACCATATGTATTGTATTACTTCTGCGTGAAGTCAACGATTTACATAGTTGAAGATGCTAATTTCAATTAACAGACTAAAGTGGTAATTTTTATACGATGGATGAGGAGATGAAAGTATAGAATTGATAGTTCCGTTAGAGTACGGCTGTGCGAACATTGCATAGAGAGTATAAAGTGAGCAAGGACAACTTCAGGAAAGTACAAAAGGGTTTGATCATCTGTCTTTACCAAACTCTTCCGTTGGAGAGGGATGGTGAGGGGCATCCCCCCCCCCCCTCGCCACCACTAGTAAAAGAGATGATCATCGACTCGTTCATCTATCGATTTTTACTGCACTCAAGTTGTTATCTGAAGGAAGGCATCCAGTCGTAGGTTTGGAAATTGCAGCTATTGTTACCTCTACCACGGTATATGCTCCTGTTATCGTTGACTTGACGATCTCAAGGGACACGGGTAGGGTAGGTAGTCTACTCTGGGCATCATTTCAATAACAAAGTTATTCTGATAATAATTCAAAGGTTATTTCGTTGAAAATACCACACACTTATAAATTATAGCCGAATTCAGCTAGTTTTACCAAAATCTCATCAGCTGATCGGTTTGGAAAAATTTGGGCAGTTTAATTTTATTGTATTGTAGCTTAAATAAATTAAGATTTTCACTACAATGGCAAGATTTGATCATTTGGAAATGGTTGAACGTATTATTTTTTTTTCAGAAAAATTGCCTTCAAAATGAATGTCGGTCAAAGTTTCACGAAGTGTTCAGCTGTTGAAAAATTATCAAAGACGGCACTCATTTCAGAGTGTGCACGATGCAAATCCAACGACGGATCCAGCAACTAAATTAAGGTGGATATATGAGAAAATTACTCAGTAAGTAGCCCCACTTGTTACGATTTGAAGAAAAATCCGAGGTGGATTATCATCGGCCTCAACATCTGCATGTTGTAGTAGTTTAGGTTAAACACTCGGTCAATATACTTACAGAAAATCAGGCGACATTTTAGAGCGATTTAAGACAGGTTCTTACATAATTTCAACTGCTATCGAGTCGCAAATTTATCCGGATAGGAGCTTTCAGCGTTCGCTCGGCGAAACAAGTCCAAATCCCAGCTTTGACTAGGTGAAAACTCAGCACTTGATGCTGAAAATCCTCATTTCATAATGCTAAAACCGCTGCCGCCGTCGCTACACCACGAAGCTACCTTTACCGGCATTATTGTCTTTCCTATCTTTGTGCAAATCCATGCCATAATGATCCTAAGCCCCGTTAATTCTACCGACAAATCCCCCACCAGTGAAGTTTCACCGGTTCGATAAACCCTCAAACAGAGAACCGGTGAAGCCACGCAAAAGTCTTTAATGTCGATTTCGCTTGACGCCGGTGGCGTTGATGATGACGTGATAGTGATGGGGCTTGGATCGTGACTATCTCCCCTTTGTAGTGGGCGCAGAGCTGGGATGCCGGGGGTGCGGTAAGAGACTCGGTGGCTGGGATAGGTGTCAAGATAATACTCTACTCCGAAAGCACCATTCATACCACCCCAGTTCCAAAACATCAACGTTGGATGCTTGGCTGGGAGTTGTTGACTCTGCTGCTCCAAGTACGCGCGCCCGGGTGGTTTGAGGGGGAGGAGAACTATGATAATGTTTAAATTCCATCAAAAGCCAATGCGAGTAATATAGATATGAGTTGAATGTGGGTTATAACTTTGAGCTTAATTACAATTTATCAGCAAACGAGCACACGCACACACCGACGAGAAGGGTTCGGGGGTGGGCTGAAAGCTTGATACGTGTGTTCCCGTCATTGTGGAAAACAAGAGTGGTTCGGAAAGGTGGGTGAATGGGTTTGATGGGCTGTTGCTGTTGGTTATTGTTTTGTGTGCGATAAATTTTGAATGATTTTTCTTTTGTTGTGTGGGAAATTTCACCAGCGCTCTGACGTGTTGATGTGAAAGAGGTAAACAGAATGGGTGCTCTTCGAAGCGGTTGGATGAAAGATTAATTTTTTCAACCTTCCACAAAAACGCTGAAACGATGAGAAAAGCCCACCTTCGGGATGCTGTGTAACGGAATGATTGACTTTTAGACGTTTGCTTAAAAAGGAAACAGTGAAAGCTTTTGTGGTTATCGATTTTTGCTCGAAGCAGTATTTCTATAAAACCTGCTTTAAGAATCACCGAGCTGAAAAGTAATCCGGAGTCGTGTGCCAAACGCACTTGTTCCAGCTTGGAATTTACATGAAAAGTTGTTCGTCTTATCGAGCAGCATTTATCTCGCCTAGCACGTTCACCAAAAAACCTAAAACTGGACTAAATGCTCGTTTAACCGGCTGGGATAGAGGGAGGTACCTCACCTCCAGGCACTAATAGACCGACAGCGGCGAAGCAACGGAGTGAAAAAAATAATTCTAAAATAAACGTTATCTATGAAATGTAACCCCCCCGAACCTAGCTCCATCTAAACTTTCAATCTGCTCATCACCAACAGCGAGAGACCCAAGCCAGTGAGTGGCACCAAGCAAGACTTTTTGTTTGTTTTCCAGATTAGATGTGAGTGAGTGAGGACCGCCCGTTTCCACCGAGAAATTCCAGCCAACGAGCCCCGAAATTAAGTTCTCTATATAGCTTCAATGCCATGCTCCAAGACCTGGAGTGGCTTTGATGTTTGGGAGATTCTTACGTCCGATTCGTTTTCTGGAGTTCTTCGTTATTTTCTTGTTAGCTTTGGGTGCTTGTGTTTACTTTGTTGCGGGGAAGATACCTACACACCGATATGGAGGCGTTCATAAATTTGTGGCGGATGGCCTCGGTCATTGCGTCGTTGGTCGTCGTGGTCGCTTTTCTTTTTTCGGTGTCTGTTGGGCAAGGTTGTTCGACAAGGTGAACTAATTATCAGCTCATTACCTTCCTGCCTACTTGTTTGCGTCAACCACGACGATGATGATGATGATGATGATGATGGTGGAAGCAGCTAGTGTGAGCGTTGAATAAATTAGTGAACGGTACAATGTTTGGTGATGCGATGAAATTCGCGTTGGTGAAAACGCAAACAGAATTGGGAATGGGCAGCAAATGCGGTTGGTGGACAGAATGAGCGTCGTATTTTAGACGATTTAATTTCTCACCCGATAAGATTGGCCTAAACTGTTTTGTTGGATTGGTTGGATTAGGTTTTGGCGTGAAGGAATTTAAATTGGGAGTGGTCAAGCAGAGTGGATGACGGTGGACACCGAAAGAGAGTACTGAGTAGCCTTGAACATTTGGGGTTGATGCTCGAGTGACCCCGACGGCATTATTGAATTTGAAACGTGGTAGGAAGTTTCTTTACTCTGCTTAAATACTGAAATATTTTCTTGGCCTTTTTTGTGTTGTGTGCATTGTGACCAGTGCTGAGATTTGTCATTGTCATTGACAGACTTTCGCGCGATATTGACAAAATTGTTCGCCACATAGTCACTGACAGACTTGATCCTCAAAAAAAACCTTCGTCAAAATCTCATTCATTTTTTCGTCAATGACAAAGATTCACCTGGTAACAAAAAGTGTAATTTAGTACATTCTGTGTCACATTATAGTTATCCAAGTAGCTCAGGACGTAGATATTTGTTCACTGAAATGGATCCATGTAATTGTTTTGCTCAAGTCAACTAATTTCGTTACAAATTTAGCTAATAAACAAATCTGCACATGTTCGTCACTGACACCATTGTCATTGACAATTGACATGGTTTGCCTTGACTATGACTGTTAGCTCAAATGAGTGACCAAAGTAGAATTGTCAATATCACCGTGTACTGTCGAGATTTTGCAGCACTGATTGTGACCATTACTTTGATCCATTTCAATTTTATTGGCCTACCGTGACACAGATTATCATCGATTTGGCTTTATGATAATTGCTATTAGAGTGAATTTCAAGAAGATGACTGCAATTAAAAAGAAAACAAAAACTTTTGAATATCTAAATTCTGGCTGCCTAGCGGCACCGGTGGTGTAGTGGTGAGCGTGCTTACCTCTCACCCTGGGTTCAATCCCAGTCGGCACCGCCGGGATGTTCTGAGGCATAATATCTCTTTCGGAAAGGAAGTAAAGACGTTGGTCCCCGGTTCATGAGTTGATGGATCGATAGGTAGGGTCCAGGTGTGGGAGCTGCCTTCCTGTCTTCGTGCTCAGCACGGAAAACAAATCAAGGAAAAACATTTTTTTTGCCTGCCCTTAAACAATAAAATAAGCCCAGGAAGGGTTTAGAACTTATTTTTAACCTAAATAATAAGCCCTTCGCCTCTATTTTTTGAGTGGATTTTTTCACAAAATTAAATATTTTGACTGCAAATTATTTCTGGATGCATTTACCTTTTCGTACGTACCGTAATATTAGATAAAGAGTAACACATCAATCTTGTATCTTTCGACTCGTAGCTCCCGGATGCGGTTGGTAATAATGTGAGTTTTTTCCGTGCCCTCGACTTCGCCCCGCAATCTTCCTTTACGATTTTCCGTGCCGTAAAGTCACTGATCCCGTGTTCCTTTGCCATTTTCCTTATTGAACGCACTGGATTCACCCGAATCTTCCTTTTGATAGCAGCGATAAACCTCGGAACCCGAGCTGACCTCGGACGACCTGTGGCCACCTTCGCGGATAGTTGTCCTTTCTTTTCTCGGTCTTAAACCCTTTTGACGGTCCACCGGGACACACCCACGACGATTGAAATGTCTTTTTGCGACATTTGCGCGTGGGACAAATCACGAATACGCTGCCACTTCGTCATGGTGCAACTGTCAAACTAAGTAAATCATTTTCTTTTATACACAGCCTACTACGGTATGAGCTATAGGTTACGTGCATGCAAAGAAAACCAAGGCATTGTATGCACAGGTGAAAAGGGAACCTTATTTGTACGATGGTGCAAACATTATCACGCATACAGAAGATACGGTTCGTAAAATCGGGATGTCCTTTTTCGTCAATTGGTGTTCCTCGGTGAAGAAGTGTTCTGCAACCTTTGATTTGAAATAATATGTTACGCCTTTTGTTAGAGACATTGTTAAAATCTAACACTGTTTCTTGACTCCAAACTTAGCTTTTCTTCTTCTTTTTCTTCTTATTCAGATTTCAAGCTTAGCGGTGCCGGTGGTGTAGTGGTAAGCGTGATTACCTCTCACCCCATCAGGCCTGGGTTAAATCCCAGTCGGCGCCACCGGGATGTTCTGAGGCATAACATCTCTGATCACGCTATGCTCAGCACGGAAAACAAGATCGACGAAAAACAAATCAAGGGAAAAAAAGATTTCAAGCTGATTGCTTATTGCGTGTTCTCAACTTAGTGTTCTGGAGCACATCCACAGTTATTAATTGAGAGTTTTCGATACCAGTACCATTGCTGCATTAGTAAAATTGTTTGACAAGTACAATAATACTCTATACTCAGGGAAGTCGAGAAATTTCGCAAAGCATCGTGTTCCGAGTGTTAAGGTGGTATTAGACTTTGAAAAACTAACTTTTTGTTATTTTAAGAAAATAGGTTTAAGTCTTCGACAAAATTGTACTCACTTAGCCGGTTCGAAATATTCTACAAAGTTTTCAACATCATCAAAAATACACAACTTTTCTGAAGACAAAAATAATCTTCTTTCCTTTATTTGACGTCGGTCGTCTCTGTTCTGCAATGTAGTGCCAATCACCGACCGACAACGATTGTCATCCACAGACGGCAATCGAATGTAGGATATCGCACCCATTCAACACACAAGGGCTGGGACCAACGGCTTTACTTCCCTTCCGAAGGGAACAGAGATTTTCATGCCTCAAAAAATCCCATCGACCTCGTCTGGGATTGAAGCCAGATCCATTGGGGTGAGCAAGCAGGCACGCTTACCACTACACCACTGGCGTCGGCGACAGAAATAATGTACATCGCTTTATGTGCTTTGCAAAATGGTTTTAGGGAAAATAATTAGCAATTTTGCAACTAAAAAATCTTTGAAGATGGCAGTTTCTGTTAGCCAAAATAAGCATTATTGCTCAATCATAATAATGAAGTATTAGTGTATCTAAAATCATGAACAGATCTGCTCGAGTACATAGGGTCTTTTTAATTTTTTTTTTTTTTTTTTTTTTTTCCTTTGGTTTGTTTTTTCCGTCGATCTTGTTTTCCGTGCTGAGCACCAATGCTACCGACGTGCCAGGAAGGCAGCTCCCACACCTGGACCCTACCTATCGACCCATCAACTCATGAACCGGGGACCAACAGCTTTACTTCCCATCCGAAGTCTTTTTAATTTATTTACGCTAGTTCTTCTAATGCTTATTTTGGCTGTCAAAAACTGTCATCATCAGATAAATTTTAATTGGAAAATTACTAATTATTTCCTTAAAACTGGTTTACAAAGCAAATACAGCGATGTACATTAATACTGGTTTCAGAAAAGTTGTGTATTTGATGATTTTGATAACTTTGAACGAAATGTCGATTCAATTAATTAAGGTTTAGCATACTAACTTACCTTACCTTACCAATCAGACTAAGGCCTTGTTGTCCTCTGCTGTCCGAAGAAGTCGTCTCCACTCTACTCGATCCATGGCCACACTTCGCCAGCTTCGTAGTCTGCGAAGGGTCCGCAAGTCGCCTTCTACTTGGTCGATCCACCTTGCCCGCTGCGCGCCTCTTCTTCTTGTTCCTGTTGGGTCACATTCTAGAACCATTTTCACTGGGTCGTCGTGCGGCATTCTTACGACTTGCCCAGCCCACCGTAGTCGCCCAATTTTTGCAATGTGGACGATGGATGGTTCTCCCAGCAGCTGGGTTCATTCGCCTCCTCCACGTTCCGTCATCCATCTGCACTCAACTGTAGATGGTACGCAACACCTTCCGTTCGAAAACACCAAGGGCGCGTTGGTCCTCCACGAGCATAGTCCAGGTCTCGTGGCCGTAGAGGACCACCGGTCTAATCAGCGTCTTGTAGACAGTCAACTTCGTGCGGCGGCGAATTTTATTCGTCCGGAGCGTCCTCCGGAGTCCAAAGTAGGCACGATTCCCTGCCATAATGCGTCTTTGAATTTTTCTGCTGGTATCATTTTTGGCGGTCACCAGTGTGCCCAAATACACGAACTCATCGACCACCTCGATTTCGTCACCGTCAATCTGAACTCAGGGTGGGAGGCTAACATTGTCTATGCTAGAACCTCTTCCTTTCATGTATTTTGTCTCTGATGCGTTGATGACAAGTCCAATCCGCCTAGATTCAGCCTTCAGTCTGATGTACGTTTCAAGAACTGTTTCGTAAGAGAATTAATCAAATCTAAATATTTAACGTTTACTTATGAACAGTCTTGCCAAATATTTATAATTCCTGATTTAAAACTTGAAACGCAATTTTATCAAAATTAATCTATTTTAATTTCCAGTTTGATGGCACCATCGTATTTTCCATGCTTTTTTACCTAACAAAAAGTAATTAGCGTTGTCCCTGAGGTATTGAATTTTGAATCATCAAGTCTAAAAAATACACATTTTTATTCTGAGTGTTTACTCGACTGTCGACAGAAGCAGAACACTCTCGATGCGTGTCTCGTGATCGGCTATTTACTCGACAGCAACCATTGTGAGGTCCTCTTCATTGTTCTTCATGAGCAGTTCGATCGATGCATCGTCGACTTTGGAAAGCAATCGTTTCGTGATGAGTTTGTGAGTGCTGACCACGTTTTGCGTCCATTGCTGCAATGGAAGCGCTCATCCCCCCGTTGGCGATACTGCCAAACAATGAAACCACTGGAAGCGGATCCTGTTCTGATGGAGAAGGCTTATTGGATATGATGATGATGATGATGATGATGATGATGATGATGATGATGATGATGATGATGATGATGATGATGATGATGATGATGATGATGATGATGATGATGATGATGATGATGATGATGATGATGATGATGATGATGATGATGATGATGATGATGATGATGATGATGATGATGATGATGATGATGATGATGATGATGATGATGATGATGATGATGATGATGATGATGATGATGATGATGATGATGATGATGATGATGATGATGATGATGATGATGATGATGATGATGATGATGATGATGATGATGATGATGATGATGATGATGATGATGATGATGATGATGATGATGATGATGATGATGATGATGATGATGATGATGATGATGATGATGATGATGATGATGATGATGATGATGATGATGATGATGATGATGATGATGATGATGATGATGATGATGATGATGATGATGATGATGATGATGATGATGATGATGATGATGATGATGATGATGATGATGATGATGATGATGATGATGATGATGATGATGATGATGATGATGATGATGATGATGATGATGATGATGATGATGATGATGATGATGATGATGATGATGATGATGATGATGATTTTTTTTGTTTATTAATTTATTTGAAAAGGCTCAACCGAATTAACTTAACAGAGCCGAGGATTCTTGGTCACTATACAATACATCTTAAATATATAGTCAAAAGGTACAACACAATAAACACTTTATCTTCCGCTATCCACAAAGCCTCCTCCATCAGAACTGGAGCCGCTTCCAGTAGTTTCATTGTATGGCAAATTGTTGTACGCCAACGAGGGTCACAGCGCGTCCATTGCAGCAATGGACGCAAAACGTGGTCAGCACTCACACACTCATCACGAAACGGTTGCTTTGCAAAGTCGACGACGCATCGACCGAAAGAACTGCTGATGAAGAACAATGAGGAGGACCACACAATGGTTGCTGCCGAGAAAACAGACGATCGCGTAGCACACATCGAGAGTGGTCTGCTTTTGTCGACAGCCGAGTGAACACTGATGATGATGATGATGATGATGATGATGATGATGATGATGATGATGATGATGATGATGATGATGATGATGATGATGATGATGATGATGATGATGATGATGATGATGATGATGATGATGATGATGATGATGATGATGATGATGATGATGATGATGATGATGATGATGATGATGATGATGATGATGATGATGATGATGATGATGATGATGATGATGATGATGATGATGATGATGATGATGATGATGATGATGATGATGATGATGATGATGCTCCCACCTCTTACCCCTACAAAGGTTTGAGCCGGATGATTTATCTTTATGATAATTAAATATGACATTTTTACCAGGTTAGCAAACAAAATCGAACTAGTTACAGATATAAATTCACTCTAGAGTTTACAGTTGCTTCACAGCGACATAAATGTGGAAAAGCTCAGGGGTTCACCTTTTAGTTCGCCTTTTTGTCCACCTAAAATATTCATAAGTATTACAAGCAATCAAGAGTTAATGAACAATCAACAAAGCATCCTATTACACTAGTAACCCCGCAATCTGATGCTATCATAATTTTCAGCAATGTCAGGAATGCTCACGAACCCCTTAAATTTGCCAAACAAGCTTGCTACTTACTCGATAAAGTTTTTGTTGTTTTGTACCTATTATTGACTCTTGTTTTTAAATGTTTTTTTTTTATACCGTACAAGAGTCCTTGGCTCTGTACAGTTTATTTAATTGAGCCTTAACAAATAAATTAATAAACAAATATATATAAATATATATATACATAGTGTCAACAAAATAATGATTTCGTTACTTCAAAATATACATTTTTATAAAAGACAATGCAATTATACTTTATTTATTTTTTTATTAAATTAATTGTCATATTTCATTGTCAATAGTCTAATGCAAGCAGACAGATCAATTCACATACAAACCATCCTCCACTTATTTAACGGTTGATTTATTTTTTGACAGTCAGTAGTGTAGTCACCACCGACACGCATAGCGCATTGTTAATCTATGTAGTTTAACGTTTGAACACTACCACGATGTTTTACAATCAGACAATCAAACTGAAAATTTGATCGCATCTTCTGGCTTAACCTAGCCTAAGTGCACGCAAAACAAACAAACTTTTGAAAGGTGCTTTTTATCAACAAATTCCTTGGATAATTTAAAAATGTTTATACATCACTAGAAAGCGGAAGAATTGACTTTGACGTCCAAATAAGACCCGAATCAATTAGAGCGAAATTTTCTTTTTTTATTTGCTTTCAAAGATATCGTTCGTTTTACGGTGATTGGACGCGACTGCATGGGTTGAAGTCTAGAATATACTTTTACCCTATCACGTCACGTTTTCAAGTTACCGTAAAACTGGCTTACTTTCATAGTTTTTTTTTTAAATAATTTCAAAATATTTTTTACTTCAATGAATGTTTTCAAATTTTATTTTGTTGAAACAAGTACTGTGGATCCTTGCGTCAATTCGTTAGTACTATGTCTAACGGAAGTTATTGTTTTGGCACTATTTATTTTTTGATCTTGTGACCGAATATAATTTTTGTTGTTTTGGGGTTGTCACATTGTCAAAATATGAGCCAAAAACATTCGTGCATATTTAACAAGTTTCAGGAATAAAATTTAATATCCTAACGGCTTCAAAAGATAAGCAAAATGTTGCGAAACACTCAATTATTATTTTACACGTACATCGAATCGAAATGAAAAGTTATGTGAAACGATACCATCTGGTAAGGTTTGCAAGATCTGCGTCTGAATTTTAATTTGTTTTCTCCACCCATCTCTCACGGTAAGGTTGAAAGACCTCTGCACATATATGAACAAATCTTTCATTTAGTTGTGCCCTTGAAGTTTCTTGAATATATCCAGGAATCCATTACATATTGTATTATTGCTAACAGAATGCAAATTGCTTTGAATTTTGTCTCATCGTGGTGTGATAGGGAAGGATTAAACATAAATCCTTCTAAAACTACTATCGTGCCATTTACACGAAGGAAGAAATTTTCATTAGACAACATAAGATTGAAAGGCACACTTTTGGAACTTTCTAATGCTGTCAAATATCTTGGAGTAATCCTCGATAGTAAACTTAATTGGAATATGCACCTAGAGCAGGCAATAAACAAAGCTACCAATGCTCAATGGATATGCAAAAGAACATTTGGTAAACAGTGGGGACTGAAACCGAAAATGATCCATTGGATTTACTCGGCAATTGTGAAACCCAGGATTACTTATGGTGCATTGGTCTGGTGGCCAAAAACAAAAGAGAGTGTTGCTCAGAGAAAGTAAGAAAAACTCCAAAGGTTAGCAACTCTCTCAATAACAGGTGCAATGAGAAGTACACCATCGAAGGCATTGGATGCTTTGCTTTATATGCTACCATTGCATCAATTTGTACAATTAGAAGCCGAAAAGTGTGCTCTAAGGATTACAAGGTCAGTGAAACTCTTTGAAGGAGACCTTAGAGGACATCTTACGATTCTAAAAACTGTTATTTAGTATCAACTCTCTAGTAAGGAACAACGAAGACTGGATGGAGAAAAGATACAACTTCAATCGACTTTTTCGAGTAGTTGACCCTGGGCGTAATTCATGGCAATTTGGTGGCCCGCTTCTTCGTCCAGGATCGATTGTTTTTTATACAGATGGTTCAAGATTGAACAATCAAGTGGGAGCAGGAGTAACTGGCCCAGGGATAGAAATATCGGTTCCTATGGGCAGATTGCCAACTGTGTTCCAAGCTGAAATCCAAGCAATTTTAGAGTGTTCCGTTATATGTTTGCGTAGAAACTATAAGAATTCAAATATATGCGTCATGTCCGACAGTCAAGCTGCTCTAAATGCTTTAAAGTCGGCGACATGTACATCAAAACTTGTCTGGGAGTGTGTTCAATCACTTCAAAAATTGTCTTGTCATAATCAAGTCAACTTATATTGGGTTCCTGGTCATTGCGGGATTGACGGAAATGAAAGAGCTGATGCACTAGCAAGACTCGGATCTTCTCATAAGTTCATCGGGCCAGAGCCCTTTTGTGGCTTATCGGCTGCATCTCTTAGAATGGAGCTAAAAGCGTGGGAATCTTCAAAAGTGGAGGAAAACTGGAAGAAGTCCATTGCTAGGCAGTCGAAGCGATTTATTAATCCAAACATTTCTGTGACCCACAAAATCCTGGAACTTTCTAAGAAAGATCTTAGTATATATGCAGGTCTTATAACAGGTCATTGTCCAAGCCGTTATCACTTGAAGCTGATTGGAAAACTTCAAGATGATGTATGTCGCTTCTGTGGCATAGAAAAGGAAGACTCGGAACATTTGCTATGCCACTGTCCGGCAATTTTCAATAAAAGGCGTAAGTTCTTCGACAAGGGGCTGATAGAAACCTTTGACATTTGGAGAACAACTCCCAGTACAGCAGTGCACTTTATTCGAAGTATAATGCCGTGCTGGGATAATGCTATTAGTCAAACGATGGCGATCACTCCTAATAATAGTGATACGGCATCTTGATATAGCTAAAGAAAAAAAAAATGGGGAATATATCAGAATAGATCAGAAAAATGGTTGCAGTGATGAAAATACCCGACAAGGGAAAAAAAATCCATTACATTGTACTTCTGTACTGAATACTGCTGATATTTACTTTGAAGTGCTTTGGACAAGCAATTGAATATATCGAGACGTAACTTTGAAGGTATTCTGATTTTGGTGTAGTGCTTTCATGGAAATATTAAGGCTCATGAACTTTTGAAATGGCGAACTTAGTGAAATTTTGCTAAACACATTTAAACTTTGGTTTAAACACTGGTTATTCTGTAAAAAAAAATGCCAGTTATTTACTATGCACCAGTTGTGGCAAAAGTGATGGAGAGAGTGGTAAATCAACGACTTAGGCAGTTCCTGGAGTCTAACAGTCTCCTTGACGAACGGCAGCATGCATTCCGGCGAGGACATGGCTCCTCCACTTACTTTGCAGCCCTCGGGAATGTACTCAAGGAAGCCCAGGACAACGGTCACCATGCGGAGTTAGTTTCCCTTGATATTTTAAAGGCGTTCAACAGGACGTGAACGCCTGGCGTCATCAGGCAGCTCATCGGCTGGGGCCTGAAAGGCCACATCACGCACTTTGTATGGAATTTCCTCCTTGATCGTACCTTCCAGGTAACGGTCGGGAACACTCGATCGGATCCGTTCCCCGAGGAAACTGGAGTGCCCCAGGGATCCGTCATAGCGGTCAATGAACGGGGTGTTCAGCCGATTGCCCAAGAACGTGCACGTAATCGTCTATGCCGATGACATACTCATCGTCGTAACGGGACGAACGACTAAACAGACCAGGAATATTGCCCAAGCAACTGTCTCCGCCGTCAGCAGGTGGGCGCTTTCTGTTGGTTTCCAGCTCTCCGCTCCAAATAGTGTACGGTGCCAAATCTGCCACTTGGGCCATCTGATTCGGGGAGCACCGATCACCATCCAGGACCATCCAATTCCGCTTAAGAAAACAGTACGTGTTCTGGGGGTAGTTCTGGATCGGACTCTAAGTTTCGACCAGCACTTCAGAACGGTGAAAGAAAACTGTCATAGCCGCATCAACATCGTCAGAACAATTTCCTGCCCGCACCGCTCCAGTAACCGCGAGACCCACCTTCGTGTCGCCCGGGCTGTTATCGACAGTCGACGGCATTGAAATTACCTGCTTAGCCACCGAGAAGCTGAACCGCATCGTCGCTCCAGTATACAATACCTACGTACGCATCGTATCCGGCCTTTTACCTTCCACGCCTGCAGACGCTGCTTGTGCGGAAATCGGAGTCCTCCCTTTCCACTATCGATCTGCTGCAGCTACTGCTACGAAAGCCTCTGCCCTCGCTGCTAAGACATCCGGGAATGATAGGGTCTTTCTCCTCAACGAGGGGAACAGAGCCCTCCGCACTGCAGCCAACCTTGACCTCTCCCCGGTGGCCAGGGTCCACTGGCATGGAGAGAAAAGTTGGCGATCTAACGTTATCAAAATAGATAAGCGGATTAAGAGAGGATTCCAAGCCGGAGATAACTCTGTAACGTTGAGGCGTTCTGTTGCAAAACTTCTTGGGTCGGTCTATCCGGGGAACGTTCATCGCTTTACGGACGGATCGCGATCACGGGCCGGAGTGGGATTCGGAGTGGCAGGACCAAACTCCGCAACAAGTCAAAGTCTACCGGATGAGTGTTCCGTTTTTTCCGCAGAAGCCGCTGTTATTCTTGATGCAGCCATCAATCCTGCAGATCAACAGATCCTTGTTCTAACGGACTCACACAGCGTCATCCAGGTGCTGGAAGCCGAAGCCCCGAGCCACCCCTGGATACAAGCCATTACACGATATGCCCCACCCTCAACCGTTTTTACATGGATTCCCGGGCACTGCGGTGTTCCTGGAAACGAGGCTGCGGACAGGCTGGCGGGATCCGGTCCATCTGGTCCCCGCTTCACCAGGAACGTACCACTCCTAGACGTCAAGCGTTGGATCGTGAATATTATCATGGAAGCCTGGCAGGAGGAATGGTTTCAGTCGCGGACCACTTTCCTGAGAAAGATCAAAGAAACCGTACGACCCTGGCTAGACAGCCACAAGTACAAGGACCAACGGATCATTTCAAGACTCCGGACCGGCCATGCGAGGATTTCCCACAATTTTGGTGGGACACCCTTCCACAAGGTTTGTCCAATCTGCAGCATCCCTGCCTCGGTGGAACACGTGCTGTGTGTCTGCCCAGAGTTTCAGAGGCTACGCGAACAACACCGACTCCCAGAGAACATCAGGGAGCTACTTGGCAACGACCCCTCGACGCTGGCTGCGCTGATTGCTTTCTTGAAGGACGCTCACCTGTACAACGAAATCTAGCACTCTCGACGTTGCACAGTGGTTTGAATGCTCAATATCACGAACTTTTTTATTTGCGCCTTCAATGTTGGTTTTTTCACTATGGTGTGTTTAAAAGAGTTTTTGCATAAAATAAGGCGCAAAGACTAGTGATTGGTTTTAGTTCGGAACTCCACCACAGGCGGCGCTGCAAAATCTAACTTTTTACATTTACAAGATAGGTATGTGATGTCTTGAGCAAAGTTGTAGATAATTTTACTACAAAAATCTTTGCTCAACACACAAATCCTCTATATTCCTTAGTTTTTGAGATACGTAGCGTTTAATATGACTGTTCAACAAAATTTAATTTTTTTCGATTTTTATAACATATTTAAAAAACTATAGGTTTTAGAAGACTACAATGTTCAACATATATATGTATTTTATCACAATACAAAACTTTGTTCAGGACGTCCAAAAGGTATCGATTACACAGACTGAGTTATTCACAAATTTAGTATTTTTTTTTACATATTTTGTGCCCTCACAGACAAAAATCCGGCAAAATCCGGCAGGTGAATCTTAAATAGGATGAAAGCTTGTTCAAAAGTGATCTCAAATTCCATTGAATCATTTGTCCCTTTTAGTATCCTCGCTGATTATTTTGCATTTCAAAAAGGTCTTGACCACGGACATCAGAGTAATTGCCATAATCATAAATCACAGTAGTCTACTGGAAGGTAATATATAATTTTCAGTTAGCTATTATTATATTATGATTAAATGATTTAACGTATTACGTTATACATCATTGTATGCATGTATATATAAATATTTCAAAAATATTAACAAAGGTTACACAATATTGTTATCAAAAACATTTTCATCTTTCTCTTCCACATCAAGCATGTATTTCGCATCGCTACAGAGGTCATTAATCGGCTTGTCTCGAGATGCTCTAAGGCTGCTGATGAGAGGATCAGAAAATTTTCCCATTTGATTCCAATTTGATCGGCACAATGGATGTAACAAACATATTTGCATCGGATTTAGTTCCGTCATCATCGTCAAGTGCTTACTTGTGTTCACTTAATCCAGTTGTGCCATCAAATCCCCACTTAATCATCATTTTCTCCAATTCGTCATCACTAAACTTTTCCAGTATGCACGCAACAATTGTCATGTCGTGTGCTCCAAGAGATCCTTTAGTTTCACTTCTGCAGACGTTTCCGAAACTACTAACCCTGTATTGGGATAACAGCACTTTTTAGTTTGCAGCACTTTGTAGTAGAACGGATACTAAGGCACATTCCGATCCAGAGCTCCATTACGAAGCTTTTCGTATTGGTCTTTCGATAAATTAAGATCCAATATTAACGCAAGAGCTTCCGTCTCCGAATAGGGTACAAAGCCATTTTTGGATGACTGCAGAGCCGAACCCATTTTCACGGCTCTTGTCGGAGTTGTTTGCGTTGCCTGTTTTACAATGAACGCTGCATCTTCTTTACCATCCTCACGTAATTTCATTTCGGTTGCAAATGCAAGTTCATCTGTTGGGTAGTTAGACCGCATTGCAGACGTCTTGCGTCTCTTAACAACCTCGCTGCTTTCTTCGAACGCCAAAGATTTTCTTCCACGATGGGAAGATCCAGAAGTACAAGGAAAACAATCTGTGGTAGTTTGAAGGGGCTATCAAAATAACCACGACTGCTTTCAAGCATAGTCCGGTTAAGGGTTTCTCACAGTTTTTTTAATTTTTGCATGTCGCCTTCACAAAATGGTTGATTTCAGCTGCCACTTGTGTCCAGAGAAGTTTTTGACTGTTACGGCATTGATTATGTTTCAATGCCGTAACAGTCAAAAACTTCTCTCGACACAACGTTTGATTTATCAATGTCGTTTCCCTTAAATTCTTTCCACAGTTTAAAAAGCTTTCGCCTGTCGATTTCAACTGAAATTTTATTTGATAACTTATAATTTAAACTATTTTTGAAATTGTCACAAACAAATAACTTCCATAGATAACTCATTTATATCATGAATTGGAAATTAACACTGAATACCTTATTAACTACATGGTTGTACTTACCTTCATTGTTGAAAGACATGCTTTTCTCACTTTTGGGATCTGCTAGGGAAATGTTGAAAAAATATTCTTCACATTTTCTAGGTAATATGCGTTTAATGCTGCAAAACCGATCAATGTGTGACCAAACTTTGTTATATTATCACTGAGCCTACTTTGATTCAGTATTTGACAAATGCGCGCTGACACTGAACTACGGAACGACCTTTTAAAAATACAAAACAATCAACGAGGATACTAAAAGGGACAAATGATTCAATGGAATTTGAGATCACTTTTGAACAAGCTTTCATCCTATTTAAGATTCACCTGCCGGATTTTGCCGGATTTTTGTCTGTGAGGGCACAAAATATGTAAAAAAAATTACTAAATTTGTGAATAACTCAGTCTGTGTAATCGATACCTTTTGAACGTCCTGAACAAAGTTTTGTATTGGGATAAAATACATATATTTGTTGAACATTATAGTCTTCTAAAACCTATAGTTTTTTAAATATGTTATAAAAAGTGAAAAAAATTAAATTTTGTTGAACAGTCATATTAAACGCTACGTATCTCAAAAACTAAGGAATATAGAGGATTTGTGTGTTGAGCAAAGATTTTTGTAGTAAAATTATCTACAACTTTGCTGAAAACATCACATACCTATCTTGTAAATGTAAAAAGTTAGATTTTGCAGCGCCGCCTGTGGTGGAGTTTGGAACTAAAACCTATCACTAGTCTTTGCGCCTTATTTTATGCAAAAACTCTTTTAAAGACATCATAGTGAAAAAACCAACATTGAAGGCGCAAATAAAAAAGTTCGTGATATTCAGCATTCAAACCACTGTGCGTTGGCTGCGCTGTCCGTGTTCTTCCACCTTCCTATTTTCCTGCCGTCGGGGTATCTCTGCCGGACTGGGGCACTGCCTCTTACGGTGGAGCTCTACCTTGTTCGCGCATCCATTCCTCACCACAGTCCCGATGTAGCTCCCATTTTACATTATGTTTTTTTAAATGTTGTCTCAGAGCTAGTTTTACGTTACGTTAATGTTTCCTTAGAGGCAGGCCCTAAGCCTGACCTTCTACTATCAAATGTGATAAACTAGCCTACGGCTAAAAATCACAAAAATAAAGAAAAAAAAAAACCAGTTGTGGCAAAATCTAATTCACGCAACGGGACCCATTGTTGACCCTACTAATTTAAACAACATTGGCCATGACTGGTACATGCCAGAATTGCAGCAAATTTTAAGAAGTGTCGAGACTGGTACACTTCCTCTTTTCAGAAACTTGAAACCTTTTTTTTTCAATTACTCAACTTGAAATATTGCACGAAAAAGATTCCTCCAAAATTGATTCTAAATCCCGAAAGAGATCCCAGAATAACAAAGCCGTTCAATTCCTAAGCCGAACGCAAATACAGATATAGATTAAATCCTGCTTCTCCATTGACCACCAGCCCACACGAAAAAAAATCCATCCAAGCAACACCGAGTAACCGAGTCCGGGCGTGTTGGCGAAGCTCCGAGATTACAGACTCCCTACTAGATCGAACTTTTCTACCTAGATTCCACACTGCTCCACACATCTCGAGTGGTGCTTCCCTGCGGTCACATTCGTTCGGTGTGTTGTAAAATTTATATGATTTATACCACCATTCCTGCAATGAGCAACTGGATCGTGGAATTAGTACCCAATCTACGGAAGGGAACGGAACCATAACTTCGAGGGTGCAACACAACAACCGGGGACTTACTATTTCAAATCCTTTTTTTACGGTGGCTGCGCGCCGGTCCATTCAGGTGAAACTTGTTCGATTGCAAAGCTGCAGCAGCGGACGGAAGAACAAAAAAAAAGGTGGTCCATTTCGGTGATTATTCTCCACGCTTGTGTACGGGACTGGGCGCGCGCCGGGGAAAACAGTAACAGCCAGAACGGGATCGAGCCGGCGACAGTGAGAAAAACCGACACATACACACAGGTACGGGATGAATATGAACCGAAATCGAGCGCTTTTATTATGAAGATTTATGTGAACTCTATCCTGTTTTGGTCATTTTCAATGCGTCTGCATTTTTATATTATACAACGTAGCCAAAAGCGCGCGCCAGCCGATCGGGCGAGTGCACTAGTGGGAGATTCGAAGGTGCAAGGGGTTTTTTTTTATTCCTCGGACGGGAACTCCGATAGGACACAAAATAAGCGGAACTACAAAAGCCAGGAAGAGCCAGGATGCAAACGGCTGCTATCACACAGGATGTGCTTCAATTTTTTCGAGTGCTAGTGCTGAATGGTACCTACCCACTACAAAGGTGTACGCTCCGCTACAGTAGCACGTAGTGAATTCCAGCGTTTTTTGAGTGCGGAAAGTTTTGGATCTGAAAGCGTGTGTATGTGTGTGTGGGTTCTTTATAACCAGTGAGATTACCATGGAGAGAAGTGGAGCTTGAGTGTTTTGTTATTGAGTCGGAAAATAGACAGTGCTGCGAGAATTTACCGATAATTCTTAGTTATTACTTCTTACGAGTTATTGTTTTTCAGAAATTTAAATGATGGATTCCCGAGAAATTTCTGATAGAAGAGAACGTTGAAAATCACTATTTTTAGAAGTACAGTTGGCGGTGCCAAATCGAAATATTCTCTAAAAAAAATGATATATGCCCCGTCCGGGTTCTATGTAGACTCCTTACGGGGAAGTCATTCAATTTCATATCACTGGGCTTAAATGGCCGTCGGTCGTGGTAGTTTATTGCGATGTAAGGGGCTCGATGGCCTAGAGGCAACTGTTTTTGCCTACTGAGTAGATGATCATTGGATCAATTTCAATCCCCTTTACATCACTGCATTTGATAGAGTGGATTGTTTGTGTAAAGTCTATGGATTGCATACATTTTCTGGTATAATTTACCCTTCCCACTAACAAAAATGTAGTAACCATGGAAATGCAGAACCGTATTCGGTTTTCTAGTAACAACGAGTTTCAAACTAGCAATCCTTCCTGGTGATGGTGATGGTGGTTCCTGGTGATAAAAATGTAACCTTCAGCGTTATTCACCATATAAATTCATCAACCTTTGCAGTATGTAAATTAAGAATGATTATCTTATCCCAAGCCCTATTCATTAGGATCTATGTGCAGTTTATGTGGTTCCTGACAATCACGGAATACTACGAAATGTACGGTCATCGAACAAAGTAGCACATATTTGTCACACAAAGTTGCATCAACTTAATTTTCACTGAAATTAGTTCTATAGCAGTTACCTCAACCGGTCTGTAAAAAGTGTGATATTAGGTTAGGCTAATGCTCAAGATCAGGAATTATGGTGATTTAAAGAAAATATTAGCAAATAGCTGAAGACCATTTGGCATAGGAACAAGTGTGAAGTGTCCTGCTGTCTGTCACTTGTATTTCTCATTAAAAGATTCAACTTCACTTGTGGATGGTTTAAGCAAGATTGATATTATTATTCAAATTTAACTTAGCCCAAACTGGAGATATTTGAAGTCATTATGTATTTGCTAGCCAATCAGCGATCGATACATAGATCGACCAAGAGAGGGAGATAAATGATCAAAAGAGAAACCGCTCTGCAGCTTTTACACGTTACATGTCACATGGTGACAACGCCGCTTGGAAACAGGCGTAGTGCATTGGCTTAGTAATTAGATTCAATTTCCTCAGAAATTGATTATGCAGTACCTCAACACCTATTGTAGGGTTGATGACTGACGACAGTTAGGGAATTTTGAATCAACAGTGGCGCAACAAATGCGATCTGCTGGAAATGAACATAATTCGATGGCGTCTGTTATGCAGATGCCACACAAGATTTAATCAAAATATTAGTTAAAGTTCACCCAATTCATAAAGCTTGGTTCATTTTAACAGCGATATTGTGAGCAAAGCTCAGAAGTATTGTCAGGCAGTTCAATAATTCTTGATATCCTGATCACTTCCTATACATCCTATATATGAGTAACTTATTTGTTATATAATGTTTAAACAAAACTTACTGGGTACTGAAACATCGATCTCCATGTGCTTCTTTTATAAAAGCTGTGCACGAAAATTATCAGGGAATTTTTAAACCCAAGATAATTGAAAAACATTTTAAAAAATTCTAAGAAATTTAGCGAGGTGCAGAAAAAATCTACGAAGCTCATAGCTGTTTAGAGCAACTTCGCAAACATCCGGACAGCTTCGAATATTTCAGGAATGTTCCAAGAAGTTAAGTAAATATCCAAAATATTTAGTAAAATTAAAGAGAGTGAGAAGGATGAGTAATTTCCATTTAATTCCACTACCTTATTTGCTTATCCTTGACAGATACGCGTATTTCGTCAACAATGTGCAGACTTCTTCAGTGTCTTGTGCTAATACTCGACTCAAGGACGTACAAGACACTGAAGAAGTCTGCACATTGTAGACGAAATGCGCATATCTGTTAAGGATAAGCAAATAAGCTAGTAGAATTAAATGGAAATTACTAATCCTTCTCTCTCTCTCTTTCTCTTTCTTTATACGGGTATTCCACTAAGACGCCCACATTCATCAGGATTCAGTAAAGTTTCCAAAACTTCAAGGAAGTTCCATGAGCTTCATTAAAAGTTCAGTTGCTTGGATGAAGATCAGAGAATTTCATGATTGTTCCATTAAGTTCAAGAACATTTCAAGAACTTTCCAAAAAAACTTCGGGAAACTCTAGAAAATAAAGATTAAGATCTTAAGGTAGCAAATGGCCATCATGACGGTTGATATGCCCTATCAAGTTCAAGTTTTCTAGAAAACAAATCGCGGACACTGTTGCAACATCGCTCATGAAATTGGAACTCCCTGTTAGCTGCACTGCAGCAAACGTGTATTGTAAGTTTTGTGGGAACTGATATTTGTGCTCTTGTAATTTCGAGGTGATAGTACTATCATTCAGAAGGGAGGATTCCACAGTGATTCACCATGAAGAGACTTCAGAGATCTTCATACAAATTTTGAGAACGTCAGGAATCATTAGAGTGAATTTATGACTGAGAAAACCGTAAAAACATCCTATTCCTTCCAGTACCAGTCGATACCATCACTCTTTTAATCATGAAAGTCTTAAATGGTAAGTTTTGAGAACTACAGAACATTTCTATGAACTTCACGAAAATTGCGTGATCTTACATGAAGCAAGATGAAGTTCAAAGAACTTTAGGACAGGTCCATAGATTTACAAGAACTTCAAAAAACTTCTGAAAAATTCAAGTAACATCAATGATCTTCAGGAAAGGTCAGAGAGCTTCGGGAAAGTTTTGAGAACTTAAGGGCAGTTCTATGAACTGCTGCAAAAATTTGTAAACCTTTGGAAAATTCTGAAAACTTCAGGAAAGTTTTCGATTAATTTTAGAAAAATAGCATGATATTACACATGTTCCAAGAAAAAAGTCCAGAAAGCTTCTAATAAGATGGCAGCTTTATGAACGTCAGGAATATTGAGGAACCTTCAATGGAAGTACGAGAACTTCAGGAAAATGATGAGAACTTTATGTTAGTTCCATTAACCATGTTTAATGGAACTAACGTAAAGTTCTCAACATTTTCCTGAAGTTCTATGTAGAAAATTTTTGGAACTTCAAAGAAGCTCTGAGAAGTGAGTTCCAATAATTTAAAGGAAGTTCCATATACTTCAGGGTAGTTCTGCGAACATCCAGAACTACAGGGAAGTTTTAACGTCCTTTATGTTAGGTTGCGATAGCTTCAAGGCACTTCCATAGATTAAAATCAAATTTCGGAAACTTCAGTGAAGATCAAAAGCTTCAGGGCAGTTCCATTAAATTCAGGAAAATTGCAGGAGTTTTGTAAAACATACCCAAACTTCATTTGAGTTTAATGATTTTAAGGCACGCTACGTTAACTTTGGTAAAGTTGTGAGAGCTTCAGTGCAGTTCCATGAGCATTAGGTGAATTTTGAGATTTTAAAGGTTGAACACGAATATCTTGTTGGGGTTTAAAATTTATTTTTCATAGTTCAATGTAACATTTGTAAGTATGATGCAAGACCATTATTTCAGTCTTCCTCCTTACCATAGACTATTTCTCGAACTTTTCTTCGTACACGGCCCATCATCTTTTGCACGAGCCCTGTTCCCACTTGTTTGGCTGCCAAATTCTATTTCCACTTGAAATCCTTCAGGTCAATTGCAGTATCACCCTCTTTCTTCAGTATGTGCTTCACAATTGACCATTCTTCAATTGGCCTTAGTTCCGAAGTATTGGCCGAATTTACCTCCTTGGGAACCACTGTGACGCCACTACCATCTCATGCTGCTCCATAAAAGGCAGTAGTCTATTCCGTAGGCACCCTTTCTGGTTCATGGTCCTAGAAGTAACGGAATTTGATCGAAAACTGCCTGGAGTGGATAGACCGGAATTTTCGTTTCGAGCATGCAGGTTCGAATCGCGTTGTACTTGCTCAGATGAAGCTATGATTTTTTTCCTTGATTTGTTTTCCATCGATCTTGTTTTCCGTGCTGAGCACCAATGCTACCGACGCCAGGAAGGCAGTTCCCACACCTGGACCCTACCTATCAACTCATGAACCGGGGACCAACGGCTTTACTTCTCTAAATTATAGGCGTGATCAGAGATGTTATGCCTCAGAACATCTCGGTGGCGCTGACTGAGATTGAACCCAGGCCTGCTGGGGTGAGAGGTAATCATGATGTAAACAAATGAACTTATCTTGACCAATGCCTACTGTGATTCTGTACATTCTTAGCTTGATTCAGTGAAATGTGTGTATGTTGCTAAATAATACGTTAATGGCAGCGTTTTTACTGTGTCGGAATTTTTTCGTGTTCAACTTTTAAAAGCAGTTCCATAAACTTCAGCAAAATAACGAGAACATTCAATATGTTACACAAATTAAAGATATCCCAGTGATCATCAGGGAAGTTTAGTAAAGTTAAGGAAAAAAAAAATGGAAACTTAAAGAAATTCCCGGAACGGATGAGGACTTCGGGGAGTCTAGAGATCTTTAAGGCAATTTGATCAATTTCAGAGCAATTCCAGGAACATTATCAGACGAGTAACGAGAGCTTCTTGAACAATTTTAGGAACTCTAAAATAATTCCGAAGGATGAAACTAAATATCGAGGTGTTCGGGGAAGTTTCATGAACAGACGGCGGGTTAATAAAAGGAGTTCCAAGAACATCTCTAAAATTTACGGAACTTCAGGGAAGCATTGAGGCCATTCCATCAGCATAAGAGAAATTGCGGGACTTTAAAAAAGTTCAAATATCCCGAAAACTTCAGAGAAGTTAAGAGAACTTCAAAGAAGTTCAAAGAAGTTGACGAGCATTTTGGAAACGTTAAATGAATTCCAAAAACCTCAGGGAAGTTACACCGCATGAAAAAGCCATGTAAATTTCTGTGACATGTAGTGCACACGATATAAACGCTAGGATTGGTGTATTTTTACACGATATTTAATGCAAATTAAAGCATAATATTACCAACTAGAGCTCAGAAGTAAATGAGAGGAGATTTAATGCTACAGTTTAAATTAACAGTTTTTGTTTGTGTCAGTCTAGATATATTCAGTGAATATCAGAGAACCTTAGAGAAGTGTCAATGAAGACAGGAAATTTAAAAATGAAGTTTCAGAAATTTCGGGAAAGATCAAAGATTTTCAAATAAATTTAAAGATTTTCAGGCTAATTTCCCTTAATTCTGGGCAGTTCCAACAACATAAGAAGAACCTTCGAAGATCGGAGGTCCTCAGGGCAGTTCAATAAGTTTCAACAAAATTGCAAAAACTACAAGGGACCCTATGGGGTTGTACGCAATGGTGACGTAAGACTACGTGGTCTTATATAATAAATCTCATTTGTTAACTGCAGCAGGAGCTTGTGTTTTGTGTAGGAATAGGAATTTGAGCGGAGTTCTCTCTGTTTATACTCTTTAGTATGACGCGCTTAACATATATGGCCCATTGCGACTAAAGAAGAGCTACTGATTCCGATCAATAGCGGTGCGGCTTCTTCCTCCTTCCATGGATGGTCATGTAGGCTGCAGCTCGCTGTTTGTAGGCAGTATTTCGTTGTGAAATGGAGAACATCACCACTCACCATGCGGTGATTGAATAAACAACGTTTGGTGAGACCGGATGGAATGCAGCTTTGAAACCTGTGTTAGGGAAATCGGTTTTTTGCAGGCAATCGGTGATTATTTTAACTATCATAGCAACAGTTGCATTCGTGCAATTTGCAATAAATAAATTTTTTTCTTTTTTTATTTAAAAAAAAAGATGAAGTTTTGAATTAAGTGATGCGTAGGAATATTTCTGATCGATTGGTGCTAAAATTATTGAAATTGGTTCAGGGACAGCTAAGTTATTAACGTTCAAAATCTTTCATAATTTTGTTACATGTTCCATTTTCAGTTTTCACAAAGTGTACCCCCATATAGAAATCCCAGACGTAGTCCTACGTCAAAAAAAAAAACAAATACAGGAGAGCCAAGAAACTCAAGTATGTCTAGAATTTCAAGGATGTCTAAAAAACTTTAGGGAAATGTTGAGATTTAAGATACTTCAAGGAATATTGGAGAACTTCAGGGCAGATTAAGATGATCCGAGGAATGATGGAAAATTCAAAAATTTCATAAATGTTAAAAAAAAATGGAAAATGTAGTAGGAATTGGGCGGAATTGAAGGAACGAAGAAGTTTCGAGAACATCTGGGATGTAAAGGGAGCTTTATAGATGATCGTTAACTTCTCGCAAGTGGTAAAAATTCAGAGAAGTTAAGAGATTTTATAGCAGGTTTCAAATCTTCAGCGTAAAATAACTTCAAAGCTGATCGAAAACCTGCAAAACCTTTTATTTTATGGGATCTTTAAATATCTTGATTCATTAGTAATTTGTTTCGGTTTTTAAAGTCTTAATAAAAATGGCTGATTACAGTTTTAAAATCGCCAACGTTTCAATCCAGGGATTGGGATCTTTATTAGGGCTTATTTTTGTTTTGCGCCACACAAAATAGGGTACAACTTGATATCCCCTTAAGAAGGCCATGTTCAAAGACCAAACCGTCGAACATTTAACATCGTAGTTTATGAATCCACCATTGAACTGAAAAATCAAAAACTGAAAAATTTATAATCTTATATTCAAAGTGTTTTTATGTTACTTTAAACGTGAAGTTTGCGATTTCAGAGTTGGTTGGAAATGCTATCTAACATGAAGCTTTAGTGTGATAATTTATTAGCTAGATAATGGTCTTTAGAAGAGGGTAGGTAGATAGTTCCGTTAGAGTACGGCAGTATGAAAAAAATTGAATAGAAGTTGAAAATGAGCGAATGGCCATTAATGCGACAGTACAAAGTCAAACGCACATCTTTTGCCTAACCCATACGATGTACGCGGAGATTTGAAGTATGTCTTCAAATCTACAGGCAAAAAGTGTGCGCCCTCCTTTGCTCATTACTGTCTCTGGCTGTGGAATAGTTCTAGCGACGTTTCATGACTACCTAAAACCCCACGTTGCCGAAAGCATTTCCAGTCGATGGTGTGTTATAATGCAATTCTTCTTCACCCAATTATTGTGTTTCTCCTCTCGTCATGATCAACGTAGTCATCTCTGAGAGAAAGCAGTAGGGTGGTTGTTGCGTTATGTACATCATCAGCATTGTTGACGGCTACTCTCACCTTTAGTTGTTACATTCAAAGTGTTTTTATGTTACTTCATACGCGAAGTTTGCGATTTTCAGAATGTTTCCACAGCCACAGACAGTAATGAGCAAAGGCGGGCGCACATTTTTTGCCTGTAGATTTGAAGACATAATTCAAATCTCCGCGTACATCGTACCGGTTAGGCAAAAGGTGTGCGTTTGACATTGAACTGTCGCATTAATGGTCCTTCGCTCATTTTCAACTTCTATTCAATTTTCATACTGCCGTACTCTAACGGAACTATCTACCTACTCTCTTCTAAGATCATTCTCTAGCTAATAAATTATCACACTAAAGCTTCATGTTAGATAGCATTTCCAACCAACTCTGTAATAATCTTATTTTTTGTGTGCCAAAGCAGCACACATTTAAGGAATTATGTTGAGTTAACTGAAATATAACTAAAACCAGTTATACAAAGGTTATATAACCTGATATAGAACATGTGTTTTGTTTAAGTTTTATCCGTAGCGTAGTTTTAATGAGATAACATTTTCAAATTACACATAATTATGGGCTTTTAGTGAAGGGAGCGCTTGAATTTGAGGTGGGTGGGGACGGTCTTAAAATCAGAGAGTGACCAGCTGTAAATTTACAATGCCAGCACTGAATATGACTCTCAAAGTTTGTTCAAGCCGAAATGCTCTTGGAGAGCAACTTTCTAAAACCAGCCGTTTTCCAGATATTTTGAAAATAATACCAACAAAATTTTAGTTTTCATGCATAAACCCCTTTTTCATAAGTTAGTCGTGATTCTTCATCTTTAACAATAAATTTTTCCAAAATGTACATACAATTCCTAGCAACTTACCTCTTGAAACCTTGAAGATTGGACGTACTGTTTTGAAGCTATAAACCTTACTTATACCCAGCCGGGAAATGTAAGATTTGTTTGCAGATTTGCATAAAAAGCATGCCGAATTTGCAATGTTTTACCGTATGAACAAATTTTGTAATGTGGGCCTCGGAAAGTTTTCAAATAATTTTGTAAATTTTATGTTAGCTAATTCTTCGAATGTGTGCTGCTTACTACTTGCAGGGTGTCGCAGCTCCTGCGATGAGATTTACTTCTCGGTTATTCCCGATGTTGGCGTTCTTAGACGATCTTTGTACAACAGGATGACTTCAGTAATGCACACAATGTAATGCAATTTGATAAATTGTTGCGAATTTAATCACAATTCGGTGAATTTATTCCTCCTGAAAAAATGTATCAAATTCCTACCGAAACAATAATTTCTGACCCATTCTGGATAAATCATCAGCATTTCTTGAAAATTCTCCTCAGAACTCAGAACATCCCAGAAATTCCAGCAAATTCTCCTTAGAATTCCGTTGCCCTTGAAAACCGGATTGAGACGATTGAAATTTATTTCAGATTCTCTTGAAAATTCTTAGAAATGCCAAAAGAGCATTGCAATTTTATTCAGCTCTAAACCTGAATTCAATTAGATTAGAATCACATCCTCACATCTCTCATTTCCAAAACAATCAGTATGTATTTTTGGGAACCTTGCTCACTAATGGTTTCCAACTTCAAAAGCCACAAAAATGCAACTAACGGAGTGATTGAGTACCGTCCCGATGGCCGTCCCGGCTTCCTGTTGGCTCTCCGACGACGTAAAGTTGGTTCGCTATATCGACGGACACGCAGATACAGATAGCAAGCACCGCAGAGTGCAGGTCCGTCCGCCCAGCCATTCACAGCTCTATGAACTTCCGAGTGCACGCAGTCGGGTGCCCTTTTTTTCCCCGATTTAATAATTCCACCGATGATAAATGTGACACTGCGGGACGGCGGCACATATGTCCTGGCGTCGTCGTTCGCTGCATACGTGTGACCGAGCAGGAGGATTTCGCTTAGAACCACCACCCTGTGTCTGTGAGGCAGCGAGAATCACCACCGCCGCCGCCACGTGTGTACAGAAACGCACTAACTGTAATTAATTTATTGCGATTTCAATTCAAATAAGATTCCTATCGCCAGACGTGTGTTTGCGTAAATTAAATTGTTCACCTGCGCTATGGCCGATGGCCGGCGACGCTTCTGCTCGTGGGATGAAATTTTGCTTGCCTTCACTGGTCAGTGTGATGATTTTAATAATTCACTGGACATTACATTGATGTTATGAAGTTTTTTTTTCCATTTGCAAATTGACCTTCATCGCGTATAAAGGATACGGAGCAACTAGTGTTGGAAGGTTCTGCGTGGTTTTAAATTTTAACAATTTTTTCCCCACAACTCCAAATTTAATGCCAGTGGCGGCAGATGGGCGAGGGTGGACGGGAATTTGTTTTGTTTTTTTTCGGACTTAATTAACGTTATTTCAGCAGGATCGGTAGCGCACCGACATTTGCTGAGAGAGTTTGTTTAAGTATCGCTGACCATGTGGTGGGGGAAGTGATCTGTAGGCAGTCAAAACAGAACTGAATAATGGAAAAATTGATGCAATTTCATTGCAAATTAATTATTAAACAAAATAAAAAGCAATTAAGCCGTCCTGGGATTGACCCATCTGATTTTTATTGTTATTCTCAGCGAATAAATGCCAGTCCTGGGGCTGTGAAAGCTGTCAGCTGTAATGTGGCACTGTTTGTGGGAAAATTGATGGTAATTATTCAGGTGTCAACATTGAGAATGGAATTCAAGTAACGAAGCTATGTTTCACAGTTTAAAGGTTAATTAATGAATATTTGGGGCGCTTTTAACATTCCCAAATTTGCAAACATTCCTTCAACCCCGATGGAATCCCGCCAAGTCAGCCAGAATCAATACACCACCGTCTAACGGAGCACGTCGTCGTCCCGCTCATCCCACAATAGAACCCATTCCTTTGCAGCAGATAATCTTCTACGGTCACCGTCATCGTCATCGTCATCGAGATTCCTGTTGGACGTTTTGTACCGTGACTGGCCGAACTGTTCAACCGTTTTACGGTACCCCCAAACAAAACAAGCAACCGTCGAACGGTGAGTAGATAGCAAATTGTTCCTTTATGGAGTGACCCAATCACAGTGCATTTTTCCGGACCTGGTTGGTCCCGGTGGAGCTGAGTCATCGCCAACGATCCCAGACAAGCGGGTCTCGGTGGATGACCAAGACGGATGGGGATCGCGTTTACCCGGCGGCCTGTGTTGTGTAAATATCGTTTTCGGCCTTCCAAGTGTGTAGCCAAATTCTTTGTATCGACGTTACGGAATCTCTGCTCAGCACATTCTTTTCAGTCATCCCACTCTGGGGCTTTGAATTTGGGTAGGAATTTGGCGGAACAGCAACCGCCGCGGGATTCAGGAGGCGGTACCCAGGTACAATAAATACGCACACACAAAGTGAAAGGTCGCGCCACTTGCCGAGGTCCGATCGATCCATGACCATGACGCACAATAATGGACAAGTTGAGTTGTGAGTGGCCAGCAGAGAGGAGCCGGGAAAAATCGGCTTAGTCATAGCTCTTAGGCAAACTGAGTGTAAAGTGAAGAATAATCAGCTTTTTCGATTACGCTTTTTTTTTGGTTTTATATTGTCGATTTGGAGGTTGCAACTTCTCTCCTGGTTTGGTTGCTTTTTATTTGGCGAATCATTGCTGGGTCCGGCCAGCGGTGGGACATGCTTTGAATTTTTAAAACAACAATAAAAAGATGGATGGTGGAAGGCCGTACGGCGGTTTTAGTTGAAAGGGGGTGACAATTAGTTTGACGATGGAAGTTACTGTATACGATACAGATTGTTCATTCTATGGAGATCCATTTAGTTTGAAATAAATTATAGAACTATGATAAGTTTTGCGGTGAACTTCTAGGATAGGATCAGAATTAAATTATGACCGTTCTGAGGCATTACATTTCTGATCACGCCTAGCCATTGGCCCCCGGTTCATGAGTTGATGGGTCGGCAGGTCTAGTAGCTGCCTCCCTGGCGTCGGTAGCATTGGTGCTCAGCACGGAAAACAAGATCGACGTAAAACAAATCAAAGAAAAAAAAGTGTTGCTCACAAAACAGCTGCTTGATCCTGTCATAACACTTTCAATCACTAATATTTGATAACTATTTAATATGATGTATGACTGAATGAATATTTTGTGCAAAGTTGTAACTGAAAAAATCCAATAAGAATGGCTATAGTAGTTTTCGTCAGAGCAATATGTACTAAGGCTAGAAATCAATGAACAAAAAGTTTTGTTTTCCCATAGTAATTCCCATATAAACTTCAAATGGTTTGTGCCAAGCTGAGTTTCTTACCAAATGAGTTCAAATTTTGGAAGGATGATCAGAGCCCAATTTGGAACCTCATAGTCTATTGTACATATTTTTGAAGGTCGTTATTTTATGCTTACAATATTAGTGCAGACCACGTTCCTGCGATCTCTTAGGAATGGAAGGAATGCCAGTTCATCAACAACCACTAGAGACCGAGTTTACATCTGCATCTACACGGTTGTCATGGAAAGGATTCTTGTTGGCAGGAAGGGTTGGTTGTAACCACTAAGGAAATGTAACCACTAAGTGAAAGCAGCGCCGCTACTAGTTGAGCGATGGGTATTGATACTGAAAACGTAAAAACAAAAATATATCTGAAATTAAAGCTCCCGTAGATTAACCTCGGATCATGCTACTTATTTGAAGATTGTTGTCTTCGATAAATAATTGTATGTTTCACAATTTGAATGTGTGAAGTGCAACATCGTATGATGTTAATTTGTCCATTCAGAGCAGGACACGTTCGGATGTGCCTCTGGGTTTCCTGATATCAGTTAGATCATTACTGTGAGACCTGTACAAGCGTTAGGATCGAAAAGTAATTTTGTGGCAAATAGTGAACACGATATACTATTTGTATAAAGTGCCAATTGTGTAGACCATGTCAAATTATATTGTACGAGAGCTTAATAGTGAAGTAAAGCGTTAAGTCAGACTTTACTTCCCCAACATCTAGGACATTTTGCCACATTGAAATATTATATAGTGCCATCACCATTCAGCATTTAAGTAAATTAAGCCTACGAGGCTCCCCTTAAGGTAATTTTGCGCAGTTCTAGATGTATAGACAAGCGTGTCTACCAGTATTCGTTATTGCCTGAAGAACCTTCAGGCGAAGGTTTTTATTTTGGGCTCTATCAAACACCGTCATCGTCGACAAATCTACAGCGCTTCCAGTCCGGCGTTTGCAACGTGCTTGCCCCAAGTGGTTCCTTGAAGGCCCCCATGTTGAACCAGGCCCACGTGTTGATACTTTATCCCGAGCGAGAGTATCGGTGTTTGAGGTGTCGACAGACAACGATGTCCAGAACTGTAGCTACAGTAGAGCTAAAATTCAGGATATACCTAATAAACCAGTTTGTTAAATAGAATTACGTGCACGTTTAGGGTGATAGGACAAAACCATTACAGTAAACAGCCTGCAATTAAATCCTTTATAGGTTTAAGCTTTTTATCGTCCGCTGGGTTGATCACTGAGAGATTTAACTACTATCAGGAATTTTCGGTTTCATTTGAGTTTTGGGATCTTTTTCCAGTAATTTTGGAAGTTCTTACCTATCCTGCCCTGAGAGGAATAGCCAGGGGCGGAAATAGAACACGCTCTTTTGTAGTACGATTTTCCGTACTGGTGCTTAAGCGAAAGCGAACTTCACTCAACATGAGTCATAAGAATAGTTTAAATAATAATAAGAATCTTTGCAACCCTGTAATGTGAAGGAGACTGAAATTGTACCCACGATCTTCTGTTCAGCAAAAGCGGTCGCTACTAGGACACCGAGCCAGAAAACCACTGTGAGTGATGATCCAACCACAGCGACATAAAGCTAGCCTTACCATTTATAGCTTCCAGCAACTCGAGACAAAACGAATGTAGAATAACTAATGCAATCAAACTATCGCACGCTAGACTTGGTACTAAAATAAATGCGAACGATCCGATAGATTGCTTGCGCAAGACTCATCGGAGAGGGGCAAAAGTTGTTCTTGGAAGGATTGCCTGTCCAAATAGGTGGACCTGAAAATCTGACTAAGTTGACGTTTAAACTTAGTCAGATTTTCATGGTTCTGGAACTCAGATATACCATTTTCCACGGTAAAATTGATCACTTAATGATGTAAGTGTAGAAATAAACTTCTACATCGGCGTTTCAGGACCAAGTCTGAGCTATGACTAGGTGGGTCACAGAACTAAAAAAAAAAAATTTATGCATATCTCGATTACTTTTTCTAAGGGACGTATCTGCATTTGTAAACAAAAATTCAATTAGCACTCCCTCATAAACTACACCCAACCGGGGGATGTAAGATTCGCTTACAATTATGTGGGATTCATCATCAGAGGATGTAAATGGAGACCGCATGAACCGAGGATGCGATAAACCTAGCTGCGGTCCAATGCAAGAAAATTGGAGACCGAAAAATGTAGAGTATATTAGTGAGGTAAATTAATTACGTCGAAAAAAATAGGAAAAAGGTTGCCAACTGGACTCGAAGAACGAACGTTGCGGTTATCAGACCTGTGCTTTCTCCACTGCTCTCTCCATGCTTTTGAATAAGGATAGCCTAAAAGCAAACAAGAAGCGCTCATTTCCTCTCACACTCGACTTCGTATGCTTTTTTTTCTGCTGGAGAGATTCGAGGCAAGTGTGTACGTCGTTCTACAATGTTCTACAATGTGCGTCGTTCTACAAGCTTACTGGTATAGCCGAAAGCGTAGATAGCACACGAAACTCGACACGAAATAAAAAAGACAAAAAACCATTATATCGCCTGCATGGTCAATTACTAACATTCGTTGCGATGTTCATGAACAGGGGATGATAGGAAGCGTAATAGATTTTTGGTTTGCGTGTATCATCTTCATCAGAAAGAGTAATGATTCTTCAACAAGACGGTGTTCTTAGTTTGCGTGGGAGTGCTAAGAGTTTCGTCAAATTGACGTTTGAATCTTTGTTCCCTTTGAAAAAGTAATCGAGATTTTTTTTCTGAGTGAAATCTTCTTCTTTCCTTTATTTAACATCGTTCTCTATTCCGCAATCTAGTGCCAATCACCAACGGACATCGATTGCCGTCCATTGACGGCAATCGAATGTGCAGGAAGGCAGCTTCCATACCTGCGTAGGATATTACACCCATTTAACAACACACATGGGCCGGGACCAACGGGACCAAGACGTGACCGGAGATTTTTATGCCTTAGAAAAATCCCACCGACCTCGGCTGAAAAAGCAGTCACGCTTACCACTACACAACTGGCACCACTTGAGTAAAATCATGACAACAAACAAAATTTCTTGTCATTCATTAAACAGAATCGTTTCTAACGAGCTTCAGACCAGATAATTTCTGGGCCTCCTAAAGATCAGAATCTTTCTGGGCCTTCAAAGGACTGGATTTTTTCTGGGTCCGGAATATATCTGGGCATCCAAAGAGCCGGGATAGTTCTGGGCCCCAGATTTGGGTACTCCGCATTATCAGGCAACAACGGCAGTTACCCTAAATGGTAACTCGTCGTCCTGAATAGATGTGATACAAAACAGGGGTATACCACAATAGATCAGCTTAATGGTCACAGTGGTTCAAATCCCGACACAAAAAAACAAGCTTTTGTTTATGGTTGACCAATTTATTGTTGATTCCCTCTCATAACCAATATTTCCGAAGCATTTTTGAATTATAATGCCCTTTTCTAGACTGAATCGCTATTTAACAACTATTTTCATTGCGTTCTGCATTAAGCATTGTCCACTTACAATTGTACAATTATATTGCGCACTAGCGCCACGTAGTTATCAAATTCTGAACTTTTGTCCACCAACCGAACGTCATTGACCCGCTGTTCAACTTTACCAAAGACGGAAACCTTCTATTTGGCCATGATCCGATAATATAGGGTAAGTGAGTCAGATTTTGGCTCTAGAGTTTCCGTAATTGGTCCTATCTTAATTTGCAATACATTTCAATCTTTACCTAATTTATTTTAATTCATTTTGGCGTTTATCTACGCGAATAAAACCATGAACATTCATTTAAAATTTTAGTAAGGCCTATGGGCCAAAAATTGGATCACAAGTGCCATATAGCATATTCTGGAAATTCACTTGTTTAATAGAGTCGCGTTATGACAACATTCTGAACATCTGTCCGCCAACCGAAAGTTTATGACCTACTAAACAAATTAGCAAATTCACTTTCCCGTTAGCGCTGCGTAGTCAGAAAATTCTGAAAATCTGTCCACCAACCAAAAGTCCATGACTCGCGAAACAACTTTGCTTAATACAGAAACCTTCTCTGTGGATAGGATCACCAGATGTAGCATATTCATAAAATTCACTTGCACACTTGCGCTGCGTAGTCAGAAAATTTAGAACCGCCAGCCTTACGAGTTTCCCGTTACAAGTAAAATGGCTTAAGCGCCACTCCCAAGAGACGATTTTCCAATATGTAAGTTGCCCGACCGTATGAGATCGTTCAGATTGGAGGTTCCTATTTTTCCAAAAAGTTTAGGCGGAAAGCAAGTCCACCAACCAAAATGCCTTGACTTATCGGACAGCTTTGTCGAAGGCTGTAACCTTAGATAAAGGGTGTCCCACATCAAATAGCATCACGAAAAACAAAAACGCTGTAGAAAATTACCGATTGGGTATTTTCTCTGGAAAATTTGGGTAGAAGTAGAAAAAAATGGTGTCACCCGAAAAACAACGTCACGAATTGATTTTGCGCAACCACCTGGAAAATCCTCAACTCGCTCATGGGGACATTGGAAAACAACTCGGAACCATACAGTCAACAGTGAGTCATGTGATCAAACGTTACTACAAAACTTTGAGCATCGAACGGAAGGAGAAATGCGGTCAGAATGGATGTTCTATTAGTGATTAGATGATTAGTGGGAGGTACTGCATACATACAAAGTGCAGAAGGCTCCAAATCGTGACGAACGGCAAAATACGGTGGGAAAGTCACGAGTCCGGAAACTGCACACCCAGATGCTGACGAAGCCTCATTGTCTCATCATGGATGATGAGACTTACGTCAAGGTGGACGTAAAGAAGCAGAAACTTTCAAAGTTTGCCAAGCAACAATACATGGTTTGGCAAGCGATCTGCTCATGTGGCAAACGGAGTGCGCCGTTCGTGACTACCGGGACTATGCACGGGAAGATCTACCTCAAGGAGTGTCTACAGAAGCGTCTGCTTCCTCTGTGCAACACGAAGGCCCTACGATCTTCTGGCCGGATCTAGCTTCGTGTCACTATTCAAATGTTGTCCTGGAGTGATACGAAGCCAAAGTCATGAACCCACCCAACGCATCGGAACTAAGGCCCATCAAAAGATACTGGGCTATTATGAAACAGGCACTACGGAAGCATCCCAAGGAGGTCAAATCTGAGGAAGACATGAAGAAAAAGTGGGTTTTCGTACAGAAGAAGCTGCAGCCAGATGTTGTACAGAACCTAATGAGTGGAGTTAAGCGTAAGGTGCGAGCGTACGGTTATGGTATTAAAGATGCCTGAAATAAACAAAATTCTTGAGAAAAACACGTTTGTTTAATATCGATAGGTGATTTAGCAATAAAATGGTAAAGGATAATCCACAAGAGTTGTACAAAGTACAACAGCGCGAGTGCTCGAAGGTTAAAGAAAAACCTGGCGTTCCAGGTTTGCTCAGTCGTATAAATGTAGTCATATTGGAGCTGAAAGACGTTGGAATCGTTAAAAAGATTTATTGAAGTGTTTTGGTGAGAAAATACAGTGTAATTAACGTTTAAATTTACGTTGCTGAAATAAGCCGCTTGGTTCCGAAGCCGTAATTTACCCTACGTTTTTAGATTATTTGCAAGATTAAAAATGTCTTCATTCTAGCGCAAATATGAATGCTTGGCCATAACAATCTATTCATGCAAATTGAAGAAGGTTGTATCAGATGGATTCGTCAATTGGCGTGGAACTGCTCTTAAGTCCATGATCGCGGAGTCTGTTTTATCGCAACCTGTGGCTTACCAAGAACTTAGGTCGAATCACTATCCGGTGGTTGCCGAAGTGAATTCCTCCGTGAACCGATTCGAAGTTTCCCGACGCAACTGTCACCGTGCCGACTGGGCGCAGTTCCAACGCTGCTTTGACACCATTTTTGACTATGACGTTCAGCAAGAAACAACCGACGACATCGACCGGTGTCTGCACTCTATCGATGAAGCGATTTCCTGGGTCAGAGAGCAACATGTGCCAGTATCCAGAAAGATGAGTAATACTCTGAACCTTGACAGGCCCATTAAAGACCTCATTAGACTCCGCAACATCATTCGTAGGCAGTACCTGCGTACTTGGCTGCCTAACCTAAAGACCAATTGCAACCGTTTAAACAAAATCATTCAAGGATGGTGGAATTCAAAAATAACGATTTTGCAAACAAGTTTCGCTCTCTCCCAGATTGCGCTAAGCCGTTCTGGAAAATGGCAAAAAATAAAAAAAAAAATATGCCGAGGCCCATCCTTCCTTTTCCCTCTCTTAATCAGAATTTGGATCCATCCTTACTCAATGCTCTTGGTCAACACTTTGTAAATTCACATAACCTTGGCCACGCCATGGTGTGTCCTTACGTGCTTTCAGTATCGGAGGCAATGTCTAGAGTCGCTGCCACTCCCGTAGTCGTCCCTGACGAAAGTAGAATATCGGCTGATGAGGTGATAGCAGCCTTTAAATCAACCAAGAACATGAAGGCCGCTGGTGTCGATGAAGTGGTCAACCTCGAGTTGAAAAACATGAGTGTTGACTTCTTCGAGCACCTTGCAGCGGTCTTCTACCAGTGCCAAAAGCTATCGCCCCATCAGCGCACACTGGGGACAAAATCGAAACAATGTGTTAAAATTCAATAACTTCGGTGCTCGCTGGAACAAGAGTCTAAAAAATAGTTATTCTTATAGAAAAAAGTCTCAGGAATCGATTGGAGTGGGTTTCATCTTGGGCACGATAGGATAAGTTGGGTTTTTCACAGTTTTGCCCTAAAATCTCCTATTTTGCATGATTTGAATGCTGTATCCCAAGATACCGATGATATAGACGGATGATTTCTTCGGCAAAGTTGATCAAGAGGTCAAGGACTGTTGGATGATGGACAGAACAATTCGGAATTCTTCCGCTAGGCGGCGCTAGTGAGCATTCGAAGTGTATATGTATATGTATATGGACTTCCACAGTTGTTAATTGAAAGCTTTCCAAGCCTGTTCGATTTTTACATGTGTATATTGTGTGGCAAGTACAACAATTTGAAGAACCTAGAACTTCTAATACACCTTAAATTGATGTTGTTTGGAGATGTTTAGTTGCTAAGGACCTTGTATCAGTTATGGTTGATCAGGTAAATCATTTGATCCGAGCTCAAGACAATTTGGAGAACCTTGATTATAAATTAAAATAAATCAAAAACGATCCGCAGAAACTTTATGAACATGTCTTTGTAGGTTTTGTCGCTGAGAACATCGTGCAGTTCATTGTTGATCCAGTAGATCAAATAATCTGAACCCCAAAGCAACTTGGAGAACCTAGAACATCTCATACACCATCAATTACAACGAAAATGATGTGCATTATAGTCATGGACCTGGGAGCATAAATTTGCAATAATTATAAAAATTTGCCAAAAAAAATTTCATTCTGTTAAAAAATGTCAAAATTAAGCGGAAAATATGAACCTCACTGTTTAAAACTTCTTTTGAATTTTCAACATTCTTATACCGTGGACGTCACTTATCCGTAGAAACAGTGAAAACATATTACTCTTTCTCCGAAAATGTATGGTTACGTCACTTTGTCTCCAGGCTTCCAAAACACATTTTTATCACGAAGAGAGTGTTTTCTGGTGTATCTTAGGGTATAGATTATGAATATAAAGAAAAGTGAAAATTGACCATGGTGGCGTTTACGTCACTTTGTCATCTCACGGCAGTAAAGGCCTTGTACCGGTTATGACTGACCTGGTACATTATTTGATCTGAGATCAACGACAATTTGGTGAACCTTGAGCATCATATATACATCAAACTGATCATGAGCGATGTACAGAACCTCTTTGAACATGTTTGAGCAAGTTTCGAGGCATAGGACATTGTGCAGGCCTTGGTTGTCAAATGTTCTAAACTACAAAATGCTTTGGATGACCTAGAACGTCACTTGAGCTTCTTATATACATCCAAATAGATCAAAAACGATGCGCAGTAACTCCTTGAACATGTTTGGGCAGGTTTCGCCGCTGAGGTATTTTGCAGGACATTATCAAAAAGTGATGAAAAGTGAGAACTTGTTATCAATTTGATATTTTACTTTGCTCGGGATTATGATTACATAGATCGCTACGGAATAGTTTCAAAATCGGTCATACAATTCCGGGGATACGGCCAGAACAAGTTCTCAGGGAAAATAACCAGCTTATGAGTAAGTTCAAAACCCATCATGCGACACAATAAATTACATCAGAATTCGAAAACAAGTTCAATAACAATGATATCTAGTACCCTGAACCAGATTTGCTGAATCCGGATATGTTCCGGGTTGCACCGGGGAAGTGGCTAGCTATGATTTTTTTTTTAAATCAAGCATGTGCTACATCAAATGACGTGAGGATTTTTAAATAAGATCATTGTTAGTCATATAGAGTGTAAATAGGGTTAGACCATAGGTGAATAAATTGGGATTTTTCCTATACATATAAGCAAGTTTGGTCTCTTAATATCCATTAAAATATAAACTACAGTAATGACCTGATTTTATCATCCCTTCACGCATTATTCTTTTAATGTTCAGTAATTTCCTGTATCCATAATTTGAAATCTTTCCATTAATCTTCTTGATCGATGTTAAGGGTAAACTTTGGTGCAACAAAATCACTGAAATAGCTCATGGGTTTCGTAGAATATTAGAAAATATTTTCAAAAAGAGGGCTGATAAAATCGGGTCATTATTGTATATATTATATCTTTAAAAAAAATTCCACCGGCTGGAGCAGAAATCGAACCCTCACTCCATGGTACACGCAAAATAGCTGTTAGACGAGTGACGCCGCTAACCACTCGACCACGAAGACCACTTTGACGTGAAAATGTCATCATCGAAACCCAATCCAAAGGAATTATTTGTTTACTCTTGTTTCTTGCGTGACAGTAGCTCAGTGTAGTGCAGTTCTTACGTGGTGTTAAGTGTGTTCCACTGAATTTCATTAAGCAAAGTGGAGTCAAATAAAAATATCGTTGAGGAATATTTTGCGTCTGGTCGAGATAAAAACCGTTTACTTGACTTTGTGTCTAGGGCACTGTCGAAAGCACCTGCGGCTCTTGCGCAAGGTGTTAAAAACTGGATTGGTCAATTTAATCGGCGATGGTCACTAAACCCACAGTAAGGATCGGTTCTTTAAGAAGAATGCAGAGTGGTTTGAAAGCATATTCAAGGTAATAATCCCTGGGCGTGCTTGATTTTAGAAAGCAGCATAAATTACCGAAGAAACGTTTTTAATACGATACCGTCGAACATTAAAAAAATTAACAGTTCGGAAAAATTGTACCTGTTGAGCGAAGTCCTAAATTTTCAAAAAACAACGGATTCCAAACCAATTTAAATTGAACTTGAATGAAAATTAGTAAAAGCATGGAAATCCGTTAATGTAAAGCAATACATACTACTGATGAAATCTGTTTTTGTTCATGTTACTAAATAATCAATAGCATCAACCGCGATTAGAAGAAGATTTGTCTTTGATATTTGTATGAATATTTTATAAAAATTCTAAACAAAAATTACCGACTCTAAATTTTACGAAAAAACATGCAACAGTCCTTGACCTCCTGATCAACTTTGCCGAAGAAATCATCCGCCTAAATAGTCAGGATCTTGAGATACAGCAGCACAAACATATACACTTCGAATGCTCACTAGCGCCGCCTAGCGGAAGAATTCCGAATTGTTCTGTCCATCATCCAACAGTCCTTGACCTCCTGATCAACTTTGCCGAAGAAATCATCCGTCTTAATTGTCATAATCTTGAGATACAGCAGCACAAACATATACACTTCGAATGCTCACTAGCACCGCCTAGCGGAAGAATTTCGAATTGTTTTGTCCATCATCCAATAGTCCTTGACCTCCTGATCAACTTTGCCGAAGAAATCATCCGTCTAAATAGTCAGGATCTTGAGATACAGCAGCACAAACATATACACTTCGAATGCTCACTAGCGCCACCTAGCGGAAGAATTTCGATCTGTTTTGTCCATCATCCAATAGTCCTTGACCTCCTGATCAACTTTGCCGAAGAAATCATCCGTCTAAATAGTCAGGATCTTGAGATACAGCAGCACAAACATATACACTTCGAATGCTCACTAGCGCCGCCTAGCGGAAGAATTCCGAATTGTTCTGTCCATCATCCAACAGTCCTTGACCTCTTGATCAACTTTGCCGAAGAAATCATCCGTCTATATCATCGGTATCTTGAGATACAGCATTCAAATCATGCAAAATAGGAGATTTTAGGGCAAAACTGTGAAAAACCCCAACTTACCCTATCGTGCCCAAGATGAAACCCACTCCAATCGATTCCTGAGACTTTTTTCTATAAGAATGACTATTTTTTAGTCTCTTGTTCCAGCGAGCACCGAAGTTATTGAATTTTAACACATTGTTTCGATTTTGTCCCCAATGCAGCGTCTGCAGCGTCTTGTCCTCCATATCGAAACTAGTCGAAAAATTGATACTCAGTCGTCTGCTGGTATTTTCAAATGATAATAACATCTTTATAAAAGAGCGATTCGGGTTGGCATTGTTGGACGTTGTGAAGGTATTCGACAATGTCTGACAATATCATGATGGCCTCGTGCACAAGCTGCATCGATACAACTTCCCGATCTTTAGAGATGAACTAGCCTAAGGCTAAAAATCTCTTAAATAAAGAATTAAAAAAAAAAAAACTTCCCGATCTTCCTTGTTAAGATCATCCAAACTACGGGCAGATCATTCCAGGTCTTCTTGAACAATTCACCTTCTGATACGTTTAACGTTGATGCTGGGGTTGCCCAAGTTAGTCTGCCTGGTCCTTTCCTCCTCAACATCTTCACGTCAGATGTTCCTTCCCTTCCGGGTGGTGGTATTTTGTCAATGTTTGCGGATGACACTACCATCATCTACATATAAGGGTCCAAATATCCGTGTTATGGCGAGAAAACTCCCATCAGGCCTTGATGTTCTATTCAAATATTTCAACAGCTGGAAGATTAGTATCAATGCAGCTAAAACACAGACCATACTATTTCCGCACTCCAATTCACCTCGGCTTATCCCACCTGGTAGCTTCAATGTCCACCTTGATAATACTCCCATTGAATGGTCAAGAGAAGTCGTTTACCTTGGTCACACCTTTGATAGAAAGGTGCTGTTCCGTTCTCATGTGCACAAAACATCCACCAAGTGCAACTTCTTGATTAGGTCGCTCTTCCCACTTATTAACAGAAATTCCGCGTCCCTTAAAAACAAGCTTGCCATCCACAAGCAAAGCATCCTCCCACGATTGAGTACGGAACGCAAATCTGGGAGGGCTGTGCTAAGTGCCATCACCTTAAACTTCAAAGGATACAGAACATGCTCTTTAAGATGGTCCTCAACAGTCCCCCACGGATTCGAAATTCTGTGATCCACCGCCTGGCTGGTCATCAGACACTAGAGACGCTCATCCTCGAAAGGTTCAGATACGCCTGTCTGAGATCAAATCGCCAGATCATACGCGATCTTGCTAATTAGGTTAAGTTATTTGTGCATAGTTAGTCTTTTTTTAAATCCAAGCAAAACGCACCCCAAGGGGTATCCTGTAAACTAGTTGAAAAACGTTAACATGTAAATTAGAATATCAAATTAAACAAAGATGAAGAGCCCTGCTAATCATTTGGAATGCACGAACAATGTAAAATCATAAATAATGGAAAATAAACGTAATTTTTCGACTAGCCTGCTTTCAAGTTTGATCTTCATCGGCTAACAAGCATTGCAAATCTTTAAAGTTCTATCAAACTATCCTTGCATCTCGAAGTCAAAAGATATCAACGTTTACAGCAGAAGCAAGCTCTCCAAGGTTTGGTCATTAAGTGCTCGAAAATTCCACTAATGGCAAAATACCGATAGCGAAACAAATTTCTCATCCAGCGTGGCAATTAAACCCTGATGGACCACGACAGGTGTTTCCATTTATGACCCCTACACACAGGCGCGTTGCGTTGGTCGCATTCAAATTGCGCTATCGCAGGCTGAAAAACCAACTGGCAAAGCCACTCACTATTGAAGCTAGCAATAAAAGTGAGAAGAAATCACCCCTTGGTCCCTAAATGGATTACCACCATCCATCGGCATCGCCGTTACTGTTGTTGCACATTGCGAACCACTCGCGGTACAAATTGCCCCCAATTGAATAGTAGTAATATGTGGTGTGTACACTCTATCTTCCTACGGGTTGTTGTTTTACCAGGCCGTTTTAGCCACACTCTGCCGGGTGTGGCGGAGAAGACAGGACGCGAGCGAGCGGGGGCAATAAAGTATTAAAAACAAGGCCTGTCGATAAACCAACTCCTGGTTCTGCGGTTCGCTTTGGATGCCCTCAGGGCTTCACCTTCATCCTCCGGAGAAAGAGACAAACCGCCACAACAAGCGACGAAGAAGAACGCAAAGTGACTACTGTTGCCAGGCATGCGGGTACTTGCACTTCGGGGGCAATAAAACGAGCCGGCAATTATCGCTTGGCAGTTCACCCTCTTCAACTGCATACATGTAGCTGCTACCGGCGATGTTGCAAACAGGTAGTTGGTTGACTAATTCACATGGTTGCACAAATTGTTATTGAGTTCCTCCTCTAGACAGTGGCCGTACCGACAGGTTCTTTTCAACAGTTTGGCCCCAATCCACCCAACCATATCTACATACCAGTAAGAGAGTCGAACTTATCATAATTTGTTGTTGAATAAAAAAATAACTGTGAAGAATTGGCTCCCGGGCCGGTTTCAATTAATGACCACTTTGCACCGACATTGCCTGGGAAAAACGGAACCTGCTCGTTTTGGCCCATGAACAAATGGTCGGTAAAACTTTGTGCAATTGTTTTACTTGCTAGTTGATCAGGGTAATGGATTTTTTCCCTGTCCTCCCCCAGTCCCCCGTTCCACCGGAAACTTTTCTCCTATTACAATTTTCGTTCATAAACTCATCGATTATTCAGTTAGCAGAAAGTTCCAACATGAACGACCTAGTTTCTTTGCCTGGGACCTGCGCTGGCAGGAAGCAAATGGAGAAAGGATTAGAATTTAAAATTCGAAGCGAAACTTTTCTCCCAACTCAGGGCGGCAACGGCAAGGTCATTCTCGTGGAAGATTCCGGGCACGTTTGCTACTGCTCGTTCAAAGACTCACAGTTCATTTGGCTCTCTTTGAAGTCACTCTTTTCGGAAGACCAGGGTAGATCATAAACAGAAGCTACTAATTAGTCACTTTCATCCTTTATCCGGAACTTTTCCGTTCGACCTTTTCCTTTGAGGTGCCCATGGGTACGGGCGGGAAAACCGGCTGGATGCTGACCTATTTTCCATTCATCAGCGATGAGAAAAGCGGAAATTTTCTTCGATATTTCTTTTCTCCGTAAAGCTGAAGAGCACGATGTCTCCCGTTAGGGACAGAAATATGGGAAAAGGCTTCTACCACTTCCCAGCTGTCAGACCAGGTTGGGATGGGTCATGTTACCTGCTGACAGCTCAGTGATTTAATATTTATAATGTGTAATCATTTCCTGAACGGGGTGGACTGCGGTATTGTGGAGTGAGAAATTGGAAAAAAGAAACCTTTCATCAAGGGAAGTCTTTAGCCTAGTCTTCTGGATCAATAACCAGGGATTTTTTGCAGAGTGGCGAGGATGAAGCTTTAATGTTGAAAAAAATGTAACGTCCTTCTTTCTACTCCAATGAAATCCTGCAGCGTAAATCCTGTTAGCCCACAATGCTGCTCTGAAAAATTTAAAAGTTCTCATATCGCCTACCCGCCGCATTCGTTCATCGTTAACTCATACCTTTGCCCACCTACCCAGTCCCAACGCAGCTTCAGAAATTTCCAAGAAGAATAATAAAAAAACGAAAAATTCTTCAACAACGACTCCCTCAAGAAGCTCAAGCCGCTCACCGATCAAGCCCAGGCTGGTATTGTGCCGGAAATGAAACCACCAACCGGACGCCGACGAAAAGCTGGAAAATAATCCTCCTGCCCCACCCCGCTGCAGAAGACAAAGCGGCACAAAGCGAAGAATTAAGAAAACAAAACAAAATGACGATATAAAACCTTTAATTAAAGAGCTTTCCTTGGCTTGGCCGGTAAGTCCTGCGGGTCGCCGGGATTCCAGCACACAGAGTCGCTACGGAAGTGAACGAGAATAAAATGAAAAATTAAAAATGTTCGCGATTTAGTCAGTTTAGCAGTTGTTATGTGCTGTGTGCTTTTTTTTCAGCTGCCAAATTTGAGTTTTTTTTTTATCTTCTTCGGCTTTTAGGTTCCCGGGACAATTTCGATGCAATTTTCGGAATTGCTTCAAACAGGCCGCTTTTATTTTCTCTGTACAACAGCAGTGGCTTTTAAGAGCGCGAAAATAATTTTAATAATTTCAGTCCGCATCGTGCTCTCTTGCCGTGCGGATCTATTTGCTTTTTGCTGAAGGAAGTGTTACTACTACCTAAAGCTACAACAAATTTAAACAGCACTTTTCAGTGCTCAACCTGTAAAAATTTTTCTACCTTGTTCAACTCTTATTCCTCTTCGATCCTTGTTTGGACCCTACCCGAGGTAATCCTTCTTGGATATCGATTTGGAAAATTCCTCTTCGATCCTTCAGATTCTTATAGTAATCTGCTTGGAAGTCGATTTGGATAAAAATTTACTGCCGCCATGGCGCCTAAACGCAAAAGAAAGGGGCAAACTCTTGACCCCCCTTCTGATGAAATTAATTTGAGTAATCAATTTGATTTGCTCACGGATGATGAGAATGATCCATCATCCAAGAAAAATTCTAGTAAACTTTCCCGGCTTAATGCCAAGAAGGAAAAGATTCCCCCTATTGTGATAACCACTACCGATTTCCATGCTCTTCGCATGGAACTTTTGAATTTCGTGAAAGTTAAGTTTTCACTACAAATTGGACGTCGGGGTGAATGCCGTGTATTGGCTGAAACCTTGGACGGATTTAAATGTCTTCTCAAGTATCTTACTGAGAAGAAGCACAAATTTTTTACTTACGACACCAAAACTGAACGTGTGTTCAAGGTTGTCATGAAAGGACTGCCCAGCGGTGAATCCCTGGATCAGATCAAAGATGAACTGGCAAAATTACTTGGAGTTGTGCCACTCCAAGTAATCAAAATGAAAATGAAATCCCGTCCTGGCGATTCACGCAACGGGATTTCTAATGATTTTTATTTAGTTCACTTCAAGTCTAGTGAACTAAACAACCTTAAGGCCTTAGAAAAAGCTAGCCTTATGCTCCATGTCCGAGTGAAGTGGGAACACTTCAGGAAGACTGGAGGAAATTTCCAAAACCTCACCCAGTGCCGTAAGTGCCAGGGATGGGGTCACGGAACTAAAAATTGCTACATGCCAGCTAAATGCATGAATTGTGGTGATTCCTCTCACGCAAAGGACGACTGTCCTGTGAAGGAAGATCCTAAGAAATTTAAATGTTCAAATTGTGGTGAAAACCACAAATCCAATTTTTGGGAATGTAAGACTCGCAAAGCGATCCTACAATCTCGTTCTAACCGTCAGGTAGGAAACGCTCCACGTTTCCGACCAGGTACAAATTCCTCTGCTGTTAACAACGGTCAGCGAGGAACAAATTCTACATTCGTACCCGTAGGTACAAATATCTCCCCTGCTTCAAATGTTTCATCTGTACCTACTCCCCTCGCTGCTAACAATGTTCAGCGAGTTAATGGAGCTACCTATGCTGCTATTGCAGCGGGTAGAAATCAAAATACTAACCAACGTTCTAACGGAAATTTTGACAATTTTGACTTAGGAAGCATTACTGCCCCTAAAATGGAATTTTTACAGAATTCATTAATTGACATGATTTCTGATATGCTTAAATCTAACTCCATGTTTGATGCTATTCAAACTGGAGTAAAATTTGCAAATAATATTGTCATGACTTTAAAATTCAGTAATGGATTTTAAAGCATTAAATATTGTTAATTGGAATGCTCGATCTCTTAAAGATAATGAAGACGAGCTATTTAACTTTTTAAGAGTTCATAACGTGCATATTGCCGTTATAACTGAAACGTTCCTTAAACCTGCCCATAAGGTTAAGAAGGACGCAAATTACTTGATTTATAGAAATGATCGTCTTGATGGACCCTGTGGTGGCGTTGCCATCATTATTCATAGACGAATCAAACATAAAATTCTTTCTTCATTTGAAACCAAAGTTTTTGAAACTTTGGGGGTTTCTGTTGAAACAAAATTTGGACAACTTACGTTTATAGCTGCCTATTTGCCATTCCAATGCGTAGGCCAGCAAAAGAATTTTCTCAAGGGTGACCTCCAGAAACTTACCCGTCATAGGTCTAAATTCTTCATTATTGGTGATTTTAATGCAAAACACCGCTCATGGAATAATGCTCAAAGCAATTCCAATGGTAATATTCTGTTTGATGATTGTTCTGCAGGTTATTACACTATTCAATATCCAAACAGCCCAACATGCTTTTCTTCTGCAAGAAATCCCTCCACTATTGATTTGGTCTTAACTGATTCATGTCAACTTTGTAGCCAATTGGTTACCCATGCTGACTTCGGTTCTGATCACCTTCCAGTAACTTTTGAAATATCCCAAGAAATAATTTGTAATCCCAACAGCTCTACTTTCAATTACCATAGAGCTGATTGGGAGCAGTATCGAACATTTATGGAATATAACTTCGATCCAAACATTCCTTTGCAAACCAAAGATGAAATTAATTATGCTCTTGAATCTCTGACTACTTCTATAGTTGAAGCAAGAGCTGCCTCAGTACCAAAATGCGAGGTTAAATTCGATTCAATTATAATAGACGATGATCTTCAGCTCTTGATCCGTCTTAAAAATGTCCGTAGGAGACAATATCAAAGAACACGCGATCCTGCCATGAAAGTTATCTGGCGGGATTTGCAAAAACAAATTAAAAAGCGATTCTCTGTCCTGAGGAACAAAACTTTTGAAAATAATATTTCTAAATTAGACCCGAGTTCCAAACCCTTTTGGAAACTCACAAAAATTTTGAAAAAACCTCAAAAGCCTATTCCAGCGCTTAAAGAAGGTGGTAAAATTTTGATCACAAATTTGGAAAAAGCTCAGAAACTTGCTAAGCAATTCGAGAGTTCCCATAATTTCAGTTTGGGTCTTACTAGTCCTATTGAGAATCAGGTTGCTCGGGATTTTCTGAATATTTTCTCTCGGGAAAATATTTTTGATGATTCCTGGGGGACTGATTTGGACGAAGTAAGGTCTATAACTAAAAATTTTCAAAATATGAAAGCTCCAGGTGATGATGGAATTTTCTATATCCTCATCAAAAAACTCCCAGAGAGTACCTTGTCTTTCTTGGTAAAATTATTTAACAGATGTTTCCATTTGGCATACTTTCCTGATAAATGGAAAAATGCAAAAGTTGTTCCAATTTTGAAGCCGGATAAAAATCCAGCTGAAGCTTCTAGCTACCGTCCAATAAGTTTGCTTTCTTCAATAAGTAAACTTTTTGAAAAGATAATTTTGAATAGAATGATGCTTCACATCAATACGAACTCAATTTTTGCAGATGAGCAGTTTGGATTTCGCCATGGGCATTCAACTACTCATCAACTCTTAAGAGTTAACAATTTAATTCGTTCAAACAAATCTGAAGGCCACTCAACTGGAGTTGCTCTTCTAGACATAGAAAAAGCATTCGACAGTGTTTGGCATGAAGGTTTGATTGCTAAATTGAAAAAGTTTAATTTTCCACTTTACATTATGAAATTAGTTCAGAATTATTTAACTGACAGAACTCTTCAAGTAAATTATCAAAATTCCAAATCTAATCGACTACCTGTTAGGGCAGGAGTTCCTCAGGGTAGCATTCTTGGGCCTATATTGTATAACATTTTCACTTCGGACCTCCCTGATTTGCCTCAGGGTTGCCACAAATCTTTGTTCGCTGATGACACAGGCATTTCCGCTAAAGGAAGAAGTCTTCGTGTTATTTGCAGCAGACTTCAGAAAAGTTTAGATATTTTCTCTTCTTATTTACAAAAATGGAAGATTTCTCCCAACGCTTCCAAAACTCAACTTATAATATTTCCACATAAGCCTAGAGCTTCGTTTTTGAAACCTAGTAGTAGTCACATAGTCACTATGAACGGAGTTCCAATTTCCTGGTCAAACCAAGTGAAATATCTTGGATTAATACTTGACCAAAAATTAACTTTTAAAGATCACATTGAGGGCATTCAAGCCAAATGTAACAAATATATTAAATGTTTGTATCCTCTTATAAACAGGAAATCCAAACTTTGCCTGACGAATAAACTTCTAATATTTAAACAAGTTTTTAGACCGGCCATGCTTTACGCTGTACCAATATGGTCTAGTTGCTGCACTACCAGGAAAAAAGCACTTCAAAGGATTCAGAACAAAATTCTGAAAATGATTTTGAAGTTGCCTCCCTGGTACAGTACAACCGAAGTACATAGAATTTCGAATGTTGAGACTTTAGCACAAATGTCCAACAAAATAATTAATAATTTCAGGCAAAAATCGTTGCAATCCTCAATTGCAACGATTAATTCCCTTTATACTTAGATAAGATTTAGTTTTAGTTTTTAGTTTTAAGATATCAATTGTTATACTGACATGCAGGTTAAAAAACCTGTTTAAAATACTGAATTGCCAAGACATGAACAATGTAAAAACACTTAGATATATATCATAACAATTAAGGCTGGTACGTTACTGCAGTAACTGGAGCACCTAGGTTAAAATGAAATGTAATTTATTTTGAATTTGGAACAAATAAAGAGTTAAAAAAAAAAAAAAAAAAAAAAAAAAATAAAAAAAAAAAAAAAAATTTTAATAATTTAAGCCAAGTAGTCAAGCAAGAAGTTAGGTGTTTGTTCTTTTTTTTTTGCAGCATGAAATGCCGAAAGACAGCTGAGATCATTTTTTCTTCTTTATTTGCCGTCGAGCCTTTTCAAAACCGGTGCCCTGGTAGGAAAGTCTTTTGTCTCGGCCTGTCAAACCCACCGAGCGGCAATAAACGACCTTGTCGATTTGACACGTCTGAGAGCTGTGGGTTTATTTTTCTTCGATCGTCTGTTGGTGGGTTAATGGAACGAACAACCCACCACTTGTCTGAAGCACAAATGCCTTCGGAGTACACTGAGTTACAGTGCTTTCCCGATTTTGTCAGCCCCTTCTCAAATTTTAAGCTGACAAAAACAGGAAACTGACAAAACCGGGAAAACATTTCCTATTATTATTGACGTAGGATTACGTCTTTCGGCAACATATTGGGGGTATAATTAAAAAAAAACAAAATCGACCGCATAACGAAAAGTGGTCAGGTTTTGACCACTTATAACTCTTTCAATAGCGGATGGATTTTAATTCAAAACAAGGCAATCGTTTGGAAAATTGTCTATGAATCTGCTGAAATGAACACTATCAATTTTAAATAGGTCACTATTGAAAATTATACAAACCAGAAACACTTCGAATTAAGGTAAGGTTTTCTTCAGGACGCTAGAAAAAGTGAAACAAATCTTGAATTTAAATCATTGACGCGAATATCTCACTATTGGAAAATTTCAGCAAGAAATTCTTCAAATAAATTTTTCTGATTTTTTTATTATCTATCGAATAAACCAAAAACTCTGTGCATTTTGTGTGTTTTGCAAAACAAATTTAATGGAGTTTCACCCATAATTACTAGAAGAGCTGCAGAACAGTCATTTGGGAAACAGGCGTTATTTTCCCCAATGATGCAACTTAAACTAAACATGAAAAGTACTTAAAAAAACATCTATAAGTACATAGATAGTCATCTCGTAAAAAAAGGAACATTACTAAACAAACTAAAGTGATCTAGAAAAAAAAACTAACTAAACCTCCGGCGAAGCAGCTGGCGAGTCAGGTCAAAATAAAACAGTGCGGAGACCCTATTGAAGAGTCTCTGGAAACCACCGATTGCACCGAACATGCTATAATTAGTTCACTGTATGGGCAGGCGCAACATTGAATTATTCCGTAAGGCTCGGGGTTGAACATTGATGTCAATTTGCTCAAGGAGGACAGGGCAATCGGTGCATCCTTGCAAAATATCCGCAATTAGCAATGCCCTTGCTGTATGTCTTCGGACTGACAGGCGCTCCAGATGGATCAGTTACAAACGACTTTTGTAGCTAGGCAATCGGAAGGGATCCGTCCACGGCAGTTTACGTAGCGCACATCTCAGGAACCGTCGCTGAACAGACCAACTCTTTCGACACCGTTGTTATAGTGAGGAGTCCAGACAACCGAGCAGTATTCTAATATGGAGCGAGACGAGGAGCAGTACAACGATTTAAGGCAGTAGATATCCGTGAAGTCTTTGGCAATCCTGAAGATAAACCCTAGAATTCTGGAAGCTTTGTCGACGGCATACAAGATGTGCTGCTTGAAAGAGTGTTGTGTATCCAGAATCACACCTAGGTCCTTAATTTGGCTGACGCGCTCAATTTCAGTGCATAACAAAACAAGCTTAAACATAATAGTCTCTTTCTTGCGCGAAAAAGAGATAACCGAGCATTTGGACGGGTTAACCTCAAAATGATTCTGAATACACCAATCACCAAAAGCATTCAACTGACGTTGAAGGAAGCAACAGTCTTCAATTGAGTGAATTCGGAGGTAGAGCTTAAGATCATCTGCGTAAGATAATCGTGGTCCCTCAATTACCAGATTCACGTCGTTGAAATAAATCAGGAAAATCAGCGGTCCCAGGTAACTACCCTGGGGTATGTCGGATGTGGCAGCGAACGTACGGGACTGGTGATCACCAATGACAACAGTAAGATAGAGATCAGTGAGGTACGACTGAAACCATTGCAAAAGGCAGCTGTGGATACCAAGCCTGTCCAGTTTAGCGATTGATATGCGGTGATTCAATTTATCGAATGCAGCAGATAAGTCAGTATAAATGACATCCGTCTGAGCACGATCCGACATACTGTTAGATATGTAGGAAGTAAGGCACAACAAGTTAGTGGCAGTGGAGCGACCAGCCATGAAACCATGCAGGTTGATACTAATATACGGCTTACAGTGAGCGAGTAACGGTCCCATAACAACGAGTTCGAACAATTTAGCAACAGCGCTAAGCGAAGTAATGCCACGGTAGTTGCCAACGTCCTGTTTGTTGCCTTTTTTATGTACTGGAAACATGTGCGCTAGCTTCCAACATGATGGGAAAACTCCGACGTCCACAGACCGTTGAAAAACGTGCAGCAGTGGAGACAACAAACTGTCCAAGTGCGTTTTGAGGAACGCCGATGGAATTCCGTCAGGATCCGGATTGTACGACGACTTGAGTTTCGAGGAAGACCTGAAAAACATCTCGGGATTGATGTCAATTCTGCTCATGGTTTGGCCAGAGAGTGGTACGTAACTGGCAGCCAGTCGGGCATGGCCGTCACTCAGTCTCTCGTCCGTGAAGACACTAGCAAATTTTTCATAGAATAGCCACGTTACCATTATGTGTCATAGACGACGGCAGACCAGCTTCATGACGTTGTTCGTTGACAAACTTCCAAAACTGCTTGGGACGTGACTTAAGCTTTCTCTGCAATCCACGTCGATACTGAAGAAAGCACCGTTTCGCAACTCGTTTGTATGCGTTATTGATCCTGACATAGCGACATTGAAGGGATAGTGTGCGATGCTTGGTGAACTTCCTAAGAGCGGCTCTCTTTCTGGATTTCAGTCGACGAAATTTGCTCGTATGCCATGGTGGATAAGTAATATGATGATAAATCTTTTTCGGAACGTGTCTGTCAATGATATATGCCAAGAAATTGGAAATAGTTTGAGCGGCGGACTCAATGTCAACGGTGTCCAATAAGTCGTCCCAATCTAAATTGGAGAGTAACTCGGCGATACTACCATGGTCGGCGTTGCGAAAATCGTAGGAAACGGTGGCAGGTGAAATATTAAAATCATGCATCAGCTTAGTGCTTAACGTCACCAGTAGCGGCGGGTGGTGACGATCCAGTCTCACCAGAGGAGTGGGCGCCTCACATAAGAAAGGAGCCATGTCCTGGGCGCTTACAAAACAAAGATCCAAACTGCGGTTGTTCTGGTTAATAACATGGTTGATTTGAGAAAGAGTTGCTGAGCTGTAATTGTCCAGAAGGAGCGAAGCGTAGGAATGGATGACAGAGTGATCCATGTCAGGATAGAGGAAGCCGTTGCGAGTTTTTTTTTCCATGAAATCCCCGGGAGATTGAAGTCACCAAACACAATAACTTCATCGGTTGCTTTGGCGGTATCCAGAACAGAGAAAACGATTGGCAATGGGTTTCGATGAGGTCACGTTCCCGTATACGGTCGGGAGGAAAGTAAACCAGAGAAACAAGGTATGATCACCCAGTTTAATCGACGTCCACACCTGCTCTAAGCGTGTCCAAGCATTATTTTCTAGTAAGCTCGCTCTAAACCTAGAATTTATAGCCACTAAAACACCTCCACCTTTAACTTTCCGACTATTAGCAGCATTTCTATCGCAACGGAAAACTTCATAATCGTCGCCGAAAACCTGACGAGAGAGCGTGCGTGAATCCAACCATGTCTCCGTGAGAATAATGATGTCGTAGCAAAGATCCGAGGTAGCTACGCGAAAATCGTCGACATCACAGTTGATACCACCGACGTTCTGATAATACAGCAGTAAGTCTGAAGGAGCAGGTATAGTTTCAATACGTCCTAGAATCTGAGCAACTTGCGAACGATGCCCTGATGGTGCAGGCGAATATTGGCTGGAAGCAATGAGCGAATCAGGAGTCGTTGAATTGATAACAGAAGTTGACTTGCCTATGCTGTCGAGTTGGAAGACCCCTGCACTACTCCCACACGCAGGGCCGGGACGACTGCTGAACGCTGGCTGGAATGGCTCTACTGTGGTGGGAGGTACAAGAGCTTCCATGAGGCCAACTTCGGTGCGTCCCAGTGTACAGCTGCCTAACTGTGGCTGATAAGAAAAGCCAAATGGAATTTGCTGGACAGGCAAAGAGTTTGGATGGAGCTTGGTAGAGACAAGTGAAACATGTGTCAAAGAAGCCAGACCTGCATTGAAATTGCACGGGGTGGTATCCACTAGCGTAACTCCACTAAAGCCCATTCCTTACTCTCTCCTCTGAATGGGACCACGCTGAAGCGACTACTTCGAGGGGCTGGCACTTCTCATACTCTCAGTGCTTGCTGAATCTGGCGTTGCTAGACACTGCTACTCTTTCCATTTCAAGTGCCTTCCTCTGGACACATTTTATCGACGACATTCTCTACTTTAATGACAGGCATCACCCTTCGCACTGTCTCGCACCTTCGACAGTCGATGACCATATGCTCCGGCGTTTCATCCACGTTGCCACTCTCCGGACAGAGGGGTGACGCTGCGTGTCCGAACCGATGCAGGTATTTTCTGAGGCAACTGAGCCAGACAGGAACTGCGTCCGGTGGTGGTTGACTTCTCCGTGTTTTCTGTTCACCTAGGTCGAAAGAATCGGTAATAACCGATGTGTCCATCTACCGTTATCCACCGTGTTCCACTCCTATTGTCACTTTGCCAAAGACTCCGCTTTCCCCACTTTCCGTACTCTACCGGCTTCTCTTCGACTGTACCACTCGCTGGCCTCCACCGGTTCTGGTTCTTTGGCACCCATCTTTGGTTCTGTACGCACTCATGACTCGCATGGCCATGAGCCAGAGCGTACTGCTCAGTTTTCTTTGGTTCTGCTTCGTTGCCAGTGCTGAAAACCAGGATGGACCTCTATACCTCAGTATCAAGCCAGAAGACGCCTGTTGATATTGCATGATTCTAGCTATCGCGTTGATGACGTTCCAAGCATCCTCACATACATATTAGACGTGGCTGTTGAAGTTTAGCCGGTCATCGATCATCACTCCCAGGTATTTCAACACGCGCTTCGAGGCAAAGGCGTGCGTTGGACCAAGGATGGAGCCATGTGGAACTCCCGTTGTGATCCTAATCAATCTCTGTCCCATATCTGTTTCGTAGACCAGAACCAGGTTCTGGAAGTAACTTCTCAGAATCCTGCACAGGTAGTCAGGAGCGTGCGTTAGGAGTACCGCTTTGGCAATGGCTTTTCAGCTGCGCTGTTGAACGCATTCTTGACGTCGATCGTTTTCACGGTTCAATATAGATCCCCTCTTCGCTTCCCAATTAACCAAAAGTTCCGCATTCAACGATAAAACTCACTTCAAAGTTCCATAAACTTCACATAAAGTTCCTACAGAACCTTCAAGTTCCATAAAGTTCAAATAAAGTTCCGACAGAACCTTCAAGTTCCATAAAGTTCGAATAAAGTTCTGACAGAACTTTCAAGTTCCATAAAGTTCGAATAAAGTTCTGACAGAACTGTCAAGTTCCATAAAGTTCAAATAAAGTTCCTACAGAACTTTCTTCCCAAGCAACCAAAAGTTCCGCATTCAACGATAAAAACCATTTTCAAGTTTCATAAAGTGCATGTAAAGTTCTAACACAACATTCTGGCTACTTAAGAAGCTATAGAAAGCGCACGAGGAACTTCAGGCTCCAAAAAGTTTCGATGCGTACTCCTAGCAACTTGAAGTACCAAAACAAAAAAATCAAAGCATCTCTAAGCACTTAGGAACTTCAGGCAAGGTTGAAAAGATGGCCACAACAAAGTTCCGAACAAGTTCCCAGCGGAACTTTTAAGCAACTTTAAAGCATCTCAAAAGTTCACTGTGGACCTTCTTAGGAACTTAAAAGTTTCTAAAAAGGTCTGTCGTGCCCACATGAAGCAATCCGTACAAGTCGTTATTATTAACAAAATTGGATGTATGTAAACATTGAATAACTCAAATAAATCATAATTCTTATATTCAAGCAGTGCATCAAAGTTCTATTCTAAAAAAATAAAAAATAAAGAGCAATTTCCTGGATCCGAACCCGTCTATTCGGCATGCGAACAACGAAGCTAACCACTGTGCCACAAGTGTGTTGGAAAACCATGCGGGCAGACACCAATTCAAGGTGTTGTGTTTCGTATTCAAGTCAGTCAGCTGGCTCTGAAAACTCCAACAGTAGGCAGGACAACAGCTCATTTTAATATATTTCAGATGACGGAGCGGTTAATGCTAGCGCTCTCACGCCGAAGGACTGGGGTTTAATTCTTCAAGCAGCTCCAATACTACTACTAATGCTAATAAATCAATACACGTTCATACCTGCCTTTAGAATTAACTTTCATAAATACCTGACTATAGAATTAACTTTCATAAAAGTGCGAGCTAAATATAGAATTGGTGTAGCGGACAAAACCTTCTTTAACTTTTTTTTTCTTCTAAAAGTTCCGTTCAAGTTCCGCCAGAAGCTGCTTACAATGCTCTTCAATTTGGGTACTGGAACTTTCAAGTTCTTATAACGACTTAAAAATGAGGCTGCTTAGAATTCTATAGACCACCTTCAACCAAGCTGCTTAAGGCACAAATAGCCTTTTATCAGAACTTTTTGTTACTTTTCCGGAATCCAAACTGCCTCTCCGACAATCTAAAACAAAAGCTGATGGGGCTGATTAGGTTGAAGCATTGTCTCTATGCCATGTTTTTATTACAATTGCAAATAAAAAGAAACAGATTTTCTGTGGTAAAAATGATTTTTCCAGCAAACAGCAACTCAAAACTAATTCCTAGTACGAGTATATTATATTAATCGAAATAAATTAAAATGTAAAAGATGACCGACCTGTGCGTTGAATTGATTGATATTTGAATGAAAGAGCACTTAAAATAGTCAATTGTTAATTTTACCCCACATGCACATTTTACCCCGGCTTCCCCTAACATTAACATTACAGCAAAGTGTAAGAATAACAATTTGAAAATTCATGTTTAAAAAATTTAAAAATTTAGTGAAATCTGCAGGCTGACAAAATCGGTGGTAGATGAAATCGGGAAAGCACTGTATTGCCTTTACAAAGGAAAACATGAACATTTTTCTGTTCGACTACAGGAGGCATCTTCGTCGTTGACTGTGAATCTTCACTCAGGGTTCAGCTTTAAATACAAGCATTGTTTCCATTGTTCCTGCAGTTTGAACATACCATAGAAGAAAAGGTGATAGCTTTTTCTCACATTTTTAGGCAGTTAAATTGAAATGAACATTTCTACAAATCTTAGATCAGCATCTCGTCCAACAATTTTGAAAGAAAAAAGTTCGAATTTTTTGAAGAAAAAAAAAGACAGTGTCTGAGCTAATCATTTTCATACAATGACTATAGGTTAGATGAATTGCGGTTATTTTGTCACCAGCAGACATGGAAAATCATTTACATTCATTTTCTGCATTTATTTACATTCATTTGCCTTTTTCCGTCCATTTTGTTTTTTCAGTGAATGCAATTTTCATTCACTGAAAAATAATGGTTTGTTCAATTCACTCTAGACTATCATGCATAAGAGGTACAGATTTCAGTTATAGATAATGATATGAATGTACATGAATGCACGGATTTAATGATAATGATTTTCCATACCTGGTCACCAGTGCTGCCAGCTGTACCGATTTCCAAGCTTGATTCCAAGACACAGGTAAAGTTTCTCAGAATTCTGATTATAGAGATTTTGTAGCGATTTAAACAGACTTTCTTCCGTATTAAAATTTCAAAAATTACAATATGGTTGGTTGTAAGGTTAAAAGTCGTTTTCCACTGTTCAGCCTCCATAAAAAGGTCGGACAAAACCTAATATATTTCAGAATCTGGACGAACATGACATATTCAATTAATTTTGGGATGCTGATTCCATTTTTGACGTCCGAAGTCACAAAAAAATGTGAACAAATCCTCATAAAGTGTGATCCCAAGTAACACCTTTTGTTTCTCAGCGAGTAACAATAGCCTTAGGCTGATTAAATGAAGGTCTAGACTAAAATTTCTTTGAAACTTATCTTTGTTGCATAATGTGGTGCAAATCAGTTGCATGTAACATCATATTTTAATGGTACTATTTGCAAATAGAGTTTTGACTGACTTAACTGTTATAATTAACTGACATCTTTTAAACAGTACAGTGATATTTTCGAATACATATGGACGACATTCTAGTTAACCACATATATTAATGTACTGGATAGTTTGGTTGGTTGGATAGTTGATTAAAAGTGCATAAAGCGAATTGTATTCTCATAATTCAACCTCAATAAGATAGCTGAACTAAAGACTAAACAATACTTCACAAATCAGTAGTTCGATTCAAATATTTTGACAGCCTGATAGAATAATATTGTTAAATGTCGTCAGTGTCACTTGTTGCATTTCCGACATTTTAGTTCTTCTAAATTCACTGCCTACCCTTGTCCCGTGTCCTTATTTAAGTGCATGACGCATTGCTTCATTTATATTGAGAAATGATGAAGTTTTCGGTTTTGATACAGTTGTCATTCTTGCCTTCATCGCAAGGAATTGATTCTTATTGAAAGGTCCCGCTAGTTATACCTTCCGATGAGTGAGAACTCCCTTGGCAGTCAAAATTGGGTTTCTTAGCAACAAAATTAAGCAATGATACCAGTTAAATAATTTCAACAAATTTTATAATATAGAATAGAAAACTAAACTTTTTCAATTTAGCAATCAAACGTTCATGCCAAACACTGTCTAATGCTTTTTATATGTCTAGAAGAGCAACTCCAGTTAAGCAGCCTTCAGATTTGTTTGAACGAATTAAATTAGTAACTCTTAAGAGTTGATGAGTAGGTGAATGCCCATGGCGAAATCCAAACTGCTCATCTGCAAAAATTTATCATTCTATTCAAAATTATATTTTCAAAAAAGTTTCCTCATTGAAGAAAGCAAACTTATTGGACGGTAGCTAGAAGCTTCAGCTGGATTTTTATCCGGATTCAAAATTGGAAAATAAGGAAGTATGCCAAATTAATATATCTGTTAACTAATTTTACCAAGAAAGACAAGGTAGGGTAGAGAACTACTTCGGCCTTAAATTATGCGTTTCGCACGATGCTTCAGTTCAAATGCGAAGTCATTAAGAACGCGTGATATGAATGTGTGCACCCAATATTCTCAAATACAAATGAAGCGCTCCAACCGAATCAATGCGTTTCAAAGGCGTTTCAATGTGTTAGGCCGTGTTTAGAATCCGTAGGCCCAGTTCCCTAGTAGCACGCTTGTCACAAATCGGTTGTGGCAACTTCTATACAACTAATATCAGTCATAAACAAGTTGCTGCAACTTATTGTGACAGAAATGTGCTACTCGGGATTTGGCATCAAGAAGCAGTGCTAGACTTTTAACAATAACTCAACTATTAGTTTCTCTTTATCAAATCTCACAGTACGAACGGAAAGGTAAATAAATTTGGAAACCATCAGTAATAATAACATTCTGCTCGGTGCTAAACTACGCTAGATTAAGAAAGACTAAGTGCGGATTGTGCTTAATAGGCCGGAAATGAGGTAGTTAACCCTACTCTCTGGGAGTTTTTTTTTATGAGGATGTAGAAAATTCCATGATCAACTGGAGCTGTCATATTATAAACCATTTTAGTTATAGATCTTAGTTCGTCCAAATAGGTCCCCCAGAAATCATCAAAAATATGTTCCCGAGAAAAAAATATTCAGATAATTCCGAGCAACCTGATTCTCAATAGGACTAAATAGTAAGACCCAAACTGAAATGATAGGAACTTTGTATTTGTGAGCTTAAATAATTTTGTTGCTCAGGGCAGATAATCGCTTTTTAAATTCATGGCAGGATCGCGAGCTCTTTGATGTTGCCTCCTACGGACATTTTTCAGACGGTTCAAGAGCTGAAGTTCGTCGTCTATTATAATTGAATCAAATTCAACCTCACATTTTGGCACTGAGGCATCACTTGCTTCACATATGGAAGTAGTAAGAGATTCAAAAGCATAATTAATTTCATTTTTAGTTTGCAAAGAATCATGAATAAATGTTCGATAATGTCCCCAATCAGCGCTAAGGTAATTGAAAATAGTGCTGTTGGGATTAGAAATTATTTCTTGGGATATTTCAAAAGTTACTGGAAGGTGATCAGAACCGACGTCAGCATGGGTAACCAATTAGCTACAAAGTTGACATGAATCAGTTAGGACCAAATCAATAGTTAAGGGATTTCTTGATGAAGAAAAGCATGTTGAGCTGTTTGGATATTGAATAGTGTAAGTGCAGAACAATCATCAAACAGAATGTTGTCATTGAAATTACTTTGAGCATTAGTCCATGAGCGGTGTTTTGCATTAAAATTGCCAATAATGAAAAGTTTAGACCTGTGACGGGTAAGTTCTGAACGAAATCATGATTTAATTTTTTTTATATTGCGTTACGAAATCGCTAGTCGCGCTGAACAGGCGTGAACTAAGTTCGCGGATTTGAGATTAAATTCATGAAAATTCGATGAGCTAAACTTTTTATAATGGAAAAGTGCCTTCTATCTAGTCAAGATGTTAAGGGATAATGTCTACCTGCAAAGATCCAAAAAATAGTTTTTTTTATTACATAAAGCAAAAGTGTACATATTTAAGATAACGTTCTTAAAATTTCAAGTTGTTCCGATAAAAATTTACGGAGCTATGTGACATTGAAAAGTTCTATGTTCACGATACCGGGAATATAACTAAAAACGCGATTATCTTGAAAACTCCTTTTCACAGTCGGTGTCCGTGATAACTCAAATTCAACACATCCTATTTCTTCAGGTGTTTTTGTTTGTTCGAAATGTTTATTTAAGGCCTTGATCGTTGGAATTTCGTTTATTATTAAAATTAATGTTTAATAGCTCATTAAGAACAGCTTCTAACCTGTTATTTTGGTTTTTTAAACTTTGAAAGCCGTCATTTTCTAAGAAAAAATATCCTAAAATGTATTGTTTGGTCTAGAAGGTAGGCTTGACCGCTTAAGTTATGGCAATCAATTAATAAATTGTTTTTTTTTTTTTATCTAGTTCGTTTATTTGGAAGGCTCAATCGCGTTAGCTTTACGGAGCCGATAATTCATTGTTCACTGTGTGTAACAAAATTCACTTAATTCTATGTCTAGTAGGAGTTGGGCCGATTACTCGCGGCTTACTCGAGGTTAGAAGGGTACATTTTCGAAGGATAGGATCAGGGGAGGAGCTTGGGGTAGGGTTTTGTTGTCTCATCAGAGCGTTGTCGCCAGTGTGAACGGTAGTGCTGTTCTAGCTTCGTCCGGAGTTCGACCGGCTATGGTGACCATTGGGCGACGATGAGACTCATCGAGACGGGGGGACAAGACAAACAAAAACTAATAAAGAGAGACAAAATACAAAAGGAATTAAATTCTTATACTAGACATTTGAAGAAAAACATAAACGGACTGCATATAGCAGAGATCACGGGTTGCCAACACGTCTCTGATAGGAACATAGGGTTGTCTTCCTTGGGCCTCGAGGGTATTCAAAAGTCGCTCTCTGGCGGCGTCATTATCCGTACATTGCCAAACTGCGTGTTCGATGTCATCGTAACCGTTTCCACACCGACAGATGTTGCTGTCCACGAGGTTTATTCTATTGAGATGAGCATCTAGCGAGTAGTGGTTGGACATAAGTCTACTCATCACGCGAATGAAGTCACGACTTAAGCCCAAGCCTTTAAACCACGCTCTCGAAGAAACATTAGGAATAATTGAATGTAACCACCGTCCAAGATTTCCAGTGTCCCAATCGGTTTGCCAACTCGAAAAGGTACTCTGACGCACTAAATGGTAAAATTCATCGTGTGAAATTTGCCTGTCATACAATTCGCCTTCCTGCGCGCCCACCTTTGCGAGAGAGTCCGCCTTCTCATTGCCTGGGATTGAGCAATGTGAGGGGACCCATACAAAGGTAATCATATATGATCTTTCGACCAGCACACACATCTGCTCCCTTACCTTTGAAAGGAAATAAGATGAGTGCCTACCTTGTTTCATCGACCGAATAGCCTCAATCGAACTGAGACTATCTGTGAAGATGAAGTAATGGTCTGCGGGCATGTTGGAAATCATCCCCAATGCGAAGTTGATTGCTGCCAGCTCAGCAACAAAAACGGAACAAGGTTCCTGAAGTTTGCGGAAGGCGCTAGAGTTTTCATTGAAGACACCGAAGCCAGTGGATCCATTGAGACGGGACCCGTCTGTAAAATATCTTTTCATGCAATTGACTTGTTGGTACTTTTCAGTAAAAATACGTGGGATAATAATAGGTCGAAGTTGATCGGGAATCCCATGAGTTGCTTGTTTCATGGTCAGATCATATTCAATTGAGGAACTGCGATTGGTGAAGTGAACACGGTCTGGAGTATAACAAGGAAGACACATATCTGATGATATGTAGTGGTGGTAGATTCTCATAAATCGAGATTGTGTGTTCAGCCCAAGAATTTCTTCAAAATTAGCAATTATAAGTGTGTTCGTCACTCCGCATTTGATTAGTATTCTGAGAGAGAGCTCCCAGAAACGGTTCTGGAGGGGTGTTACTCCTGCCAGAACCTCGAGACTCATGTTATGCGTTGAGTGCATACAGCCTAGAGCAATACGCAGACAACGATATTGAATTCGTTCCAATTTTATTAGGTGACTTTTTCTTGCCGAGAGAAAGCAGAAAGAGCCGTACTCTAGAACAGAGAGAATAGTTGTTTTATAAAGCGTTATGAGGTCTCCCGGATGAGCACCCCACCATGTGCCGCAAATTGAACGGAGAAAGTTGATCCTCTGCTGACATTTTTGCTTCAAATACGTAATATGGGCATTCCAAGTGCACTTTGAATCAAACCAGACCCCAAGGTACTTGAAAGACAATGATTGGGTAATGTTTCTGCCCAAAAGATTAAGCTGCATTTGGGCTGGGTACCGCTTTCGAGTAAACACTACCAGTTCAGTTTTCTGCGGTGAGAATTCGATCCCTAGATTCATAGCCCAAGAAGACAAGTTATCTAAGGAATTTTGCAATGGTCCTTGCAAGTCCACGGCATGTGGACCTCTTACGGAAACCACACCGTCATCTGCAAGTTGTCTTAGCGTGCATTGTTCTGCCAAACAGTTGTCGATATCTTTGACATAAAAGTTATAAAGAAGAGGGCTGAGACATGAGCCTTGGGGCAGGCCCATGTAACTAATTCTGGAAGTTGTCAGTTGTCCAAGAGAAAAGTTCATTTGCTTTTCTGACAACAAATTGTACAAGAAATTATTTAAAATTCCAGAAAGTCCACATCTGTGCAGATTGTCTGACAGAATTTCAATGGAAACTGAATCAAAAGCCCCCTTAATGTCCAAGAATACTGAAGCCAATTGCTCCTTGTGCGCAAAGGCCAGTTGAATATCTGTGGAAAGCAGCGCTAGACAATCGTTTGTTCCTTTGCTCTTGCGGAACCCAAACTGTGTATTTGATAGCAAGTTATTTGTTTCGACCCACTGATCGAGTCTCCGAAGGATCATTTTCTCCAACAATTTCCTAATGCACGAAAGCATAGCAATCGGACGGTATGAGTTATGGTCAGACGCTGATTTGCCAGGTTTTTTAATGGCTATTACTTTGACCTGTCTCCATTCAGGCGGTACAATGTTGTTTTCTAGCAAGGAATTGAATAAATCTAACAAGCGTCTTTTAGCGATATCTGGGAGATTTTTCAGAAGATTGAATTTAATCATATCGCTTCCCGGTGAGGAGTTATTTGATGAAAGAAGAGCCATAGAGAAATCCAGCATTGAGAATGGTCTATCCAGAGAGCCGCCGCTAGGAGACGCTTCTCGAAGAATATTTTGTGCTGGAACTGAGTCCGGACAGACCTTTTTAGCGAAATCGAATATCCATCGGTTGGAGTATTCTTCACTCTCATTGAAAGATGAGCGGTTACGCATGTTGCGAGCCACCCTCCACAAGGTGTTCATTGAGGTTTCTCGTGAGAGTCCCTCGACGAAATTGCGCCAATAACCGCGTTTTTTTGCTTTGATTAATTGTTTCAGCTTTGTCTCAAGCTTTGAATATTCCTCGAAGTAAGTGGAGGTTTTGTGTCTACGAAAAGCTTTGAAAGCATCAGATTTTTCTACATACAATTTTGTGCATTCTTCGTCCCAACCAGGTGTGGCTGGTCTCCTTTTAAAGGGTGCACTTGGAACTTTTCTTTTTTGAGCTTCCAGTGAGCTTTTGTAAATCAGATCGGCTAGGAATCGATATTCTTCCAATGGTGGAAGCGCATCTATTGATTCGACACCGATTGTCACCGCCGTTGCATATTTCTGCCAGTCGATGTTCCTTGTAAGATCAAATGGAACCCGAGATGGTTCTGCAGAGTGAGGGCCACACTTTATTGAAATGATGATTGGCAAATGATCGCTACCATGGGGATCATTGATAACCTTCCACTGACAATCCAATGATAGCGATCTTGAACACAAAGATAGGTCGAGTCGGCTTTCTCGAGCCGGAGGTTTTGCTATACGTGTCGCTTCACCAGTGTTCAAAATAGTCAAATTGAAATCGTCACATAAATCGTAAAAAATAGCCGCTCTATTGTCGTCATATAGATCACCCCACCCAGTACCATGGGAGTTCATATCACCCAGAATTAATACTGGGGATGGAAGAATCGAAACTAGATTCCAGAGTTGACTACGGCTAATGGAGGTTCTTGGTGGAACGTATACTGAAGCTATGCAAAGATCTTTGTTCTTCACATTTATTTGGCAAGCGACGATTTCGACGCCTGATAGAGCAGGAAGGGAAATTTTGTAGAAAGGGTAGCACTTTTTGATCCCTAAAAGTACTCCACCATAAGAATCGTCTCTATCCAGACGTATAATGTTAAAATCGTGGAAGTTGAGTTCTTTATCGGAAGAAAGCCATGTTTCACAGAGAGCAAATATATCACAATCAGAATTGTGAAGTAAAAATTTGAACGAGTCTAGTTTAGGCACTAGACTACGGCAGTTCCACTGTAGCACAGTGATCATATCTTCAACCTCGTTCGACGAATTATCCATCGAAAGATATGATTGATGCAAGGAGGGGCCATGAAACAGTCAATTGCTTAAGATATGATTCTAACGTTGGAAGCAAGGCAGAAACTAAGCTTCTTAGAGGGTCTTGTATGTTGAACATGTTTAATATGAATTCCACAATGTCCGAAAAAGCTAGCAAACCTCGTTCGGACTTGGATTTCTTTTGAGAAGTTTGAGGAGCAGCTTTTTTATTTCTTTTATCTTTGTTGGGCAATGGCGGAAAATTCTTGCTGCATCCAGGGATTGGATCAGCAGGAGCCTTCGGTTTTGTTTTTTCATCCCCATTACCCTGGGAATTTGGCAATCTTCTGGAGGTGATTTTAGTTTTCTTACGGCGCACTTTCGGGGAGGGGCATTTTCTTTTTGAGGATCCGTCCATTTTTGAAGGTGCGTGTACCACCGTAGAATCACCTTCATCCGATGAGTCAGAGTCCGATTCTTCAGCTGACAAAATCGAAAATTGGTTTGCATCTTGGACGGCTGATGCAGCCTTCAACATTTGCGCATAAGTCTGCTTGGAGCGTCCAGAGATTGAACGCTGCACTTTATCGGAGTGCTGCTTGTACATCGGGCACTCCTGCAAGGGGTGAGGATTCTCGCCACAGTAAGCGCATTTTACTGATTCTTTGTGGCAAGAATCCTCTTTGTGGTTTTCACCACATTTGCCACAACGAGTTTTGTTGCCGCAATGGCTGGCCGAGTGTCCCAGCCTTTTGCAGTTGGTACAATTATATACCCTCTGTACAAACAGCCGCACTGGAAAAAAAGCACCATCAATTTTAACAAAGTTTGGGAGAACTGAACCTGCGAAAGTCACCCGGAACGAGTCTGAATGTTGATAAACTTTTTTACCGTCTAGCAAAGATGCTGAATGCAGTTGCCTTACATCCAGTATCTTCACTAGCGCGGTAGCGAATGTCGAGTTTTTAAAAGTTCCCGAGGCATGTTTCAAGTCCTCGACAGTCAGACTCGCGTCGGAGACCACGCCTTCTATCTCCACATCTCGAGAAGGGATGTAGATGTTGTACTCAACACTAAACAACTCGTGATCAGCAATTTTATTTGCCACATCATAAGTCGGTGCTTCTACACGCAGTTTGTTGAATCTTTCTTTGTGTACCAAGATTCCCGGATACTTACGCAGCAAATCTCTCGTTATGTCGAGAGTTTTCAAAGGTTTATTTTTGGGCCGAAAAAAGACAACCCATGGTCCTTTCGAAGACGGTTCATAGTATCTGGTTCGCGTAACGTAGGCATCGGAAGATGCCATAAGTGTTGCGCAAAAGCGGTGCGCAACCACTTAAGAAGGAAAAAAAAATTTAAAACCTTCACTAATTAATTAATTTTAATTACTAGTAATTAAATTTTTTGCCCGACGTACGAACAAATCAAAAAGAAAAAAAAAATCGAAAAAAAAAAAAAAAAAAAAAAAAAAAAAAAAACTTATATCTACTTGCAAAAAGTTGTCTCACTATGACCCATACTCCCCTACCAGGGGTGAGAGACAGAGTCACGCGCCACGAGGCAAAATTAAACTACAATAGGGAGGCAATGGACTTGCAAAATGTATTGTCTAATACTTATGCCGGTTGTAAACAACCTATCAGCCGTTGCAGCTAGATGGTCCGTTTGCTGCTGCTGGTGGTGATGATTGGTGTTGGTGGGTCGGCACGATGATGGCTTGACGACCGGATGGATTACCGGGGTGAACTAAAGCTGGATGGCAACTCCAAGGGGCTCGGCCCATGGAATTCCACTTCCTCTGTTGCACACTGGTCACTTGGGGCACCCAATGGGGGGGTGAAAAAACCGCTCGGGCGGAAAAAAAACACCGAAAAAAACTAGATGCCGCGCGACTGAGACCGGGACGTTGTTAACCGACTGAGTGTTCAACTAGGAATGATTAATAAATTGTTGTGCTGATTTTATTTACTGCAAAACAGGTCTTGTCCATCTGAACAACTTTGCTGGCAACGAAAACCTTCTATCTAGTCCATCTGAGGGCAAACAATTCAAAATGAATAAAACAGCAAAACAGGTTATCTTCCGTTTCATTCCACTTAAATAATTTTGGTATCCATGACAGATACGTATTTCGAATTCAATGTGCAGTCTTCATCGGTGTCATTCGCACTAAAGACTTATAAAAAATCTAACCACCTTTAGTACTCATCAGGTAAACATGTCAAGATCACAGGTACAAAAATGATACCACAGTGCCAAAATTAATCAAGTAATCCATTATAATTTCGTTAAGATACGGCAATTTGAATGTTTGGTCATATTGACTCCTAGGTAAAGACAATAAATTTTCATGTTTTTTGGAGCACCAAGTCACGAAAGAATTAGTTAAATTCATCGACAAATAAAAAAGTTATTGCCTTTCAAAGTGGCCTGGGTTTAAATTGGTACAGACAAAGGCTAAACTATGTTAGTAATAGAACTCAATAAGTACCAATTTAAAAAATCATTCCAACTAAAAGTTATGCCTTCATATTTTATCTGGACCTTTCTGTAAGCAGGCTTGGGTAGGGAACCGAGGGCATTACGTGATAAATTTCGTAGCGGTTTACTGATATTAATATTTTATTCGTGAATCCGATGTTTAACAAAACCCGTGGTGAACCGCACTAATTTGTTCTAATGCTCGAATGTCATCGTCACGCTTGTTCTTGAACATTTATCAGACGAACAAACATCGAACTCATGAAAAAATCACTCATTTAAGTGAACTACGATAAAAACTGTCCGGTCCAGCCTCGGTTCCCTACCCAACTCTGTCTGAAAGTACTGCCGTTACATTTGATGTACAATCATATACAGTGGGTGTAAGTAATCCACCTTTACATTTGATGTTCAAGCCAATTTGCTTTGCGTGTACAGATCTAATTAACCCTTCTCACTAGCTTTAACGTTCTTTTTATGACAGCTTTGGAGATGCCGAAAGATACTCGGTGTCTAGTAGCAATGGAAGTCGAACGAACAATCCTTTCCATGTCTGATAACCGTTAGGACGTGCCGGTGCCGTAATTAATCCTGATGGTCTGATTCACCAGAGTTTTCCCAATTAGAGTGGATTGCTAATCTCAATCCCCAAGATTTGGTTCTTTCTGAAAATTTAGCTAAATCTGATCAATCGCAGACTTGCAACTACAAATTAAATGGTCATCTAAAGGGTGAACACGAAATTATTGCAACACTTACAACTGGCTGTATCCTTATTCATACTAGGTGGAAATTTACCACAGTAGCATAGTTTCTCTTTGGAGTGTATTGTTTACATCCTGTAAAATGCGTTATTGTCTGTTTCGATGCGGCTAAGATGAAAGTGAGTCAAGTGAAGACGCGTGAATACATTTTGTACGCTCACATGGAAAATTCGCAGCTGTATTAAGAGTAATAAACAGCTTCAAGGAACGGTTGACATTGGATCACAAGCAGGAATGAAACCGGGAGATTGTTGTAGGAAGACGGAGGGAAATGTGAACGGTAATTTCACCCGAAATCCCAACATTTCAACACGTGATGTTGCCAAAAAGGTCGGTGTTTCGCAAAATTAAGTACAGAAGATCAAGGCAAGAGCTGGAGTACATGCATTCAAGGTTCAAAACTTTCCAAACCGCAATGAACGCCTGCAAGCTGTTGCCAAAACCCGTGCAAGGAAGCTTTACACGGAAATGTTGACCAGATACAGTTGTTGTGTGATGGATGTTGAAACATACTTCAAAGTTGTCTTCCAACAAAGACCAGCAAAGGAGTTTTACACCGGAAGAGATAAGTTCCAATTGGATGGTCTTTTCAAGAAAAAGAGAAAAGTCGGAAATACCTTATTTGGCAGGGTATCTGCACATGTGGAAAATGGAGTAAAATATCCGTCACAAAGGGCACCATCAATGGTGAAATTTACAAAAATGGATGCCTCCAAAAGCTTCTGCTGCCATTTTTGAGGCAGCACAGCGAAAAACCATTATTTTGGCCGGACTCAGCTTCATGTTACTATTATAAAAGCGTGCTGGAATGCTATGAGGTTAATTCGGTTCCTTTTTTCCCCAAGAACTACGTCCAAGCAAAACCTATTGGGCCATGATGAAGCGGGAACTCAGAAAGACCAAGGAGAAAGTAAAGGATGCAAATGACGGAGGAAATGGATAAAAAATAAGAAAAAGTTACCGGATACGACTGTACAAGCTCTTATGGATGGCGTGAAGCAAAAGTGTCGGGCATTTTACCAAACAATCCCCAAAAATTGATCCAGTATGTGTATACTGAGCTAAATACATGCATAGAACCACCCTACAGATTTGGTTTTTATCTGATAAATACGTGAAACTTGAGAGCAAATTAAGTGTGTTGCAATAATTTCGTGTTTGCCTTTTATGCTCCCATTATAAATGATCGATTGAAAACTTAATAAATATGATGATTGACAGCAAGATGATGCAAGAAACACCAATGTTAAAACCTTTCCTTACCAAACAATCAGAAGTCTTACCCAAGTAATATATTGCAAGTGTTTAGTCGCCTTTCATATATTTTCAGTGTATAATGTCTCTGATGAAGTTAGGCAGCATTTCATAACTGAGTGTTGTAGTTTACGTATTGCAATCTTTTTTTCGAAACCCATCAAAACGCAAGACATTGTCCTTGAAGACCACAAACTGATCTTTTTCATTTTTGCCCTAACCTGTCATTCAGGAAATCGTCGAAAATGGAGGATGTATCGGAGCAACACGAACCACCAGCATCCAGAAGTTTGGCGAGGGTGTTCCTGCTTTTGATATCCATTGAAGAAAGATGACGTTTCCAAATGAAACTTCTTTATCAGATACATTTAGGAAATTGAAAGTTAAGGACACGATAGACGGAATCCATTCTCCATACAATTTGTTATACCACTTCGCATTTTCACGGGTCCACAGCTGGCAATCTACTTAACATAAAAAGTTCAAAATTAATGTGCATGTTTGCTGCAGAGTAGCAATTATCGCGTTTAATTTTCAGATCTGTATGACTTTTGGATATCAAGATTAGTGCCAGTGAAAACGAGGGACTCCGTGAACCTTGTCCTCAACTTCTTCCCACTATCCTGAACCGTTTTGCTTCCTCGTCAAAACATCACCTCCTAAAACCACATTGTCCACCGAATTGAAACGATTTAAATTCTTTCTGTTCGACTGACTGGCTTGAATGAAGCCAGACGTTTCCCGTTCCCCAATTTTCTTGCTCACATCTATGTTGCACGTGTTGTGCTGCCGACGGCCGGCGGTATCAATGAGCAGTAAATTCTTCAAGAAAAACAGAACGACACAACCTATTACACGCACTTGTCTCCCCCAAACTCGTCGACGTCCGAGGGAGCCCTCTCGCTTATCTGCTGCTAGGCATCTAATTCAATACGATAGTCCGTCCTTGGTTTCGGCATTTTCCTGACTAAATATAATTGGAAATCCGTTTCCCTCCAGACTTTCAATAGTTGTTGAGTTGACGCCTATCTTAGGCAGCTTCGGAATCAGTCTTTTCATCGCAAACCCGGACGGAAGCTGGGTGTGCACGTTGCGTGAAGCGCTTCATCATCATCTCCTCGTTTTTTCTTCTTCTGAAGTTGAGAATTCCGAAGACGTGCGGAAAAATACAATTGCCAATCGACGGTTCTGGTTCCGGACTCCGGGCCAAACGGTGAGAAGTAACAGTCTATTGATGGCTTGTCATCATCGTCGTCATCATCTACGGCTTCTTCATCTTTGATGGCAAACGATATTGTCTGAGGGTGATGACAAAGTCGCGTTGTCGATGGGGAAAGTTAATTTTTGGAAGTGAGTTTGCAGTTTTTCTTTTTGGTCTTACGTTTGTTTCGTTTGCCTATTTTTTTTTTGGTGTAAGATGGGTGATGTTCAAAGCGATATCGGTTTGAGCTTTAATCATCCGAATGGTTGTGTATGAAATTAAGAATTTGCAGTGCTTAGATTGTTTTCAACATTGATATGAGCTGGTGTATCCAGAATTATATTTAGCTATTGCTGATGAAAGTTGAGAACCTGTGTGAAGTATTTTAGTGTGATGATGAATTAGCTAGAGAAAGTTTCGAAGAGGATAAATCCACTAGAGTATGGCCGTGTGAAAATTGAACAGAAGCTGAAATTGAGCTAAGGGCCATTGATGCGACAATACCAATCAAATGCGCACTCCTTTGCCTAGCTCACACTGGATGGGTTTTGAGTTATTTCCTCAAATCCACAGGCAAAAGAGTGCTCGTTTGACTTGCTCATACACTAATTTTCCCGGTTGGGAATGTAAATCGATACTTAATGAACCCTGCATCTATTTGTCAAGCAAACAGCTATCTAATGTATTTTCTATTTATCTCATTTCAGGTTCGTTACCGTAATACTAATGATGACTGATGCGCTCTACCCTGTAATCATGATGTAGGTCATAGTGAGGAACCTTTTCAGTTGAGTATCAAATTTAAAATATAATCATTTGCTCAGATTTTCAATTACATCGCTTCAAATACCATAGCTATCAGATTGATCAAAAACTTACACATCTCACATTCCTGTGATATTTTCGAGCCCTTTCATTAGCGTTCGTCTTGGGGAAGCTTTCAGAAGGGCAAATCACATTTCATTCGAAAAACTACTACGATGATGGCATATCAATGTCTGTTTCACAAATAACAACCCGTGTCACACATTACGTCACAAACCCATCACCGGTCGGTACCGTGGCATTTGTCGGAATTAATTAGAAGCGATTTTGCTACACCTAATTTGCTTGGTGGAAACTAATTCCATGTTTGAAAATCGAGGGGAAGAGGGGAGTTATTTTCGATTTATGTTCACAAAAATCTTTTAAGTTGGAGCAAGCTGATTCGCCATTGAACATGTGATTTTACGAGGATTGAAATTGCGAGTGGTGTTGATGGTGGCAGTGAAGAATCAAACAAGGTCGCAAAGAACGTTAATTACCTTTTTGATGTGATAGTGGGTGTGTGTATGTAGCAAGTTTGTATAAGGGAAGTCAGCCCAATCTGGCAGTTCAAACATGAACTGATGATGTTTGATGTGAAATTAAATTTGCATTTCCCTTCCAAATCTGGCGGAGGATTAGGAGGAATCACGAGAGTTGATAGCAGAAAGAGGCTCATCGGTGACGCGAGTGAGCGGAGCTAATTAATTTCGTGAGAAATTTTCCAGTTGACTGCCGGTGAAATATGTTTGCTTTGTAGTAATGGCCTCCCTTAGCTCAGTCGGTAAAGGTGCAGCTACAAAGCAAAACCATGCTGAAGGTGGCTGGGTTCGATTTCCGGCCCGGTCTAAGAATTTTTCGGGTTGGAAAATTGCTCGACATACCTGGGCATAGGGTATGATTGCACTAGCCACATAATTCTACTAATGTAAAAATGGTACAGGCATTGAAAGCTCTCAATTAATAACTGTGCAAGTGCATTTAGAACACGAAGTTGAGAGCACGCAATAAGCTAAAATGCGATAAGCATTAAACTTGAAATACGAAGAAGAAGAGACGTTGTATTTATGATCTACCGTGTAGGGGTCTCCCTTGGCCTAGCCAGTAAGGACGGCGATTCCAAGATATTTTTCGGATTCAAAGATTTCTAGACTTCCCCGGGAAAGAATTCTGCATGTTAAAAAAAAAAACACTGAACTGAGTGGACGCGTAAAGTTCCAGTTAGGTCGTAATGGCCAAATAAGAAGACATGATGACCGTGAGGTGCTTCGATCAAGTTTTTTACGCCCAGCTTGATAAAGCTACTCGGAATCAAATGTGATTAAACACTGCAAGCTTTACCTCCTGACTGTGTGGCTTGGAACGATGAAAACGGCTTCCGGAGAGTTTTACTCAAATCCTTAAATGAATTGCACTGATACCAAACGCAAATACCACCTGGCAAACGCAAGTATTTTCCTTCATTACAGTTTTATTTACCTTGCTCGTTTCGATTTATATGTTTATCTGCGAGGTAAGCCCACTTCAACCGACTGATGTTCGGTTTATTCAAACGAAACGGGTATGCCACCAGATATTTTTTTCGGATAAGCTTCTCTGTTTGAATTGATAAAAAATAATCTCAACGTGTGGTACAAAATGTGTAAACAGTGCAACAACATCGGGATACTGTGTAGATACACTGTCCCTTGCATTCAATTCAACAGACGTATCCCTTCGGGATATAGACAATTCAAAAGAGACCGAATTGACAACATGCAGAAGGCTGCTCACTCAACAAAACAGGAATGACTGCTCCTTTTCAGTTCGTTGACATTTGAACCTGATTGCGGTGAAATATTAATGACCCATTACGGGTCGCCAGACGAGAAACGAACTCTCACTCACACATTCACCAACCAACCTTGATTTGTCTGATCTTAATCTTGATGAAGTGACTCATCACCCATCACACACACACACAGCAATCAGATCAAGCGAACGTAGTCTTTGAACATTTGCATTTCAAGCATAGCACCTTGCTAGCATATTTACATCTCACTCCCACGAGTGCTCCCTCATTCAGTCGAGCAGAAAAGAAGGGAAGTCTGGCTTGAGATAAATCAATAATCGGTGAGAAAGTCGTAAATCTCAATCAAAGAAATACACACTCGCATGTACGAAGAACGACCGACTATTTTCTCCTCATCAACATCAATGGCTTCGGGTCTCAAGATGAACGATGACATGCAGTCATCATCGTCATCGTGTTTTACATCCTGTACGGTAGATAGGCACATTGGCCCAGGTCAAAGTGCCATAAATCGCATTAACCCCAATCGTTCACCCTATGAGGATTTAGATACGCATTGTATCGATGCATGATAATGAACATAGGTGTAGTCTGATTTAAGTGTACCTTTTGGAGGTCAAATTTGGAGTTGCTGGATTGGTGGGACAATGTTTTGGAATAGCAGAATGGGCACCACGTGTTGAATAAAGCAACATTCAGCCAACGAAACGAAGCCGTTATTGCCTGTACCGAAACTAACACACGGAGCAACCGTAGAGCAACTGAGAGAGTCACAGTTGTGCATTCCTAAATTCGATTCCTCTTTGTGCACGTTGAGGAATATGCGTAGCAAACAATGCAATTCTAGATAGAGCTAGAATTAGGGCGTAACAGCTTTTGTTAACAATGACTTCTTTCGGTGGTCGTTGGAGGCGAACCAGCCCAAGGCTGAAACCTCCCTAATAAATATAAATAATAATAATAATTATTTCGGTGTGTTTAAAAAAACGATCTAATCTTGAGAACTGCAGCGATAGCTCTGGCCTGTTGAAGTTCATGTCAAGTTACATTCAGCAATAGTTTGTTCTTTCTTTTATTCAACGTTGGTCTCTGTTCCGCCATCTAGTGCCAATCACCGACGGTCATCGATTGCCATCCATTGACAGCAATTGAATGTGTAGGAATGTAGCTTCCACACCTGCGTAGGATATCGTACCCATTCAACACACATGGGCCGGGACCAAGGGCTTTGCTTCCCTTCCGAAGGAAGACGTGACCAGAGATTTTTATGCCTCAGAAAACCCCACCGACCTCGGCTGAGATTGAACCCAGACCCCACGGAATTCCAGAGAACTACAGGGAAGTTAGGGGATATTTAACGCAATTGCTTCAATTTCAAGGTAGTTTCAAACACATCAACGGGTGAATTGAAGGGTTGAGCAAAATTCCAAGGACTACAGGGAAGAATGGAGAATTGCAAAGCATTTATGAAAAATGTAGAAACTGAATAGAAGTTATGAGGATTGAAATTACATTCCGAGAATTTCAGAAAAGTATCATTGGAGAAGTGGAAAGAATGCCTGAAAAACTTCAGGAGCTTCAGGAAAGTTTCGTGAAATTCAAACTAGTTTCGTTTACTTAAGAGAAAATTCAGAAACTATCAGGATGTTCTGATAAATTTCAGCGATAGCTAGATAATTTAAAAGAAGTCCAGAAAACTTAATAGATGCCCATAGTTGTAATCGTGAAAATAAAATATCTCTAAAGCTGAGAGATCTTTAATGAAGTTCCGATAATTTTAGGGATATTTCGAGAACTTACGTGGAGTTTAAAGTTCTAAAAGAGTGAGTTGAAAATATATTGAGAATTTAACATAATACCAGGGAAATGAAAGACAGTTTTGTTTTTAAGACCGTTCCAATAATTTCAGAACTACTTTGGAAACTTAAGAAAATTTTCAAAATTTTAAGTTAAGATTGGAGAGCTTCAAGCCAGTTCCATTAGATTCAGGCAACTGCAGAAACTTTTAAGAAGTTCTGAAACCTTTAGGGTAGTTCAGCGAACTCCAGAGAAGTTTAGAAGTTTTAAGGGCAGTTTATCATCTTAAAAGAAATTTAAGGTACTTTGTGGAAGACCATATAACTTTATAGCAGTTACATTTATGTCAATTAAGTTACATTTTTGACCAAATTATAGGTCAAATGTGAGTGATTGTCTATAGCAAACAATTATGCAAAGTTCCATGCAAATCGGAGAAGGTCATGTCTGACCGATTCGTCATCCGGCGTCGGAAAAAAAATGTGGTGACTTAAGAGAAGTTTCGAGACATTCTAAAATTGTTTGAAACTTCAGGCAAATTTATAAAAATGCATACAAGTTTAGAGGCATGCTTTAGGAGTGATCAAAAAACTTCAAGACAGTTCCATTAACCTCAGAAAAATTGTGAAAACTTTAAGAAGTTCTGAGAACTCCAAGAATGCCCCGAGAGCTTATGGAAAGACTTTTTGAGAAGTTCAAAGAATTGCAGGATAGTCTGGAAAGCATCAAAAAATCCAAAGAAATTCACAAAAGCTTAGGGAGTTTTACAGAAGCTACTTGAAGTTGGGGAAAGTTCCAAAAACTTCAACAAAATGATGAGTTCTTTTGTCTGTTCAATGGAAGATTTTGAAAAATCACGAGAAATTCCAACTTTAGGAAATATCTCACCAATGTGGTTTGATATATCGTAGAAAGGGTTTGTTTTGAAAAAAAAAAATGTGCCACTCACAGAGGTACCCGAAACAAACCCAAATGTGTCCAATGGGGTTAACTAAATATCTAAAACCGTGCAACAAATTTAACAAAATTATTTCATAATTGACCAAAGGGATCTCTTTAACTCAAGACATTTAACTGTGATTTAAATTTATTTTCAAGACTCATGATACTAATAAAAAATTGGCCGAAATTTCAAGCAACAAATGTAAACAACTACAGTTTCGGTTCAAAAACAATACCATTTAAGAATCATCATTCGGCAACAGAAAATAACAAAATTCTGGGGCTTGAGATAGGCTTTAATTTTTTTCGTTATTGGAGACAAAGAAAAGAAAATGAGCTTTCCGCAGAATCGCTTCATTTTGAGCAATATCATTTTCGTGTAAGTCATTGTGTTTCTTGTTTCTTGCACACTCTTCCTGTCAATCATGACATGACTATCGGTTGTTTCGTTCGTCAAGTGCATCAGTTCATTTCATTTGAAGCAAAGACTTGTTTCAATTGACGCAATGAATGGCTCGAAAACTGCTTCCTTCGTTTTTTTCCACTTTCACTTCAATTCGGGGCTCATTCGATTTGTCACGCATCGCGCCATCAGGCATCAACATATAGTATGCAGATAGTCAATATCGGTTGCCGGTAGGGATGGCATCCGGATTGTATTTTGTAATAAAATGTTATTTTATATTAAACGAAAATTAAAAAAGCGAGGCCATTCTGCAGTCTAAGATGGCGGTCATCGGGTTCCAGAAAAGCCACAAATACCCACAATATGGGTATTTTCGGAACGGAACGACGCATAGACGCCGAAAATCGATGAGGAACCCAAGATGGCAGCCATCAGTTTTCAGAGAACGTGTCAAATATCCTACAATATGGTTATTTTCGGAACGGTGACGACGCCGTAGATTCCGAAAATCGATATTCGACGTCAATTGGTAATCCAAGATGGCGGCCATCGGTTTTCAAAAAAGTGTCAAATACCCAAGATATTGGTATTTTCGGAATGGGAACAACGCGTAGATGCCGAATTTCGATATCCAACGCCATTTTGGAATCCAATATAGCGGCCATCGAGTTTCATCAAAAGTGTCTAATACCCTAATAGAAGCATAAAATCTACACTTGACGCCATTTTGGAATCCAATTTAGCGGCCATTGGTTTTCAGAAGTGTCAAATACCCTATAGAACCGAGACAACGCGAAGATGCCGAAAATCGATACTTGACGTTTCAGGAAAAGTGTCAAATACCATATGATCTGGGTATTTTCAAAACGGGAACGACGCGTGGATGCCAAAAATCGCCACCATCTTGAATTTCAAGATGGCGTCAGACATCGATTTCCGGCCTCTAGATGTCACCTCGATTCCAAAAATACTCGCATTGATCGGTAATTGACAGTATTTTACTCTTTTTATGAACAATATTTTAAAATCGGTTTCTGGCCGCTAGACGTTACTGGGATTTCGAAAATATCCACATTGATGAGTATTTGATAGTATTTCCCACAAGTTCTGAAACCAGAAATCCACATTTGGGATTGCAAGATGGCGTCTGACATCGATTTCCGACCCCTACGTGTACTCCCCGTTCTGAAAATACCCATATTTTAGGGTATTTGATACTTTTTTTCTCAAATAGGAAGCCGTCGTTTCGGATTTCAAAATGACGATATCGATTTCCGGCTTCTAGACGTTAACCTGATCATATGTATGGTATTTGATATAATTTCTCACGAGACGTCATCTCGATTCCATAAATCACCATGTTGATGGGTACTTAACAGTATTTCCCACTTTTTCTTTAACTGGAAGCCACCATCTTAAATTAAAAAATGGCGTCGCATATCTTTTTCCAATCTCTAGCCACTCCGATTGCAAAAATACCCATATTGATGGGAATTTTTCAGTATTCAGTATTTTGGTACTGAAGAAGTCTGTATTTTGTAGACGAAATACGCGTAGCTGTCAATGATAAGCAAATAAGGTAGTGGAATTAAATGGAAATTAATATTTTGCACTTTTTATCAAATTGGCAGTTGGCACTTAGATTTCAAAATTGGCTTCATCAGTATTTCCCACTTTTATTTAAAAAAAATCAATGATTTCCGGCCTTTAGACGTCAATCTGCTCCCAAAAATACCTATATTGATGGGCATTTGACAGTAATTCCCACTTTTTCTGAAATCGGAAGCCGCCATCTTGAATTTAAAAATGTCGTTGGATATCGATTTCCGGCCTCTAGAGGTCACTCCGATTAAAAAAAAATACCCTATAGATGGGTATTTTGCAGTATTTGCAGCATTTAAGAAATCGGAAGCCGCCGTTTTGTATGGAATCTGATATTGATTTTATTCTCTAGACGTCATCCTGTTTCCAAAAACACCCATATTGATGGGTATTTGATAGTGCTACACCGAATATATGGCCGCCATAGTATTCGGCCGAATATCAAGCGTTGAACTAACAAAATTTCACTCAATCGTTTTGTCGACCACTCATTTGTAAGAAAATGGTCGAATATTAGCGAAACTTCGCATGTAACCACCGAATACCAGGCCAAGTAGCACTGTTCGGTGCAGCTCTAGTATTTCACAGTATTTTCCACATTTTCTTGAACCGGAAGCCGTCACATTGGACTTCAAAATGGCATCGGATATCGATTTCGGGTTTCTAGACGACCCCCGATTAAAAAAATACACATTTTGATGGGAAAACAAACCACCCGTCAATGATAAATTCAACATCAAAGTGCACATTTGCTTAAATGAGTGAACAATCAACAAAAGTCAGAAAATCTGCGTGAATGTGGATCGAACAGTTTTGCTTCAATACGAAAGTAAGTTCATTTGACTATGAAATACGAAATGAACACGAGTCAAGCCAAAACAAACAGCATGAAAACTGATCGAAAGTGGTTCTGCTGATGTTGAAGGGGATCTGCTCGAAGAGATGACGGAATGACTTTCAATTGAAAGCGATGGTTGACAGCTTCGTCGTCGCTTGACGATTTTCGATTGAAAGTAACTTTGTTGGGCCCTGTCGGAGAGACTTTCAGTTGAAATAAGCAATGAGTTGAGCCTTCCCAGGGGGTGAGATTTTCATTGCTTTCACTTTTTAACTAATTTTTCACTAAGCGTACGTGGCAGTCGCCATCGTCTCCGGCTTTTTACGGAGATGCAATCTCGCAATCAAGGTGTTTGTACCGGTTGTAGAGGTTTGTAGTGATATGCAGGGCTTGAGGGCCTAGTGGCGCCAATTTTTCTTACTGACCTGCAGATCGTGGGTTCGATCTCAGGCTAAAAAAGTAGATTCTTTCACGCTTCTAATCACGACCGTTACCATGTTTGAACGATCGTCGTCCATTGTGATTGCTTGTGGGGTATAGGGCTTGGTGACCTAGTGGCAACCATTTTTGCTTATCGATCAAAAGATTTTTAGAGAGTTAACTATTTGTTCCAAATTCAAAATAAATTACATCTCATTTTAACCCTCCAGTTACAGTAACTTACCAGCCTTAATTGATATGATATATATCTATGTGTTTTTATATTGTTCCTGCCTTGGCAGTTCAGTATTTTCAACAGGTTTTTTAAACCTGCATGTCAGGATAACAATTGAAATCATAAAACTAAAAACTAAAACTTAATCTTATCTAGGTATAAAGGGAATTAATCGTTGCAATTGAGGATTGCAACGATTTTTGCCTGAAATTATTAATTATTTTGCTGGACATTTGTTCTAAAGTCTCAACATTCGAAATTCTATGTACCTCGGTAGTAATGTACCAGGGAGGCAACTTCGATCAAAAGATTGTGGATGTTATCCCACATCCCTCTACATTACTGAGTTAAAAGGGTTCGTTTATTTATCAAGCATGAAAATATCGCATTAAGGGGAAATGGCTCTAATGTTGGCCAATGGATCTAAGATTGGGCCCATCGCTAAAAATCTGCTATTTATCAATTTTATCTAGATTAACGCGTCATTGGGACGGTACTTATGGATATTTTGGGTCGCTATTAAAAATTTAGTCGATTACTGAATTTATGGGTTCAAATTAGGGGCATTTAAGCCGACATTATATCCATTTCCCCTACTTGGTATTTGCGTAAATTTCGGAAAACAATACATAATATCAAAACCATAACACATCAGTTATCAAGGTGAATCTTGATCCAACAAACTCTTCCTTCTAACAAAATGTTCACTCCTGTAGCTTTTGTGGTGGCACAGAGATGTCTTCCTCGTTCGAGGACGTGGCCAGCACCGATTTTGATCTATCTAATAATCTGCTTTATTACATCCCTACTGAGAGCTTGACGTGGTTTAACTTAGTGTTGTTTGAGCACTTCTACATTTAATAATTGAGAGCTTTTAGTATTATTATGTGGCAAGTACAATCATACTATAAACCCATGGAACCGGACCGGGAATGGAGCTAAGGGAGGCCCCATGAATTTTATGAAGAAACGGAAACTTTTACAGTGAAAATGGCGCCATACGGTTAATTCATTGTGCATAATTCACTGGATCTGATTAATTACGGACTTGCTGTAGCAATGATATGTGCAGCCAGTCTACGCTAACATAAGCATGTTTGCTTTTGCTGTTGCTTGATAAAACAACCTTTTCTGTCCCTGTATATTGAAAAAGAAAATCGTGTAATGGATTAATTTAACCCTAATAATACAGTATTTGCAGTATTAAGGCCCTAATGGTGAGTCTTACTGAACGATACATGATATTTCGTGAAGCACCTGTAAGACTGTGAGATATTAGGTAGAATTACTAGTTCTGCAGTCAAACGCCTATAGGTCTAGTGACATATTGACTCGAAGCTCATCACGAGCTAAACTGTTCTGTGTGTGCTCTTTTCCTTCAATAATCTTAAAAAAAATTCCCTCGATTATTTTGCTTTCCATTGCAACACATGTATACAATCGGAATTACACCAGTTCCACCGGTGTTCTACATCGTGTCATGCATTTGTGCATTCATTGCCTCTCGTTGCAATCACGCACCATTTGCCAGCCTGGGTGTGTAAAGCCGGGGTTGTTACGACTGTTTACCATCAAATGACTCGTTTTTGCAAACAGTTTACTCATTCACGTTGCCCGTAATTACTCGATGAATGTCCAGCCATTCGGAAAGAATAGCAAACAAAGTCGGTAAACTGTGCCGCCGAGCGGTAGTAACCGGGCACAAATCCGCCCAAGAAAAACAGAATCGATAATTTAAAATAAGCGCTTTAAGTAAAACGGCCAGAGGGAAACCTTTTTTCAACCACCACCACCAGCAGCAGCAGCAGCAGTGAGGGGTTTGTGCAGTTTGTCGTTTGCCGGGTGACCCGATTTTGCTCCTTTGCCGCTTCCATTCTCACTTCCTAAGCCCGGTGGTGGTTAAACCTTCCCCCCTTCGTCTTCCTTTTGACCCTCCTTCCGCCGCAACCCATCATTTGCGAAAATGCAATAAATTTTCCTAAATCCTAAATCTCATGGTTGCTACTTTTTATGGCTTCCCTTGGAGCAATTTTCCTAAGTGAACGTTGAGCTGATCCCTGTCCCGTCGTTCTTTTCCCCCGTTCTCGGTTTTGAGTGTGTTTATGTTGTTCCGTATGACCTGGAGTCTATCATGCTTGCGGAACGAACAACCTTTAAAGGCCGTTTAAATGCAGTGGCAGATAAAGACCTGCCATTGCTGCTGCTGCCTTCGAACAAAAAGTGGCACACAACCGGTTCCCACCATAACTTCTGCAGGGAGTGAGCTTCATATATGCGACGAATTACATAAGCCACCACCCATCTCTCGTCCTCTCTGTTGAATTCTAGAAGCTATTCACCTGCTCAGCAGCGCAAAGCAAAACACCATCCCGGGAGTGTTGGCAAACGATTAAAAGTAGAACAGCAGAAACTTTGGAACCCCGGCGACCCGACAGATACCTACGTCACAAAGCACATATTCGGCAAACGATGCGGTTTCGAGGAGTCAAGATTTTTCTCCACCGAGTTCGCTTTTCTGTGTGACCCAGATTCGTGCAGTCAACCGACTGCTGCTGGATAAGTAAGGCTGTTTGTTGTTGCGAGCAAGCTCACGCTTAGCTTCCTTCCTTCATCTCACGTATATCCTTCCCGGATGCTGTGCGGAGCTACCTAGGTAAAGACTTTGCACTCGGGTGCCACGTGTCAATATCACCTGGTTGGTCCGGGAATCACCGCCAACGCCGCCGGAGGGAAAGTTCTATCGTTAAACTTGACTTGCTCGATGCTAGCTGCTGCCATGGTTTCACTGCGACGACTACGGTGTCATCGTTCTGTGGCTTTCACATAAGCGATGCACTGGATGTGACCCGGTTGTGCACTTACCTGGAAGAAGTAGAGCTGTTGTGGGCAGCGGTAGAGATTAGTATCGATTTTATTCGCGCTTGTGAGGACTGATAAGGGTTTCTGCACTTTGGGAACGGCACAAAATGTCCCGTTAATCTCAATAAGGCAGTATGAGATGTTTCAAATATTTATCTGTACTTTGAGCTCCATACGTGTTCAATTGTTAAGCCTAAACAATCTGTAAAAAAAATTGAAGACTTCTTTGGAAATCTGCATTAAACTGTATAGTTTTACAACAATCTGTAATCTGAACATACTGATCTGATCTGATAAATCTGTATCTGTGGCATTACTGCTCTGATGGAGTCCAAAAAAATAAAATAAAAATTCAATGACTTATTAATTAGTTCTGTTACAGTACAGTAAATCATGTGTTTGCAAGGGTGTAGTCAAGTTTCAAAGCTGAAAGGGGGGTAAATTGTTTTATGGTGACGGTTCAGTACACCCAATGCCACTAAGCCGAACGCCATTATACCTAATGCTGAAATGGCCTAAAGAACGCAAACAATGCTACACGAATGCAACACGTCAAACTTGCCACAAGGTTCTAGGACAAAAGGTCGAAGGACAAAAGGTCGAACGAAGAAGGTGGAAGGATCTAAAAGTTGAACCATCAAAAAACAAATAGGGCAAAAGGACGCAGGGACAACAATACTGTCCCTTTGATTTTTTGTCCCTTCGTCCTTTTGTCTTTTGACCTTTTGTCTTTCGACCTTTTGTCTTTCGACCTTTTGTCTTTCGACCTTTTGTCCTTCGACCTTTTGTCTTTCGACCTTTTGTCCTTCGACCTTTTGTCCTAGAACCTTGCGGCAAGTTTAACGTGTTCATAAATTTTTTTGCGTTCTTTAGACCATTTCAGCAATAGGTTTTTTGATGGTTCAACCTTTAGATCCTTTCACCTTTTTCGTTCGACCTTTTGTCCTTTGACCTTTTGTGCTTCGACCTTTTGTCTTTCGACCTTTTTTCCATCGAGGTCGAAGGGACAAAATGTCTAATCATCAAAAGCCGAAGGGATAAAAGGTTGAAGCAACAAAAGGTCAAAGGGACTAAAGGTCGAAGGGACAAAAAGTTGCAGGGATAAAAGATCTAAAATGAAACAGGTCGAAGGGACAAAAGGTCGATGGGAAAAAAATATTGAAACTGTTAAACTATCAAGAAAAACAATTCGTGCAATTGTAACAATCAATCTGCTCTGATAAAATATGTTTCTCGCTCTTGGAGTGGACTCCTTCATTTCATTTCAGCAAGCAGAATTTGATAGATAAAATCAAATGAACAACTCAACTTATAATGCTCGAAATCCATTAAACCATCAGGAATAAGAAGAAGTCAACAAACATGATCAGTTAAATAGTTAAAACCGTTCAAATATGATACTCTCTTTCTATCTCTCTTGGAGTTCAGTACTTCTTTCAAACATGAGCAGTTCTTTGATAGCTAAATTCCCCCTTCTACCTTTTGTCATATTGCTTTTTAGATGATTCAATCTTTTGTCTCTTTGACCTTCTGTCCTTTTTACCTTTTGTCCTTTAGATCTTTTGCCCTATTGTTTTTGTTCATGATTCGAAATTTTGGTCCCATCGATTATTTGTCCCTTTGACCTTTGTCCCTTTGACCTTTTGTCTTTCGACCTTTTGTCCTTCGACCTTTTGTCAACAAACATGATCAGTTAAATAGTTAAAACCGTTCAAATATGATACTCTCTTTCTATCTCTCTTGGAGTTCAGTACTTCTTTCAAACATGAGCAGTTCTTTGATAGCTAAATTCCCCCTTCTACCTTTTGTCATATTGCTTTTTAGATGATTCAATCTTTTGTCTCTTTGACCTTCTGTCCTTTTTACCTTTTGTCCTTTAGATCTTTTGCCCTATTGTTTTTGTTCATGATTCGAAATTTTGGTCCCATCGATTATTTGTCCCTTTGACCTTTGTCCCTTTGACCTTTTGTCCCTTTGACCTTTTGTCCCTTTGACCTTTTGTCCCTTTGACCTTTTTCCGAAGGACAAAAGTTCGAAGGACAAAAGGTCGAAGGACAAAAGGTCGAAGGACAAAAGGTCGAAGGACAAAAGGTCGAAGGACAAAAGGTCGAAGGACAAAAGGTCGAAGGACAAAAGGTCGAAGGACAAAAGGTCGAAGGACAAAAGGTCGAAGGACAAATGGTCTAAGGACAAAAGGTCGAAGGACAAAAGGTTGAAGGACTAAAGGTCGAAGGACAAAAGGTCGAAGGACAAAAGGTCAAAGGACAAAAGGTCGAAGGACAAAAGGTAGAAGAATCTAAAAGGTAGAAGAATCTAAAAGTTGAACCATCAAAAAACAAAAAGGGAAAAAGGACGAAGGGACAAAAATTCAAAGGGACAAGAGGTCGAAGGGACAAAATGTCTAATCATCAACAACTAGTAGGACAAAAAGCCGAAGGGATAAAAGGTTGAAGCAATAAAAGGTCGAAGGGACTAAAGGTCGAAGCGACTAAAGGTCGAAGGGACAAAAAGTGGCAGGGATAAAAAATCTAAAGTGAAATAGGTCGAAGGGACAAAAGGTCGATTGGAAAAATATTGAAACTGTTAAACTATAAAGAAAAACAATTCGTGCAATTGTAGCAATCAATCTGCTCTGTTAAAATCTGTTTCTCTCTCTTGGAGTTGATTCCTTCATCCAAACATGAGCAGTATTTGATAGATAAAATCAAATGAACAATTCAACTGATAATGCTCAAAATCCATAGAACCATCAAGAAGTTGACTTCTTCTTCCAAACATGAGCAGTTATTTAATAGTTAAAACCGGTAAAATATGTTACCCTCTTTCTATCTATCTTGGAGTACGCTACTTCTTTCAAACATGAACAGTTCTTTGATAGATAATTTGCCCCTTCGGCCTTTTGTCCTATTACTTCTAAGATTATTCAACCTTTTTCGCTTTGACCTTTTGTCCTTTCTACCTTTTGTCCTTTAGATCTTTGTTCTATTTTTTTTTTTCATGATTCGACCTTTTGTCAATGGATCATTTGTCCCTTTGACCTTTTGTCACTTTTACCATTTTTCGAAGGATATAAGGTCGAAGGACTAAAGGTCGAAGGACAAAAAGTCGAAGGACAAAAGGTCGAAGGATATAAGGTCGAAGGACAAAAGGTCGAAGGGACAAAAAGTTGATTTGAACTTAGAAGGACAAAAGGTTGAATGGATAAAGATCGAAGAGCCTAAGGTCGTATAGACAGAATGTCAAACGGACAAAAGGTCTAAATGTTCTAAAGGCCGAATGGACAAAAGGTCGAAATGAATAAATGGTCGAGTGGACAAAAGCTCGAAATGAATAAATGGTCGAATGGACAAACAGTCGAAATGGACAAAAGTTTGAAATTGACAAACTGGTCACATTTTTGGAGCTTATAATGGATGACTAACTCTCAAATATGTTCCTTCTCTAAGTCATGAGCAGCTCTTTGGAAATTTAAGAAAAATTGTTATTGCGCGTGTCACTGCTATTTCAGGAACAAATAACTGGCTTTAACTAAGTTCATTTCAACCTTTTTGTCCGTTCAACCTTTTGTCAGTCTATGTTCAATTTGACCTTTTGTCCATTTGACCTTTGTCCTTCGACCTTTTGTCTTTCGACCTTTTGTGAAAGATCCAAAAAATGACCCCATCAAACTATCAATGTAAGCTGCAGATTAACAGTATGCAGGTGACGTCTAGAGACCGGATATCTATGTCAGACGCCATCTTGAAAATCAAGATGCTGGTTTCCGGATATAGATAACTGGGAAATACTGTCAAATACCTTTTAATATATGTCTGTCGGCAGCTTAAAATTTAAGATGGTGGCTTCTAGTTATATAAAAACTGGGAAATACTGTCAAATACTATTCAATAACGGTATTTTCGGAATCGAGGTGACCAGAGATCGATGTTCGACGCCATTTTAAAATCCAAGATGGTGGCTTCCGGTTGCAAAAAAACTGGGAAATACTGTTAAATACCCCTCAATGTGAGTATTTTTGGAATCGAGATCATGTATTTAGAGACCGGAAATCGATGTCTGCCGGCATCTTGAAATCTAAGATGGCGGATTCTAGTTATATAAAAACTGGAAAATACTGTCAAATACCATTCAATATGGGTATTTTTGGATTTGGGATAACGTCTAGAGATTGGAAATGGTTGTCCGATGCCATTTTTAAACACAAAATGACAGCTTCAGGTTGCAGAAAAACAGGGAAATACTTCGGTTCATTTCTTTTAAAGATAAGCAATTATAACGGAATTGAAAGGCAATAAACCAACACACTCAAAGCTCTTCATAAAGGGATTCCGTTAAGAGGTTCGACAGATTTTAAAAGAGGGAAATACTGTCAAATGCTCTTCAACATCGGTATTTAAGGAATCGAGGTGCCGTGTAGAGACCAGAAATCGATGTTCGACGCTATCTTAAAATCCAAGATAGTTGCTTTTGGTTGCAGAAGAATTGGGAAATACTGTTAAATACCCTTCAATTTGAGTAGTTTTGGAATCGAGACGATGTCTATAGAGACCGGAAATCGATGTCTGCCGGCATCTTGAAATCTAAAATGGCGGCTTCTAGTTATATAAAAACTGGAAAATACTGTCAAATACCATTCAATATGGGTATTTTCGGATTTGGGATGACGTCTAGCGATTGGAAATGGTTGTCCGACGCCATTTTGAAACACAAAATGACAGCTTCAGGTTGCAGAAAAACGCGTATTTCGTCTACTACTAGTGGTGTTGAGTACTTGGCTCTGATGAAGTCTGAAAGTAGTAGACGAAATACGCGTGTCTGTTAAAAGATAAGCAATTATAACGGAATTTAAGGAAATAAACCAACACACTCAAATCTCTTCATAAAGGGATTCTGTTAAAAGGTTCGACAAACTTTAAAAGAGGGAAATACTGTCAAATGCTCTTCAACATCGGTATTTTCGGAATCGAGGTGCCGTGTAGAGACCAGAAATAGATGTTCGACGCCATCTTAAAATCCAAGATGGTTGCTTTCGGTTGCAGAAAAATTGGGAAATACTGTTAAATACCCTTAAATATGAGTATTTCTGGAATCGGGATGACGTATATAGAGACCCAACATCAATGTCCGACGCCATCTTAAAATCAAAGTTGGTGGCTTCCTGGAATCGCTGCCTGACCCCATCTTTAAATTCAAGATGGTGGCTTTTGGTTATATAAAATCTGGTTAATTCTGTAAAATATCCTACACTTTGGGAATTTTTGGATTCGGGGTGCCGTGTAGAGACATGAAATCGATATTCGATACCATCTTGAAATCCAAGATGCGTCTTCCGGTTGCAGAAAACTGGGAAATACTGTTAAATACCCTTCAATATGAGTATTTTTTTTAATCGGGATGACATATATAGAGCCCTTAAATCGATGTCTGCCGCCATCTTGAAATCTAAAATGACGGCTTTGGTTATATAAAAACTGGGAAATATTGTAAAATACCCTTCAATATGGTTATTTTCAAAATCGAAGTGTCGTTAGAGACCGGAAATCGATGTCTAGTTATATAAAAACTGGAAAATACTGTCAAATACCATTCAATATGGGTATTTTTGGATATGGGATGACGTCTAGAGATTGGAAATGATTGTCCGAAGCCATCTTGAAATACAAGCTGGAGGCTTCCGGTTGCAAAAATACTGGGAAATACTATAATACTTCAATTTGAATGCTAAATTTAAAAATTTTAGAGGCACCATAAATAAGTAAAATTGCACCATTAAAATTAAAAGTATTAACCATTAACCCCGGTAAATTATGAATTAAATAACGCTAAATTTTCCCTTAATAAATTATGAAATGTCCCTTAAACTTCGGCGACATCTTTGGAAAACGTCATCTATTTATTGGCACAATTTAAAATTTTGTATTGCCTCTTTTCATCTTTTTGTAGGGAACAGTTTTTTTACGCTTTCCCGTCAAAAGAGGTGGAAGAGACTGTCGAGTGAGTTCGTGAAGAGCAAATTGCGTGAAGAGTGGCGTCGTCGACAAGTGTGTGGTGATGGTGTGGAGAACAGGGAAAAGGCTCTGAAGATAGCTTGGATGGGCAGGATTGGAGAAGAAGTACTGGGATGAAGCGTTCAACACGGCAAACTACCTGCAGGATCGCCTTCCGTCGTCTGTCCTTGAGAAGACACCGTATGAACTGTGACACGGCAAGAAGCCGTCGTATGTTCATTTGCGTATTTTTGGTTCGGAGGCATACGTGCATGTGCCAAATGAGAAGCGAAGAAAGCTGGATTCGAAAGCAGTGAAGTTGGTATTCGTTGGATACGCGGAGGGACGCAAGGCATAGCGTTTCTTGAATCTCGAGAACGATACGATTCTGATCAGCCGTGATGCGAAGTTTGTGGAAGTGCTTGAAGAAAGGTGCCCCACGGGTGCCGGCAGGAACCTGAGTAGCACACGTTCATCACAATAAGTTACAGCAACTTGTTTATGACTGAAATAAGTCGTATATAAGTTTCTACAATTGATTTGTGACAAGCGTGCTACTAGGGGAAGTTCCCGACGAAGAACAGTTTCTGTTTCCTGAAAAAGTGAGTGAAGAGGTTATTATATCACTTGAGGGGAAGAAGATCGAAGAGGTTACTATACCCGAAACTGTTGAAAGTAGTGATAGTGAAGAGGAAGCGGATCCAGAAGAGTTGGACAGTTCGGAGTAAACGAAATCGCTAGGCGGTCTTTGAGGTCATCGAAAGACGTAGCACCACGTCGTCTGATCGAAAAGATTTTCAAAGGGCAAATGTTCCATAATGTTCGGAGATTTCTATGGAACATTTAATTTTTTTGACGTATGATTACGTCTTTTGGCAACATATTGGGGATGCAATTTAAAAAAACCGACGACGTTACGAAAAGTGGTCAGGTTTTGATCAATTATAACTCTGTCAATAGTGGATGGATTTTAATTCTAAACAAGCCAATCGATTGGAAATTTTTCTACTAAAATGCTGAAATGGACACTTTATCAATTTTCAATAGGTCACTTTTGAAAATTACACAAATATCCAACTGTTGCAATGGTGATCAAAATTATCACCGATTGCCTGCAAAAAGCGCTTTCCCTAACGCATTGCTTTCGGAGCGTGGCGTGGAATATTATTCTCCAGTACACAACGAAAGGCAGCCCGCAAGCGACGAGCTCCAGCCCGCATGAGCGTCCATTCACCGACAAAGGAGGAAGAAGCCGCACCGCTACTGATCGGAATCAGTAGCTCTTCATGTTCCAAAAAACATACAGCTCGCCAGCCTCATTCGTGTTGAACAAACCTTATAGCTCAGCATTACTCAGCCCATCACGACAAAACGGTTCTTTTTAGGACAATCATAAATTACTGTTGTTTAAGAGTTACTTCTCACTGAACGTTCGCTCGTCTTGCTACCAGCAACATCACCCCTAACGCTCTTTGATAATGTACACAGCAATTAAACGTTAGTGGTCAAATGTGTAACAATATTGAAGTGGTACACACTTTGAAATAGCTAATTTAACACCTGACGGAATCCATCTTTGAAAGAGACTGTTATGATTCAAATTTATGTCAAAATTGACGCTCATATATGTCACTCTCAGAGCACCTAAAATTATCAGAATTTTCTCTAAGTTTGTACATACAAATTCTCGTAATAATCGAATACCATATGACCTTGTCAATTACCCAGAAATGCTTCGAATTGAGGTAAGGTTTTCTTCTTACAGATAAAAATTCTGAATTTTAACAGTGACGTAGACTTGGTATTTCATTTCACGCAACCGAGCAACTTGCAAACAATTGTGTTGCAAAGAAGGGCTTTTGCATACAATATTTGCTACATTGCATGAAATGTGTCAGAACTTTACATGATATATAATATAAACGAATATGATACGTGAAGTTCCATTTATGTGCATCATATTGAACACAAATTTACATTACTCTTTCGAACTGTGCAGGACGCTAGAAAAAAGCAAAAAATCTCGAATTTATATGATTGATCGCAAATATCTCGCGAATGGAAAATTTTAGCAAGAAACTCCTCCAATAAATTTCTGCTTTTTTTATTATCTATTGAATAAACCAGAAGTTCCGTGCGTTTTGTACGCGGAAATGCGTAATTTTGTCATCAGAAAACGAGGCGCTTCTGGTTTCCTTAACACAGTCGTTGAATATTGATACTGAGCACGTAATCCAACGTCAAATCTATGGTTGTGTGTCGGATACAATCTCTTAATTTTTTGTGCAAAGCACATTTCAATGTTTGTTGTTGGCTCAATACATATTTTTTCAGGAACATCTCATCATTTTTAGAGAACACTTCATCTTTTAAAAGGTTTCAAAGCATTCAATTGCCCGTCGCTCTGCTCCACTAACTAAGAAAAACCCAGGCAGGACAGTTAATCTACGTTGTGAGAAAAAGATGAAATTTTCCTTGAAAAATATGTTCGCTAAAATATGGAAGGCGCCTAGAAAAAAACATGATTTGTTCCATAAAAATCGCTGAATTTTGTGTGACATCTCATCTTTTTTATTGGCGGATTTTTTTTATTCAATTGAACATTCCGCAACATTTTTAGGGAACATCTATCTTATTTTTAAATTACTGGTGCACATTTAGTTATTTATCGTGTATCCACAGTGCTTTATTTAACTTTTATACTTAAGTATTGGCACACCTGCCTGTTGTTTTATGGGGTATTTTTTTAATTTAATTGATCTTAATGATTTAAGAATGGATATAAGAACATTTTTCCAATTTCAACCGATCAAGAATATTAATATTTTCAACTTTTTGCTTGGTTGTTATAACCTCCCGCCATTCACCGTCTGTCCTCAACCAAATTACAGCTTGCAATCACGGTCAAAAACAAACAAACAAATTTAATACCATACAATTGCGTGTCCTAGAGTGCCCCCGTCACTGCATCTCACATCGCACCAGTACGTGGATACCACCTTGACTTTGTTGTTCCAAAAGCTCCCAACTAGCAGATTCACATTCACCCGATTCATATCACCGCTCATCAAAAGGCCATGATATTTGGCTCCGCTGCGAAGCCCCCCGAGTAAATCTTCCATCTGCGGCACATGTGTATCTACATGAATCTACTTTGATGGTACCTTCACATGGATTTGCACAAATCACTCACTCGGAAACATGAGCATTGCAGCTTACAGCATTACCGACCCATCGCTGCTACCCTCCCAGTCCTAGTTGAGTTTAGCAAAACAACCTGAAAGCATATTATCTCAACCAGCAACCATCAGCTCAGGATCGATGACTCGACTGCGGTACTGAACTATAGAGAACGTAGTGCCACCAGCACCACACGCACAACCACTAGACATTGTTACCTTTCAAGTTGCTGCTGCTAGCTTCTACAGCACCACTCGAGGAGGAAATATATTGCAAAGTTACACATTCTCTAGTGGCTCTTCTAGCTTTCAAGTCGAAGCAAGGCCTATGCACTACAAGAGCCACCTCGATGCAGCGGTAGTTATCCCTCTCGCTCACGCAGACCCAGCTATAGGCAGGTTAAACTTTTTTTTTCAATCCGATCTCTGGTTAAACTCTTTGCTTTCTGGTACTGTATTACCAAGAGATGGACGGCAAACGATGGTATAAGCACTAGTGCGGTTTTAATGCGTTTCCAATTGCATCAATTTAAGCTGGGAAGTACTCGTTGATTGATTGCATAATTGAATGCATACGAGCTGCGAGAGGCGGTCTGGTGAAGTGGGGTTCCCAGTGTTTTGACTGTGTGGTAAGAGACACAACAGAGGCACCAGCTGCGGCCATGTTTCATTCGATCCAGTAGCCAGTGCCGGTGTAACCCAGAAGCCCCCGGAGGCACTCTCGCTTGGAAACAGTTGCCAATTTTGATTAGCTCTCAAAGGCAGTTATTAACTCGTTAAATTGAAAGAGAGGAGGTTTGGAAAAATCAATAAAAAGTTCGGTTCGGTTCCTTGATTGGTCGGCTGTGTGCACGAGATAGCTTGCGCCGGCCGGTTGCGTAATTTAATAACTGCCCGTGTGGACTTGTTTATGCACCACCACGGACAATGCTGGGCGGCGAACCACTTTGCTAGGGGCTTTGAATTGGGTGATTATGGCTACGTGGCACAAGTGGTCGTTCAGGTTTAACACATAGTAGCCGAAGGTCAGTGACCGTTTGGGCATTGTATTTGAGGAGATTTGACTGAATCTGCATATATGTACCGTTTTAGTAGTCAAAATGATGAACAATGCAAAATATAGCTTACCTTTGAACGCATTATAGTGATACAAGCACAAATAGAATATCAAGTTCGTACACTTGATGTTCGAACCAGTGCTGGTAAATGTTGACATTTTTTCATGACCATCATCCGATGTTAAATTTTTCAGCATATGCAGAGCTGCAAGTAGAAGAAACGTTCTAGCTTGCATTTGCTGACAGTTGCAGAACTGTTTCAAGCTTGTGTATGTCGAAAAAAAAAGTAATACAAAGGGTGAGCATGGAAGCGATTCGTTTGATTATAATATATGCATTATATTTGACTCAGTTTGGAGTACTGCCATTTGTTTTAATACTCAAATCTCCAAAAAATGTCATTGCCCTAGAGTACTGAGTTTTTGTTCGATTTCAATATCTTGAAAAAAAATAGTGTAGCATTCATACAATATTTCGATGCCTCTGATATTTGATTAATATTCAATTTGAGATGTAAAATCGTTCAGCGTTTTGAATAGGGTAGAGAACTACTTCGGCCTAATCGCCCATTTTGGGCCTATTGAGCAGAAAACTTCAAATAAATCCATAATTTCAGAGTTAACAAGTCAATTATGCGTTTGGTACGATACTTTAGTTAATAAGCTACGGAACAAAGTCAATTAGAACGCGTGATATGAAGGTTTGCACCCATTATTCCCAAAATCAAAAGAAGCGCTCCGACCGAATCAATTTTAATCTTCATCCGATAGGCCGAAGTGAATTCATTGCCGTTTCAATGCGTTAGGCCGAATTTAGAATCCGTAGGCCGAGTTTGGCGTCAAGAAGTAGTGTTAGACTTTTGACAATATCTCAACGAAAGATAAATATATTTTTTTTTAAATTATAGTCACTTTAACACTCTTGGGTCATTCGTGACTTGTCCGGGGGTGAGATTTGAACTCGTGACTTTGGCGTGAGAGGTAATGATGTTAACCACTACGCCGGGGTCGCCCCCTAGGAAAGATAAATAAATTTGGAAGCCATCAGTAATAATAACATTCCGTTTGGTGCTAAACTGCGCTAGATTAAGAAAGACTAAGTGCGTGTTGTGCTTAATAGGCCAAAAATTTGGTTTTTAACCCTATTGTTGAAAATTTTGAACCTCAAAACATCTTGCGTACCAAAATCATTAAAAAAATATTATTCTGGGATTGAAAACTCTTCTTAGTAAGAAAATTGAAGAATGATCATGTAAGGATCGGAATCTTTTTTTTTTTTTTTCAAATCATGCTTACTCAGAATATATTTTTAATATTTTCAGCAATTTCATATGAAATTTCCAAATGAAAGCCGTCTTGTCACATCTGTTGTTTATATATTCCTTTGATTTTATTCTCAGTATTCTGTACCAGCGCTTTTATGGTACATTTAGAGCTAGTTAATCACTGATTTATGTGCGCCCCTTCAAGGAGCGCCCATTAGTTTATTTAAAAATGTTCACGCAATCGAGTTCCCTTTTATTAAAACTAGGATACGGCTAAACTGGACTTTCCTGAAGATTTCGGAACTTTCCTGAAGTTTTCGAAAGTACCCTGAGTTTCTTGTAACTTCTTTAAAGGTCTTGACGTTTCTTTGAAGTTGATTAAATTTACCTGAGGATATCTGATCTAACCTGATGTTCTCGAAGCTACCCTGAAGTTCTCGTAATTCTCCTTAAGTTCATGGTTCTGTGTGTGTGTGTGTGTGTATTTACAATCTTACTCCCACTGACTGACAGTGGCATTATGGATAGAATCCTCCTGCAACCATCTTTTATATAAATAATTGCAAGAAGTTAAAATCCGAGAGTTAGAAGTTGACAGCTCCATTGCAACTCCAAAAGCCCATTTCAAATAACGCAAGCATTCCGTAGCTATTTTTGTATACGATAAGCCTCGCTCCAATACATTTCAATGTGTGAATCATTAATAATGTACTGGAACTTTCAATCAAGCTGTATTGCTTGATTGACGCGTATTTAATGAGTCAGAAATGTTTGTAGTATCCTTAGTACTAGTACTAGTACTCGTTAATTGAGTATGAAAGTATTATAAAGGACAAAATGGAACGAACTCACCGAATCTGGCCAAGTGAACCTAACAAGCTGGCTTGATGTGTTAGAAGGGAAGTCGCAATTGTAGGCGGTTTGCTTCACGGGGTAATCCGGTTTGTGGTAGAGCTTGCACGGAATGTCCCGAATGTAGTCTTGAAACACCTCTTGACCATCTGACACAATCCGCACACTGTGGAACTCGATTCAGGAAATTATAGTATCCGTTCGTCACCAATATCACTTTATTAAAAGACCAGTGGTGAAGACACAAGCCTTATAATCATTCACCTTAAGTTCTTTTTTTTTTCCTTGATATGTTTTCCGTCGAGCTTGTTTTCCGTGCTGAGCACCAATACCAATGCTACCGACGCCAGGGAGGCAGCTCCCACACCTGGATCCTACCTATCGACCCATCAACTCATGAACCGGGGAACAACGACTTTACTTCCCTTCCGAAGGAAGGCGTGATCAAAGATGTTATGCCTCAGAACATCCCGGCGGCGCCGACTAAGATTGAACCCAGGCTTGCTGGGGTGAGATATAATCACGTTTACCACTACACCAGCTCTCTTTATGTTCGTGGTACCACTTTAAAATTAATTGATATATCCTTTCATATCTGAACTTCCCTGGAAATCTGTTAACTTCTGTTTAGTTCCCAACATAGGGGAAATGGCTCTAATTTTGGCCAATGGATCTAAGATTGGGCCCATCACTAAAAATCTGCTATTTATCAATTTTATTGTCATTGGGACGGCAATAATGGATATTTTTGGTCGCTATTGAAAAATTAGTCGATTGCTGAATTTACGTATGGGCCCAAATTAGGCGCATTTAGGCCGACATTACATCCATTTCCCCTACATAGAGCCATTCCATAGCAAAACAATAAAGTGGCTCTCATAATGTCGTTAAAAAATTGTAGTTTTGTTCCTTATCGCAAAATATTAGAGCTTTATTTTATTTTTATTTTGTCATAAGGGTGACCATTAACATTTTAGGGTGGTCAAAAATTTTTTTTTTCAAAATTGATAGCAATTGAAAATTCTTTCTAGGAAAAATATAACGATGTTAAAAATAGCGATTTCGTATTGAAAAGCATTGATTGTATTTGTTTTAAGGGTTTCCATGGTTTTTAGACAGAGAGTGCAATATATTTTTAAATTTTTCCTTGAAAATTCAAGCTTTTTTACAATACATATTAAAAAGCAGCGATGTACTTTTTAAGTTTTAGGGTTATTTTTTTTAAGTTATCATGTTTTGGTGTTTCGCTCAGTACTCCAACATTTAAATCAAAATTTTAAAAAAGAAAAAAATCGATTTTGTGGTCCATTCAAACATGGAAATGGTCACCCTACGTTTAACCCTTTAGCGGGTGCATCGGCGTGAAAAGTTGTTTATTATGTTCATCGGGCTAACCTTAAAAAATTATGTAATTAAATCTTTCGAAATGAGCTTGTCAGCGATTTGTTATGTATTTTTCTCGGAATTTCACTAACATGTTCTCATATATCGCACTAATACAACAAAAATAATAATAAATGATACCGCATATATGGGGTCCTCGTAGGATAAGGGATTTGCCTTAATTGGTTCCAACATGTAATATAGAAGGTTACTGACTTCGGAACAGTTGTTCAGTGGATCAAGGCCTTATGGTTGGTGGACAGCAGTTCAGAATTTTTTCACTACACGGTGCAGAAGACAGCAATTTCCTACGTGGCCAAAATCTCAATATATAGCTTAAACAAATGTTCTTTTGTACACTTTCGACACGCAGTGAATTAATCCTCAACTAATCTGCCCACTTACGGCGTACTTAAGGTCTTGGTCAGCTGAACAACTTTTCTGAAGACAGAAAGAAACACACATGTACACTGTAATGCAACCACATGATGCACAATGATGGAACCACACTGAAGGTTTCAAAGCTTCCCTGAAACGCCAAAAAAATTTCAGAAGTTTCCTTACTATTCCGCAGTCTGTTCGTTCCTTGGATTTTTTAAAAGTTTTTACAGTATGTATACTGCTGTGAAGCCCTTTATTCTTTCCTGAAGTTTCCTCTGCGGATAATATTTCTGGAATTTTCCTGAAATTATAAAACTGCTATCTAAATTTCCATGATGTTCCCTAGACTTTCTTTAATTTTGGAGACTTCTTGAAGGATCTCGCTATTTTTCTGATAATTATGAAAGTGCTCTGAGTTTTCTGAACTGCCCTAAGTTACGTTACTTCCCTTATGATCTTTATACTCAACTAATATGTTGGCAACTTCAGTAAAGTCCTGCAATCTAATTAAACTGGCCTGATACCCTTAAATTTAAACAGAATTTTTACAAAAAAATCTGCTACCTTTGGAACTGCCCTGAATCTTTGGGAACTTACGTTTAAATATATTAAAACTTTCATGTTGTTCTGGACGTTCTTAATGCTATTAAATCCACCACAAAGTTTTCGGAAATTCCTTTAAATTCTTGTACTTTCCATGAAGTTCACAGAACTTCTTGAACTGCTCAATTTTTTATAATGTTATAATGATTAACATAACATTTTCAAAACTATCCATAATTCATGGCGCTCTCAACTCCTTAGTTTTGTGGAATTTGTTCTTGGAACTGTAACCGTTTGGAAAATTACACGAGGTTTTAATAAAACTCTGTGGCTTAAGTGAAACTCACGATAAAAGAGACCACTGATTGCGTTTGAAATTTTGCCCGACAAATGGAGACTTTCGGGGACCTCTCAAACAGTCGTCGGAATCTTACGGTAATCTTTACGGAAACGCCAAGGGTTCCAGGTATGTCAGGTACGATTATACAACGGCGATTTAATCTAACTCATCACGTACGTTTGTTCTCCAGCCGATTCTTAAGTGAAATCGACGAGTCAGATTAATTCCGCGGGCAAGAAGTTTCATACTGACCTTTTTCTTTTGAAAAAGGTCATCGTCACAAATCCACGTTCTTGCGCCAAGCCATTCCATAGCGCCTACAGAAAGTACGTACATTTACAGCGGTTCTCAGCATGCTAAAATATTTATAGCAAATTTTTAACCTCGACACAGGGATGATATGATCTTATACGCACGGTTGAAATATTTCATTTCAAGGAAAAAATAATGTAGGGAAAATGGATGCAATGTAGGCCTAAATGCCCATAATTTGGGCCCATACATAAATTCAGCAAACACCTAAATTTTCAATAGCGACCAAGAATATCCATTAGTACCATCCCACTGACGCGATCATCTAGATAAAATTGATAAATTGCAGATTTTTTGCGATAGGCCCAATCTTAGATCCTTAGGCCCACATAAGAGCCATTTCCCCTATATGAAATCCCAATTTATGAATTAATTAAATTAAAAACAAATTTTTTTACAAAAAATCGCAAAACGTTACAAACCATCATAACATGCAATTTTTTTCGAAATGAATCAAACGGACCTGAAGTTTTCAAAATTATCCTGAAGTATTCGGAACTATTCTCAAGTTTCCACAAATTTTCGGATGTTCATGGAACCGCTCTGAAGTTCTCAAAACTAACCCAATGCTCTCTAAACTTTTCTTAAGTTCTTTGTTCTTACCGGAAGTTTTCTGAAGTTTCTTGAATTTCTTGAAAAGTTTTTGAAATTTACTTAATGTTAATGGAACAGTCTTCAAGCTCTCTGATCATCATCTTAGGTCACGAAATTTTCCTAAACTGCACTGAAATTCTCAGAACTCACCTGAGCTGCACTGCCATTCTCAGAACTCTCCTTTAAATATCTTTAAACTTTCCGAAAGTTTTGAATTTTTCAGAAGTATTTGAAAGCTCTGTAAATGTTTCAGATATTCCCAAAAGTTCTTGGAAAATATCTGTAATTTTCCGAACTTTTCTGATTTACTTCTGCAGTTTCTTGGATTTCTCAGAATTTGCTATAAAAACTACAATAGACAGCCGTATAGGGTTCTAAGCAATGGTGACGTAGGAGTACGTGGTCTTATATCATAAATATTATTTGTTAACTGCAGAAGAAGCTTGTGTTTTGTGTAGGAATAGGAATTTGAGCGGGAAAAGAACCTCTTGATATGAATTTAGCTGGGACATGTTCAGAAATATAACTTTTTTGGAAAATCTTGGTGGCTCTAAATAGGGCCGATGGTAGTACATTTTTGAAAGATGATGATGACGTGTAGGCAGGTGGATTAGTAAATCGAACCGGACAATCTCATATTCTTCGGTTCGATGATTGGGCACTCGCAACAGTTTCGACCCGTCTGATGCTGGATAGGGGTTGAACTGGTGTCTGTGACAGGTTGAAAGGCCGCAGCATATCAGCGTCCACCCAGCTAAAGCTCCTCCTCTTTTTTGTTATTCTCGTTAAACTCCTTCTCTCAACAAGTTGGTAAATCTTAGCCTTTAGCAGAAAGACGCTTCACACTTTGATGAACCTGTTTCACGTCATGGTTCTTCTCTATGCCTGTTCAGATAAATTAGTACATTTATTTATTTTCTCAACTGCTCTAAATCAAACGAGTAGAAATAAGACAGGATGTTGATTACGCACTCGAATACTTGAAAATTCGATAAATATTTAATCGAATAGCTGGAAATTTTTTACGATTAATCGTAAATCGAATAGTTGGACTTTTAGGCTTCCCTAGACAATATTGCAACTTCATGTTTTTTGGTGGTCCTTCGAAAATGTCGAACAGCAGAATTGCAACCAGCTAGCGTAACCCAAGAGCCAAAAGCGGTGCGATGCTAGTTTTCATTGCTATGACGTCGACTGAATTGAGGAGCTTAGAAGCAGAGGGGTAATTTGATAACCATGGCTTCACTAACCTTTTTCGCACTATTTCTGCTATGCCCATCTATCGTCCAGAACAACAAACGTATCAATGAATGCGTTTGTCGTCGAGTTGTTAACGAAATAGAAAGTCGATGAAGAGAATCGATCAAAATCACTTGCACCCCTGCTTCTAATTTTGGTTATAAAGATTACAATTCTGGAGAGAATTTTGTGTGGTCGTTGGTGGCGTGTGGTTCTGAATATGGCGATGAGTGTGCAAAATGTTACAAAATTGCATCCACCCTATTCGCACACGCCCGAAGATCGGAGGCAATGGTACATCGACATGCTTCGTCTAGAAACGATTCTCTGGTGACTGTGTTGTGGAAGCAGCATATGCATGTACGTAATTGGTGGATTTGTTAGTTATTTCGACGCTTTTGGAAAATGCTTGACATTTTCCACTTTTTCAACAGTTTTTGCGTACAAATATTTCTGATCGATTGGTGATGAAATTATTTAAGTTGATCCAGGGGCAGCTGAGTTATTAACGTTCAAAATCTTTCATAATCTCGTTACATGTTCCATTTTCAGTTTTCACGAAGTATACCTCCATATTGAAATAACAGACGTAGTCGTACGTAAAACGAAGGGTGATACATTCACACGCTAAATTGTTTCAAAATGTTTTCTCATGTAATTTAGCGTACTAGTAGAGTCATTATAATCATATTTTCTATAATTAGGATGATTTTTAATCCCCGGGGACGGAGTAATATGTTTATATTTCGAGTGCGTCTAGTGAAAATTGGCATACAAAATCCTTTATCTCTTTGGGAATGTTGCTACCTGTCTTGATAAAGCATTCCGCCTTATTTTGCCCAAATAAAATAAAACTGTTTGTCTGATGGGCACAAACAAATAAAAATCAAATTGGCATTGGTCAGAGAGCAACTTTTGAAAACCCTCAAGGCCCAAGAAAGAAAACCCTGTGTTCCTATCAGAGACGTGTTGGAAACCCACGATCTCTGCTTTATGCAGTCGATTTATGTGTTTCTGCAAATGTCTAGCATAAGAATTTGATTCCTTTGTATTTTGTCTCTCTTAATTAGTTTTTGTCTATCTCGTCCCACCGTCTCGATTAGTCTCATCGTCGCTCACTGGTCACCATAGCCTGTCGAACTCCAGACGAAGCTAGAACCGCACTACCGTTCATACTGGCGACTTCGCTCTGATGAGACATCAAAACCCTACCCCTAGCTCCTCCCCTGATCCTATAGTTCAACAATGTGCCCCTCTATCCTCGAGTAAGCCACGAGGATTAGGCCCAACTCCTACTAGACATAAATATAAGTGAGTTTTGATAAAAATATTGAACAATGAATTATTGGCTCCGTAAAGCTTCCAAATAAACGAACTAGATAAAAATGGGAATTGATCATTTTTATGGTACATTTGTAGGTGAAATTGTTTTCAAACGATTTATTTTTATTTCGATGGGTGGAGGTATATTTGTCTACTACAGTGCACACTGGGCAAAAATTTACAAAACCGCGACTTAATTGAATATCTCGGCTGTCAAACGGTTTCAGTGAACATGTTATACATATTCTCAAAGGAAAAATTCTGGTTCAAAATATCGATTGTTTTCCATCAAGGCCAATCGATTCCAAATCGGGTCCTGATCATTATTTCAATATTTAAGCTTATGTGATGGATGTGAAGTCAAACTTCTTCATTCTTCTTCTTCACAACTCAAGCTTATTGCTTATCGCATATTAGCTTATTATGTGCTCTAAAATTGGTGCTCTGGATGCACTTCCACAGTTATTAATTAAGAGATTTCGATGCCTGTACCATTTTTAGAATCAGTATAATTTTGTGGTAAGTACAATCGTACTCTATGCCCAGGGAAGTCGAGACATTTTCTAACTCAAACCATTTCTAGAGCGGACCGAGAATTGAACCTAGCCGCCTCCAGAATGGTTTTGCTTTCTAGCTGCGGCTTTACCGACTGAGCTAAGGGAGGCCCTTAGCTGAAGTCATACTGCGCTGGCCCTTTGAAGAGGGCATGATTGTGGGAGAAGTGAAAATTTTGTTATCATCGTCCTAGCCCTTCGTCGTGGCCCTGTCTGTTCTAATGTGTTTTTTTAACACCTACAACTTTGTCTAAGATAACTTTTTTATTCGACCTCATGGTAATTAAATATTTATTGATTTCGAAGCCGATACTTTTCTGATATGATTGCATTCTGGCAACACTGCATCTTGCACTTATGACATAGTAACCTGGCTTGTTTGCCCTATTATTCGTGCCAAGTACAGCAATGTTGCCTGCTTTGACAGCTGATGGAGCATGCCAGAAGAAAATCATCTTCATAGTCAATTAATCACTTATTATCCTGACGTCCAATTTTAATGTGATCTTCGGCAAAGTTGTAGCTGGAAAAAAAATCACATTCTTAGGAAATTTTTCCGTTTATCATTTGTGGTGAAGTTCGTTATAAAATGAGCTCAAATTTTAGGGAGAATTATCAGGACCTGATTTTAAATTGATTGAGCTTAGTGGAGCAAAAATATAATTTATCGAAATAAAATTGAAATATTTATTTATTTATGATATGAAAGGTGCAACAAATATTGTACCTGATGAGTGCAGAACATTTTCCATAGTTAGTTTGTAGGTGGAATTATTTACAATCTTTTGTTTTTGAATTTGTTATATAAGCTTTAAATTTAAGGGTGCTGATTGATTGCATAGAATAAACGCATTTGGATCGATAATTTTTGATTAGTTTTGAATTTCGAATATGAAGAGCTTTGAGTGGGTTGGTTTATTTCCTTTAAATTCCGTTATAATTGCTTATCTTTTGACAGATACGCGTATTTCGTCTACTACTTGCAGACTTCATCAGTGCCAAGTACTCAACAGCTGGAGCTGGTTACTCATGGGGGGCCCCAGAGTGTTGAAGATTGTTTCAAAGAACATTCAAAGTTCAATAAATCACTTTTCAATTTTCGGCCTAATGAACCATTCGTGTTACCTATCGTGATATCGTCAAACAATTCAGAGCAGCGCACAGTACAGTTCGCCAAATTTGCTTACAGGAATCCACCCCTCTATTCCATGCTTCCTTCAATAACGAGCACGTTAATTGCATAACATTAAATGACTTGATTCGTAAAACGAACATCACATACAGATCCACTTTTTGGTATCTACCTTTACGCGTCCAATCACAATCACAATCCACCAGCAGCCGTCAGTCTGTCAGCCACCCAGTAATTTGGCATCCTCATCCATCCACTTTACTCGTGAATGTAAAAAGGTACTGCACCTCGCAAAAAAAAACATATCTCTTACTGGTCCGCTGACCAATGCTCGTCGTCAGTACTTTGTTTTTCAGAACAATCAAATTAATGACATTTCAGTTGTCCCTTTTATCTTGTCGCCGTTGTGTGTTTTCACTTTTTTTTTCTTCTCTCAACCGACTGCTGATGAGTTAAGGTTTTCTTGCTTTCACTGACATTTGCATAGTGGTGAACCTAGACGATGATCGACAGCCCTGCAAAGCCCGAACGAAGGGGCGGACAGACAGATCTCCACCCGCAGCAAGCGAATGGCAGCCATGCCCATTTTCCTTCATACGGGTGAACTGGAGCGTACATCAGTCAGACAGGTTTACACTCGTGAACGCTCCCATAATTTCACTTTCATTTCAAGCGGTGATGAATTTTAACATTCGTGAATCGTAATTGACGTAACTCGATTTGCAAACAGCATTTTCCAATCATATTTATTTATTTTTATCATACATATTTTCAAACGTGGAATTCCAAAATTTCATCATCGTCGTACGGATTGATGTACTCGGCGGGCTCTTTTTCAAGGGGGACCAGACCCGGAACCGTTTGCGATTCCATAACGATCTCACACACAACACAACGCACTCACGTTCCCGGGTCTGCGGGCATGCAATCATCATCAAAGTCATTATTCACTCCTTGGTCTATCCCCATCAGTTACCCTGCTGCCTGTATGGCCGCCACATATGGTGCCATTCAGGTTCATTCATGGGAATGGGGCCAGTTTCGCAACATATTAGCATGGCCTTGCTTTGCCGACCCGCTTCCCCGGTCGAACCTTGCATTACATTTGACTTTCATTGCAAAAAAGCATCAAAGGGTTTCGTGTTTTTTTTTGCTGGCGGTGCAGAATCCACTCTGATATGGATTCCATAGTCTGCGGAAGCCTCTCCGGTCGGTTGGTACTTGTCGGGATGCGCTGCATGGAGAGTAGTTACATAAACATGACAAACGGGAAGCTGCAGTTGGAGTGAGTTACCGGTCAACTTCGACGTCGGTCTTAGCTGTCAGCAACGTCGAGATGGAACCATAGCAGGTGGTGTGTTTAATGTATGCACACCACAATACTGTTTGCTTCAAGAATGTTATCACTGATGGTGGTTCGTGATCTGAACTCCGGGGATGTGTGTTTGATGAAAGCGTTACAATCAGCTTAAAGACGTGAACTGTTGGCAGAGCGGCCATGTTTCGTTTATTGTGCTAGATTAAAGTTGACAAACATTCAACTGAAACTGGCATTTCGTTAAATTCAACAACTTTTATAGATTTAAAATTAAATGTTTTACTACCGCCATCATCGGAGGCTTGATGTGTTTTCAATAATAAATGACTGCATTGAAGAGGTTGACAAGACAGTGATAAATAACAGATTTGACGATGCTGCAAGATCGCGAAAATTGCACCCAATTCGAAGAACGACCGACCATCGTTTGCTTATATTAATTTGTTTCAACTTTTATGATTAATTGCCGGGCGTTCACTGTTGACTGTAAGCAAGATTAGTTTTCTGCCGAACGCCTTCTCGCGATGATTATCGTTAACCATCATTATATGCGGCAATTTGGTCGTTGTCGGTCCAAGTGAGATTAAGCGTGTCATAGCGCTTTTTTTCTCTCTCTTCCTTAGCTCGTGCTTATCCTGAAAGAGTTGAAATTTGATCTATGCAAATCATTCTCCGGTCATTCTTCAACCACCAGTCACCATCATCCGTGCAGCCGGAACAAATGCCGAAGTGGGTGGTGGGTTCAATTTGAAAGCGATAATTGTATTCGATGGGACTTGGGGTGTGCTGCTGAGACAACTGATTTGATTAGCATTAATGAGGTCAGCTTTGATGTACATTCTTGCTGCTGTTGAGACTTTGATGTGAAAGCCAACAGAACTGAACTGAGCTGTGTTGTGGCGGTGCAATCAGATCAGATGCATTCCCGATGCTGTCAGTGATTCACAGCTAATTAAATTCTCTTCATTTGGTGATTTGATAGTCTATAACCGCCGGTTCCGACAGTTAGCTATAATAATTATCTGAGTTTCGCAGTGGACTTGAAACTTGGCCCTTCGTATGATTGGAATTTGCAATTCATTGATCTCTGATCTAAATAGTTTTCACTTGATTGGTTCAATCCCAGCCCCTTCAACCTTCCGTGTTCGGTGGCTTTCAGAGAGTGAGTAAATGCTCCATTAAATCGTACCCATGTTGAAAATTGGTAATTCAGGAGTTTGGCTGATACGTTCAATAAAACCCGATGACTTTTTCCAATTAAATCGTAAAAAATGCATTTCAAACGATGTAATGATCAAATAAAAATTAGGAGCATTTCTAGCCCTCTTGTCCCGATCTTTTCAGATATGAATGAATCTTTGCACATATTTTTGTTGCTACCCAAGCAGAGCTGATAGCACATGATAGCTTCACAATAACAGCCGCTTCCGGGGTAGTTACCAGCAATAAATTCCTTCCAGTAATAGATATTCTGATAAAAATTAGTTTTCCACCACACTGAAAATGTGTCGCGTTTTCCAGGCACACGAGCGCTTGAGTACGAACGATGTTTTTCAAACGCTGAAGCAAGCGATGTTCGAACGTAAACATTGCACTCATGCTGGAGTGCAAGTTCATTTGCCTGAGTGCATGCGTGAACATTGAGTGAATGTTCAGGTAAGTGTAAAAGCCTGCTTGCACATCAGTGCTATGCTGCAACTTGAAGACTGATAAAAACTGTAGAAAGAAGTTCCGAAGAATGAAATGATGAACTTCCGACATAAGAAAGGAGCTTCTGTAAAATGTTGCGCATATCAGCTTCAACTTTAAAAGGCGGATTCATCAGCTTCAGGGAAACTGCAGTAGCTTTTAAGAAGTTGAATGACTTCAGAAAACTTCATAGATCTCAAGAACTTAAGGAGAATTGACAATTTTTTTAAGAAAGGTTGCTCTTGAAATCTCCAGGAAAACTCAGGGACCTTAAGATTTTAAGTTCAGACTTTCGGGAAGTTCAATGATCTGTAGTTTTTGGGAGAGGATACTAAGTAGTACTAAGATCTGAAAATGTCAAATTCTATAAATTCAGGACAACACCCTAAAATTTATGTTATAGAATATTCAGAGAATTTCAGAAACGTACCAAAAATTTCTGGATAACTGTGGGGTCTTCAGAGAAGTTGCATGAACGACAGGAAGCTTACTAAATCATAAAAGAAGTTCCAGGAATTTCTTTTTCATTTTGAAAATTTTATGAAGGAATCCAAAGTCCAGAGAAGTTCATCGAAGTTTCAAAATTTTAATGCAAGTTCCATGAGCTTCAAGAAAGTTTCTATTGAAAACTAAGGGAAAATTTCGGAAGCTTCAGCTTTGACCAAAAATTTCAAATTAGTTCAATCAGCTTCCGGATAATTTCAAGCAGGGTGCCTTCCATCCATTTTGGCTAAAACAAGGTTTTATGAAATTATGAAGTAATAAGATATTATGATAATATTTTGTATGTGTAAGCAACAAGAAAAGATGGTGAAGAAATTCAGTAAAAAGATTTGAGAAATTCAGAGAACTCTAGAGAAATTTACTGAAGACAACACTAGTTCACAAATAAATGTTAAAAAATGAACTTGAATCTTTGACCAATGATTCTTATGTGAAACCGTGCGCTGAATTCAAGGGTGTAGCTAGGTTTCGACGAAGAATCACGCGGGTGAAATTTTTTTTTCTTAAGCTAGTGCCTAAATAGTTCGTTTCTTAATCTAGTTTGCTATTGTTGCGTACGGTAAATAATCCTAAATCTACAGTGTGAATTTAAACCTAATTATATTGATTTCTACCTATACTAACACTAAAACTAGAACTAAACCTAAGTTGGACAGCCAGTGAAAAGGCCTGTGAAGGAAGGGCCACTTTTTTTATTTTTTAAAGCTTTATTAAAGAGATTTTTAGCCTTAGGCTAGTTCATGTCTAAGGAAGGGCCACTTAGTATTTAAGTAGTATTAAGTAGTAACCTATAAATCTAAGCCTACATTGCTAAGCTAAGCCTTACTTACATTTCTACACACTTAAAAATAACTAATTTTACACGAGACGTAATCCATCTTTGACGCAAATTATGGAACGTAAACAAACATGTAATGTAAAATTAAGTGTTCCCAAACCAAAACATACGCAATTCGACGAAAAGTACGATTGATTGAATTTATTTTCTCGTTTCTTTCAACTTATTCTTATGTCATTTGGGCCACTTGCATGTGTCGGTCTCAGGGCACGGAAATTTACATGACCTTTTGGTAGTGTGTAGTTTGAAGCGATCCTTAAGGTAATAAAACACTGTTCAATAACAGTGCCGCGCCTTTTTACATGGCCGTACCACCATTCTCTTTAAAAAAGTGTGTTTACTTAAATTCAAATATCTCCGGTTGTAACAAGATTACAGCAATTATTTTATCGCTAAATTAAATTTAAGAAAATTTTCTTTCAATTCTTTGAACATCATTTATCAATAAGATTAGTGGTGTTGTTGTAAATTAAAGGTTTGTTTATATTTTTTTTTATTTTGCATTTTTCCAAGAAAATTTTAATTTCTGAAAAGTTTTTAAGTAGTGTGGTTGTACCGTAAAACAGGGTAGCTTTGATTGTTTTTTGAAGTATATTCTAAATATTTTTTACAACAATGAATGTCTTTCAAATTTTTTATTTTTTAAAACAAGTACTGGGGATCCCAGAGTCAATTTGTTGGTTACTTGTTTACCAGGAATTATTGCATTTGCACCTTTTTTTTTAATAACTTAGGACCGAACGTCAGATTTTTGTTTTGGGGTTACTTTGATAATACTCGATGAAAATAGAAAACCACGCGAGAATCACAATCAATTTTGATCAAGAAATAAAAAAAAATTAATGAGTATATAATCAGAAACATCATAAGCAATAAAAAAACAATATTGAATTTGTCATGACAATAAAGGAAACACATTTAATAAGTGATTGTTTGAGTGCCTTTTCAATCAGGCAAAAAACAAGAAAAAATTATGTTGGAGGTATTTGGAAAATATGTAAAACATACTGCAAAAAACTCTATACGATATCAAAGGTACTACCCTATGCTACAAAATGGAACCAATATTTCCAATTCAAAAATAGTGTAGAGTGTAAATTTAATCATTGTATTCTACTATAAAAGTTACCCGCATTATCAAAGATACCCCGTTTTACGGTACCACTAATCTCACTGAAAAATGAATTCCAAACAACCAAAATCAAGTTTTATCATCTCTAATTTGGCGTAAGAATTATTAATATAACTTCATTGCATCCGGAGATATTTGTACCTTAATAAAAAAAAAATTTTCACGTGAAATTTCATTTTTAAAACTAAATCTCGAAAACTATCCTACTGAGATTTTTTTGGACTACATTTTTGGAGCGCACGATTAAACATGAGAAATGACCATCAGCATACAAAGTTCGAATATTTTTTAAACTAGTGTAATAAATCTTAAGAACAGTTCCATTTAGGGAAGCACCAATAACTTCAGAAAAGTCTAGATTTCCAGGCAATTTCTAAGGGCTTAAATTCAGTTTCGACTTTTCAGTCTACAAGAAAAAAAGTTGATCGCAGTTTTATCATCGTCAACGTTTCAATCCAGCGGATAAGATCTTCATCAGTGCAAATTTTAGATTAAAATCGTAAAACTTTTCGCATTGAACGAAAGATGGCATAACTTAATGCCTCCTCTGAAAATCCATGCCCAAAGACCGAAACGTCTGACATAAAACATCGCAGCGTTTAGATTAGTATTTGTAGTTTATGGCGAAATGATTGCAGACAAGTTTCACCCGTTTCCTAGTTTTTTCGAGAGGGAACTTTCCCCTTTTCTTCTTCTTCTTCTTCTTCTTATTCTTCTTCTTCTTCTTATTTGTATTTTAAGTTTATTGCTTATCGCATATTAGTGCATATTAGATGGACTTCTTCAGAGTTATTAAATTAGACCTTTCGATGACTGTTCCATTTTTAATTGTGTGGCAAGTACAATCTTACTCTATGTCCAGGAAAGTCGATAAATTGTCCAAACCAAAAAATTCCTAGACCGGACCGGTAATCGAACCCAGTCACCTCCAGCATGAACCTGCTTTGTAGCTGCGCCTGTACCTATTGAGCTAAGGGAGGCCCCCAGTGAACTAAATTGTGTTAAAATTCCCAAATAACAATTATAGCCGCTCCTGAACTTGAAATGATCGAACACACATACGAAATATCAGAGAGTGAACAGCTTTCATTTTACCACTGGATGTACCCACTGGAGGTGGCATTTCTAATCTAATCTATCACCAACACAGCCAGTTCTTGAAAGCATCCTGGAAAACGATGTATGTACCTAAATATTTTTTCTTGTCTATTTGATATATGTTTCACATCGAAGATGCGTCACACATATCAAAACAGCCAGGCCTACTATGCAGCATTTAAGGGACAAGATGATTCAGAAAACATCGGGCCTGTTTAAATCGAAGATTTAAACACGATACTTCAGAATCCAATAAATGGGTGAAACGTGAACATCTCGTACCGTACGTTCCGATTTTGGTAATTATATGATTGGTTGGTCGTTGGAAGCATCAAAGCTAGAAAGGTTAAGTGATGCTCCATTTTCTTCTGACGGTTGGGGCACTTACTCTTGTCCTAGCCTTTTAGACTTATAGCTATAGCACCATTACTCGCTTTCTGAAAAGAGAAGAGGGAAAAGAAAAGGAGAAGGACAAAGGGAAAAGGATTATGTGAAATCCTTGAACATAAAAAATATTTTTGATTTGAAATATACAATATAGAAATGCATAACGGCGCGGAGTCTTGTCACTATTATCAAGTCTTAAAAAGTAACAAGGACTAAAATGTGATACTTTGATTACTGAAAAATCCTGATTCCCTAGTTTGAAGTTGTCACGACTAGGGTTCGGTGGTAGATTTTATACCAGTAACGCACCACAAAAAGGTGATCTCCCAAGGTTACTGGTTTGAAAAGATAAAAATTCACAAAATGGAACGAGATCAACTTCCTTCGATTTGAGATACACAAATGTTCGGGTGTATGTAGTCGATTTTCGATGTGCATTGGCAAGCCTTTTCGTGGCCAATAGTCAGGTTCAATACTGCGACTCAACGAATGATGGAACTAATGATGGGACGCCTCGTGGAGGTTCTACTTGGCTTCGGAACAGCTTCTCAGCGGCAAATAATAGGGAACTAGAACGAGTAACTAGAAATTGTCTCTGGTTATGGCCAGATCAGCAACCGTTTATAGATAAAAAAAAAAAACTGCACGGAAAAAAACAAACGTCAGGCTCAAACACACGCACAGCCTACTCAGATCTGTACCCACTGGAGGTGGCACTTATTTTTTTGAGTATGTTTTTGACACATAAAACTGTCAATTCTGCTAACTAAGCGACACATTAAATGATAGCTGAGCTAGTGAAAATTGATTAAATCGCTGATTGCGACTCTCAGGACACAAAACTAACAGGTTTTGCGTGTCAAACACTTATTTCATCCTATCCATCATACAAACCTAACTAAGATTATCCAGGGAATCAAAATCAACGATTCTGATAAATTCATCATCAAAATCAATGACTTAGATAAATAAATTCATTTTAGTTTCATTCACAATCAGTACAAACCCAAAAATCATGTGTGTTACAGATCACGATCATATGAAATAGCGATAATCTCCGATCATCATCATCAACTGCCGCACGCTATGGCTGAAGGCACTTTTTTTTTGCAACATTCATGTACCTCAGATTTTTCTTCACAGGATGTTAGTATTGATTCTAACAATAAAATCTGTGATGGTTTTAAAATATTTCATCTTGGGTTTTTTGAGAACAAGTGTTTTGAAGTTTACAAAGCCGAGTATGAAGGCGTATATGGACTATTGACGATAAAATTGTTACGAATTGAACAAATGCAGTCATATAAGGTTCAAAAGATGATTGCATTAATCCAAATGGCATTAAAGAAGTTTTCTTTGACTCTGAAGTAAGATCCATATTGATTTTGTCGACTTTGTGATAAATCAATTAATATTTGTTCGTAGCACAATATCCTGCTTAATTTTGCTTCCCTCATAATAGTAAAAGAGAAAGAAGCGAGCAGGACTGTCTGAGGCAGCCACGTAGACATAGTAGGCATTGATTTTTGTCCTATTTCGAGTATTTTTTTTTTTATGAATGTATCGTGTAGAAAATCTGGAAAAAATAAAAAGATCTCATGAAGAAAATAGGGAGCTTGCTTGTCATGCTTCGAAAAGCGACTCTGTAAAAAAAATGAAGCCACTTTAGTAGCGACGATCGTTTAAAGATTTTTACCGGAGTTCAATAAAGGAGATAGTATCCGAAAGTTTTGTGTCTTGTAATCAGCAGCTGGCAAAGGTGGTATTTACCATTAAATCATCCTGAGGGGCGGACAATTTGCTTGGATTTTTAAAAATACCTTGAATTACTACAGAGTTGCTAGAGCTTCATTGCAGTTCCCATATTTTGGGAATTTTCAGGAAAGTTCAGCGACCTTCTAAGAAATAGGGAACTGTAGTGAATTTTAGGAAAGTACTGCAAACTTTAAATAATTTCATCCAGTAAAGCAGAAAAATGCAACAACATTCAGATAAGTTCATTGAACTTCAGAGAAGTTCTACAAACTTCAGGAAAATTATTAAAACTTTAAAGATGTGCTTCGATCTTCAGAGAAGCTCTATAAATTTCAGGAAAATTCTGCCGACTTCAGGGACGTTTTGTAAGCTTCTGGGGAGTTCAATGTTCGTTCTGGTAAGTTCTACAAATTTCAAGAGAGTTCTGTGAACTATAGCAACATTATATGAATTTCAATGATGCTCTGCAAAAAGTTCTTTAAACGTGAAGAAATTTTGGCAAACTTTAGGATGGTATGTGAACCACTGGTGTACGCGATGAACGCTTCCAATAGGAAAACGAATGACGTCATCGAATGGCGCATCCTGATTGGCTGACGCAGCCGATGAAAGAGTATAAAAGTAAACAACATTGCATTTCATGTTTCATCTCAGTACATATACATTAGCTGCTTGAACGTCAAGCAGTACAGTTCGGTCTTTGCTCGCTCTGTCGAGTTGTTCGATCTATAGTTTGTTACAAACGTTCGCAGATATACTGCACGTCGCGTCGTCAGTAGTGTCGGTCGCATAGCGTGATGGGAAGACAGCGCTCTCGGAGCAGACTTCGTGACCAAGCGGAGAAGAAGAACAGTGGTGAGGGTAGCTCGGTACCTACCTCAAATAGGTACGCTACTCTGCCCACCGATGTTGGAAATACCAACCCAGTCCTGGTGAAGCGGACGAAAAAGAGGAAGAAGAATCAAGGACAGTCCGATGGTACGAGCGGACGCGACGATGTTACCGCGACGAACGCCAGCGACATCGGTGATTTCGGCGACGCCGTCGAAACCGAGAATTCTGCCGGCCTGAGTGCGGTGAAAATTAAGCTTCCTCCACTGGTGGTGAAGCAAGTACCACTCAACACGATGACTGGCGATCTCTCATCGCTGGGCGTTGCCGCTGAATTTAAGCTCGGCAGGATCGGCACCAAGGTGATGCTGCGAACAAAAGCGGAGTACGAAGTGGCCGTGAAATATCTGAAGGATTCCAAGGCGGAATTCTTCACGCACGACATCCCCGGTGAGAAGCCCTTCAAGGTAGTCATCAGGGGTCTACCAAATTTCGACCCCAAGATGGTCGAAGCTGAAATCAACCGGTACAAGCTAGCCCCAATCGCTGTATTCCGAATGACAAGGAGAGACGAAAACGTGAAGACGTACCCGGATTGCCTCTTCCTGGTGCACTTCCAGAAAGGGACGGTGACGCTCAATGCACTGCAAGCCATCCGATCGATCTACTCCATCATCGTACGGTGGGAGCCATACCGTGGCGGTCATCGTGACGTAACACAGTGCCAGCGGTGCCTCAATTTTGGTCACGGTACCCGCAACTGCAACATCAAGCCACGCTGCAGCAACTGCGCTCAAGAACACGCCACTTCCAGCTGCCCTGCGGATGGAGCCGTGGCGTTAAAATGCGCCAACTGTGGTGGTGCACATCAAGGTTCCGACAGACAGTGTTCCAAACGCGAGGACTTCAAACACATCCGAAAGCAGGCGTCAAGCAACAATCAACCAGGACGCAAGAAGGACAAAACCCCAGCATTCAGGACGGAGGATTTTCCGCCTCTTCGTGCTCCCCAGCAAAGGCAAGCGAATTCGCGGGTGCAACCCGCCCCTCCTCAAGAAGCTTCCGGTGATTCTGCTGGCCAAAGCTCTCCATCCCCCCCTGGATTCTGGAGACAACCAACAACGCAAAACAACAACCCCGATCTGTTCTCAGCGAATGAACTGATGGAAATTTTCGTCAACATGTCCGGTGCTCTTCGTAAGTGCCGCAATAAGCCCGAACAAATCCAAGTGCTCGGTAAGTTCATCATCCAGTATGGCGTCTAAACCGCTAACTATCGTCACCTGGAATGCTTGCTCCGTAAGAGCAAAAAGGATTGAGCTTGCCGACTTCCTCCGCAAGCACAGCATCGACGTGGGTCTTCTAACCGAGACCCATCTAAAGTCCGGCGACAGCTTTTGGTTGCCTGACCACAACATTATCCGGCTTGATCGCACCAGCTCCAGGGGGGGTGGTGTTGCGGTCGTCGTCAAGAAAGGAATAAAATACCACACTCTGTCCCATATCCGCACCTCTATCATCGAGGCCCTTGGTGTGGAGGTGGAGTCGTCGACTGGATACGTCCAGTTCATCGCCGTCTACTGCCCTCGACAGTATGCCGCCAGCAGTGGACTAGCGGCTAAATTTAAGAAGGACCTGTCCACCATCACCCGTACCGGTTCCCGCTTTGTACTTCGAGGAGATCTAAATGCTCACCATGAGGCCTGGCGGAACTATCAGCAGAACCAGAACGGTCGTCTGCTGTTCGACCACTCACAGCATGGGCTGTACTCCGTTTGGTTTTCGGATGAACCAACATTCATCTCACCGGCGGGCAACCCATCGACGCTAGACCTGTTCCTGACAAATATCGGCTTGTCCAAGCCGGTAGCCTTGAACGAACTCAGCTCCGACCACCAACCGGTGGTGTCTGAGCTGGGCTGCAACGTGGTTCCTGCTTCAAGCCTGCGCAAGGACTATCATCACGTAAACTGGGCCCACCGTGGAGGACATCGACCGAGCGTTGGAGGGACTCCACCAAGCCATAACCGTGGCTGACGAGGCGTGCGTCCGACGAGTTCCTGTGAGAGGTAAGTTTATTGCCATTGATTCCCACACCCAACTCTTGATTCGCCTGAGAAATGTTCGTAGACGCCAGTTTCAGAGGACTGGAGATCTGGGCAAAAAACGTGAAATGGCCGATCTGAACAGCCAGATTGCTTCCAGAATGGACTCACTCCGAAATGAAAGTTTCGGGCGTGTTGTCCAGAATCTGGACGACCGTTTCAGACCATTCTGGAAGATAGCCAAGGTCCTGAAAACTCATCCCAAACCCGTTCCACCTCTCAGAGTCGAAAATGATGGCTTTTAATCACCCCACAGGAGAAAGCAAATGTGATCGGCGAGCATGTCGCTTCATCGCATTTGCTTGACTCGACTATCCAAAGTCCGGTCGATGATCAGGTTGCGCAATGCGTTCAAAACCTAGATGCCTCCCCTTGTGTCGTGCCTCCGGCGGATATGATTACAGTACAACAGATTGGTTCAGCACTGAAATGCACCAAGAACATGAAGGCTCGCGGGTTTGACGGTATATTCAATGTGATCTTGAAGAGACTCAGCATGAAAGGGCAGTCTCTTCTAACCGCTATCTTCAACAGATGCTTGGAACTGCACTACTTTCCAAGCATCTGGAAAGTAGCAAAAATCATACCAATCCGCAAGCCCGGTAAGGATCCAACATTGTCTTAAAGCTACAGACCAATCAGCCTCCTTTCAGCGGTGAGCAAATTGTTCGAGAAACTCATTCTCAATCGTTTGCTCAAGTTTGTCGAGGAAAATAACATTCTCCTTCCGGAACAGTTTGGATTCAGAAAGGGGCACTCCACCAATCACCAGCTAGTGCGGGTGATGAATAACATCCGAAGTAACAAAGCTGTATCCAAGTCCACAGCCATGGCATTGTTAGACGTTGAGAAAGCGTTTGATAATGTCTGGCACAATGGGCTTGTATACAAGCTTTGTAACTTCAACTTTCCTTTACATCTTATTAAAATCACCCGTAACTACCTCCAGCAAAGGTCGTTTAAGGTATCGTTGAATGGTTGTCTTTCAGACACGTTTTCCATCCCTGCAGGAGTCCCGCAAGGCAGTCTGCTGGGCCCCTTGCTCTACAGCATTTACACTTCCGACATTCCTCCCCTTGGAGACGGTTGCGTGTTTTTCCTGTTCGCAGATGATACCGCAATAGCCGTCAAAGGAAGGATGCCTCGCAAAATAACGAACAAACTTCAACGATGCCTTAACGCTTTTGCTGATTATGCCACCACGTGGAAAATTAAAATCAATCCCTCCAAAGCACAAGCGATCATGTTTCTCCATCGGCAATCGCTGAAACCGGCTCCATATTGTACTATAATCATGGATGGCACAAGGTTTGAGTGGTCTGCCGAAGTAACCTATCTCGGGAAGTTGTTCGATGAAAAGCTCCTCTTCCGGTCGCATGTAGAGAAAACTGTAGTCAAGTGTTCTGCCTTGGTTAGGTATCTGTATCCGATAATTTGGCGCAGATACAGCCTCTCAAGGGTGAACAAACTGGCTGTCTACAAACAAATTATAGCACCTGCGATCCTCTACGCAGCTCCGGTGTGGGAATCATGTGCAAAGACTTACAGGCAGGCTTGCTTCCACTCACTTGCTATAAAAACATGATTTTCGGAATTTTTGAATCATTAGATGTTATAGTCATATTTTGTACTTGTTAGATACAAGAAGAGGTTGAAAGGAAAGTGTTTGACACATTAAACCTGTCAAATTCGCTTTCAGATAGTCACAATCAGCGATTTTACGATTCGCGAGCGCTCACTCTGAGTGAACGGTCACGAATCATAAAATCGCTATTGTAACACTCTGGTTGCGAAATTGACAGGTTTTAAGAGTCAAACACTTGCCTTTCAGCTGCTTCTTGTATCTAACAAGTACAAAATATCATTATAACATCGAATGATTTCAATATTCAGAAAATCATTTTTTTATAGCAAGTGAGTGGAAGCAACCCTGCTTACAGGAACAAAATCCAAGTCGCTCAGAACAGAGTGCTTAGGATGATCCTAGATCATCCCTTTGACACAATAATTTCAGATCTCCACCAAGAGGCAAATGTTCCAAAATTAGATTTCAAAATTGGTGACATTAAGACTAGGTTTGTGCAGAAATGCAAAACGTCAGAACATGCTTTGATAAGCGATTTGTATATGGTAGGCTAGGTGTATATTGTAGTTGTAGGTTAGTTGTAGTTGTAAATAGTAGTAATAAGTAGTCTCCTTTTTCCAATTCAAATCAAACCAATCCCACCAAGATGGTCATATTTTAAAACAGGCCTGATAGTACTAGGAACTGCAAATAATAATTAAAATCTCAAATGTACTAAAGCTGAAAAGACGCTACTGTGTCACTTGAAAATTCATACATGTAAACCACACAAACACAAGAAATAAAGATCATTTAAATTCCATAAGTCCTTCAGGGATTTTCCAAGAGCTTTAGGGTATATCCGAAACAAAGAGAGTTTGAAAGTTTTAAAAAATTCAGCTAAGTTACGAAAATTACAGAAAATTTCAGAACTTTTAGATCTTCAAGGGTTAATTCCGGACACTACAGGATAGTTTAATGAATTTCAGAAAAAAAAAATGGTGACTGAGATGAAGAACAGAGAACTTTGCAACAGTTTTATTAACTTCAAGAAAATTTCACGAACTTTGGAATTGTGGAAACTTTAGTCTTAACCACATCAAACTAGGGAACAACGAATAGAAGATTAGGAATCACATAGGGTAAGCCTACCTAACTCATTTTTGCCTTGTTTCAAGATCATCTTTGGTCCGGGGAATCCGAAGACTTATCATTATTAATAAGGTATAAAAAGTAGCAAGGAATAAGATGTGTTCCTTTGATTACTGAAAAATACTATTCCCTCTAATTTGAAGAAGTCAAGACTAGGAATCGGTGGTAGATCTTACATCCCGTTACGTTTCACAAAAAGCTGGTCTACCCACGTTACAAGGTGTTAATCAATTTCATTATATTCTACTGTTTTCTGCTTTGTATTTGTCTCGTTGAAGTCTGCACATAAGAATGACCCCATATAAAGGCGTGGCCAAATTTGACGCTTTGCAATATTCAAGAAAATTTATATTTTCCTGAACACTCCTCGCTTTAAATATAATGCCAAAAATTGCTATTACAGAACTCATTAAATGTTAAAATCCCGTGAAATTTACATTTAAAACCAAGTTCACTGCAACTCTCCCCCACAGGATTAAACGTCATAATGCTTCCCTCGTTCCACGTTTTCCTAATTTATTCCACCAAATCACACTATTCTGATCGCATTAAAACAACCTCCATAAAGTTGGGCCAAAGTTAACACCATTCCTCATTTTAAATACTTTTCCAAAGTGCAATAACAATCCGAATCCACTCCCGGCTCCCACCCACAGAGATCACGGTTTCTCCGGCTGAAATGCAGAAGAAATAAGCCAGGCTCATAAAAATGCTAAATCAGCTATCATCACCACTAGCGCTCTGGCTGTTCTGTCGCCGTCGTCGTCGTCGTCACCATGGTGGTGGCATCCATCGCAGCTGCAGCTCCGGGGCGATGATGAAAATTATTCCACTTTTTTCCCCACGCGGAAAAACTTTTTCCTCAAGGGAGTAGAACAAGTAATACCGCAAAAGAGTCATCCGTTTATGTTCTTCCGCATCGTCTTCCCAGCGCCACCTCCTCCAGATGAGGATCAGAGATAGGGTGTAATTAAAATTTTTACTTTCATTTCTCTTTTCTTTTCTGCTGATGATGCCGCGAGTAGTGACTTTGGTTTTCAGAGAAAAACTTTTCCTCTGATCCCCCTGTGTGTGTGTGTGTTTTTTTCTTCTTCTGGTGCAATAGTTCTTCCTGCCGATTCCAAAAAGTGGTTAAAACATTTTTCGTCCAAATTAAAGTCGAGATTTAATCAGTCCGGGCGGTGACCGTTTTTCCAACATACACAGCCCGAACCACATCTTTCTCACTGGGTGCTAATTGATGAAAATTGCTGAGGGATAAAATAAGTTTTCCACGCTTTTAGCGCTTAAATGGCCATCGGGTCTCTAGCGTTTCTCTCCTACTCCCGTTCGGAGCTCGTCTGCTTTAAAAGTCTTAACGACACATGATGTTAACGAATACTAGTATACTCTTCGCTTCCGGTGTTTCCCGCGGTCGTTCAAACTCTCGGCGAAGGGGTAAACTCTAAAGTGGCTTCATTTACCCAACAGTAGAAGCAGTGAAAACATCAGCAGCGCCAGAGTCAATTAAAGTTCTCGAGCAAGTCCTTTGCCGGCGGCACGATGGGTAAGTGGATGGGTTTTGTCGCATCCCAGTCCCATCGAACCTACCCACAATGACGGCGAGTACGCTGTTGCGAAGTAACGACCTCTTGAAAACTTTTCAATGGACTCACGTGGAAGAGTTGGAGAGATAATTAACTCCACCGACCACCGACAGTCACTGGCTAGGGCTCTCTAGCTTCCGAGTCAGACTAAGCAATACAGACAGAGAAGCGGAGAGGCGTAGGTATATTGAAATTGAGAGATGATACTGGCACCGGCAGCTACCGCTTGGTTCTGAAACTGTTTGGGTTGTTTGCAATATTCATGAATGAATTAGCAGCATGGTCTCTACCGTGTGGAAAAGTGTTCTGTAAGCGATGGAGGCACTGTTAAATCACTTCATGCTGGAGTGCATTGCGCTGAATAGGCTCTAGCTCTGGTAGAGTGTGGCAATCGCAGAAATAAAAACACCTAAGACGATACACTGGTTGTGAAGCTGAAAAAGGCACACCTCCAAATTGACTGTTGACTTTGGTGCACTTGCAGTGGTTACTTTAGTAATTGCTTTTTTTTTAATTCTCTTAAGAGTGTTCAACACCCGCTGAAATGATTGTGGGGCATCTGGATGAGGATGGCTTCTCTTGTGGAGCTGCGGTAGCAGAATATAATTAGCATTGATTAGCATTTGGTTTCAAATTCAAATGACATACAATCTGAATGAAAAGTGGAAGGGCTTAAATGTTGTTGTTATGGCATTTCTGTTATGATGAACTTGCAATCCAATTAATCGCCCGATACAGACCGTATCAGAATAGAATTGCTCTTGATTGAGTGTTTTAAATATACCGAGTAAATAGATGCATGTCATAATGATCAATGGGATTTAGATGAATGCAAAGAGTTACTGAACTCCCTCATTATAGTTTTTCAAAAACTTATCCCACAAAGAGTGGATCATTTCGTGCTGTATGCCAAATGTTGAATTCAAGAAGGCAACAAACCATTTCTTCAACATTATCCTAGATTCCAGATTTAGAAATAGTTGCATATATCCATGACCAGTAGATAAATTTTCGCTCCACAATACTTCAACGATTCCAAATCGGATCCTGACTAACCTCTCAAAATTTGAACCCATTTGGTGAGAAACTGAGATGGCACAAACCATTTGAAGTTTGTATGGGAATTACTATGGTAAAACCAAGATTTTTGTTCATGTCTATCTAATAATTCACCATATCGGTCTGCTTCAAAAACTTTCAATTTTACTTATAGGAAATTTTCCCAGCTACAACTTTGCTCAACTGACTACTTTTTGATTAAATTCAAGGATCGAAAGTTATCAATGGCTCAATGCGCTGATGTCTTATGATCATGCTCAATCAACTGCTCAGCAGGCAACATTGGTGTTTCTGGGGCGTTGAATAGGACACAAAAATCATGGCTACTATGTCACACTGCAAAATACAGTGTTGCCTACAGAGCAGCTGCTTGATCATGTCATAAGTTTACCAATCTCTTAAATAATTATTTACTTTTTCCTGTCTCGTTTTACATAGATACGATCTTGAGAAAAGTTGTAGCTGAGAAAATTTTCTATAAAAATAGTTATCGAACTGTTTCACAGCTCAATATGGAAAAAGACTAGATGATAATGAACAAAAAGTTGAGATTTCCCATAGTCATTTACTTGTAAACTTCAAATGGCTTGTGCGAAGTCTGTTTCTAACCAAATGAGTTGTAACTTTGAGAGGCTAATCAGGACCCGATTTGAAACCATTTAAGCACTGTGGAGCGAAAAAGTCAAATTTTGCATCAGTCTAATGACCAGCTTAAAAATTGTCTGATTTCTTAGCTGGTAAAAATATAACAGACTTAGGGATTTAGAAAAATTAAATTAATCCTGGATTCACCCATTAGTAAATCCATTAGTGCGTGAGCAATTTATTGCTTTTTTCAACACCGTGTTAATCAATTGGGAGCTGGGCGCTATTCAGCGTTATATGAAAAATAAATTAAAGTATGGAATTTCAAACCACTGGAATGGTAGTTGGGGGGGTCAGAAACACATTGCCAAAATTTGAAGTCATTTTCCAAGAAACACTTGCAACATCGTTCATGAAAAATGCAACAAATCCCAGTTGTAAATAATTTATATATTGATTGCTTAGAAAACATCTGGATTTAAGCCCGGTGTTTTGTTGTTTGTGAAGTAGGTTGAAAGGTTGAAACCTTTCTGACAGGCATTTTTTATATTGAAGTTATAATTCGATAATGCATGACTCAATTACCTGTTTATAACACATTTATAACTGATTGTATTTGGTGAAAACTGGCTAGCCTTATATACAACATATGTCAGTTTTAGAACCATGCGCAAACATAAATACATCTTCACTGTAACATAAATGTGTAGTAAACAAGTAATTGAAAATTGCAATACCGAATTATTACTTCAATTTTTCGTGTTGTAAACATGTTTTGATAACAATTATTCCATTTCTAGATGTTTTCTACAAATTGCACAGCAATATGGCTGAGCGATGAAGCAAAATATAGAATAACTTTCAGTTGTACTTTCAACATTTCATTCACGTTATGTTGAAGAAAAAGTATGATAATCAAAAAAAAATGTTGAAATTCTATTTGTCTTGCTAAAAATGTGATGTTTTCGAATTTGGGGAATTTTATACAGATATTTTTGTGCAATTCAATTTATTGCAAAAAGCTTTTTCTAAGAGTCAATGAGTTTTTTAGAAGTAGAATATAAAGATTCACTATAAATTTTCAACCGCACAAAAGTTTTTGAGTACGTAATCTCAGTTTATTAATTTTATTCGCACAATAAAATTAATAATGATGATTTGAAAATTAACAAATGCCATTCGTTGGAAGGATTGAATCCATTTAGAACATCTTCAAAACAGTAGTTGCGTTATGGTCAGACATTAGTTGCGCAAGTGAATCATATATAACTTGACATATGTTATATATAGATCTCACCTCTTGCGCTTTTTGCTATAAATAAGTTGAATATAAGTGACTAGATGTAAATTTTCACAGCTGAGATTGTCATACATAAGTTATGTAAACCAGTTTATGACAAGCTGAGTTGCTTGGGTTGGTTCACGGGAACCCCTCGGTCAAACGGATTTAGATGGCGCTGTAGTGTGTCAATGTTTTTCGTGTACAAAATTTCGAACCTTTGGAGTATTGGAAACATCTTGGCTCAAGACCGGATGTGAATCCGAGCTACCCCCGAAAAGTTATTTGCTTTTCAAATGAACACCACCTGTCTTTCTTCTGGGGAGGGTCTAACGCGTTTTGTGCGGTTTTTATTTTCACGAACAGGCATACGAATATCAATGTTTGCATGGGTATAACTATTTTTAACTATGAAATTGGCTGAAATTTTCACAGTGAGTAGAAAAATGTTCGAAATTAAGGTCTACAAAAAAAAAGAGCGGCTATTTTTTACAATTTATATAACGATTTCAACTTGACTATTTTGAAGACTGGTGAAGTGACACGTCTAATCTAATCTAATCTATTCTAACACCAACACAGCCAGTTCATGAAAGCATCCTGGAAAATGATAGATGTACCTCCATTATTTTTCTTGTCAATTTGGTATATTTTATACATCAGAGATGCGCAAAATATATCAAAACGGCCAGGCCTACTGTGCAGCATTTAAGGGACAAGATGATTCAGAAATATCGGACCTGTTTAAAACAAAGATTTAAACACGATACTTTAGGATCCAATAAATGGATGAAACGTTGACATCTCGTACCGTACGTTCCGTTGTTATAAATGATAGGAGCATGGGGAGATGGGAGCATCTAATCTAAAAAAGTTAAACAATGCTGCATTTTCCTCGAGTGGTTGGTACATGAGCACTAGACTGATGCAAAATTTGAAATTTTCGCTCCACAGTGCTCAAATGGTTCCAAATTGGGCCCTGATTAGCCTTCCAAAATATGAACTCATTTAGTGATAAACTGAATTGGCACAAACCATTTGATGTTTCTATGAGAATTACTATAAAGAAACCATAATTTCGGTTCATAACGATCGCAAAATTCACCAGTTCACTCTACTTTAGAAAACGATAACTGAGCATATTAAAAATTTTCTCAGCTACAACTTTGTTCAAGACCACTTTTCGATCAAATGTAAGGAACAAAAATTATTAATGATTCAAGTCACTGATGTCTTATTATTATGCTCAATCAACTGTTCAGCAGGCAACAATGCTGTTTATGGCGCGTAGAATAGAGAACAAAAATCATGGCCACTATGTCACACTGCAGAATACAGTGTTGCTCACAATACAGTTGCTTAATCTTGCCATAAGATTATCAGTCTCTTAAACAATTAATAACTATTTAATTTGATGTTTGGCTGAAAAAGGGTTTTCTGCAAAGTTGTAGCTGATAAAAATTCCCATAAGAATAGCAATAGAATTTGTTAACAGTACAATATGTAAAAAGGCTAAAAGACAATGAACAAAAAGTTTTGGTTTCCCATAGTAATTTCCATATAAACTTCAAATGGTTTGTGCCAAGTCAGTTTCTTATCGAATGAGTTTAAACTTTCGTAGGCTAATCAGGACCCAATTTGAAACCGTTTGAACACCGTGGAGCGAAAATTTCAAATTTTGCATCAGTCTAATGAGCACTAGCTCTTGTCTTAGCCCTATATGGCTTATGAATATGAAAAAAATTGAATAAAAGGCCGTAGGAAAAAGGAAAAGGAGGAAGGAACCCTAGTTTTATCTTCCCTTGTGTAAAAACTGGAAAAACGGGTCTCTAATCAATCTACATGAAAAGTTTGCTAAATCTCACAATGACTCGCGAACTTTTCCTTTTGTGTGCTTCTTAAAACCTCGAAAAATTTTCCAACGCTGAACACGAACAGGTGAGAACTAGATTTCAGTAGAGAGCAATAGAACGAAACTATATTATAAAATTAAAAACATATAAATGAAAATAAAGGGAAGATCTCAGCAAGTTTCATTAATTTTGCACTCTTACTGTCCTGCTGCATTACTGGCACTTCCAAGACTTTTCCAGGTTATTACGAAACTAGTTCAAAATTCTTCAGACAAATCATGATCACAAAAAAAGGATCTTTAAGGTACAAAACATCAAACGTCTAAAACCAGAAAAAAATACTAGGACGACTCTCTTGCCGAATGAACCAATTGGCAAATCTATGTTGGTACTTGGCCATACCCACTCGTTCTAAACCTTTGACAATAGCACACTCGATATTTGATTTCTCATCAAAATACAGCACGAAAGCGGCTCTTCGAAATGATGTCTAAGGCAAAGTTGTAGAAACCGAAACAGATGAATATATAAACAGGAACGATCTCAACAAACGAACGATGGTTTGCCCGTGAAGCAAAAACTTGGAAAACTATTGCATTTCCTAGTTCTAGCTCAACACTTCAAACCATTCCAGCGGATCTTCAAAGAAACTCTTGCACAATCCGCCTCCAATCCAATCAGAATCATCAGGCCAACTTGCCAATCGCCTCATAACAGCTCTGACGAAAAGGATGCTGATAAAAAACACTTTGAAATGCATTTTACCCGATCACTTGCACTTGCTTTGCACTAAAGTTCTTTTCTAGAACTATGTTATCGAGTGGCACATTGTGTTTTTTTTTTGAGGAATTTGATAATAAACCCACGATCTTATGCAAAGTAAGCAAACGCAGCAGCCGCTAAGCTAGTCGAGCTCATTTTGTTTTCTTAGTACTGTATTAGTGAAATTTATATGGAACGTAATGCTACGAACTACATAAATTGAAAGGAAGGATCTCACCCGGATAATTCTTGAAGCTCCCAAATACAGTTCAGAAAAGTTTCTTGGATCTTGATTAAGGAAAACCGCTACACGTTGCCAACCCTCGGAAAAAGATGCATCAAATGCAACAGTCCGGCATCTCTCGGTATCACTATAAGCCTGCTGGATTCACATCATCGTGATCATTATGGGATCTTCGTTGCCCATCAGCTAAGACAGGTCCCAACAAACACTGCTCCTGGATCTTCCTTTTTTTCTTTTTCTTTTTCACTTGTCATCCACCATATTTCGATCCCGTCCATGAGATTTTGAACAATCGGAAGTTTGTTTGAACATGATTAAAATGGTTAAAATCACCAAATGAAAATCAGCAGCAAAATAAAAAAAAAAAAACGTGTCAACTTTCCAGCGCAACCTACTTTGATCTCTGAAGACTGGTGAAGTGACACGTATAGCTCAACCTCCGGCTCGAGAAAGCCAACTCGACCTATCCTTGTGTTCAAGATCACTATCATTGGATTGTCTGTGGAAGGTTGTCAATGATCCCCATGGTAGCGATCATTTTCCAATCATCATTTCAATTAAGTGTGGCCGTCAATCTGCAGAACCATCTCGAGTTCCATTTGATCTTACAAGGAACAGGCAGAAATATGCAACAGCGGTGACAATCGGTGCCGAATCAATAGATACGCTTCCATAATTGGAAAAATATCGATTTCTCGAAGATTTGATGTACAAAAGCTCACTGGAAGCACACAAAAGAAAAGTTTTAAGAGCGCCCTTCAAAAGGAGACCAGCCGCACCTAGATGGGACGAAGAATGCAAATAACCTCCACATACTTCGAGGCATATTCAAAGCTTGAAACAAAGCTGAAACAATTAATCAAAGCAAGAAAACGCGGTTATTGGCGTCGAGGGACTCTCACGAGAAACCTCAATTAACACCTTGTGGAGGGTGGTTCGCAACATGCGTAACCGCTCATCTTCTAATGAGAGTGAAAAAAAACTGCAACCGATGGATATTCGATTTCGCTAAAAAGGTCTATCCGGATTCAGTTCCAGCACAACAAATTCTTCGGGAAGCGTCTCCGAGCGCTGGCAAACCAGCGTCTGACTATAACTCATACCGTCCGATTGCTATGCTTTCATGCATTAGGGAATTGTTAGGGGAAAATGATCCTTCGGAAACTCGATCAGTGGGTCGAAGCAAATAACTTGCTATCAAAAACACAGTATGGGTTCCGCAAGAGCAAAGGAACAAACGATTGCCTAGCACTGCCTTCCACAGATATTCAACACTGGCCTTCGAGCACAAGGAGCAATTGGCTTCAGTATTCTTGGACATTAAGGGGGCTTTTGATTCAGTTTCCATTGAAATTCTGTCAGACAATATGCACAGATGTGGACTTTCCGGAATTTTAAATAATTTCTTGTACAATTTGTTGTCAGAAAAGCAAATGAACTTTTCCCTTGGACAACTGACAACTTCCAGAATTAGCTACATGGGCCTGCCCTCTGCCCTCTTCTATATAAATTTTATGTCAAAGATATCGACAATGCACGCTCAGATAACTTGCAGACGATGGTGTGGTTTCCGTAGGAGGTCCACATGTCGTGGACTTGCATGGATCATTGCAAAGTTCCTTCGATATCTTGTCTTCTTGGGCTAGGAATCTTGGGATCGAATTCTCGCCGAAGAAAACTGAACTGGTAGTGTTTACTCGTAAGATGTACCCGGGAGGGGGGGGGGGGGGGTTGGAATATCTGGAACATCTGTTAAATGTAGTGCTGTATTGCATAAGTTTGATCAAAGTAGCCCAAGATTTTTATGAAATGAAATGCAGTAAATTGATGAATTTTGATATATTAGCTGGTCATTTGATCCGTGTGGTCACCAGATGTTCCACCGAAAGATCCCAAACATCCATAAAATTTATTGTTGTTCAATATGATCAAAGTAGGCCTTGATTTATTCTGATACTGTATGGAATGTAGTAAAATGGTGATTATTGATATATTAGCTAGTCATTGGCTCCGATCAGCCGGCTCCGGTGGTGTAGTGGTAGGCTCACCCCAATGGGTCTGGGTTCAATCCCAGCCGAGGTCGGTGGGATTTTTCTGAGTCATAAAAATCTCTAGTCACGTCTTCCTTCAGAAGGGAAGTAAAGCCGTTTGTCCTGGCCCATGTGTGTTGAATGGGTGCGATATCCTTTGCAGGTGTGGAAACTGCTTTCCTGCACATTCGATTGCCGTCATGCATGCTCTCGCTGATCATCCAGCGTACAAACAGCAGGGAAAAAATTCCAGCGCTCTATGAATGCCGATCCAGGAATGCCATGCAACAGCTTCGGAGGGCCTCTCACTTTGACCTTCGAGACATCTTGAAGAAATCATGAAGAAGCAGAAATGTTCCGACAGCCCCTCCGTGACTTCCAGGTTCTTCCAAGGCTCCTGATGTTCTAACTTCATAGCCAGAACAACATGTTCACGTTTTCTGGAACTGTTGATAGCATTATCAAATTGTGTCTGACTCCTAAGGGGCCTCATAGCCTAGTCAGTAAAGGCACGGTATTACCAAGCCAGAGGCGGCGGGTTTGATTCTCCCGGTCCAGTCGAGGGAATCTTTCGGGTTGGAAATTCTCTCGACTTCCCTGGGCATAGAGTATCATTGTGCTTGCCACACAATATACAAAATCATGCATTGGTATTGGCATCGAAAGCTCTTAATTAATAACTGTGGAAGTGCATTTAGAACACTAAGTTGAGAGCACGCAATAAGCTAATATGCGCTAAGCAATAAGCTTGAAATGCGAACAAGAAGAAGACTCAATGAGGAACATCATTCCAATGTTGAAAACTCTTTTGAAGTAACTAGCTTCTAAGTAGCCGTCGTTGGTGATCACACGATTATGGACAAAATTACTAACGTTGAAGTACGAAAAAGTCCTTTATTTGTTCCTGTATCAATCAAAGTGTCTGTCCTCTCATCCATGTTATCCCAACTCAAGCTCCTTTTTTGTGTTTCATTGCAGTCCTCTCATAAGGGATCCAGAGCACTTGCCCGACACCGCAGTGCATCTCCCACGGTCAATTAGGACGGAAATTAGATCGAAAACCCTGTCAAGATTATGAATACTATTCTATATAAGTAACCATTTGGTAAACTACTGACTGCCGACTACCATACCAGTGGCAAAAGATAACGATGACATTTACGTCGCTTCCATTTATCATGCACCGCGATATTTCGGAAGAAAGGTGAAACTTCGTATTCATCCATCTCGTTTGAATCCCTGGAAACGTCCGGTGCATACAGGCAGAGCGTCACCAAAGCAATGGTGAAACGATGAGCGATTTCCACCGAAGCATACGTATCATTTTTTCCCCAGATGGTACTTTCACCGCTCTCAGCTTGGAAACTCCCTCACTGGACGGTCTGCTGACTGCTGGTCTTTTCCGTGGTGCACCGACAAGTGCATCCCGGCTGACAGAGCTTACCGGAGGCCACCCTGTTTCGAAGGAAAAATCGCAATAATTGCTAGTTAACAAGTCAATTTATGTTTTGAAAAGTTCATTTCAGCAGCAAACTTTCCAACCACTGCCTCCGCATCAAACGATAGACGATGATGCTTCCGTTGGTGAACTCTCAAGTTCCAGGAAAGATTTTCCAGCACCGCACTGCAGTGATTGTGTGCTCTCTGGTGAGGTGCATTTCGCTACAAGATTGCATCGCTCCTGCCAGTATCCAAAGTTGTCCAGTGCGAAGCACAGTTTGTGATGAGATAGAACGATGACCCGTTTCTGGGGAGCCATTCATCATCGGATAGTTTCCCCCGTATGCTACAGAGCTGTTTGAATTTATCGCTCTTCTGGGAATGCCGCCATTCTGCTCGATGAAGTTGAGCTTCAACAATAGCACCGGAACCCATTTCGCTCCCGTTAAAGTTTGAACCCATGTCACGAATGATATCTTCAACAATTTGTACCTTAACTCATAGAAAAAACCGAATGAATAACTAATCCATTAGCCAAATCAAATTGCCTGCCAAGTGTCACTATCATAGAAAAGAAATCTCCTTCGCTCTCGCCCCCTTCCCTCGCTTCAAAAGAAATAAATAACACAACCATCATCACCAGCCAGCACAAAAGATCCCCCAATAAAAATTGGATCCATTCATGGCAAACGGCTAAAAATGAAAACAAAATTACACCAAAAGGTAAACAATATAACAAAAAGCTCATTTTTCACCTCCACAATAGAAGGCACCATCCGTGGTATAGGTATGTTAGGCACCGACTTCTTCTGCCCGCCCGACCGTGGGGTGTTCGCTTCTGTTGCACATGGTCAGCGAAAGCGCGGGGAGTCAGTAAGGCAAAAACGAAACACGTAATTCTATTTTGTTTGAGATGGACCAACCATCACTCCAAGCGAAAAAAAAAAAAGACAGGAGAAGGAGTAAATCGGACCACAAAACTGGCCACCCGCCCAAAGGGGGCATCAATCAAACTTCAAGGCGAAGCGCTCCGTTCGCCCTCCGTGGTGTGGTGAGTGCGCGCGCGAGTTTGTGTGTGTGTGTGTCTGTTTGTATTTTGTTATTTTTATCTCCCATCGGATCGGCATGATAGGGCTAGGAAAGTTTTCGTCTTCTTCTAGTTTTCCGACCTACTGCCAAACAAACAAACAACCGTCGTCGTCGAATGTGGGGAAGCGTGGGCTGGTTGGGAGGCTTCACGATACTCTACAAATAGCGGGCGGCGGCTTTGGCGTGATGACGGGATCGGATGACCGATTGTGGGACTGGCAAAAGAAATTCATCTCGGAAATTATGACAGTCAGCAAAGTTCTTCGTTTTCGGCGAGTTTTTACCCTTCTTGCGAAGAAGGGTATGTATACCGGTTGGAAAACCGACTCCTTATTCCCGGATGGTTACTTCGCCTGTATTTTTTTTTTTCGGTTACTTTGACGCTGTAAGGAGGACCTCCATTAGCTCGGTCGGTAAAGGTGCAGCTACAAAACAAGACCATGCTGGAGGTGACTGGGTGTGATTCCCGGTCCGGTCTAGGAATTTATCGGGTAGGACAATTTCTCGACTTCCCTGGCCATAGAGTATGATTGTACTTGCCACACAATATACAAATTCATGCATCGGTATTGGCCTCAAAAGCTCTCAATTAATAACTGTGGAAGTGCATCTAGAACACTAAGTTGAGAGCACGCAATAAGTTAATATGCGATAAGTAATAAGCTTGAAATGCGATGAAGAAAAAGAAGATGGCGCTGTTAGATCGCTGAAAAGCATACAGTACTTTCCCGGTTTTGTCAGTCACATCTGAAATTTTAGGCTGACAAAAACGGGAAGCTGACAAAATCGGGAAATTTTATTTTTCAATATTTTAACTATCAAAATGATTTTGAAATCAAGTTTAACCATTATTTATCCACTATTAATGGAATTACTGATAAATGTTTACTATTCTTACAACACCAAATGTCTCGAAAAGTTTGCGTACGGTTTGTTGAGCCGGTACGTACTGTTCGGTTTCCTTAAATTCCGCTTGGTTTTCAGCGCTGCAACCAAGGCTGAACCTCCACATCTCAGCATCAACGTAAATACACTAGCCAGGAGCCATCCCAAGATGTTCGGTATGATTCTGGCTACTGCGTTGATGACTTTCGTTGCCTTCTCGTAGGCGTATTCTACGTGGCTATTGAAGCCAAACGGTCGTTGACCATAACTCCCATAATTTCAACCGCGCACTTTTAGTTTATTGAGTGCTCCCCAATGGTAATTTCTGACCGCTGCAGCGCTTTAAAGTTACTGATCAATACCACCTCGCTTTTGTTGTGGGCTATCTGCTTCGCTCCATGCATTAGGTTTCCAATCATGTCGACCGCCTCGGTCGCCAACATTTCCATCTATTCCAGCGTCTTGCCTGTTACCGTAAGACGGCGTCGTCCGCAAAGCCAACGATCTCAAGCTGTTGAACGCATTCTCGACGTCGATCGTTATCACAGCGTAATATCAATCTCCTTTCCACTTCTGTTTCGACACCTTCTCGGCTCTCTAGAATTGCATCCACTTTAGCTCTTGCTTTTCGAAATCCGAACTGCCTCTCTGACAATCCTTGCTCACTCTCCATGCAGCCTGTTTAGGATGATCCACTCCAAGAGTTTTCCGGGTGTATCCAGCAGGCACTGCTACGAGCTGCTGACTTCGTCGTTATCTCCCTCTCCGTCTCCGTACGATGTTGGTGGCCAGATCGTTGGATCGTGCTTCGCGAGAAGTTCTTCCACGATGACTTTCAGGTTCTCTAAGCACATTTAAGCGGGCATGACTTGACATCTGATCTTCGCCATCACGACACGGTGTGCGTCGTTGGCAGCAGTGTCTCGACCCAGCTCCAGTTAACAGTTTGACTTGCTCTTCTTTACCTCTCGTTTATGTGCTCGGAACAATCCTCTACGTTCCTCTCTATGTGCTTCTGTTCTTGCTCTCTGAACATGTCTTCTGGCTCTGAGACATCTAGCGCGGAGGGTGCTAATTGCCTCGTTGCAGCACTAAGCTGGAGGTTCCACTTCAGGTCTTAAGTTCTCGTCCTCTGTACTGCCACAGGATTCCGTTGGCCGATGCCATATCGGATGGTCACTATGGGTATATCCTTCACACACTATCCATTTCATGTTTTCCGCGACGGACTTTTGAAAAACCCTTGCATGTTACTTGCTTTATGTATAATGCTATTGTAGTGATCAACAAATGACAACTTAGAGTCGAAAATAATGCCTGAGTCTCTAACTTGATTATACCTTTCAACTGTTTTCTCACCAAGGGAAATTGTGTCATTTACTAAACGATATAGAATTACATATACTAACGTTAAGCTCAAATAAATTCTTCTTACATCAAGCGTAAAAAATGTTAACTTATTGCTTAAATAGCTATAGATAAGATGCTTTAGATATGTCCATGAAAAGTTTCATATCGTCTGCATATATTGAAACCTGAAGCAGCTTCAAAATGTACTCTATATCATTGACAAATAAGATGAATAGTAGTGGACCAAGATGCGAACCATGTGGCACACCAGATGTCACATGAACGACAGACGACAATTTTCCTTCAAATCTTAATCTTGCGTATTAAAATCTAACTTGGATAGCTTGAAAATCAACAGTGGTATATCCACTCTATCGAACGCTTAACTAAAATGAGAATATCTATGTTTCTATGTAATTTCCCTTATCCATTACATTCAAAGCATATGTTACAAAATGTATCAAATTAGTAGCTGTAGATCGACCTTTAACAAATCCATGTTGTTTACAAGTAATGAGTAGTAATGACACCTCACTTATGATATACCAATCGACCAGGGCTGTCATTTGATCACTCAATGCGCGCAATGTACTGATTTTCTGAAACATACAAAGTGAGAATCAATCAAACACAAAGTTGGTGCGCAAGTGTAAAGCAGCGGAGAAAAGAAGACAGACACACACCCAGAAATAACGAAAGCTCAATGTGTAGCCATCGCTCCGACGGCTCCGACGCAAAGAGCGCTACTCAGTGTTGGGTTGCAAATGAGAAACATAGCAAAAAGACACAATTCTTCTTTGTTATGCCCTTCTTCATCTCCTATCCATGCAGTCGTGGTAAGCCAAATCTGCAAAGAATTTAAAGAAAACATTAGCGCTTGTTGTATTATATTCGCTCCCTGCGCCGCACGGAGTGTACCGCTCATTGTGTGGATCGCTTTCTCATAGATTAGTTGGAAAGGAGTGTGCGAAGCAAATGGGAGAACCACACACTCTTTGTCGAGTGTTGTGCGATGCATGCACAAAGTTTCTTTGCTAACGCTCTGAGGTGCTTTCCAGCCCTGCAGTCGACACAGTTCGACGATATCTAAAAATTTCTTTTTTGAGTTCAGAAGGTCCTAACTGCGATGTTGCATTATCTTCATCGATTTTCTCTGTACTCAGCTGGAGTAAAAAATTTACGCACGTTTGTTGTTGCTTTTGCTAGCTAATACATCCTTTCACTTTACTGTAATAATTTCGGAAAATTTGTTCACTTAGCTGTGGTAATACGAAGATAAAATCGATTAAGAGAATCGATCATCGCAGTTGGCATTAGCATTAGCATCGATCAAATTGCACAGTATCGTAGGTGGTACGAATTCAAATCTTTTAAGAGCAAGACGGATATCTATCACTGGACAGGAGGTCTGGAAAGCACGTCAAAGTGTTAAAAAAGCAACTTTGTGCATGCATCTCACAATACACGACAAAGAGTGTGTGGTTCTACCATTCAATTCACACACTCTTTTCCAACTAATCTGTGAGAAAGCAATCCACACAATGAGCGGTACACTCCGTACGGCGCAGAACGGAATATAATACAACAAGCACTAATGTCTTCTTTGAATTCTTTGCAGACTTTGCTTACCACGACTGCATGCAAAAGGAGAAGCAACCCTACACTGAGTGGCGCTCTTTGCGTCGGAGCGATGGCTACACATTGAGCTTTCGTTATTTCTGCGTGTGTGTCTGTTTTTTCTTCTACGCTGTTTTACACTTGCGCAGGGTGAAAGACAAGCAAACTTTGTGTTTGCTTGATTCTAACTTTGTATATGTCAAAAAATCAGTACATTGCGCGCATTGAGTAATCAGATGACAGCCATGCTGGACAGATAGTTAATAGGAATAGTTAAAGATTGTCCTGGCCACGTCCTTGCAACGGATAGGGATAGGAAAGGTATGTTAGTTCACCATTTACTTAAGAGCGATGCAGAGAACTCTAGTACCCTCTATAAATATCTCGGAAATTTAGGAATTATGTTAGTATTGAAGGCAAGCCACAGGATACACCCAGTCAGTGTTGCTGGTAAATGAAGATTTTTGTTTTATAAATGGTGAAATTGCTGCCGGAAGACAAAATATGAATGATAAAAATTCCATTTCACGCGCGACGCATCGTTTCGCTCTCCGCGTCAGCATGTCATCAGTCTTAGGCATTTAAACTTCTCCCACAAACCGAAACCACCCACGCCATCCAAAAACACCATCATATAAGGGAATGCACCACCTCTCTGACAGAATCGCCATTTTATTACAAAAGCCAAACGCTGTCAACATCAATATCTGGGAATGTATATTGGAAAAAATGGAGGAAATTTGCATGTGTATACTTGTTCCGATACATATAAGTATCCACTGTGTTATTTTCGGTTTCGAAAAAACTTCGCTCATCATCATATCTAGCGTAACTCCCCAAATCGACGCATCTGATCACCTCACTCGTCACACCAACACCCAAGGGCAATATGTCAACTGATGCAGCCGCTCACAAAACCAAAGACGTCGACCTCAAGTGATGCCTGCTATGGATTTACTAAATCAAAAGCAACCCAACCCAATATCTCCAATACACACAACAACATCAACATGGGTGCAATCAAGGTCAACACTTGCAGCCTTTGAAACAAAATCTCGCTAAACCTTTCGAAAGAACCAACGTACATTGATCGGCTCGGTGACTGTCAATCTCTCTTTCCAACACCAACGTCTAGTTCCACACCGACGTTCACCGATCATCCGTTGTGGTTTCCATTCTATCTGCGTACCTTACTCATATTCATTCATCTTTCCACCATTTCTATGAAGAAAATCGATCATCGCAGTTAGGCCCTTATGATTCTGAACGCTAGAAGTAGTTTTTTCTCACCAACCACAAAACTGAATTGGACGCAATGCATAATGAAAGGTATAATGGTCCCATAGAATGATTTGGAATATTTTTTCGGTTAACTCAAGCTGAACAATGCATTAGGTCCTAAAGCTGACAGAACACTGTCAAACATTTGGCAATTTTTGACAAATATATTTGACCAAGGTAGGGGAATTTACGTATTCTCGTCAATCTAAGCAGTGTCCACACTTCTATTAGCATTTTCTCAGCGTCACGCACATATATGACGTGTCTGTTGGTTTACATTCATCTGCTGCTTGCTTCTATATCCATTTTAATCGACAGAATTCTTCAAAACTGTTTGAAAGCGTTTTTACAACGCTCCAAACTTCTCAGGTGAGTGTGACTATTGTCGGCAGCCTCGTTTTCTTCGGCAACCTTCCCATTAGAACTGCGTGTTAACCAGCTGTTCTATTATCGGCAACTTGAAATCAACCCCATTTTAGAGTACGTATGCTTCATTTGAATAAAAATCTGCCATAACAGGACTGCTCAGACGTACACATACAATCAGATTGAAGCTAAAAGACTAAAGAATCGTTTGGATGCATTCAGGGAAGTGTGTTGATGGGAAAACATAGTGAAATTAACGTTTAAATTTTGGTTGCCGAAAACAGTCAATGGGTGCCGAAGCCGACATTTACCCTATAATGGTCAAACATATTTGACCAAATATTGCTATAGCAAATATTTGGTTTGTATTTGTCATTTCATTCATTTGGCAATTTGTCAAATAGTGTGATGGCTATTTTATTTTTTGCCAAACATGTTTGCTGAAAACAGCCAAATAATTTATTTGATGCTCTTGAAATTCTTGAGTAGCAAACATCATAAAATAATCGTCGCTTGTTGTGATCGTACTTGACCACTGTAATAGACGATTTATGTAATATGACGCATCAATACATATGGACTTTTTATCTCCCGAACAAGTTCTTTCAGAATCAGTTCTGGAGCAAATCGAGTAGGGGGAAAAATGATGCATTATGGCATACTATTTCAAACGAATTTTCTATGAGAAATCGATCATTGAAAGTCCTTCTCGGATGCCGGAGCAGTTCTCCTGAAATCTGTTGGGGAACAAATAAAGTGAAGGAGGATTTATTTGATGCAAACAAAACGAGCTTGGAGGCGTTCTTGGATAGTTTCTTTGACATTACTGGGATATCCGCTAGGCTTCTCAAGGAAGTCCATAAGGACCCGAGGCTTCTTATGATTAACTCTATAATAACTGCCTCTACATTGAGCTGCATGACCCTCTGGTTAAGAATTTTCAAAATGGTCGAAGCAAAACTCTTGTATTTACCTCTCTTTCGACCACTTGATAGCAACATGCGCATGATAGGTACTCGGCTACTATGGAGCAAACTCGCTGCTCTTAATGCATGGCTCATATAGGCTCGTTTAGGTGGCAAGTCATCAGAACTCTCATATCCTCCTTATAAATGTGTGTTGTGCAAAGAGAATCCTCGTTCAATTGACTCATAAAACATCCTCATAAATGCAGCCCTAGGCTCCAAGGTGGTGAGAATATTCCTCTTGGAACAAAAATTGGACAACTAGACCCAGATCTATGGTTCACCGCGTGAGACCCTCATTTCAAATCGGCCCTCTCTGAGGTCAACTTCACTCAAAAATATAAAATTTTTATCAAGGAATCAAAAATATCTCCAAATGACAAAATGACAAGCGAGCAACGAACCGAATAATATCGCTATGTCAGAAGTGGAAAGCAATAATGTTATAATCTTCTTCATACTTTTTCATGACAAGCAGCCCGTGCGACACAGCTCACTCGGGCGGTAGAAGGAAACGAGCAAATTGTTGGCAAGCTGCTTCACGAAGCAAAGCCGAAGATGATACACGTGTGTTAATGGGAATTTTTTTGTTATATCTTTTCTCGATTCAGAGCAAGCTATGTCCTCATCCGTGTGTATTGCAACAAAGCAGGCAAGCAATATATCATTATCCTTCTACCACGCGGATCGAGCTGTGTTGCAGTGAGAGTTTGTCGTGGTAGTCGTAGCAAGCGTTTTGTCTGTATCGTTGGTTGCTTTATGTGTTTGGATTCGCTGCTCAGGTCTAATGATAACGTTTCATTACTAGATAATTTTATTTATTTTCGGGATGAAATTTCTATGGTGGCAGCCCTAGAAATTTTTTAAATTGTAGTTTGCTTTTTTTACATGAACAAAAGAACTTCTCCAGCTCAGAATCTTAAAGCATGATTACTATGACCATACCTCAGATCCGGAAATATTTGGGTAAATTTCCAAAATTACCAATGCTGCTTCCGGACATGTCAGTGGACCTACGTTAATATATTTGAAGTAAGATATTTGTTATTTCTATCCAAGAAAATTTAAAAATTTTGGTTTTCATGACGAACTGACTTTTCTCATGTAGAAAGGTTTCTATGCGTGAGATCCGGGAAATTTTGTTTCAGAAATTTCAATGGACTTATTTCTATGATTTCAGATTCTAACCTAATCTTATCTGTGAGATTATTCATACGGACAAGTGACCTTTACCAAGGCTGAACGGATCCTTTAGCCATTCATGCTTTTTAGTCGATCGATCGTCAATCGGTTTGGACGCGTTTTTTAATCGTTCCTAGCCACGTGCGTTCTGTGCTTTTTTTTGCGTACGTTTCGTTCTCGCTGTAGTAATTTCGCGCGATAGCTGTTGGTTCCGTTCATTTCAATATGAATTGTGAAATTTGTTCATTTGACTCTTCCGTTGATTCGCTGATGTGGAAATGCACTGGCTGCATACGCACATTTCATGCAGCCTGCGTAGGAGTGACCGTGCAGAGGAATTCACTACGCAGGAAGGACAATAAAAAAGTAGGGGATTTTAATTCTTATCTTCTACCATGCTGCGACTCGTGTCAAGAGCATCTGCAAGCAAAGTTAGAATTCAATCAATTAGCGGCTCAACAAAAACTTCTAACGGAGCAACTGCATGCCAACACAGAAGTGACACATCGTTTCGCGATGCAGCAAGAAAATCCTCGAACTGTTCACGAAGCTGTCGAAGGCCTGGAGGTACTGCTGGTAGGCATAAAAAATGAACTGTCTGCAATTAACAGAAACAGCACCTTAGCTGGCAGTGTCGTTGCCCTCAAAAATCACACTACATCGCTTTTCGATACAGCTATGATGGCAACAAAAGACAGTGTGTCTACGTCATTGAGAACTGTGACGTCAGATATATCAACCGAGCTCCGAAATATCAGTAATGAAATAAATCAACTGAACCAGCTGTCGCTCGACATTGCGGCAAGTTGTACCATGAGCTCTAACTCTGTGCTGGAACTCGATATTCTTGACGAGCTGAAGTCACTGTCAGCAAATATAGCCTCCACACGGAGCGCTGCACTTTTGCAATCGCCATCTGACTCGTGCCCCAGCTTGGAGGTGGAATTAAATAACAACAACGATGACTCAGGGTGGCGTCTACTTGGTACCAGGAAGGTATGGAAGGCAGACTGGACCGAGTACGATGACCGAAAATCACGCCGTTTGATACAGCAAAAAATAGCTGGAAAGGCTAGAAGGCGAAGGAAACAAAACTTGCTCAACAACAACAACAAAAACAACAATAACAACAACCACAACAACAACCACAACAACAACAACAACAACAACAACAACAACAACAACAACAACAACAACAACAACAACAACAACAAAAACAACAACAATAACAACAACAACAACAACAACAACAACAACAACAACAACAACAACAACCACAACAACAACAACAACAGCAAAAATAACAACAACCACAACAACAACAACAACAATTTTGGCAACAACAACAACAATAACATATCTAACAATCATCGAAACAACAACACTAACCGTAACAGTTTCCGCAGCAGTGTTAGTCAGAATAGAAACAACCTACTGCCACCTGATCGAGAGCTTCTTGCGGCAGCGAAATATCGGTTTTCCAGACCGCCGCAGGCTAACTATCGACCCACGATGCAATTCCAACGAGGGGAAATCTTAAACCCCTACCCGGCGTGCGATGTATACCCACGTACCGTTCCAGCGCACTTGCATAACGGGATGGCTGCAACTGCATCATGCGAGGCGTGTGTATGCAGGAATTCGTGTTTTGTACGAAATTGACGCACCCCTTGGAAGAAGACAATGATCCGGCAGACCGCGACATTATCCAGGACTTGACGACTTCTCTACATCAAGGAGAGGCACTCGTTTTTTCTACAAAACTGACACACTCCATAGAGGAAGAAAATAACGAAGATCACAACACTTTGCAGAACGAAACAAATTCGGAACATGGATCAGGGGTAAATAATTTTGATAATAGTTTTATGAATGACAGGTTACCATCAACTTCTTCACCTAATCTTCAGACCAGTACAGAAATTTTGGTATATTGCCAAAATGTTAACCGCATGAGAAGCGCCGGTAAAATGAATGAAATTAACAAAAATATATTAAGTTCTACTTACTCTGTCATAATGGCTAATGAAACAAGTTGGGATGATAGTGTGAGAAGTGAAGAAGTTTTTGGTAACAATTATAACGTTTATAGGGACGACCGTAATTTTCAATGGTCTGGAAAAAAATCGGGAGGTGGAGTATTAATAGCGATTTCGACCCAATTGAATTCAGAAATTATTATGGCTACTAAATTTAAAGAATTCGAACATGTATGGGTAAAAGCGCAGGTAGCAGACGAAACACATGTCTTTGCTTCGGTATACTTTCCTCCAAACAATGCTCATAAGGACACGTATGATAAGTTTTTTGGAAAAGCGGAAGAAATTTTGTCTAGTTTACCCCCTGAAGTAAAAGTTCATATATATGGGGACTTTAACCAACGCAATGTTGACTTTATTTCTGATATGGACAATGAAAGCATCTTACTTCCAGTCGTTGGGGAAAATGAAACACTCCATTTCATTTTTGACAAAATTGCAAATTTAGGACTCTATCAAATTAACCATGTGAAAAATCAACAAAATTGTTATTTAGACCTTTTATTAACAAATACTTATGAAGATTTCTGTGTGACTGAATCGTTAAGTCCCATATGGAGAAATGAAATGTTTCACACAGCAATAGAGTATTCTCTATTCGTTCACATAAATGAAAGAACCAACGACTGCGAATTTGATGAAATCTTTGATTACAATTCAGCAAATTATGATAACATTAGAAATAGATTGAACATTGTCGTTTGGCAAGCAATATTAAGAACTGCAGGAAATGTTGAATGTGCAGTTGACGTATTCTACAATGTGTTGCTTGAAATAATTCTTGAAGAAGTGCCAACTAAAAGAAGAAGACGTCAGAGTCATGCAAAACATCCAGTTTGGTACAACAGGGAACTGAAAAATTTAAAAAATCGAAAGCAAAAAGCGCACAAATTTTATAAAAAATATAATAGTGAAGAAACTTTGGCATACTATTTAGACATTTGCGATCAGTTAAATTTGGCCGTGAATATGGAATTTGAGGAGTATAATTTAAAAACTGAACTTGAAATAAAATCTTGTCCTAGAAACTTCTTCAATTATGTGAAAACCAAATTAAAATCTGATAATTTTCCCTCAAAGATGCATTTGGACGATAGGATAGGTGAGAACTCGGATGATATATGCAATTTGTTTGCAAATTTCTTCCAAGAAATATATACTACGTTTTCAGAAGAGGACCGTGACCGTGAATATTTTGAATCATATCCAGAATTTTCAAGTGACATCAGCGTAAGTCAAATAAAGGTTCATGATATCTTAAAGGGTTTAAACAATTTAGATGCATCTAAAGGTCCTGGCCCTGACGGTGTTCCGCCAGTTTTTATGAAAACTTTAGCAATTGAACTTACTGCTCCATTATTTTGGATTTTCAATATGTCACTGGAATCCGGAAACTTCCCTAAAATATGGAAAAACTCGTTTTTAGTGCCTATCTTTAAATCGGGTAAAAAATCCGACATACGTAATTATCGTGGTATAGCTATTATCTCTTGCATTCCGAAACTTTTCGAGGCGATTGTAAATGAAAAACTCTTTCTTCAAATTAAAAACAGAATAACTACTATGCAACATGGCTTCTTTAAAGGCCGTTCAACAACTACGAATTTGCTCGAATTAATTAACTATTCCTTGAATGCAATGGATAACGGAAACCATGTAGAAGTGTTGTATACAGATTTCAGCAAAGCGTTTGATCGAATTGACATACCCATGCTTCTTTTTAAACTTCAAAAAATGGGAATTCATTACGCACTCCTCAAGTGGCTTGAATCATATTTAACTGACCGTCATCAAATAGTAAAATACAAAGGAAAGATATCAAATCCCGTTGATGTCACTTCAGGAGTTCCTCAAGGCTCCCATTTAGGACCACTTTTATTTATTCTCTTCGTCAATGACATATCTTTCATTATTAAGAAATTGAAAGTTTTAATATATGCTGACGACATCAAACTTTTTTTAGAAATAAAAGATGCCAAAGACATCATCACATTCAAAGAAGAAATTCAAATATTCCATACTTGGTGTCAAAAAAGCCTGCTACAATTAAATATAAAAAAATGTAACTCTATTACCATTAGTAGAAAACAAAAGCTACCCGATATAACAGTCACTTTAGGAAACCAGATCGTAGAAAAGTGTGATAGAGTCAGGGATCTAGGTGTTATTTTAGACTCAAAACTTACTTTCACCGATCATTATAACACAATTATTAACAGAGCTAACAACATGCTTGGTTTCATAAAACGTTTCTGCTATAACTTTCACGATCCGTATACGATAAAAACATTGTACATTGCTTATGTAAGGTCGATATTAGAATATTGCAGCATAGTTTGGTCACCTTTTTCAATCACACACGAAGAAAGAATAGAGTCCGTTCAAAAGCAGTTTCTATTGTATGCACTCCGCAAGTTAGGTTGGACTGTATTTCCTCTGCCATCTTACACAGCTCGGTGTATGCTCATAAATATCCAAACATTAAAAGAACGTCGTGAATTTGCTATGATTTCTTTCGTAAACGATATCGTATCACATCGAATTGATTCAGTAGAACTATTGTCATCCTTAAATTTATATACACCATCTAGGCATTTACGAAACAGAAATATATTTGCTACAAATCGTCATCGTACGAATTATGCCAAATTTGGACCCTTGAACCAAATGATGGATACATATAACAAGCACTGCGATAACATTGACTTTACAATGACAAAAACTAAATTAAAGCAATATTTTAATTCGTCGCATAACGTCAACTAGAAGTAATGTTTTAACTTTTTCTTAAGGCATATTATAAAAATATAAACAAAGACAAAATTGTAAAAATAGCACTTAAGACAACAATTGTAAAACGGTCTACACTGATTGACGACAAATAAATAAATAAATGCATAATGCCAATGAACCAACTTCATTTACATTTTAGGGGAAACATCCATGATCTCATCCCGTCATTTTTTATTTGTATGGTGAATAACATGGTTTAATTTGGAAAAATTTGGGAACTTTATTTACCAAGATATTTCGAGAAAAAAAAATCGTAGAACAGGTTCAAAGTCTTTCCTAAAAGGAAATTTTGTAAATTTTCAAAGAACATTAGAGCAGTTTTTCCGCACCTAAGTTTTTATTTTGGAGTAAATGCCACCTTCACCACCTGATGAGTACGGTGCTGTACTCACCGTTCTGATTTAACTTTAAACGTATGGCCTTTTCCAAGTAGTGAACAAATTCCTGTAAAAATCGATGTGTTTGCTGCGTCACATCACATGAATCTATTACTGCTGTAAATATGGTTTGGAACTGATTCTGAAGGAGCTGATACAAGGCCTGGGATTAGCGAAATTCGCTTTCTTTACGCAACTTAAATCAACCCAATAACATTTCAAATCAATGGCCAAATAATTAAACCAGGTCAACTGCAAATAATGTAATACGTCATCTCTGATCACGCCTTCCTTTGGAAGGGAAGTAAAGCCGTTGGTCCCCGGTTCATGAGTTGATGGGTCAATAGGTAGGGTCCAGGTGTGGGAGCTGCCTTCCTGGCACGTCGGTAGCATTGGTGCTCACCACGGAAAACAAGATCGACGGACAACAAATCAAAGGAAAAAAGGGCCAATAGCTTCCTTCACCGATCTGTGTGCTGAAAATAGCTGGGAATGTATGTCTTAACATGGCCGTGAGAATGCAAAGAGAAAGTCGTCGAAAAGAATTCGCCAATATTACTTATGAACTAATGCATTGGTCAGCTTGAACTGCCTCCGGAAATATGGCCGGAACAAGATTCGAAAACACGGTTTTGGGTACTAAGTCGCATTTCTTGACAGCCTCAGAACCGAATTGTACACGACAGCCGTCACACAAAAGGTATTATGGTATCATAAAGTGCTATAGAATATTTTTGATACAGTCATCCAGTTCCGGAGATATTGCCGGAATAAGTTTGGATATGGATTGTAGGAAATAAGTCGTGTTTCTTGGCAACCAATAAAACGAATTAGTTTCAACAACCGTCTAACGAAAGGTACTCTGGTCCCATTGAATAGTTTTGAATAGATCCGGTTCGGGAGATATGGTCGGAACAAGATCAGAAAAACACTGATTTTGGGACCAACGTCATGTTTCTCGGCAACCACTGCACCGAATTTGACGGAACACCAGTCAAATGAAAGGTATCATTCTATGGGGCGAACTTATTTGGAATCGGTGATCCGGTTCCGAAGATATGACCGTATATGGTCTGTTGAATACAGATTTTAGGAAAAAGTCGTGTTTTTCGGCACAACTGAACCGAATTATATGCAAGAATAATCAAATGAAAGGTGCTATGGGCTCATCCCAAGTAACAATTTGCGTCTTATGAGGGTTCTGTAAACCATGATTTGCGACTTGTAAAATGCATTAAAACCTCAATAAAACTTGCAATGTTCCTTGGGATAGAATGTTATTGAGTATTTTTGGAATGGGTCATCTGGTTCCGGAGATATGGCCGGAAAATTTTCTGGTTTGTATTAGACATTAGATTAAATCCAACCTGCAACGAATAAAACCCATCATGCGATACCTCAAGGTGCATGACATTTCAAGAACCAGCTCAATGGTAGTAAATTTGGCCTCATCCGATCATGTTCCGGGTACCCCCATGGAAGAGGACACATTTTGGACTAGGGTCAAAATCCATCCGAAGGGCCTCCCTTAGCTCAGTCGGTAAAGGGTGCAGCTACAAAGCAAGACCATGCTGGAGGTGGCTGGGTTCGATTCCCGGTCCGGTCTAGGAATTTTTCAGGTTGGAAAATTTCTCGACTTCCCTGGACACAGAGTATGATTGTACTTGCCACACAATTATACTAATGCAAAAATGGTACAGACATCTAAAGCTGTCAATTTATAACTGTGGGAGTGCAACTAGAACACTAAGTTAAGAGCACGCAAAACGCTGATATGTAATAAGCAATAAACTTGAAAAACGAAGAAGAAGATGAAGAAGAACACGTAATTTATGAGGCATTACCTCAAGTGACACGAGAATTAAAGAATCAGTTCAATTGTAGTAATTTGAAGTGTCCAGGACAACACTGGCCTAATCCGGAAATGTTCCACTACACCCGGGCCAGTGGCCAGTTTTCAAAACATTGTTCAATTGTAGTCTTTTTGAAAAAGAACCACACTGGTCACATTCGGCCATGTTCCAGGTAACCCCATGGAAGTGACCAAGTTCAGACTCAAATTACACGAGTATTACTTCATTACATCACATCATATGTGCAATTTTTTTTCGAAATAAGAGTAAGAAGAGTCAGATCTCATCATAGGAGGATTAATTAACTTTTTTTTTCGATCTTGTTTTGGGTATTCTCGTTTCCTTTTGGTCAGATATTGATTAGATTGTTTACGTCATGGATACTTTTATGCTTTTTGTTGGCAGATGATGCAGGGAAAATGGAAAAGAAACAATGGAGGCAGCTCATGTTACGTGATGTTCAGATCAATGGGGATATACTGAATGATTTGATCAAAATTTGTTTGTTTGATTTTTAAACAAAGTAGTCACTACAGAAATTTAAGATCACAGGTATAAAAATGAAACTACAATGTGTAGAACCGGAACCGTTTACGCCCCTGCTTCAAAGCGTTCATTGCTGTTCAAGCATGGACAATATGTGTCCAATCTAAAACATGCACTATGCAGTCCAAACAGTTTAGTTAACAGCGAAAGTAAGCTTTGTAAGCTTTGGTTCTTCTAAACATAAGAACCCGCACCTTCCATGCTTAAAGAAACATCACCTGAGCAAAAGACAAGACTCAAACCATAATTGCCACCACCGAACCGGTTGCAACGCCTGCGAGTCAGATCAAGTGTTTATTTATTTTGATTCCTTAGACCCCTCTCCCCTCCCTGAAACAACTACCACCGAGGTGCGTGGGAGCAGAATGAAGAAAGCCCCAATGAGACTCACTCAAGGCTGTCTGTCATTTCGTTGTCGTCATCGTGCACGCACGTCTGCTCCGGGGAAGCCACATCCTGGTGTTTCTTTCTCCATAAGAAAAAAGCGGCAACAAATGTTATTCATGGCAGCGTTTTGCGAAAAAAAATGGCTTTCTTTTCGGAACGATCCATTAAATCGACCCCGGCACGCATCTGGCCCAGCGATGCGTGTTCGGCGGAACTTTCCTTCGCACTGATACAAATGCGGGAATGGAATTCCCGGTAGTCTGAGGAAGGTATCTTCTTCGTTCAATGGATTGGAAAGGTTGTTTTTCCGTTCGTCCCGGCATTTGTAGGAGGCAATATTTTACGTCTGGAGACCGAAAACCCGAAAAAGTGCTCCTCGGGATTCCGGTTTTCCGGGAAGCGCCTCCGAAAGTGGTTCACGCGCAGATTCGATTTAATTTTATTTTATCTCGGTTTTTATGGCTTGTTTAAATCAATTCAATTATCACCTTGCGCCCGTTGATCGAATTTCCTGTTTGGTTGGGTGGGTTTCACTACCGTCGTCGTTTTTGTCGTCGTCGTCGTCGTCGTCGAGGGAAGGTGGTTTTTCCATCCGCAGTGAACTCTCTCTTCCTTGGGGGCACTTGCGAGTGCGGTTGTTGTTTTTGATGCTGCTGTTGAAGTGCGGAATCGATGATGGATTTTTCCCGGTCCCCTTTTGTGGATTGTCGACTGTCGTTGTTGAGGTGTTGGTAACTTCCGGTGAAAATTACTGCGCACAGATTTGCAGCTGGTAGAGCGTTGGAAGAATATGGTAATGCAGCCCTGCCGATGATGTTGTTGATGGTGATAGAGTCGCAAAAGGGTGTTCACCTGAAATTGAATTATTCTACCCAGTACCCATCCTCTTTCGGGTGGTAGATCCACCCCAACACACCAGCAAGATCTCCGCATTCCTTTTAGATAGACCGCTCTGCAGCTGACTGTGCACGGGATGTCGGTCGGTGTGTGGACACCGTAGGAGACCAATTCCAACATAGCCGATACTGAGGAAGGACGACGACGATGGTAGGATCCAGGACCTTTCCGTGGCATGAGCACTGATTCTGAAAATCATATTATTGTGCGATAAAATTCAATTTCCTGAACAATTTTCCTTTATGCGCTTTCTCGTTCCGAAGGTGCCTATCGCCCTGCTGCTGCTTCGACCGAACGAAATAGCTGCACAGAAGCGGTGGGCGGCCGGCATGATGGCATGCGAGTGAAAATGGAAAAATGCCTTTGGATCTCCTTTTTCGGAGGATGTGGTGACAGTGATGACACACTTTTCCACTTGACCGTTTTTGCTCCGCCAATACAAACATCACACTTGGTGTAGGTGTGAAGAAGTGGCATGGCGTTTTCGGAACCAGCTGGGAGGGGTTTGATTGCTTTGAAGCTGCAGCTGATGATTTCATATTGAACGCGGTGGTATTTATGGTAATGGAGCGTGTCAGGCAGACGACGACGACGACGACGATGAATTCCTGGATGGATAAAATTTAAAAAGCTCTTCTTTAAGAGTGCAATCATCATTCAGGACAGTTACTTGGTCATCGGGGACCTGGTTAACAAAATGAAACAAATCGATACTAATGTTTACAGTTCCTATCATAATGCAATTTTGACTTCAATTGTCGCGACATAAGTCTGATGTGCTTTCATTATGCAGTCCAGACTTTTTACTTGAACTTGTCTTGAAGTTCTGCTTTTAATGTCTTGTTTAAAATTTAATTTGTATGAGCATGAACATGATTGACCGCCCGCGGATGCTACTATGTTATTGCCAGATCAATATATAAAAACTGGTGATCTCAAACTAGGCACCGGCCACGCCCAAACGCAGGTCAAGAAAGGAAAAGGTAGGAATATGTTGGCGTGATACCCACTATGCTGAATGACGAGAAATCCTCTGCACTTCCACGAGAAATCACTGGGATATTGGATAAAAGAGATGCTTATGCAGCAGGATTCGTTTTGGAATACGATAAGCTGAATCGATATCCTAGCAATCCTATAACGCGAAAGAACTTACGATTGAACCTACGGTCTTCTGCTCAGTAAGCAAAAATGTTTCCCACTAGGCAAAATAGCTCCTTTTATTACAACGAACATTTTTTTGATATTCCAATGTATTCATATTAACAAATAAAGCGATTAACGAACCTTGAATGTGGAGGGGCTTGAGAGTAAACTCATGATGTTCAACTCAGTAAGAAAAAATGGTCACTCTTAGGCCACTAAGCTCCTCACATCACATCATACAAGCTACGATCGCGTTGTTGTTACAACCATTCAAAACCAGCCCCGACGGTGACAGTTTCATAAAACACATGATAATCAAGCGATGTAACCAAAAGTATCCCTAATATAATAGGACCTCATGCCTTTATTAAATTCTACTTTACGTGACGTTCGTTGTTTCAATTTGGTCCGTAAGATAGAATCCATAAAACTTTCACATTTTTGGGCTATCGTGCCTCTTAAATCACAAAGTAATTTATGACTGACTTTATTATTTTACCAGCGTACAAATATTACACATCTTTTAAGCTATCTCGACCGAACGCTCTGAATTTTTGCTAAAATATAACTGTCTAACCATAACAAACAAGTATGAAAAATTTCATGAAATCGAAGAAAGTTGCATCAGATCGATTCGTCATTTGGCATGGAACTGCTATATACACACCGCTTGGAAACCGACTCAGCTTGACGAGATCGGAAAATGTATTTGTGACGTGTGCCTGTATCGACATTACTAGGAGTGGCGCCGGTGGTGTAGTGGTACAGGCCTGGGCTCAACCCCAGTCAGCGCTGCCGGGATGTCCTGAGGCATAAAATCTCTGATCACGCCTTTCTTCGGAAGGGAAGTAAAACCGTTGGTCCCAGGTTCATGAGCTGATGGGTCGATAGGTAGGGTTCAAGTGTGGGAGTTGCCTCCTTGGCGTCGGTAGCGTTGGTGCTCAGCACGGAAAACAAGATCGACGGAAAACAAATCAAGGACAATAATAGGCTCATGCTTCTCAGCAATCACTGCACTGAGTTGGATACAACAACTGCCAAATTAATGGCCTGAATGGGCCATTGAACTCTATTGCATATTTTTTGGATTGATTAACCGGTTCCAAAAAAAATCGGCGCGAAAAAAGTTCAATATCAATCGACACATCAAATTACATCGGAATTCAAAAACAACACAAATGGCAGTGAAAACAGCTGCCCAGGACCACACTAGCCACTTCCGGTCATGTTCCAGGTACCTTAGGATACATAGGAAGTGCTCAGTTCCTTACTAGTACCGAAACCCATAATGTTACTCTTTAAATTACATGACAAAATGCCTAATGCACTTACCTTAAGTTTTAGATATGTAGCGTCTTTTGTGAACTTATTCAAGTTACTTTGCTGTGAAAGCATTTTTTTCAATCGCTTACAGTTCTTTTTTTGGAGAAATTTATCAGAATTGACTTAGGGAGGCTCTGAATTTTTTTTAACTCTTCCTTTTTATTTTTACTTTTCAGTGTAAGTCATACGGACATGAATGCATCGCGGAAATGTAAAATTTCCTTAATAAAAAAAAAAGTGAAAGTCATCTTGAGATGATTTTTAAGGCTAGTTAAAATGCATATTTTTGTCGAGAAATGCATACTGATATCTCGTATAGTTTATGCCCGTTCACTGAAGTATAATTTCATTCCATTTCATTCCATTTCATTCCATTTCATTCCATTTCATTCCATTTCATTCCATTTCATTCCATTTCATTCCATTTCATTCCATTTCATTCCATTTCATTCCATTTCATTCCATTTCATTCCATTTCATTCCATTTCATTCCATTTCATTCCATTTCATTCCATTTCATTCCATTTCATTCCATTTCATTCCATTTCATTCCATTTCATTCCATTTCATTCCATTTCATTCCATTTCATTCCATTGCATTCCATTTCATTCCATTTCATTCCATTTCATTCCATTTCATTCCATTTCATTCCATTTCATTCCATTTCATTCCATTTTCATTCCATTTCATTCCATTTAATTCCATTTCATTCCATTTCATTCCATTTCATTCCATTTCATTCCATTTCATTTCATATCATTCGATTTCATTCCATTTTATTCCATTTTATTCCATTTTATTCCATTTTATTCCATTTTATTCCACTTCCATTCCACTTCCATTCCACTTCCATTCCACTTCCATTCCACTTCCATTCCACTTCCATTCCACTTCCATTCCACTTCCATTCCACTTCCATTCCACTTCCATTCCACTTCCATTCCACTTCCATTCCACTTCCATTCCACTTCCATTCCACTTCCATTCCACTTCCATTCCACTTCCATTCCACTTCCATTCCACTTCCATTCCACTTCCATTCCACTTCCATTCCACTTCCATTCCACTTCCATTCCACTTCCATTCCACTTCCATTCCACTTCCATTCCACTTCCATTCCACTTCCATTCCACTTCCATTCCACTTCCATTCCACTTCCATTCCACTTCCATTCCACTTCCATTCCACTTCCATTCCACTTCCGTTCCACTTCCATTCCACTTCCATTCACTTCCATTCCACTTCCATTCCACTTCCATTCCACTTCCATTCCACTTCCATTCCACTTCCATTCCACTTCCATTCCACTTCCATTCCACTTCCATTCCACTTCCATTCCACTTCCATTCCACTTCCATTCCACTTCCATTCCACTTCCATTCCACTTCCATTCCACTTCCATTCCACTTCCATTCCACTTCCATTCCACTTCCATTCCACTTCCATTCCACTTCCATTCCACTTCCATTCCACTTCCATTCCACTTCCATTCCACTTCCATTCCACTTCCATTCCACTTCCATTCCACTTCCATTCCACTTCCATTCCACTTCCATTCCACTTCCATTCCACTTCCATTCCACTTCCATTCCACTTCCATTCCACTTCCATTCCACTTCCATTCCACTTCCATTCCACTTCCGTTCCACTTCCATTCCACTTCCATTCACTTCCATTCCACTTCCATTCCACTTCCATTCCACTTCCATTCCACTTCCATTCCACTTCCATTCCACTTCCATTCCACTTCCATTCCACTTCCATTCCACTTCCATTCCACTTCCATTCCACTTCCATTCCACTTCCATTCCACTTCCATTCCACTTCCATTCCACTTCCATTCCACTTCCATTCCACTTCCATTCCACTTCCATTCCACTTCCATTCCAATTCCATTCCAGCGTAAATGAGAAAGAGATATTGCAACAAATTCCTGCTTCCACCGACATGAAATGGGAGTCAGTCGGCCCAGGAATGCTAGGTGCAATTAGAAACATCTTTAACGAGATTGATGAGCTGTTTTAACAAGTTGTATTAAAATAGGCTGACGGGGGAAGAACCCAGGTAACAATTTGATGCTTAACAGGTGTTGTTTCAACGATTTTAATTCAGCTTTAGTTTGAATAATCGTTGCACAAAGATCAAGTGAAATTTTGTTCAGCTTTCAAACATCTAAATCTGGTGATTTTAATCAGCCGAAAAGCTTAACAGTAATATAAATCATAAGATTTTTAAGGCACAGTGTTTTGCAGCCCTTGTTCAGCCTTCAAGTTATATTTCATAAAATTTAATTGAAGACCGCTTTCATAGCTTACGGTACATTGAACACAATTGTGCAATAGATTCCTATTCTTCTAACAGGTTATCAACATATTTGTAGGGCATTGCTTGTTTGTGGAGTAGTGTTAAGCTTATATATGCATTGATAAATCTTCAGATCAGTTAATTTATTGAGGTTGAATAAGGGGATACAATTCTCTGTATGCACCAGTAATCTACTATATATTGAATCTGGTGTTAATCAGCTTTGTACACCTTAAATCCACCAATAATCAGCTTCTGTTCTTTTCAGCTTGAATTGTTACTTGAGAAGTTCCATATTTCAAATTTACAAAATTTAGTCTTCCGATAAGTTCAGTGACCTTTGTAGAAGTAAAGGGCAGTTCGTAAATGTTAACAGAACATTATTTGATTTCAGAGAACTTCGTAAAAGCTCGGTGAACTTATTAAAAGTAGCAGGTAAAGTTGTAGAACATCAAGGAACTTCATAGATATCCAACAAATATTGTAGAACTTTTGAAAACTTCGTAGACATCAATAAAAGTGCGAAGATGTTCTGAAAACTTTATAGAAGTGCAGAAAATTTGCTAGAAGTTCAAATAACTATGCAAACATTGTAGAAATTTAGTGAACGCAAAAGCACTTCATAAAATATTGTAGAATAAGCTTCAGCAAGTTTTGTAGAAGTTCAGCGAACTAAGTAGAACTTTAGCAACATTACTGAAAATTTGCATACTTTTGATAAGTTTTGTGGATTTTGCAGAAATTCGGGGAACTTCGTTCAAGGACTTTTATTTAACTTCGTGAGACTTTTTAAAGTTTAGGGACTTTCGTACGGGATACTGTAAAAGTTCAGGAAATTTTAAATTCAGGGAACTGTTTTGTGGGAATTCGGGAAAGTTTGGTAGAATACGGAACCTTTTGCAATTTTAGTAATCTTTGTTGAAATTTGTTTGGCTTTGTTTGATTTGAGGAATATTCATTGAAATTAAGAGATGTTTATTTATTTTATGAAACTTCATAATCATTCACTTCGCTTAATTTTAAGGAATTAAAACAAATCAGGGAATTCCATAGATATTAAGAAAACTTTGTAGAACTTCGCAGAAAATCAACGGATTTATAAAAAAAATCAGATATCTTTTTTGAAGTGCAGCGAAAAATTCTGAGAACTTTGTAGAAGTCAAGCGAATGACGCAGCAATTCTAGGTACTTCATAAAACTTCATAGAAGTGCTGAGATTTTATTTTATGCTCATGGAAATTTGTTGGAGTCCTGCCAAAATAGTAGAAGCTCGGTAGAACGTCAAAGAATCTCTTAGAAGCTCCGGATGTATTTTAGAAGTAAAACATACTTCTTAAAACTTCAGAGTTTGATTTGAGAACTTTCTGAAAGTGTTAAGAACATTGTTTTGCCCAAATGTTTAGAAAAATTCGCAGAAATGGTTCAAGGTTTTGCTTCAAGACTTGGAAAAAAATAGCTTTGGAAGATGGTTAATGGAACTTCGTAGAAGTTGAGAATATTTTCAAGAAGTTAAGATGAGGGAAATTTGTCTATGTTCAAGGAAGACCACGTCATCGCAAACTTTCATTCGTTGTCTCTTTTTATTTGGTTGGCGTACTTAGAACTCCGGTAATTATGATTCCGTGTTGGGTTTATTCATCAGTGCAACCATTTCTTAGATCCTTTCTGATAAATGCAGACGATTAAATAGCGTTCGATATAAATCAGTTCATTGTTCAGTTACCAAGCAAACGTCCATGCATTCTTCGAATAACAATTGAGAACTGTTCTTGCCCCTTATCATAATTCTAACTGCCCAACTGCAGATGCGTTCACGTAAGAGACAATTATTTCCTTTAACAGGAGCCACATCATACCAAATTCATATACTTTCCATGTATTCCAATTCTCCTTAAAACTGTTGTAGTTGTCCAAAGCAAACAATTCTTCTCTACCGAAGAAGTCAAACAGCACCGGTGCTAGAGCATCAGTAGTCAGGCATGTAAACGCATTCGGTTACACACTTTTGGAATGTTTAAATTTAGACATTACTGACTGGTGCGATGGTGGAGGCACACACAAAGTCTCCTATGAACCGCGAACTGAATAGTTCTAGTTTAGTCGGTCGTCAGTAGCGAACTCCAACCGTGGCGGCAGCGGATCGCTATTGTGAAAACAACGCACGCTGCTCGGTGATTGGTATTTTCCTAGCTTGTTTGATGTCAAACACTTGAGAAAATAAACGACGATGCTGGATGCTGCGGTTGCTTTCAAGCGCGAAATGGTTAGAACATGGGCCACGGAACTCATCAAACAACCAAGCTGTTTGTGTTTCTTATTCGCGGCGAGGTGTTTGAACCTGGTGACCGTGTTGAGTGTTTGGGGGCCACCACTTTCAGGTCTTTGATGCAAAATTGCCCTAGAGAACTTTTCCCCGGATTAAAGCACACAAAAGGTACCAAAAATTAGCCCATAACCTGTCCGCAGACTGACTCCGTAGTCGTTCTGCTCGAAATCGACCAAGCCGGAATCAATTGCAAAAGGGAAAAACCGCACACCATTGGGCAGTTCCCAATACGGCACCATTCTCGTCTTTTTTTTCAGTCAAAGTTTCGGATCGACGGCATCGAATCGATTAAAATAAATTTCGATCCCCCGCACATCAACGACAGCATCTCGACCAATGATAGTCTGCTCAGTGTGAGCGCGGAATACTTCCCCTCCGCTCTCTGTATGCCTACAATGTCAACGAGGAGAATCGGAAGCTGTGCAGGAAAACAAAATCCACCGCACATAAAACGACTTCGTCCGATTCCTCCTGCCCCCTCCCGGACGACAGCGTTTGATCGTTCAAATGTGGAAAACGAGGACATAGAAAGAGCGGAAAAAAGTTGCCATCATCATGACCTACACCCCTTCTACCTAGCAGCAGTTCCGACCATCCCGTTCAAACCGAATGTGCTCATTTTTTTTTCCACTTTTCCAATGTCCGTGTCCTTCTTTCCTTCACGGGTTTGGTTGGTACATGCTGGATCGTCCTCGCGCGGTATATCGGATATCGTCATCACCTTATTCAATATGTTCCCCGTAATTAAACTTCCATGGAAAAGTCTCACTTTTCCGGTATGGAAGGCACTATGCGACTTTCAGGATATGGAATTGCAAGGATGAAGAGGGGGTGGGAGATCGTGATTTTTCTAGGCTCTCTCAGTGGTATCGCAAAGCGGTTGGGAAAATGAACTAAGGGTATTATTTTTATGTGTGAAATATGGTTACTATAAGCGAGGGATACATATTTAATGGAAGCAATGAAACCCTGGTCGAATAAACGAATAGTCGGATAGACAGTTTGCCATGCGTCAATTTGGTCTTCGTATTACTGTAATTGGTGTATAGTAATTCAGAAAAATTACACATGGAATTTTTTTTCTGAGTATTTTGAAGACAAAACTATTCAAATTACTAGGTTAAATGTGAAGTTATTACAAGGGGTAATCAACTCTGCACATTGTGCCGAAACACAGCATGGCACACTGTTCAGCACGATAGGATACACGTTGACAAGCAGGACACAAACAATTTAACATAAAACGGCATCACTGTTGAGTGTTGACGTTTTACCACTCGTTGCTAAGGTTGACTACTTTATTTACTCCACTTGGCTTCACAATTGGCTCGAAAAAAAAATCAAAGGAAAGATCTGTAAGTAATTTCGGCACCATGAATCTAGTCACAACCAGCAAATCTCATCCGATTGCAGGTTCAAATCCCGGTATTGCCAAGGGTCTTCCGGGATGGAAGTTTTATCGTTTCCCCTTGCGCTTTTCATCAGATATTCTTGCCAGTCATTGGTTTCAATTGGGTATGGAGTTCGATGGGAAATCCACAGGACTTTATAGACTTTATATACTTCATGTTCATAGAAATTCCTGTACTGCTAGGGGATATCGATTCGTATTAACCTCAAATATACCATCCATTATGGACCTATGTACAGTTGTCTTAACGAAATAGTATAGGATTAATAGGAACAGATCAATGCAATTACATTCCATTCCGTGCATCCGACAACAAGCACACACCCATCATCAACGATCCGGCCATTTTGCAGATTCATCTCTGTCACCATCCATGAGCTAGTTTTTCTCAAGAGTTGTAGAGTTTTTGTAAGCTCTTGCTCAATCTGATGGGTTCAACGGTTCCCGCATGACAACACTAAGCAACTTGCTGTTCGCCAAGAGCTCGTGGGCGTGCAGATGAGCAACAACGACCACAGGGTCCTGCCTGCAGTAGACCTGCAAAGGCGATGCTTATCTGGATCACAAACCATTTCCGAAGGATGACTGATCTGGAGTGGGAGGATGTTTCAGTGCTAAGTTTTTAAATGGGCGTACAGATTTTTGAAAACAGTTGCTTTAATCAGTTGATATCTCACAATTAAAAGTTCACTCCTCCAAATTAACAATGCTAGCTGATAAAGGAAACGTTCATCTACCTGTTTTGTTGTTATTAGTTTTCATGAGTGAATTTTTATTCACGAGAAATCGACGGCTAATGCCTTTATGTTTATAACAGAAATTATGCCCTTTGAGATGTTTACACTGATTTGATGGTTTTGCATAACAAGATAGCACAACTACATAAGATCGTGGAGAGAGACATCATTATCAGCGACACGATAGGCTTGGGTGATGTCACGTACTTCTGAATCTATTAGATGAACTGGTTCGAGGATGATGTTTCTAGAGTTTTTCGCATATTTGAGTTCTGGATTTGATTTTATTGGAGAACAGGCAGCTGGAGGAAATTTCGTCAATCATCAATCAGGTAACACCTTCGTTTCTGCACAAGTTTTTTTTACGGGTCGAATTTGCGTGACCACCATATAGGTTGGATAGCATCGAGTTACTTTTGCACTGCCCACTTATATTCAAATGATAATGAAGCTTAATGTTTGCGATAAACCATCAAGGAAATTAGAAATGTAAACACAATCACAAAAGTCATTATAACTCCAGGGCCATGATTGGTACACTTCGGCCTATTTTGGCTGACTTTGGCACGTTTCGGCATAGAGCTTTTGTCAACTCTCGTCAGAACTAAATCTCGTGGCATAGATTATTATGTGCAGAGTTCAATACCCCTTGAGTTATTATTTGTGTCATTTATTTCACTCAATTACTATTCTAATTCCAAATGCCCGCACCTTTCTCTTGGCTACACCCATCAAATTTTGTATAACAGCTTTTCCCATTTGTTTGCCCGAGTAGCACATTTCCGTCATTGTTTATCACTGATATAAGTTGTATATAAGTTGCCACAACCGATTTGTGACAAGCGTGCTACTAGGGTGGTCACTTTCATCCAAACTTTCTTCAACGACAGCTCATTTTCGATAATTTTGGAATTCTAATGAAATGCTGTCATCATGATTGCCCCAATTTTGACGTAGGACTACGCCTGTGATTTCAATATGAGCGTACACTTTGTGAAAACAGAAAATGGAACATATAACAACATTATGAAAGATTTTGAACGTTAAAAACTGAGCTGCCCCTCGACCAACTTCAATAATTTTATCACCAATCGATCAAAAGTATTTTTACGCATCTGTTAAATTTAAGACTTTTCATTCTTCAAAACGTCACTATTGAAAACTGCACGAATGTGCAACTGTTGCTATGATATTTAAAATCATTACCGATTGCCTGCGAAAAGCGATTTCCCTAACACAGATTTCAAAATTGAATTCGATCTGGTCTCACCAAACGGTGTTTATTCATTCACCCTGTGGTGATTAGTGGCGTTCTCCAGTACACAACGAAAGGCTCCTTGCAAGCAGCTGCCATGCTGCCATCAACCGTTGATCGGATTCAGTTCCAATCACCGTATGTGGTGGTGTCCGATCATCGGCATATCAGCATCAGCAGCAGCAGCAGTGCTTTCGGTGCGTGGCGTTCAACATTGTTATCCAGTACACAACGAAGGGCTGCCTGCAAGCAGCGAGCTGCAGCCCACATGAGCATGAGCATAGCACGTAGTCCTACGTAGCCATTGCGTACACCCCCATTGGGCTGTCCCTTGTAGCTTTTTCAATTGGACGAAGTTCTTGTGGATTTGGTGGATTCATGTCTTATTGGCCTCTAGTACCGCTCTAACACGTTCCGAGCATAGTGATATGATGCTGGATCAGGCCAAAATATATTCCTCAAAAATGGCAAAAGTTACATCTGAAGGCACGGTTGCCATGAAATTTCATTGATTGATCCAAAAGTTATGTAGGGAATTACTCATTACGCCACATCCAAATTTTTACATTTTCTTCTTGCGAAGAGGCTCAGGAAGCGAAAAATTAGAATTGCTGACAAAATATTGCTCTCGAGGAAGTTGGCGGGAGTCGACCTTAACGTAGGTTTCGTCATTCATCACGATGTGTGAGCAACTGTGTGTAGAATTTCCCAGCACAGGTTTTAGCGACGACATTTTACTTCTTTAATATTTTCCTATTCGGTGCCTTCTGCGCTTTGTAGACATGTAATCCAGAACTGTTTCATGGTTTTTCGGACAAATCAGAGTGACACCTTTAATTTTCTAGCGACATCCAGAATCAGCTAGTTTGGCCGGCGCTTGAATTCTGCTAACACCTTCATGGCCATCTTGAGTCCATCGAGTCACTTCTACCACCACTTCCTTCTTTTTGTTTGACAGTCTTCTTGACAAGCTTCGTAGCGATCCATTTATGGGACGCATTTGGATTTTCACTATGAGTGTAAAATATTTGCTCTCGTATAATTAGCTATTTCGATGCTGTACGTGCTTCTTTGATTGGTCTGAAACTTGACAGATGTAAACAATACACATTCAACTAGTTTTGCTCAAATTTACCGCAGCGTAAAACTTTTCAGTAACAAATATCAGTTTGGTAATACATACAGAGGCTTGAAATGTTTTTGTTTTTCTGCGGATCTGAAATATGCATACTATCCACAAATTTTCAATTCAAAGAAGTTTTCTGAAATTCTGGGCTAAAAGTACGTAAAGTATACATTTACTATGAACCAGAAATTTTGATGCGACAATTTTAAATATAAGAAATTACATTCTAATCGATCACGCAGTTTGGCAATGTATGGATAATGAGAGCCGCCATAGAGCGACTTTTGAAAAGCCTCAAGGCCCGAGGAAAACAACCCTATATCCTTAGCAGAGACGTGTTGGGAACCCACGATCTCTACTATATACAGTCGATTTATGTGTTTCTGCAAATGTCTAGTATAAAAATTTAATTCCTCTGTCTTTTATTTCTCTGTATAAGTTTTTGTTTGTCTTATCGCTCCGCCTCGATAAGTCTCATCATCACCCACTGGTCACCATCAGCCTCTCACCCCAGCAGGCCTGGGTTCAATCCCAGTCGGCGCCGCCGGGCTGTTCTGAGGCATAACATCTCTGATCACGCCTTCCTTCAGATGGGAAGTAAAGCCGTTGGTCCCCGGTTCATGAGTTGATGAGTCGATAGGTAGGGTCCAGGTGTGGGAGAGCTGCCTTCCTGGCGTCTGTAGCATTGGTGCTCAGCACGGAAAACAAGATCAACGGAAAACAAATCAAGGGAAAAAAAGTGCAATCTGCTTTTAAGATAGTTCTGATGAATTCTAGATTGCATGATGGAACTTGAGATAATATTGAGAAGAATTTCTAGAAAATCCTAAGTCAATACTACTCTGACTCGATTCAAAGTGTATTTTGATGAGAGCTCATTGAAAGATCAGAGGATTATTCTATGATAATTCCGAGTAGAATTCCTGGGAACCCTAAAAGAAAAAGGGCAATCTGAGGATAATTTCAAGAAATTTGTAGGGAAAACTGAATACTAAGCATAATTCCTCACAAGTTTAAGGAGAATACAAAAGGGGTGATGGTATACTAAATGGAGAATTACAACTTAATCTGAGAATAACTCCAGGAGAATTTCTAAGAAATTCGGAAAATAATTCCAGGAGAGTTTTTTAAACATATTTTGTGGAGAAATGTGAGCAGTTTGTGAGGAGAACTGAAAAGGAATTCTTAGGAAACTGTCAATGTGAGTAGAATTAAAAGGGAAGGAATGAGAAGAAATTCAGGGTTATTCCGAGAAATATTTTATTCGAATGATGGTTTCAATGTGTTGAGGAATATTCAAAGGTGATTCGGAGAAGTATTCCATAGATATTCCGGTGTTATTTTAAGGCAATTAAAAGAAGTGTTTGAAGCTTATTCTGAAAATTTCTGAAAATTTATGGGTTTTCTCAAATAATTCCATGGGAACTTCAAAAGAATACAAAGTGAACACTGAGGAGAACTCGAAGTGAATTTTCAGGAAAAATCACCTGGACTATTCTAAGGTCTTCGGAACTACTTGAAAGTTACCAAAATTTCCAAGAAGTTAATTAAACTGTCTTGAAGTTTTTTTTTTTGTAGTTTGAGAAATCAGACTGATGCTCACAATACGTTGCTTCAAATATTTAAAACTTCTCTGATTTTTTTAGGACTTTCATAAAGTACCTCAATTTTCCAAACGGTCATGGGTCTTTTCTGAACTGCCGTGAGATGACAATGTGACGTAAATCCTTTAAGTGTATTGTTCAGAAAACAGATACCCTTGTTTAACCTCGCAATGATTTCGAAAATTATAAAAAAAATGGCAATACTGTTGAACATGATCCAAACAAGGCTAAAAATATGGACGGTGATGTTTAAAAAAGCTTTCAAATATTTAGAACTTATGTATGGCTGACATTATTCTGAAATTCGAGGAATTATTGTAAACGTTCCGACATTTTCCTAATGTTCATGAAATATTCGTGAAATTCTCGAATCTTCTCTAACGTTCCACGCACTTCTATGAAGTTCCTTCTGAAGATCTCTGGATTTCTGTGAAGCTTTTGAAGTTTTCTTTACTGTCTTTACTTCTCCGAAATTTCTGAAACTTTTTTAAGCTGCCCCAATTTTTCTGGATTCAAAAATTACTTACTATAATTACTATAATTACTATAGATCTAAGATGTTCAAAAAAGTTCTCAAATCGATTATCACGTTTCCACTCGCTTTCTGTGACCTGTGTACTTGAGACTTGGCCTTAATAAGACTCCCTTGAATAACGCAAAAAAAAAAAATTTTTAACTACTTTTTTGCTGAAGCTCATGGAACCGTCCTTAAGTTATCGACACTAATTCATAACTTTTCCAAAAGTCTAGACTTTTATGATGTTATTAAAACTGATGTCACTGGAAATCCTTTAAGTTCTGTAAACTGCACTGAATTTTTCCGTGCTTTTAGGAGTATCTGAAGTTAATTGTCTTCTGAATTGTCTTTTATTTTCCATAATTTTCCTAAAGTTTTGAAAACTTCATAAATGCTCCTGGAGCTTTGCCTTAAATCACTCATTTTATCTGAACTTCTTTGGACATCACTGAAGTTTCAAATGCTTCTCTAAGGTCCCCACAATATTAATAATTTCCTGACACTAATGAAGTTGAATTCTGCGAATATGCCATAATTTAATTAATGGAACTGTGTGGAGCTTCCCTCAGCATCTTTATTATATTTTGGACAATTTTTATTCTTTAAATTTCCATGATAGTCGTATCAAATTCTTAAAATACACTCAAATTTTCCTAATTTAAATATAACTTCTCAAGCACTCTTGGAATTCTCTCGGAGCTTCGCTATAGATTCCGGCATTTCCCTGAATTTCTCAAACATCAGAAAGTTCTCTCCAATTTCCATCAGATTATTTGTACTGCCTTTGGTTCTTTGGTCTGAGATCAGAGTCTGATCAGAGGATCAGAGGATGATGATGATTATGATGGTCCCACCTCTTACCCCTACTTGTGTTTCTGAAGTTTCCATAATTTCTCTAAAGTTTTCAAAAGTTTTCTGGAGGTCTTCCCTGAAATTCTCGGCACATCTTAAGGGTTCTCGTATTTTTTCCTGAAGAACATGGAGCTGTCCTAAATTCATCTAATCTCTCGCAAATCGGGTTTCAAACTCTTTCAAAATTCTGAACTTTGCCTGCAGTTACGGAGACTGACCTTAAGATCGCTGAAATTCACTGAAGACCACTAGAGCTAGCTTTTCGGAGGTACCTAGGAGTTTCCGTCTCTCAACTTCTACATATCTGAATTTATTTTGACTTAATTTAAGTTATCTAATTTCCAAAAAAATTAATAAAGGTTCCTGCAGCTTTTTTTCCAAAAAAATTAATAAAGGTTCCTGCAGCTTTTTTGAAGCTAATAGAACCACTTGGAAGTTCTTAAGGCTTACGTGAAGCTTCTAATGTTTTCAAAATGTATGAAGAATTATTAAGCTTCACTGAAATTCTCAGCATTTCGATTAATTCCTCAATCTTCTGTATAGTAACTACAAGTGATGTGTAGTTAATGGAACTTTACTACTTTACTGTAGTTAATGGAACTATCTCTAATCTTTCATAAAGTTTAATGCAAGCTTAAAATACAGTTGATGTACCAGTTATGACTGTACGTTACTAATATGTTGTTGTTGTTGTTGTTGTTGTTGTTGTTGTTGTTGTTGTTGTTGTTGTTGTTGTTGTTGTTGTTGTTGTTGTTGTTGTTGTTGTTGTTGTTGTTGTTGTTGTTGTTGTTGTTGTTGTTGTTGTTGTTGTTGTTGTTGTTGTTGTTGTTGTTGTTGTTGTTGTTGTTGTTGTTGTTGTTGTTGTTGTTGTTGTTGTTGTTGTTGTTGTTGTTGTTGTTGTTGTTGTTGTTGTTGTTGTTGTTGTTGTTGTTGTTGTTGTTGTTGTTGTTGTTGTTGTTGTTGTTGTTGTTGTTGTTGTTGTTGTTGTTGTTGTTGTTGTTGTTGTTGTTGTTGTTGTTGTTGTTGTTGTTGTTGTTGTTGTTGTTGTTGTTGTTGTTGTTGTTGTTGTTGTTGTTGTTGTTGTTGTTGTTGTTGTTGTTGTTGTTGTTGTTGTTGTTGTTGTTGTTGTTGTTGTTGTTGTTGTTGTTGTTGTTGTTGTTGTTGTTGTTGTTGTTGTTGTTGTTGTTGTTGTTGTTGTTGTTGTTGTTGTTGTTGTTGTTGTTGTTGTTGTTGTTGTTGTTGTTGTTGTTGTTGTTGTTGTTGTTGTTGTTGTTGTTGTTGTTGTTGTTGTTGTTGTTGTTGTTGTTGTTGTTGTTGTTGTTGTTGTTGTTGTTGTTGTTGTTGTTGTTGTTGTTGTTGTTGTTGTTGTTGTTGTTGTTGTTGTTGTTGTTGTTGTTGTTGTTGTTGTTGTTGTTGTTGTTGTTGTTGTTGTTGTTGTTGTTGTTGTTGTTGTTGTTGTTGTTGTTGTTGTTGTTGTTGTTGTTGTTGTTTTTTTAACGCATTAAAACTTGATTTCTTCTTGTAAACTCTGGGAATTTTATTTAGCCAAATAAGAAGATCCCTGCATGAAACAATAGACAGTATTCATTGATAGAATGTGTAACAGAAAAAAGTTAAATAAATTGATTGTCAAATTTTAGTGCATATAAATTGTGTAATAAAACATCCCAATGTAAACCAGGATATAATTACCATGCACCAGTGCAATAGGTAACCTATTTTTTTATTGATTTAAGTGCTAAGTAATCAATGACTACCCGTGACCACCCATAATCACAACACTGCCTAAGCATCTGGGTGAAATTTTCAAGTTTTAAGAAGTATGCTAAATTTCTACAATACTCACTGAGCTTCTGCGATATTTCCTGATCTTCTGCTAAGTTCACTGTGCTTCTTCTTTGTTGACTGAACTTTTTGAACCTAGAAAAAAAAAATCCCATCACTTCTATGAAGTTTTATGAAGTTCCTCAAAAATTGCTCAATTCGCTTGACTTCTACCTAGTTCTCAGAATTTCTATGAACTTTGCTGCACCGCTACAAAGATCCCTGAACTTTTTAGGATTTCGTTGGTTTTCTGCGAAGTTCCCTGAAGTTCAACGAATTTTTTGAATCTATTTTAATTCATAAGAAGTTAAGAAAACTTAAGACGATTTAAGTTTTAGGAAGTGCGCTGAAATTTTATGAAGTTTCTTAAAATAATCCAAAGTTCCCATAACTTCAACGAAGTTTTCCAAATTTTGATAAGGTTTCAAGTTCTATGTAGTTTTCCAGAATTTTGTACAAAGCACCCTTAATTTCTCCAAAATTATCTGAAGCTGTTTGAAGTTCCCTGAATTGATATAAAATTTTCTGAATTTCTTGGATGTCTTCTGAACACCTACAAATTCCCTGATATTTAAAAATCTAATATTGCTTAGGAAAAAAAACGCTAAATTTCTCTAAAGTTCGCTTATTTTTTAACAATTTTAAGAAATTCTGCAAAATTCTCTGGAATTAAGCAAAACTTACTGAAGTTATACATAATTTTCTGAAGTTTATTGAAGTTCACTGAGCTTCTACAAAGTTTGCTGAGCTTTTACATACTTAGGTGAATTTTAATAAAATGTGTTGTACTTTTACATAGATTCCTAAGCTTCTACATAGTTTAATAAATGTCGACGAAGTTTTTTTTTTTTTTTTTTTTTTTATTCGAGAGATTTTCAGCCTTGGGCTGGTTCATCTCTTACTACGAAGTTTTCGAAAGTTTTACGATGTTTCTTGAAGATCTATAAATTACTTCTAAGAAGGTCCATGAACTTCTGGGACGACACTGTTTTTTTTATAAATCTGAAACATTGAACATGAACCCCTTCAAACGCCCGGAATTGTTAAAAGTAGTGACATTTCGTCGATGTCGTTGAAGATTTTATCTAAATGCACCTAGCATCCTTGAGCTGAATTTCTCCCGCTTTATGTCAGACTAAACAGGTATAATAGTGAGAATTTGTTGTGATACATCTTTCTCTTTAGGAATGGAATGTAATGAGAGCATGCTTGGCATACATAGTTTTGGTCACGAACTGCTCATTTGCTAATAACTTTGACGAAACATAGTTCTTTGTGAAGCAGTAGATAGAATAGAATTTTAGCTTGTTGTAAATACATAAAAAATAGATTTTTAAGTAAAAATGAAGTGAGAAATTCTCGCTGCACATCTCGGACTTTAAGTGTAAAAATTCATTGGTTTTGATTCAAATGTTTAGATTTACCTACTCTTTGCATATCTATAGTAAGCTATGATCCTAGTTTTTAAATTACTTTAATGAAAAACAAATTTCAACAACTGAGTGAAAAGTTATTAACAAATGGGCAGATGGTGTGTACAACTGTGCATGCCAAGTATGAATGAGGGCATCGTAAAAGTGAAAGAACCAGTAGGAGGGACACAACACTGAGAGTTCACCACTGTAATCAAAATCCAGAGTTCGATTCTGCCTCTCTGTACATCACAATATGTTCAATATCCACAAAACTGTGGAGCTTCAAAGTTGGACAAATTGTTGCCTGCCTCATTTTTTTGCTTATGAAAGCTTTTAAATCTATTTGCAGGAGCGTTGAGTGCTGTTTGAGCTTGAATTAAGCATTTCAAAATAAGACAAAGGCATCTTCAATTACAGAAAATGTTCAAGTCAAATAGATAGGAGTGCCTTGCCAAGAAAATTATATCTATTCGACTTTTGGTTTAGTCACATGTATGATCGGTCAAATTTCGTTTGGTCAAATGTCTATTTGGCAAAAAGTCTATTAAACCATGTCCGTTCTGGGCCAATGGCTCATAATTTTGTTATTTTTTCATCTCGCTTAATTTTGCAATACCCCAATGGCATTGTCATGGCATTTACATACCAATTAGCAACTAATCTGAAGATCAATATCTGTTACTCGTGTTACTCTCATTTAAAGCCAAATTTTGGATTTCGAATAAAAAGGCAAAGCAAATCCTTTCCCTCCCTTTCCTTGACCCCAGCCTTCATACGTAGCTTCCCAACCGCCAGTGAGCCGAGTTCTTGTTGTACTCAAACTCACATTATGCTACAATTTACATTAATTAGTTCACGGCGTTCTGTAACCACTGGTGGAAGGAAAGTGAGACGAGGTTAATTTTCCCTTCAAATCCAATGTCAGGCATTGGTGTGGTGCATTCTTCTCGACCGGAGCACGATGACTTCTTCCCACATCAAATTCTCCCATTACCCCCCCTCTCACCTACCAACTACACACATATGTAGATACAAATAGCTTTCGGTAGACTGGCAGCAGTCATTGGGAGATGGCCATCATCGCCATCGCCAGCCACGACAACGACGACGACGACGGACGGTTGCGTTGTTTTCACTATATAGCCGGGAAGAAAGGCGTTGAAAGAGAACTCCACGTCGTCGTCAGGCAGAACTACTCTAGGATGCAAACGAGCTGAGAGTCGTGCTAATCAAGCTAATTGGAGATAATTAGCCGGTTTATACTTTGTTCGATTGCTGCTGCTGCTACTGCGACTACTGGCCGTGATGATTTCGGTTACCATGTGTGTGTGTTTGTGTATTTATGTAAATGAAGGTTTGGTTGGTAAGCGGACGAATTGTCTGTGATTGGGAATGCTCTCAGCGGGGAGTAGACGGTCATCTGTCAGTTTTGTTTAAATAGCGTGAAATTGTTGTCGTAGGGAATTGCGGGATCAGTTGAGGATACATTTGCTGTTTGACTTATGATTAGTGCTTGCATGTATTCAAATGGTCGCTAACTTCAAATCATTTTCCTCTTTTTTTCAGGTTCGTTCCTTGTGTTTGCAACAGCTCCAAACCATCAGACCGTAAGTTGCTGTACTAAACCACTAAAAGCATTTGCTGGTAGTCACCCAGAACGTTCCGAATTGCGATCTGCTGCCCCTTATCACAGCAACACTTGTTCCCGGCGCAACATTTAAAAGCATTTCAAAATAAATTCAAAAACAACCACCTCTTTATCTCCGGGCCGCTATCGGCTGTAAATTAAGAAATGAAAACCCACTTGCCCGGGGGCGATCGCAAACCGCACAGCGAAAACATTTCCTAGCCGGCAGCACTTTCAATTCGCACCTCCAACAGTCCGAACCCTGCGCCAGACTAATAAATCAATATAATACTTCCACCCCGAAAACGGACGCCTCCCTCCTAACGGTAGCAATAAATCAAGCACCTTCTTTTTTCCTGAGCGTCCAAAAACACATGCACCGTTTGTTCGAATTCACACATTCCGCACATTCGGCTAGAGCAGGAGAATTTGTTGTTTTTCCTTTTATAAGAACACATATTTCTAGAACGAACGAACGAACGAAACGCACTATCAAGATTCCCATAAGATACCACCTCGTTTGAAACCCACTCGCCTTGGTCGACTTGGTTGGTTGGTTGGTTGGTTGGTTGGTCAGTCCACCGATCACAGACGATTTTCGGAGATGGAGAAATTTATACCTTTCGTGATTACCAGCGGAGATAAATTTATGTGTGGGCTATTTCTCTCCCGGCTACCATGGAGTAAGGTGCTGGGGGATCTTAATTAGTCTACCATGATAACGGAGAGCCGGGTGAATGAAACCAAGTTGTTAAAAGAGGTTTGCATATGTCTTTCATGAATGACTTCGGAGCAATAGTTTACAAGACAATTTTTAATCATAGAATAGAGTGAATTAGCATCATTTGTTCATGAAATTATCTATGCCTTTTCAAGCCAAACAAACAAATGTGTAAGCTCAAATGTGAGTGTCTTTCTTCATGTAATCAAAAAAAATCTCCAGTTGTTTTAAGAATGTTTTGGTAACCATATAAGCAGAACTGCAGCAGTTATCCGTTTTGGCAGCATATAAATAAGGTTCCACCGGGAAAAAAGGACCACAGAGTAAAAAGAACAACCATTTTGAACCAAGGTTGCAAATACTCATTTCAGCTAAAATAATGTTTTTCGGTATAATAAAACCAAAAGATGGTATGATGGCATGTTTTACTTGTAACTTATAAGAAGAGGTTACAAAGTATGCGTTTGAAACATAAAACCTGTAAATTTTGCTTTCTATGAGTCACAATCAGCGGTTTGCTGATCGCTGAGTGAGTGAGTGAGTGAGTGAGTGAGTGAGTGTGTGACAAATCGCTGATTGTGACTCTCATGAAGTGAAATAAACAGGTTTAATATGTCAAACACATTCTTTGCAACCTCTTCTTGTATCCTACCAATTCAAAATATGATCATGGCATCTTATTATTTCATAATTAAAAAAAAAACATTGTTTTAGCTGAAATGAGTATTTGCAACCTTGTTTTGAACTCTGAACGCTTAAGGACAAGGTTGATAGAATCCACAAATGGCCGTTGTCATGGCCTCTATTGCAGGGCTGGTAGCAGGTCACTTTTAGTGACTTGGTCACTATTTTGAAGCCAGTCACTAAAAAGTCACTTTTTACACCAACAAGTCACTAAAGTCACTATTTGCCTAAAAATGGTCACTGAAGTCACTTTTTCACTACTAAAATAGAGTGAAATTTATGAATATCAACATTATGTTTAAGCTATTTATCTAGAGTACTTGGCACTAAGAAAGTCTAAAGTAGTTTTGACAAAATATGTATATCTGTTAAAAAAAAAACAGTAGGCTGTGCTTGAAAGCTGACCTGTTTTTCTTTTGCAGTGTATTTTTCGACAGCGAATTAAACATTTTTTTGTGTTAAATTTGTTAATTTGTGTGCCGAAATTTAGTTTCAAATGTTCATGAAGTTATCATTTAGTGATCTATCGTGTTTTGCCTGTGATTGCCTTGAGTGACTCGGTTGACCTTCAATATAACCCCCAGAATCTACTGCGCAGCTTCAATTCTATTGTTTGGTGTAGGTTCTCATTTCGGCGTGTAGTTCTATTGAGAGATTCGTCACAATGGGCGATTTTGAACCCGGTCCGGTTGGTAAATTAGCCCGGGAACGTGTTGATAATGTGTCCGTCGCAAGTTTTGTTCGTGATTCAGTCGTGAATCAGCAAGTTTTCCACTTGCAAAAGTGCTCGGCTGCTGGTCTCTCGCCGGTTCCAGAGATTGCGAGCAATATGAAAGATGCCTTGCTGGATACGCCCAAGACCGGACGGGTGATAACTGGTGGCCACGAACCACCCCCAGATGACCATGGCAATGCAAGAAAATTTGTGTTCGTTGAAGGAAGTATTATGATAAAGGTGCATTACGAAATTAGCTGCAAAGCTTAGAGAAAATCAAAACTACGGACGCATGGATTGGAGGATCAAGTGAACTTGGTGAGACCAGTTCAATTACATTTTACAATTTAAAAAAAAAACATAAACTTAATACGTTCCTGGGTTGAAAAGAATATTTTCGAACCTGGAAGCGTGTATGTCATACCAATATCCATTTGATAACGGTGATGCATACATGCGAGGCTTGTTGTAAGTGAAAGTAACCTCGGAATGAGCGTGACTCTCCAGACATTCTGAAATGGGTTGCTGGATCTGCAATAGAGCTATCACCTTCTTACTCCCGGACTAAAGCTGTCTACAATGACCATAAATGCGACATTGTAGAGAGAGTTCTTCCATAATAACACTGCCGGCCAGCGGGGGTTAGATTGAATACACACATACATACACACAATATACATATCTGTTAAAAGATTGATCAGGGTGATCAGTGAACCGCAAAACTTTAGAACACCAGGAAAACTATTGGGAAATTCCTTCAATTTCGATTAAAAATCGGAGAAAATATACCTCTTTTCCCAGAAAATAAATTGTAAGCCTTGGAAACCTTCCAAAGCTATTTGTCTGTGATAGATTTTGAAAACTCTTTCAAGGATGATTAAGAACTTTAAAAAATCTAAAGTTAATTTTAAGAGAATTTTAAAGGATTCTTGGGATGACACCAATATATATCAGAGAAGAATACCAAAGTACAGACTACGATAGTCTCATGTAAAATAAAGTGCTCTGAGGATCGATTTTTTCATCTCCTCTTTAATATTAGGCCAGGTTTACCTATATAGTTAAGCTTGGCTCAAAACATACGAGCGTCGCTAATGATTATTGTTTAAATTATTAGAGAAGCAAAATTCAGCTCCGAAACAATTTTGGAAATAATTCCAATATAATTGAGAGTGCATTTGGAAGAATTCTATGATGATTGGATGAGGATTTTAGGTCCAATTCTAATAAAAATTGAGGGAGTTAGAAGGAAAGGGGTAAAACTTACTTTGATCGATTCTCTTCATCGACTTTCTTTGTTGGTAGTTACAGCTTTATAAATAAGATTGTGCGCTCTTTCTGCCACATAGTTTGATAAAGAAGGTTCTCATCTAGCATTCAGAATGGCACACGAATCAAGGAATTATTATCGAATAAGAAAGTCGATGAAGAGAATCGATCAAAGTCACTTATACCCCTTTCCTTCTAACCCCTTCCATTCAAAATTAGTTCTGAAATTCCAAGAGAATTCTAAAGATTTCGAAATAAATTCCGAGAATTTCAATGGAATCGATTTTTTAAGGTTCAAGAGAAAAATTTCCAAGCGATTCTGTGATGAATTTTGGTTTTGAGAATTCTGAGGAAATACTATGGGAATTCTAAGGAGAATACAAATAAATTTAAAATGGATTTATGGAAGGAGTCTTTAAGGAGTGGAGAATGGAGAATCAACAACAAATCGAAAATGATCTAGGGGAAAAGTTCTGTTCGGCAATACCTTAACCTATTATCGTCAGGGGGTAAGCAACGTTCTTGAGAGCTCAATTTTGGCATGTGGATACATTGTGATTCAGAACAACTATTGGCCAAATTTGAGTGTCCTAGGGCTTTGTTTACTCCCTGACGATAATAGGTTAAGGTATTGCCGAAGATAACTTTTCTCCTAGTTGAACTGTTTATGTGTTATTACTTCATGCGTAAATTTAACGATTTACATAGTCGGAGATGCCTAACGTCAAATATCAGACATAAAGTGGAGATTTCATACGATAGATGAAGAGATTTAATTATACAGTTGATAGTTCCGTTATAGTACGGCAGTGTGAAAATTGTTTACACAAAGAAGAAAGCGAGCAAAGCACAATTTTGAGGAAGGTACGAATCGGGTAGTTGTTTACGTCAGATGGCTACTTGAGTGTGAAACAATCGATAGAACTGTTTCCGCACATCGGTGGTACATGAGCAAATCGGCGATTATTCTTTTTGCCAGTGGTAGCAGGGGGAAACACCCCTCACCATCCCTCATTAACGGATGAGCTTGGTAAAGGAGATGCTCTACCCGATTCGTACGTTCCACAAAATTGTCGTTTGTTTGCTTTTTACTTTCTATATACAAATTTCACACTGCCGTACTATAACGGAACTATCAACTCTTTACTTCCATCTCCTCATATATCGTATAAAATGTGCAATTTAATTCTGATATTTGATGTTAAGCATTTCCAACAACGAAAATAATTTATTTCCAAGTATTTTGTGGATTGTTCTGCAAAGAATTTGAAGAATACAGTATTATTTTTGTTAAAGCATATTTGCCTCTATGTTTAACAGAAGGGGAATTATTCTAAAAAAGTTCTTGTGATCATTCTGATGAAATTAGAGAATTATCAAAGCTACCCGAGTAGCACACTATCATCACAATAAGTTACAGCGGCTTGTTTATTACTGAAATAAGTCGTATATAAGTTTCTACAATTGATTTGTGACAAGCGTGATACTAGGGTATCTACCTAGATATATCAAAATTGCAAAGATTTCGAACGCATAATCAAATACAAGATCTTAAAAAAAATGAGAATTACTATTTGCTAGTCATGATGTATAACGTTAGCAAAAGTAAAATATTCAAATCAATTCAAATGCTCTTCACAAGAGATTCCGTTGTGAGATTCGATTAAATTAGAGGAATTTATGAAATTTGATTTTAAGTTCCATTACATAGAAAAGTTTATTTCAATACCAACCCGTATTTGAATTTCTAAGTTACCATATTATTGAGTGTTTACAAGTCACTATTTGGTCACTATTTCCGTAATTTTAGTCTCTAAAGTCACTACTTTTATATCGCAACAGCACTACCAGCCCTGCTATTGTTGTGGCTTCTATTTATCTAGTCCTTAAGTGCTTAAATGTGAAACTTCAAAGGGTCAATAACTCATCAGCAGTATGACATCATTGACTCTATGCAGTTTCCCATTGTATTGCACCCACACTTAAGCATTCAGATTTAAAAATGGCCGTTTCTACTTACCTCTAAACCCCTTGCATATTGTCAAATTTAATAACCGGGATCTTGCGGAATTTCCTTAATTCAGAATCATGAATAGATTTCTTGGAAATTTCATGAGGTCTTGAAACTGTTTACAAGAACCTATAATCGTTCAAAAATATAACAATAATGATAATAATAATTTCAGCAAATTTGTATGAACAGCTTTTTGAGTGTGTTGATTTGTTTTCTTTTAATTCCGTTGTAATTGCCCAGCTTTAGACAGATACGCGTCTTTCATCTAATACTTGAAGACTTCATCAGTGTCAAGTACTCAACACCACTCAATCACAAATTCGTAGATGGTACAATTCCTAGACCATAGTTTGAGAGTATTTCCATCTCGGTCCGTTACCAATACCGTGAATTTGCGATTGATTTCTGCCTCTTAGTAGCACTATATCCAACAATCGATAACCATCTTGGCCACGTCCTTGCAACTACTGGGGATGAGAACGATTGTTAGTTGGATACTTACTTAAGAGATATACAGATAACTATACGATCTAAGTATCACAGGAATTTTGAGATTTATTAGTGACGAGGGTAGCCGTAGGATACGTTTGGCAAACGCTGCTGGAAGATTTAATATAGCAAAAGAAAATGCTAGGAATGGACGGGCCTGAATTCCCAACCTACTGCGCAGTAAACAGAACCGGATACCGGTTAGCTACCGAAAATGTTCGTATATGATATTTTCAAGTTTTTTGACGTAGAACTACTAAGGGGGTACACTTTGTGAAAACCGAAAATGATACATGTAACCAAATTATGAAAGATTTTGAACGTTCAAAACTCAGCAGCCCCTGGACCATTTTCAATAAATTTATCACCAATCGATCAGAAATATTTCTACGCATCGAAAGCTGACTGTTGATCAAATCAATTGAAAAAGTGGTAAATGTCAAGCATTGTCCAAAAAATAACTAACAAATCCACCAATTACGTACATGCAAATGATGCTTCCCCAACACAGTCATCAGAGAATTGTTTCTAGACGGAACATGTCGATATAGCATTGCTGCTTCTCCAACATTGTCATCAGAGAGTCGTTAGCAGACGAAACAAGTCGAAGTTGCATACGCCTCCGATAATGTAGTCTGGATCCATTTCTCTACAGGTACGAATCAATGTTTGTCTGAGGCTTGCTGTACTCGGGTGGCGCTTAGAACAGGCCTTGGCCTTCATGACACGCCATATTGAGTACTACAGCGGATTAAGATCGGGGCTGGATGGCGGCCACATATCCTTCGCCCAGAACGGAAGATGTTCCTGCAACCACTTCTGAGTGCGGTTCGAGGTGTGGCACGGAGCCCCATCTTGTTGAAATACAACATTTGGCTTCGGACCGTACTGTTCTTTGATCCACGGAAGAACATACTTACTTAAAATCCCGATGTAGACCTCCGTGTTGACCTTCCAAACAATCCAAACACCATAACGCTTGCAGGATGCTTCGTCAGATGCACGTTCTTGTGCTCGTCAGCCACGTCTTTTACCGGAAGAGAACTAATATACCGGTCGGTTCTAGAATTTGCTACGGGATCGACGGTAAACATGCTCTCGTCGGTGAACAGGATTACCAGATTTTTTCGCTTAAGGAAGTTCAAGATTTTCTTGCATCGTTTGAATCGTAGCGCCCGGATGCGGTTGGTAATCATGTGAGTTTTTTTTCCGTGCCCTCGACTTCGCCCCGAAATCTTCCTTTACGATCTTCCGTGCCGTAAAGTCACTGATCCTGTGTTCCTTTGCCATTTTCCTTATTGAACACACTGGATTCACCCGAATCTTCATTTTGATAGCAGCGATAACCCTTGGACCCCGAGCTGATCTCGGAAGACCTGTGGCCACCTTCGCGGATAGTTGTCCTTTCTTTTCTCGGTCTAAACCCCTTTTGACGGTTCACAGGGACACTCCCACGACAATTGAAATGTCTTTTTGCGACATTTGCGCGTGGGACAAATCACGAATACGCTGCCACTTCGTCATGGTGGAACTGTCAAACTAAGTAAATCATTTTCTTCTATACACAGCCTACTACGGTATGAGCTGTAGGTTACGTGCATGCAAAGAAAATCAAGGCATTGTATGCACTGTTGAAACGGGAACCTTATTTGTACGATGGTGCAAACTTTTACACGCATTCGGTAAAACTATTAATTTATCCGAACAGGCATAGAGAAGAACCATGTCGTGAAACTGGATCATAAAAAGTGTTAAGCGTATTTCTGCTAAAGGCTAAGTGTTGCGACAGGTGATGAGGTTTCGGACCATCCAGTTAGCGAAACTCGATTTTTGTGGAGTTTGCTTTTAGCTGCAATTTCATTTTTAATTCAATTAGTGTTATGTTCACAATTGGTAGCCCGTAGGCATAGTAATTCATTAGTTTAGATTAGTTTTAGCTAGTTAAGTTAGGATAAGAACAATTAGCTTTAATGTAGTATATAAATCTTACATTTTTAGTCCCTTTTATGTACTTGTCCTGTGTAACAATTATTAACTTGTGCCTAGTATAATTATTTTAACGTGTGTATCTCGCGAGCAATCTGCATGTACTGAGTGGGCTACGGACTTGTGGATGATCGACTGCTGATCGTGAGTCGATCGTTTTGACACTCCGCAGTTGGTAATATCTGCCCCGCTGTTAATAATTCGGCTGGTTGGGCACCGTCCTGAACATTCCCCGACCCGTATTGCTCGGAGTTCCCTCGAGCTATATCAGCCACTTCCAGAACGGCCAACTTTGCCACCGGACGCCGAAATATTCCAGTAGATGTTTTGACATCCGCGCTACGACACCTGCCATCACGCCCCAAGAATACGCGCAGCACTTGCCCTCTGGTCCAGCCGTTCCGGAGATGATCGTCTACGATGATCACTAAGTCACCAGTCTCAACCGGTTTGGTATCAACGAACCACTTTGTTCGTTTGGTGATGGTGGGAAGGTACTCCTTGATCCAGCGGGACCAGAATTGATCCAGCAGCCGCTGGTACAAATTCCAGCTGGATCGAAGCGCAGATTTATCTCCATAAAGTTGTCTTGGACGTTGATTGACCCCACTAGTACTCAACATCAAAAAGCAGTTTGGAGTTAGGGCTTCGTGCTCTGCCGTTTCTAGTGGCATATATGTCAATGGCCTCGAATTCACCAGTGATTCGGCCTCGACCAGTAAAGTGACCAAAGTTTCTTCGTCGGGCTTACGTTCGTTAGACAGCGATGCTAACGCACACTTCACCGACCGAACCATGCGTTCCCAAGACCCCCCCATGTGTGGTGCAGATGGTGGATTGAAGCGCCATTGGGTAACATTGTTTGTGAACGTCGCTGCCAAGTTCATGCTGATTCCGCGTATTTGCTCTCGTAACTCGCGGCTGACTCCAACGAAGTTCGTCCCTCTATCGCTGTAAATTTCCGATGGCGCCCCCCTCCGTGCTATAAATCGTCGTATTGCCATTTTACAGCACTCCATCGACAGATTCGATACCAGCTCAAGATGGATTGCCCGGATGGTCAAGCAGGTGAAGAGTGCGACCCATCTCTTTACTACGCGTCGACCCTGTGTAACCTGTAGTGGGCCGAAGTAGTCAACTCCAACGAAACTGAACGGCCTCACGTACGGGGTGATCCTTGCCTCTGGTAACGGTGCCATTCTAGGAGTTCGTGGTGCCGCCTTGTATACCTTGCACCACGTACAAAACTTTCCAGCCTTCCGAAACGCAGCTCTCATCTCCGACAAGTGAAATTTCTGCCGCATTTCGTTCACGGCTGTCTCTCCGTTATAATGCTTGTACTGCCGATGATACCAGTCGACGATAAGTTGTGTTACGTAGTGGTTCTTAGGTAGCACGACGGGGCACTTGAAGTCGTAGGGACCGTCCGAAAATCCAGCGATCCTGCCCTCCATTCTCACTACGTCTCGCTCATCCAGGAAAGCAGATAACTTGAAGAGCTTGCTGGATTTCTCCAGTCGATGCTGTTCCGCCGGAGGAAGCTGTTGGTTTCTCTGCATCAAGATGACCTCATCCGCGAATTCTTCGTTCTGCGCCAGTCTGCATATAGTCGCTTCCGCTCGCTGAAGTTCTGCTCGTGTCACCAAATCCAAAACATTGGATGCTTCTCTGCGTCGTTTTCGTTGTAGCTGATCGATGAAACGATGGACATAGGCGACGGTCCGCTGGCATCGTTCCCACTTCGAGAATCGCCTGAAGTTCACGAACTGTTCGACCGCGTTCTCTCGATGAATGTGCACCGGTCGCAGCTCCTCGACCGTCTCTGTGGGAAGAGGTTGCTGTTGTGGCCACATATCTGGAGGATTCTGCAAGAAATCAGGTCCGTGGAACCAACGGTGACCGTTGTCGAGCCGTAATCCATCCTTCCATTTAGTGGCGTCATCAGCAACATTCCACCGTGATGGGACATGTCGCCATTCACTCGTTGTCGTAGTATCGAGTATTTCTGCCACACGAAATGCTACGAATTGTTTGTATTTACGTTGGTACGACTGCAACCAAGCCAGAACGGTGCTTGAATCGCTCCAAAAGGTCCGCCGCTTGATATTCAATGAATGGTTCTCCTCAACTGACTTTGCTAATCTGGCACCGAGAAGAGCAGCCTGCAGCTCTAATCGAGGGACAGAGAGTGGCTTTAGTGGGGCAACTTTTGTTTTTGACGAAATCAGAACGCAGCGAACTTGACTTCTATCCACGATGCGAAAATATGCAGCCGCCACATACGCTTCTTCACTGGCATCAACAAAAATGTGGAGTTCTAACGAATCGTAGCTTTCAGGGCTATAGCCCGGGAAATAGCACCTTGGAATCCGGATGGTATCGAGATGTCCCAGGAATCGAATCCATCGCCGCCATTGACCGAACAGTTCGTTGTTGATTTCACCATCCCATCCGATGTTTGACCGCCATACATTTTGAATAAGTATCTTGCCGTGGACCACGAATAGTGACACAAGACCAAGCGGATCAAAGATACTCATTACCACCTGGAGCAGCTGCCTTTTTGTTGGAACGGTATCTCCTTGTAGAATTGGTACTAATTCTTCTCGAAACAGTCCAGTAAAGACAAATTCGTCCGTATCTGGTAACCAGCTCATTCCCAGCACGCGTTCGGATGTCGAAGAATTGTGAGCTTTGAAGCATTTCACTGGTTCTCCTGCCGAGTCCCCGACCCGTGCAAGAACATCTTTAGAGCTGGACATCCAGTTGCGAATGTGAAATCCTGCCTTGGCGTGAACAATCCTCACTTGCAGCGCTAGCTCTACTGCTTCCTCGATGGTATCCCGACTGTCTAGATAATCGTCCACATAGTGGTTGTCGACGATGGCGACAGCTGCTTGTGGATACTGGTCTTCAAAGTCCTTTGCATTTCTGTTTTTGATGAACTGCGCAGAAGAAGGTGAACAAGTCGCGCCAAACGTTGCAACGTCCATCACATATATGTCCGGGATCATGGATGGATCGTCTCGAAACAGGAACCGTAGTGCCTGCTTGTCTTCTGGTCGGATTTTGAACTGGTGGAACATCTCTTTAACATCGCCACTGATTGCTACTTGGCGTTGACGGTATCGAGAAAGAACAGATGTAAGGGACGTCAAAAGATCTGGCCCGGCCAGTAGGGCAGAATTAAGTGATTGTCCTCGTACAGTGGCAGCTGCATCCCAAACTAAACGGACCTTGTCAGGCTTCTTGGGGTGCACAACGACGCCCAGAGGTAAGTACCACACTCTGTTCGGATCTGAACCGAGAATCTCATCCTGGGTAATTTTGTGTGCGTATCCTTTCTCCACGTATTCGACTAGCTGCTTCTTTACATTCTCATAAAGCTCAGGGTTCCGCACCAACCGACGTTCCAATGATTTAAGCCTTTGCTCTGCCATAGGTTTACTGTCCGGGAAATTAACATGGTCGTACCTCCACAAGAGTCCTGTTTCAAAGCGTCCTGATGGAAGACGAATCGTTGTATCCTCAAGAATCTTCCTGGATCGCTGCTCGTCAGAACCTTCCAGCAAAGGAACCACAGCAACCCCAACATGTTCAATGGAGAAAAACTGCTTCACAAGATTGTGCAACTCATCGTCCGGATTTCGATCCTCAATTTGCGAGTGGAACTGACATCGATCTGTCGTGTGTGCTGTTCCGGGAACCTCACCGTACACGGTCCAGCCTAGCCTGGTTTTTGAAGCAGCTGGCTGACCAACCTTTCCTTCACGAATCTTCAACGGAGTTTTCAGATGCATGTTGTCCAGGCCAATGAGGATGGCTGGAGTTGCGTTGCTGTAGTCTTGAACGGGTAGGCCACGTAGGTATGGAAACTGATTGGATAACTGACCAAATGATAAGCTTTGGCTAGGAAGGCCTAACTTTTCAACCGTGTGAGCCGTTTTCAACACATGTCGTCTGACAGGCGCTTCTCGTCCGGAGATTTCCAAACGTATCAATTGTGAGTCCTTTTCAGATCGTTCGACGTCACTGGTCCACTGTAGACAAAGTGGTTGGACTTCACCTGTTACTCCTAACTCTCGAGCAATTCGAGCTTCAACCAATGTCGTTGAAGAGCCTTCGTCCAAGAACGCAAAGGTTTGTATGGACCTATTGTTGCCAAATAGCGTCACCGGTAATATACGGAATAGCGTAGTAACCTGACGATTACGATGGACGTTTATTGTCGCCGTACCTTTTGATTGGTTAACCGTCGTTGTTGATTGTGGTTTTCCTGGATGAAGCAGCTTGTGGTGACGTCCTTCACAGCCTTCCACTTCGCAGGCCGATGCTTTGCAAGGAAACTTTCCATGCGCTACCAAGCATCGTCTACAAAGATAATGTTCCTGCACGCGCTTCCATCGATCTTCCATACTGCAACTCTTAAAGTCATTGCACTCTCGAACTTTATGGCCTAACTTTTGACAGATTGGGCAGGGTTTCGGTGTATACCGCTTACCTCCTGAACTACTGATGGCTTGCTGTTTATCACCGGTATCCAGCTGGCTGCTAGACGAGTGGGTGTTAACGTAAAGCTTCTCTTTTCCCTTTTGTTTGTCTGATTTGGTGGAATGGAAATCATCAGATGGTTGAAAGGGGGTAACGTCACTTGCAGCTACCACTAATTGGGCCATGTAGTCACCAAATGTACTGAGGTCGACGACAAGGCATTTCTGCTTGAAAAGAGCCCAATCCAATTTGATGTTTGCTGGTAATTTATTAACCAATTCCTGCAATAAAGCCGGATTGGAGAAATGTGCTTGCTGTCCTGCTGCTCGTAGATGCCCGCAAAGATTTTGACAAGCGAGACCGAAGCTAACAAGCGTTTCCAATTTTTCAGGTTTAGGAGCCGGTGTAGCACGCACCTTTTGCAGGAGAGAATTAATGATTAAATCGGGTCGTCCGTAGAGAGTTCTTAGTGTTGCAATAATCATGGGAACCGATGAAGGGTGCAAGAGAAAACTCCTTACTGCTTCTAGAGCATTCCCCTTGAGGCTCCGCTGCAAACGCATCAAATTTTCTCCATCAGAAAATCCACACAGCTCTGTGGAGTTTTGGAAGCAACTCAGGAACAAGGGCCACTCGACAGAATCGCCCGAAAAGGTAGGAAGGTCTTTGGGAACGATGTGTCTGGCAGCCAATTGTTGTGACGTTGGAACACTAATCCATTGAGGCGGCGGCACTGGAACAGAGGTGGAGACGATAGGCGGATTTGCTATTGCTGCCCCGGTGGTGACAACGAATGGTGAGACAACTGGAAACTGGTTGCTCTGAACTGTCTGCACGTTCGACAATCTTGGCAGAAACGGTGTGGAGACAGGCAGATAGCTGTAGTTCACAAAGGGCACGGAGGGGGCACTCGAAGGCGGGGCAGAAGGAGTACTCATATGCAAAGGATTGAATGCAGGTACCGTGCTTGAGAGAGGTAGGGGGGGTAGGCATGGTTCGGTCATGGTGGGGTGAGTGTTTTGAAATAAAGATGAAATCTTTGGTGTGTTGAAAGTAACTTTGTTATGCTGTGTTGTTACATTTCGTGGTATCATTGGTGGTGTATTCTTATAACTAGAGCACGTTTGACTCACCGGAACAGCAGAAGTATGTTGACCGTTGGGTGGGATTGGAAATCCAAGGCCGGGGAACTGATCACTGTTGCTTACACTGCGTTCTGGTATAACCTGGATTTGCTCCGGAACACATGTAGCTGGTAGTGTCGGACGACCTCCTAGCTGCAAACCGCTAAATCTCTGCTGTATGTCACGCAAATCCACTGCGAGCTGACCTATTGGCGCTGGATATGGTGCGGCTGGTTCATCCCAATTCATGCTCCAATCCAAAGGATTTTGGGTTTGGTTCTCTGGGGTGACCTGATCTGATTGCTGCTCTACTTCTGCTTCGGGAGATCGCCACTGCACGACGTCATGATTCGCTGGTTGCCTCGGAGTGAGCCCGAAAATTACACCTGCTTGTTTCCCTGGTAGTGGTGTCGAAGCCGAAACTGTTGTCACCGTCACTGGAAGGTTTTGCTTGGGAATAGTTCCAGTCCGGGAAACTACGCCAGCGGGGACTTGTTTAAACCCGATGTCGGAGTTTGTTGTCAAAACTGGTTCCTTCTGCAACCATTGGTTTACCTTCTGCATGCTTGACACTGTGCGACGGCTTCTTACACTGCTCACGTCCTCCTCGTCGTCCAACTGAGCGTACAACAACTCGTACTTTTTCGCCAAGAAATCCTTTTCCCGTCGGATCTTGTCTTCGGCAGCTTTCTCCTGGATCAATTTTTCTTCTTCCAGCCGATTTAAGTCGAGAAGTATCCTCGCACGAGTAGCAGAATTCGAGAGTGATTGCGGCGGTGCAGGCTCTCGATCCAAGCAATTGGTACACATATTGCGTTCCATGTCGGCACTTTTCAGCACCACAACACAGAAAAGATGAATGCCACGCAAACACCGACTACACTGCGCCATCTTGTCGTTCGCATTGATCGTTTGACCGCATGTGCATGTATCTCTCGATTCCGCCATTGCTAAACCGTGAGATAGCGTGGTTTAACTACTAGACACAAATTCGTTTTTGTATGGATAAAAATCTAAAAGATTTTGTTGCGACAGGTGATGAGGTTTCGGACCATCCAGTTAGCGAAACTCGATTTTTGTGGAGTTTGCTTTTAGCTGCAATTTCATTTTTAATTCAATTAGTGTTATGTTCACAATTGGTAGCCCGTAGGCATAGTAATTCATTAGTTTAGATTAGTTTTAGCTAGTTAAGTTAGGATAAGAACAATTAGCTTTAATGTAGTATATAAATCTTACATTTTTAGTCCCTTTTATGTACTTGTCCTGTGTAACAATTATTAACTTGTGCCTAGTATAATTATTTTAACGTGTGTATCTCGCGAGCAATCTGCATGTACTGAGTGGGCTACGGACTTGTGGATGATCGACTGCTGATCGTGAGTCGATCGTTTTGACACTCCGCAGTTGGTAATATCTGCCCCGCTGTTAATAATTCGGCTGGTTGGGCACCGTCCTGAACACTAAGATTGACCAACTTGTTGAGAGAAGGAGTTTAAGGCGGTGCAGCTTTTGTAAACAAAGACTTCTTTTGATGATGTCTGGAAAATCAAGGCTCGCCCACGCAAATCAACATCAACACCAGGTAAAGTAAGACTTCCCCTACCCAACGGTAATGTTGGTTTGCGTGGGCGTGTCTTGAATCCCTAAAAAATCATCGAGAGAAATCTTTGTTTACAAAAGCTGTTACACCTAATTCCAACTCTATCTAGATATGTTTAAATCTAACATACCATGTTCTTCAAGGGAACATGTGGGGTGCAAATTAAAAAAAAAACGACTGATTTTGATCCAGAGATGATGGATTTTAATTCTTAATACGCCAAGCGATAGGAATTCTTTCTAAAAATGTGTTAAAATTAAGACTTTATCATTTTTCAAAATGTTACTATTGAAAATTGTACGAATGTGCTACTGTTGTTATGATATTTAAAATTATCACCGATTGCCTGCGAAAAGCGATTTCCCAAACACAGATTACAAAGTTGAATTCCATCCGGTCTCACCAAACTGTGTTTATTCAATAACCACGTGGTGAGTGGTGGTGTTCTTCAGTACACAACGAAAGGCTGCCTGTAAGCAGCGAGCTGTAGTCCATATGAGCATCCATAAAGAAGGAAGAAACCACAACGCTATTGATCGGAATCAGTAGCTCTTCGTGAGTTGCTGTGGGCCATCTATGTCAAGCGCGTCATACTAAAGAGTATAAACACAGAGAACCCCGCTCAAATTCCTATTCCTACACAAAACACAAGCTCCTGCTGCAGTTAACAAATAAAATTTATTATATAAGACCACGTAGTCCACCATTGCTTACCAGGCATGGAAAATCATTTGCATTCATTTCATACATTCATTTACATTCATTTGCCTTTAACTTTTTTCATCAACAGCATTCCGCAAAATGATGTATACAGCTTTTGTAGGTTTTGTTATTAGCTACAAGTTTTGCTGATAACTCAAATCTGTATCTCTTATGCATCACGAACTAGAGCGGGCAGAACTTGTTACTGTTTTTCAGTGAATGTAAAATACATTCACTGAAAAACAGTAGTGGCTTCTGTCCGCTCTGCTTCGTCATGCATAAGAGATACGGGTTTGACTTGTTTACAAAAGTTGTAGCTAATAACAAAACCTACAAAAGCTCTGTACATCATTTTGCGGAATGCTGTTGAAGAAAACAGTTAGAGGCAAATGAATGTAAATGAATGCACGAAATGAATGCAAATGATTTTCCATGCCTGTTGCTTACAACCCCATAGGGCTATCGCTTGTAGTTTTTTTTTTCAATTTCCAGAATCCTGAAATGTTTTTAAAGATCCACAGCCCGGAAAATCATTTTTTAGCTAATCCTATTCTATTATTTAATTTGACTAGCATTCATCCTCAATGTGTAAATACTGGTGATCTAATATTAGGCGATACCAACGCCTGGCGCATCCGAATGCTGGTCAAGAAAGGAATGGGTAGGAATATGTTGACGTAATACTCGCTTTAATGAAAACCAATAACACCTCTGCACTTCCACGAGAAATTAATATTTTGGATTTTGTAAGATTCTTAAGATTTGAGAGCAGGAATCCTTGTATAATTCTGAGCGGGATTCTTGAAGAACTCAGAGGATGATTCGAGTAAATTTGGGGTGGGAGTTTTGTAAAGTCCAAACTCGGCAATTGTAGTATTCTGATTACGATTCCTGTGGAATTCTGTATTGCAAATCCTGAGAAAAAATTTCAGTAGACTCCTGAAAAAGATTCATTAGAAATATTTAAAAGAATTTATTTAAAAAACTTGGAACAGAATGTTCCATTAATTTTGTATAGAATCAAACATAAATTCCATCTGCGAATACTGTTTGAGTGTCTGTTTTATGCACTTTGTTTCTTCAAACAAATCACTAGCTCCACGTATGTTTACAATAAACAGGTTCTTCTTCCAACTGCAGCAGCTGGAAAACATCAACCCATCTTGTAAATCAGACAGGTTCTTTTTCACCTCTCGTGTCCACTCATATGCTTTCTCCGAATGTAAACAAACTTCAACCATGCCTCGCGCCTCCATCCATTGAATGCAGTTAGTGCTGCCTGCACCTCGCCGGATCGATTTTCTCCCGGATCGATCGAAATTTTCATTTTCGATGGAACAAATCCCATGCACCGGCCATTGGGGTTCAGTGCGCCCTTTTCGAGAGCAGCGTAAATATTTGATGAATATTTATTTTAGCAGCGCATCGCGTCCGCTTTTTTGCTGCTGCTACTGCATGGGTGATTGAATAAATTTTCATCCAAACGCGCGCCTAATTGGAAGAAAATGAAGCGATGCAGAGCTGCTGCAGCGGCTTTTCCTCCCTCCATCAGGATTTCGATTTCAATGTAAGAGGGGCGTCGGTATTGGCTGTTTGAATGTTAATTATATGCTTGTTATCTTTGAAGAGCGAATGGACTGGTTGTGTGCACTAGTTTAGAACGTCATAAAATCAAAAACGACACGAGAGATGGTAGCACGTGTTCCGGCGTCGCTGGTGGGGGATGCTCCCGTGAGGGCTTTCAACTCCAAAGAGAAAGATCAAAGGAAGTGGCTCACATAAAAGAGCTTTGGTTTATAAAGCGAATTGGAAATACTGGTTTCTATTTTGGTCATCATCGAATGATTAGCTGCATTGGTTAACCATTACCGTTCCACCCGTGGCGCCAACGATACACGTGATTTATGTAAAATTAGTGCCATTAGCTTGCTCTATCAACTGCCAGTTTCTGTCAAACCTCACCGTAGCTATGTCAATTTCTTTCCGCTGATTCATGAAGGAAACTTACCGACAAGGCACCACGCTGCGCCTTGCCGGCTATCCCCGTTCAGTCAATCGACGCCAAAGCAGAGCAGAGCGACGACGGTGGAGGTTGACGATAGACGAGACCTGTCGATGGATGCAGAGCAGCGAGATCTCGACGTACGCGACATCGACATGACATGCGTGCCATTACTCGCGGGAAATCAGCTCAACCCCACCGCGGCTAGCACTTGTACACGGTTGCCCTTAAATCAGCTCGCTTTAACAACTGCATCCATGATTCTCTCACATCAGGAATCCCCCAGAGTGAAGTTCACTGCCTTCCACCGCCACCAGCGCCACCAGGCAGCGCGCACCGATCTTAAAATCACAATATTTCAACGGGAATGTCATCCACTTTGACATATGTTCTTAATGCGTTTGCTTTGCGTTCGGTGTGTTGTACCAAAAACAGCACTCTGGCAGCTGATGGGATGGCTGAGACTTCGCGAAGACAGACGGATAGAAAAACGCCCGAGAGCAACCGGATAAGATGACACATCACGCGGGAGATGTCTTTATAGATGGGTTTTGGTGGTGGTACGCGGTTCAACCGATACGGTCGGAACAGTGGGAAATGACTGCATTAAAAGTGGATGTTGGAGTATCATCACAGAACAGAAAAAGACCTGCAGACTCTGGCGAAGAAGAGTTTTCGTTGATTAACCCTTTGTCTGTATTTTTAAAATAAAGCTAATTTCATTGCGATAATCCTTCAAAACGAGTATTAAATAAATTCGAAATACGCCTGTATTAAGAGGCAGGCATATCAAGAAGACTTAAGCATGCAAAAAAGTCAGAGAAAAAAAAACCATTTTGATGAATATTCAAGATTGCAAAATTTGAATGGAGTCATACTGACCCCAAGATACAGACAATAGGGTTAACAATGACTCTCAGGATCTACTCGAAATTTTCCAAAAATCTTTGATAAGGCAAGTTATCTTTCTACAACTCGATTCTCTGAGAGGCAGTGACCCTACAAATACTTTTCAATGATTTAATTTTCTGTAATTATACATATCTCAAAGATAAAGGTTTCAAAATATATAGGGGCGATGGCTGTTTTCTGCAAAGTATTTTAAAATATGGCTAGTTCCATAGTTCTTGAAAAAACGATAAGATTAATATTACTAGCGACTATCAATTTCAAACAACTAAACATTACATGAACAGAATCTTTGATATAACAAGATCCTTTTCTTTTTGGGAAACATATTTTATTGTTGATTTGTTCAACAATAAAAAATGTTACATGAACGGCCATAACATTTGACCCAAATTTGAGTAAATATCACGCATATCGTAATGCACCGAATACTAAACAGTTTTTTTTTGAAGTAGGACTACGTTTGTTATTTCTATATGGGGGTACACTTTATGAAAACCGAAAATGGAACATGTAACAAAATTATGAAAGATTTTGAACGTTAGTAACTCAGCTGCCCCTGGACCAATTTCAATAGTTTTATCACAAATCGATCAGAAATATTCCTACGCATCTGTTAAATTTAAGACTTTATCATTTTTCAAAATGTCACTATTGAAAATTTCACGAATGTGCAACTGTTGATAAAATTATCACCGATTGCCTGCGAAAAGCAATTTCGCTAACACAGATCTTGAATTCCATCCGGTCTCACCAAACAGTGTTTTTTCAGTCACCGCGTGGTGAGTGGTGGTGTTCTCCAGTACACAACGAAAGGTTGCCTGCAAGGAGCTAGCAGTAGTCCACATGAGCACCCATAGAAGGAGGAAGAAGCCGCACCGCTATTGATCGGAATCAGGCTCTTCGAGAGTTGTTGTGGGCCCTGAGAACCCTGCTCAAATTCCTACTCCTACACAAAACACAAGCTCCTGCTGCAATTAACAAATAAAATTTATTATATCAGACCACGTAGTCCTACGTCACCATTGCGTACAACCCCATAGGGCTGTCCCTTGTAGTTTTTGGCTACCGTGTCCCTTACTTCACAAAGTAAACTACGACTGACGCGATGATTTTACCAGCGTACAAATATTGCACATTTTTTAAGCTGTCTGGATTGAGCTATATTGCTATATGCTATATTACGACTGTTTTCTCTTTCATGTTTCATCGAACCGCCCGATTATGCATCAAACTACCATATCAAAACCAAAAAACCACATAATTAAGCACGACCCGCCGTGACTACCGTTAGTCTTTATCCACCACCCTCATGATCAAGTTAAGGACACACCTAACAACACATCAAAAACTAATCGGACAAGTGGCAAGCTTACATGTTCGATCGCTGCATTTATTTTGTTAACGAATCATGCTTCAGCATAGAAAAAAATAATATTGTATTATTCGTAGGCACCTAACCGTAAAAACCGAGAAACATGCCTCACGCGATCGAGGTCATCTCTCTGGCAAATGGGAAACGATGAAAAAGAATCTCGATAACTCCCCCGAAGGGACGCATCCGCTCCCGTAAACAATGCATCCGACCCCAATCAAGCGCAACTGGCATCCTGCCCACGCATGCCAACACCACCATCAGATAGGGGAAATTGTCCTAGATAGATTTATGTGGTGAACTAGCCTACGGCTAAAAATCACAAAAATAAAGAAAAAAAAATGTCCTAGATAGGGGCAAAAGCACGGGCGAGCGAGCCACAAGCCACATCAAAACGACCATCAAACGCGCTTACCCACAAAAGCAAAACAAGTCCCCTCGAAAATGCAGTCGAGAAATGTATTAGAACGATCTTCAACTGGAATATACTCACCAAATCAATAAATCCGGGCGCATATTACCGATGCTTCCACGCATATTTTTCTGTAGTCAGCCACATAATAACTAAATATCACTTTTCTTTTCCAAATCACTCTGTGCACAAAAGCAACGCACATCGCAAAAACCTAACAATAGATCAGCGCGGTCGAGTCACACCGGCAACAAAGGGAAGCGAGAGCACACCAGGAACCTGGAAAACAGGGGGAAAACATGAGCACAAACCAGTCCAAATCAAATTATCGCGCCCGGGACACGTTAAGGGGCTTAGAAGCAGAGGGGAGAAAGTCAATTATCTTCATCGATTTACTCTTTTGATGACGATGGCTCTATTTCTGCTGTGCTCTTCTATCACCCAGAACAACAAACGTATCAATGAATGTGTTTGTCGTCGAGTTCTTAACGAAACAGGAAGTCGATGAAGAGAATCGATCAAAATCACTTGCATCCCTGCTTCTAAGTTTGGATACAAGATTACAACTCTCGAGAGCATTATGTGTGGTCGTTGGAGGTGTGTGGTTCTGAATAGGGCGATGAGTGTGCAAAATGTTATGCAATTGCATCCTCCCTATTCGCACACGCCCGAAGATCGGAGGCGAAGACCACTTCGACTTATTTCGTCTAGAAACGATTCTCTGATGACTGTGTTGGGGAAGCAGCATATGTATGTACATAATTGGTGGATTTGTTAGTTATTTCAACACTTTTGGACAAAGCTTGACATTTACCACTTTCTCAATAGTTTATAGTATAATAAACAGTCGAGCATTTCTTTCGATGCGTAGAAATATTTCTGATCGATTGGTGATAAAAAATTTGAAATTGGTCCAAGGGCAGTTGAGTTAATAACGTTCAAAATCTTTCATAATTTCGTTACATGTTTGATTTTCGGTTTTAACAAACTGTACGCTCATATAGAAACCACAGACGAAGTTGTTCGTCGAAAAATGGCTGATTCAGCTATTTTTCAATTCATATTCTTTGTTGGGTAGTGAGGACTGGATTTTGTCACCAGGCATACAAAAACCGCAATGTATGCCTTCACGAGAATTGGTTTCCTTACTCCATGCTTAATAATGAACGGCCCTGCATAATCAACTCCAGATACTTCAAAAGGAGCTGCAGGAGTAACGCGACTAACTGGCAAGCTACCCATATATTGAGCTACTCCTTTAGGTTTGATACGGAAGCATCGGACACATCCTCGTGTAATCTTCCGTACAGCAGATCGAGATCCCAGCAACCAAAAGCGTTGACGAAGAGCGGACAACAATCCAGACGGTCCGACATGGTGGTGTTCCTCGTGGTATGCTCGAATGAGAAGATCGGTCAAAGGGTGATTTGGCAAGATGTACTGGTGTTTCGTACTCAGGGGAACCCGGGAATTCTGAATCCGTCCTCCAACACGTAGAACCCCATCTTCCAGAAAAGGTCCTAGCATTCCGATTTTTCGACAAGGTTCTCCATTCTCAACCATTTTTATATCGTCAATCAGTACATTTTGTTGGATAACTTTCACAATCGTATGGAGAGATGATCTTAGTTTGCCAATAGTAGCGAGACATTTCTTAACACGGTTCTCAGAAATTTTCGTTCGACAGTTATTTATGAAACGCTGTACGTACGCTAGTACACGTTGTAATTTACGGAATGAACTAAATTTCTTGAATAAAGGAAGATCGTCAAAATTTAGAACAGGCATCACAACTACCGGAGCGGATTTAAATTCTGGGAGTTGTTCATCGGGAATATTTTCAACCTCAGGTTGATTGAAAGAAGTGGATCTCAAAAAATCAGGACCGTCCCACCATAACGAATTTGATTTCAAAACTCCTGATAATTGTCCCCGGGAAACCACATCAGCTGGATTGTCTTTAGAACGTACATAAATCCGATCCGAAACAATTGCGTACAAATGGTTGCAACATCGATGGGGGTTTACGGAGCCATGCAAGAACAATTTGGCTATCTGATCACAAGAACCGAGACGAGAAGTTTAATTGCATGGCAGGAATGGTTTTTTGGACAAGCTTCGATAGCAGTAAAGCAGCACAAAGCTCTTTACGAGGAATCGTCAGATCATGGATAGGGGCAATTTTCGACTTGCTACGAAGAAGTCTTACCGTGATCACATCATTTGCTTAGACACAACGAACATAAAGACAAGCTCCATAGGCGATCCCTGAAGTATCAGTGAACCCATGTAATTCAACATACTCAAAATGAGGAACCAATACATGTCTTGGAACTCGAATGTTTCTAACCTGAGCCAAGGAGGAAGGGAATTGCAACCAAGAATGAAGAATTTCACCTTCAACCCAAGTTACATTGCAGGTTTCATCGCGGTTTTATAGCATTCTACAAGTCTAAATCATGGTCTACAGAACCCTTATAAAACCGAAATTGTTACTTGGGAAGGGGCGTGTCCCAACCAATCTTCAGAGTCCATGTTCTTTGCATTAGGTGCTTAGCAAGCTCGATAACTGGGGACACGAGGCCGAGTGGATCAAACAGTTTCGCAATTTCTGAAAACATACTTCGTTTTGTAACGGGTGTCATCTCGGAAAGATCAAGATTGATCGCAAATTGAAATTCGTCACTTTTTTGACACCAAAGAAGACCGAGGGTTTTTATGACTTCATTGGCGGATATTTCGTTCAACTGGACAAGAGTTTCACGCTCAGATTCGGGAACACCTTCGAGAATCTTTTGATCATTGGCACACCATTTGTGCACTGGGAAACCACTGGGACATTCGATGGCCTTCTCGATACTGTCAGTACCTGACAGAACATCGTCAACTTAGCAATCCTCCCGAATAATATGCGCTGCCAGCGGAAACTCGTCACCTTCATCAATACACAACTGAAGCAACGTTCTGGTTGCAAGAAACGGAGCAGCGGAGGTACCGTAAGTCACGGTTAGTAGTTCGATTACTCTGAGAGCTTCCGATGGCTTTGAATGCCAGAAAATTCAAAGGAATGCGACCTGTGAAGGATCAAGAAAAACCTGTCTGAACATTTTAGCAATGTCAGCAGTGAACACGTATGTGTGTTTCCGAAATCGCAGGATAATTTTCTCAAGGTCAGATTGGACGACTGCACCAACCTGCAAAACGTCGTTTAGTGAGGTTCCGGAGGGGAGCTTTGCCGATGCATCGAAAACAACTCGTAACTTGGTACTTGAACTCGGCGGCCTAAGGATAGCATGATGTGGCAAGTAATACTTCAACATGCTGGGAGGATCATCTGACTCACGAACTTCTCTGCAATGCCTTAGACTTTCATATTCCTCGATAAATTTCGAGTATTGCGCGTGAAGCTCAGGCTCACGAAGGAGACGCCTTTCAAGAAAGTAAAAGCGACGAAGAACCAACGAACGATTATCATCGAGCTGAGAAACATTTTCACGGAATGGTAACTTGCCAACATATCTACCGGTAGTTCCCCATGGGCAAGAGAGCGTTCCCATTGCTTACGTGTGGATGCGTCGAGACAAGAAGTCAAAATCTTGTTGATAGTTGTACCCTCAACTGATTGTTTCATAACCCTAAGACCCTCAACGTGCCGCGTACACGTATCCACCAAATCACGTAGTTCTTTGTGAGACTCTTTGCACACCTTTCGATAATAATCCTCGGATTTTCATATCTATCGGTTAGTATTTCCCACGCATGGTTGTAGTTGTTGAGTTTTGGCATCAAGAATACCGGAGGCAGCATCAACTAGTGCCTTTTCTAGATAATGCAGTTTGATCGCATCCGCATCAGAACATCAGATGACGATGTCTGGGAACATGGATTTAAAACGAGGCCAATTTTCGTAGCGCCCGTCAAAAGTGGTGATTGGGGCCTTGAGCGGCTGTTGCTGTACTATCACTTGGGTGGCACTAGCTGGCGTAGCGGCGTTGGTAAAAGAAACACTGGTAGGAGTACTTAAACTTTCCATGAGAAACTCCAACCGAATCAAACAATCGGTATGAAGTTTGTCGAATTCGTTTTTTCATCTTGATCATCCGTTTTACCAGGTGGAATGGAACAAATAATCTCCTTGTGTATAACGGAATATTCGGCGTAATGAGCTTCTAGCCATTCGGCGTAAACTTTAAGAAAGGGAAGACTCACCTGGCTAGGATCATTTTCGCATATTTCCAAGGCATTGGCTATCGCAGTCACCTTGCCCTTTACCTGACCGCGTTGGTGGATGAGCGGCTTGATTTCTATTGCGTCACTGTGATGGATGATAAGGCACAGATCGACGTCATATATATTGATCTAAAAGCCGCATTTGATAAGATCGATCAGAAGGTATTGTTATGTAAGCTTTCCCAACTAGCAGCGTCTCAGGAGCTTAGGTTGTGGTTACATTCGTGCTTGACCGGACGGATTCTTCGAGTACGACTAGTGTCTCTTCTACGTTTAGGATTGTCATCGTCTTCAAGCTCTACTAGATTTGTTTGTGGATTGGTGCCATCGCAATAAGCTCATCATGCTCCGTAACGTCAGTAGATTACCTTTTCGTGGTACGTTACGAGATCTACCACCGATTCCAAGTCCTGACTACTTCAAACTAGGGTAACAGAATTTTTCAGTAATCAAAGGAACACATCTTAGTCCTTGTTATTGTGATAAGTGATAAGTCTTCAGGTTGCCTGGACTGAGGATGATCTTGAAACAAGGAAAAAATGAGTTAGTTAGTCTTCATCTATGTGATTCCTAATCTTCTATTCGTTGTTCCCTAGTGTGAAGTGGTTAAGACTAGGGTTCTGATGCATGGTCATTATCAGTGTCATTGCTTAATTTTGTTGACAAAGGGGTGCGCCTTTGGAGGGTGTTCCAACACTCCGAAGGGCATTTCAATTAGAATCGATTCCTTGCAATGAGGGCAAGAATGACAACTGTATCAAAACCAAATACTTCATCATTTCTCAATAGTGATGCAGTAATACGAAATGCACTAAACTAAGGACACGGGATATACTACAATAGATCAAAATACTGGTCGCAGTGGTGTTAGGTCCCGAACAGAGGAAAAAAAAAGCTCATCATCAGCATTACAAAGTGTGAAGTAATGACATTCCACTGCTCTTAAGAACCCGGTTATGTACGACTACCACATTGGTAATGTTTCACTTCGCAGAGTAGAACGTATGACTGATCTTGGTATTCTTTAGGACCCGAAGAAGAACTTCAATATGCACTATTCGTCGAACATCTCTGAGGCAAACCGTTAGCTGGGATTTATTTCGAAGATTGCACGTGATTTCAAAGACCATCACTGCTTGAAGGTATTGTATTACTCTTTAGTTCGGCCCATACTTGAGAATGCATCTGTGGTCTAGTGTGGATTCATCGAATAGAACGTGTTCAGATAAGATTTTTGAGGTTGGGTTTACGCGATCCCACCACTGTCCTCAATTGTTTTCTCAGTTAAACTTCCGTGTTCCTCAAAGGATGTTGCGGCAATCATCCCTACTACAACCAAGGTTTCCTTGGACTGCATATGGGTAGCCTGAGGCAATGTCTGCGATGATTCATTATTGATCGGAAACCATGCCCATTCGATTTTACATTTAACCTTTTATCGTTTCGATTTGTTGGCCTTCAACCTTTCGTTCTCTGATCTTCCAATCCAATGTATCGACTAAACATTTGCGAACTTCTTACCTTCACCAATTTTCCCTAAACCTCTCCCACTATCCCCAACCCACCAGAGTTTACTGCCTCAATCAACCTGAAACAAAAATCCTAAAACCCGTACACCGCCGATGCTGTCGCAGCGCCACTCACACTCGGCGACTGGAAATTGCTCTCCATCCCAGCCATGTCACAAAAGTTGTTTCGGGGGACAAACAAAACTGAACCGCGCTAGCAAAAGACTGTACGACGAGTCGAGAAAACCAACCAAAGCCGATGGAAAAAGTAGCAGCAGCAGCAGCAGCAGTAGGATGGAAACTCATTTTCCTCAAATTAGTCTGTAAATGAACCGTACTAATTGAGAAAAATATGATGACGTGAAACAAGCATCGTTTGCCGCGCGTTTAGTTTTCTGGCGGTGCTCGGTAAGGCGGGGAAAGTGCGAGTGACACGCGAGCTTCTTGGCAAAGCGGGAGCAAATTTTCTTCGGAAAAATTCAATGTGACAGGCACTTTGAACCGACACTACGGGGCCGGATGGAGCTGTTTGTGCGAATTAGTCGCATTTTAGCGTCGCTGCCGATGAACTCGAGCGGGCGGCGGTCTTCGGTGTGCAAGATTGATGCGAAGATGGGTAAGTTGCGTAGCCATCCATAGTCGTCTTCGTCGTAGTCGTCCTTGTCAGTTTCGTTTACGGTATAGAAGCGGGCCGTGTCAGCGTTTGATGAACCAACGGCAGCATCAGCGTGACTTCTCCGGGAGGGGACTAATTTATTCAAAGTGTTGTTCCTAATTTTGCTTTATTTTAGTTTTCACAGATGAAAAGTTAGGCTCTGGCTGGAGATGGTGCCGTAATTTACTGCGAAAGCATCCTGGAGCTCGAGATTTGTGCAACGTTTGCTGAAAATCATCTTGACAGTCTTCACGGGGTGGTTGGTCGAATTTGTAGAGCCTAAGCTAAATTAATTATGGAGGCCAATGCTGTCAATTTGGGATCCTGATGAATATTCATGGATTTTAACGAAAGTTCAACGATATGTCAGCAGATGAGACGAAATTAACTGCAAAAGCGAACAACAGCTTCAAGGCCGGGGCAAATTTTCAACGTCTCGCTGGGATTCGAAAGCTTAATTGAAAAACTTGTTCAAATAATCCTCTCCAAAAACCGCTTCAACTCCCGAGAAAAACTGCGCTCATTCCTCGTCCAATTAGCAATTATTCCGACAAAACATCGGAAACTGTTGCATCCGTCCCAAGGGCACAATAGCTTCAAAAGCACCGTCTTTCACTGCTCATAAACCCCCCCATTGACAAAACCTCTCCCCGCACATCGACCGTTCTCTTATTGATTTCTTAATTAATTTCCCATGTGCCTGGCTTTTGTTTTACTTTAATTATTTGCTCACTCTTTCACCGTTGATTCCCGAATACGGCACCCGGCGGGCGGGCGGGCGTTCGGTTGGCTCATCATCCTCATCGACCAACGCTGCGAACAGCTGAGACTCGCTCAGTTTCCCGATAATGATCGACAGCATCATCAGCAACAGCAAAAAGAGGAACAGAACAAACAAACGAAAATAAGAGTGCGGCTTTGGTGGTTGGCATATCAGTCAGTCCGCACCCAAGCTGTGGCTGAAAGTATCTCCCAAGCATCGGGGAGGGAGGAAAAAATGATGAATTTCCCCACCGAACATCAGCTGGATCCCCGGTGCGGCGTGGTTTTGCAAACTCATTTCGAAGCTTGGGACCGGAGTGGGTGGGGATCTCCGGGTGATTGCAATCTTCGATCTAGCGCTCCATGTAGGTAGCACAGCAGAATGAGATCCGGTTGAGACGGAGATGTATCTACCTACCTGACTGTCTGCACACACACACAAACACACTCACACACGTTTGTGAAGCTATATAAAGTAAGGTTTACGTTGGTTTGGTAGTCTTTTTTTCGGGTTGTGGGTGGAATGGGCGATGATGATGCTACATGATCTGAAAGCTGAAATTCTTTCGAGGGTCGAGGGCATGGCGAAGCAGTGGGGCTGTGTGTGTATGTAACTTCACCTCCGTGCAGAGGCAAATAATTGAATGATAAAGCAAATGTTGGAATTTGCTCCAGCGGCATTCGATTCGGGAATGGAGAGATGTTCCAAATTTCAACGAATGTCATTTAAATTAATCTTTGGAATTCTAGAATTAGCTACAACCATGTTTTCATGTTGCTGAAAACTTTCATGAAAGCCTAAAAACTATTATTTGTCCTTCTGAAACACAGAATCGTGGAAAACAAATCAAAATCCTGCATTGTGTATGTGATAATTTAACACGTTATCTTGCTATATATTTATTATATGTCACAACTAACTTGATAATTAACTTAGAACCATTTTCAAGATGCAATATACTCAAAGTTCAAATTAATTACTTTAGAATTTTCTCAAACATATTGTGAAATTTTCCCGATGTTGGAATTATTTTTAGTAATTCCTCATTATATTCTATATGACTACTCAGCAATTTATTTAATGAGAAGTCTTATAATTCCCGTTGAAATCCTCATAAATTCACATGTATTCCTCTAATTAAATCTCATTGAAATCCGTACCACGTTCTTTAGAATTTTATTGGTATACCCTTAAAAACCAATTTGGAATTCTTATCAGATATTTCTCTAGAATGTTAGGAGTGGGTGATCACTGTCCTAGTGCCAGGGTGCGACTCTAAACAGAGCTGTGCACGATGGTCCCCCGGCGAGACAGGGGGTTGGGGCAGACCCAACAAGCCACCCTTGAAAAAAAACATAAAACTGCAAATACTGAAGAAAGAAATACGGATCGGAACAATCGGCACAGACCTACGATTGGAAACTCGGAACATGGAACTGCAAATCTCTTCCCGGGCTGCAATAGGTTAATCTATGACGAACTTCAACCACGCAACTTCGAAGTCGTAGCACTGCAGGAACTTTGCTGGACGGGACAAAAGGTATGGAAAAGCGGGCATCGAGCGGCTATTTTCTACCAGAGCTGTGGCACCACCAACGAGCTGGGAACCGACTTTGTAGTGCTGGGTAAGATGCGGGTGATTGGTTGGCAGCCGATCAACGCGAGGATGTGCAAGTTGAGGATTAAGGGCCGTTTCTTCAACTACAGTATCATCAACGTGCACTGCCCACACGAAGGGAGACCCGACGACGAGAAAGAAGCGTTCTATGCGCAGCTGGAGCAGGTGTACGACGGCTGTTCGCAACGGGACGTCAAAATCGTCATCGGCGACATGAACGCTCAGGTAGGACGGGAGGCAATGTATAGACCGGCAATCGGGCCAAACAGCCTGCATGCCGTATCGAACGACAACGGCCAACGATGCGTGAACTTTGCAGCCTCTCGAGGAATGGTAGTTCAAAGTACGTTTTTACCCCGCAAGGATATCCACAAAGCCACCTGGAGATCACCTGACCAACACACAGAAAACCAAATCGATTACGTTCTAATCGACGGGAAATTCGGACCACTACCTAGTTGCAGTATGCATGCGCTCAAAACTCTCGACGGTGCATAACACCCGACGAAGTCGAACGCCGTGACCCAACATTGAGCAACTACGGGACGCTAGAGTTGCCCAGGAATACGCGCAGCAGCTGGAAGTTGAACTACCCACGGAAGAGCAGCTTGGCGCAGCTTCTCTTGAAGATGGCTGGAGGGACATCCATTCCGCTATAGGTAGTACTGCTGCAGCGGCACTAGGTACTGCAATCCCGGACCGAAGGAAAGCAAATTGTTAGTAGAGGAGAAGAATGCAGCACGGGCGAGAATGCTGCAACAACGCACGAGATTGAATGTGGAGCGATACAGACAAGCGCGGAACAGACAAAACTCGGTTTTCCGAAGGAAGAAGCGTCAGCAGTAAGACCGAGATCGCGAGGCGATGGAAAATCTGTACCGCGTAAACGACACACGGACGTTCTACGAGAAGCTAAATAGTTCGCGCAAAGGCTACGTGCCGCAAGGACTTGGACGGTAACCTTCTCACGAACCAGTTTGAGGTGATTGAGAGGTGGAAGCAGTAATATGAAGAGCACCTCAACGGTAATGCAGCAGAAAACGAAGGTGGCACGGCAACAGACCTTGGAGCACGCACAGAAGACGACAGGCTACCGGCCCCTGATTTTCAAGAAGCTGAGGAGGAGATCGGTCGGATGAAGAACAACAAAGCAACTGGTGTAGATCAACTACCAAGTAAGCTATTAAAAAACGGTGGTGAAGCACTGGCTAGAGCGCTGCACTGGGTAATTCCCAAGATTTGGGAGGAGGAAATATTACCGGAGGTGTGGTGTCGTATACCCAATCTACAAAAAGAGCGACAAGTTGGATTGCTGTAACTACCGCGTTATCACACTGCTGAGCGCCGCATACAAGTTTTTTTTTAATACTTTATTATAGAGATTTTTAGCCATAGGCTAGTTCATCTCTTCGCCGCATACGAGGTACTCTCCCAAATTCTATGCCGCCGCCTGTCACCATTCGCAGGAGAGTTTGTAGGGCAATAACAGGTGAGATTCATGGGTGCTTGCGCTACCACGGACCAAATTTTCGTGATTCGGCAGGTTCTGCAGAAATGCCACGAATACAACGTGCCCAAACATCATTTGTTCATCGATTTCAAATCCGCATACGACACAATCGATCGAGATCAGCTATGGCAGATTATGCACGAGTACGGATTTCCGGATAAACTGACGCGATTGGTCAAGGCGACGATGGATCGAGTGATGTGCGTTGTTCGAGTATCGGGGACACTCTCGAGTCCCTTTGAATCTCGGAGGGGGTTACAGCGTTAGAAGGTGTGATAAGAAGTGGAACGATCTTCAGGAAGTCCATTAAGCTTCTTGCCTTCTCCGATGATATCGACATCATGGCACGGAACTTTAAGACGATGGCGGAAACGTACATCAGACTGAAGGCTGAAGCTAGACGGATTGGACTTGCCATCAACGCATCAAAGACAAAAGACATGAAAGGAAGAGGTTTTAGGGAAGACAATGTAAGCCTCGCACTCCGAGTTTAGATTGACGGTGACGAAATCGACTTGGTCAATGAGTTCATGTATTTGGGCTCACTGGTGACCGCCGAAAATGATACCACCAGAGAAATTCAAAGACGCATTATGGCAGGGAATCGTGCCTACTTTGGACTCCGGAGGACTTCTTCTTCTTCTTATTCGCATTTCAAGCTTATTGCTTAGTGCATATTAGCTTATTGCGTGCTCTCAACTTAGTGTTCTAAATGCACTTCCACAGTTATTAATTGAGAGCTTTCGATGCCACTACCAATTGCATGAATTTGTATAATGTGGCAAGCACAATGATACTCTATGGCCAGGGAAGTCGAGAAAATTTCCAACCCGAAAGATTCCCTCGACCGGACCGGGAATCGAACCCGCCTTTACTGACTAGGCTATGAGGCCCCTTAAGGAACTCCGGAGGACGCTCCGGTTGAATAAAATTCGCCGCCGCACGAAGTTGACTGTCTACAAGACGCTGATTAGACCGGTGGTCCTCTACGGTCACGAGACCTAGACTATGCTCGTGGAGGACCAATACACCCTTGGTGTTTTCGAACGGAAGGTGTTTCGTACCATCTACGGTGGAGTGCAGATGGATGACTGAACGTGGAGGAGGCGAATGAACCACGAATTGCACCAGCTGCTGGGAGAACCATCCATCGTCCACATTGCAAAAATTGGGCGACTACGGTGGGCTGGGCACGTCGTAAGAATTCCGCACGACGACCCAGTGAAAATGGTTCTAGAAAACGACCCAACAGGAACAAGAAGAAGAGCGGGCAAGGTGGATTGACCAAGTAGAAGGCGACTTGCGGACCTTTCGCAGACTACAAGGCTGGCGAAGTGTGGCCATGGATCGAATAGAGTGGAGACGACTTCTTCGGACAGCAGAGGACAACAAGGCCTTAGCCTGATTGGTAAGTAAGGGTTATCGAGCATCGAGTCATAATAGACGTGAAATTCAGCTCAATCAAATGTACTTTTAGTCGAGTAACGAACTTTTCAGTCCCGGAGCACTTAATTTTACATGACATGTTTGTTTACATCTCATCCTTTATGACAAAGATGGATTCTGTCACGTGTAAAATTAGTTATTTCTAAGTGTGTAAGTGTAATGATAACTGCAGAGTTGAATGGTGTCTACAACGTCTAAGACTAAGGAAACATAGATCAAGCAGTCTATGGATTTCATTGGAGATCCCGTTCCGTTGCAGAAGATCAGCAGTATTGTAGCAATCTAGGAGAGATGCTACTAGAGGTGTAATATATGATCCATTAGAGCGAGGATGAAAGAACCCTGTTTCATTCAACGATCAGTTGACTGAAGCAAGATTGAAATCCAAAGAAAACCTAAAAAAACTTATAGATAATTTGAAAAAGTTCAGCGAAAAATAAATTTATAATTTCAATTGTGGAATTGTTTATTTAATATTAAGTTAAATTATAAATAATTTATGTGAACCTCTTAATCAAAGTACAGGGAACATTAAGGGACCTTTTAGCTAAGAACACCCAAATAAATTCAGTGAGCATTAAGAAAAAAGTTCAGAGAAGATCAGAGAACATATTAAGACGTGCAGGGAATGTCTAAGTAATTTGAGAGAACATTTGAACTAGATCAGGGAGCGTCATCTCGAGACGTTCTAGAATCATCGGGAAAAGTTCAAAGAATATCTACAGCAGTTGAAGGATAATTTTACAAAGTTCTGGGAACATCTACAAATGTTCAAGAAACATGTATTTGAGCTCAGGGACATTAAGAAAAGTTTTAATAGTCCCGAAATAATTATAAGGAGCTTCTAAGGGGCTGTTCATAAACTACGTAGATAGTTAAGGGGGGGGGGGTTGACAATTATCCACGGCCCATACAAATTTAAAAAACAATTGTATGGTCAATTGTCTACGCAGGGGGAGGGGGGGTCTCCCCCCTTTGGTTGCTTCACACAAAGAGCTAAACTATACCGATTTGAATATTTGAAGGTCGTGCAGCCACATACACGGCGTGATCAGATGATCCAGATTTCCCTCGTACGCGCTTTCCCGATTAATAATTTACTTTGTGAAATTACATCCACGAACATCCGTTAGTGTATTCACATGTTTACAATAGATTTGCTATTCGCTTCTTCTGTATGAAGGCATTGAAAAATGTCAAATCAACGTACATTTCAACTCGGGATTCCACTCGCAGAGGAAGTTCGAATTTAGCACGCTTGGAGCAACATCGTCGAACCAGTTTTAAATCATCTGATCGACTAAGAAGTGCGTGTCCTCAAAGATATAACCCAAGTCTATCGTATCGCTGATTATAATGCCTTCTCCTGAAGAACTGTCATACGTTGAAAATAGGATTGTCAGTCAACGCAGACTTCAGCGGAAGCGATTTATCAGGCGCCTTAGATCTCTATAGAACTCGAGAAGATTCCGCCCAATCCAGTCAGCTCCACACAGATGACAAACGTGGTCGATATAGCATCACAGATACACCTTTCAATATTCTATGGACATCGCTTTAAAGTCCTGTGGTTGTCCTATTAAAGACCACACTCATTAAGACTATTGACTGTAAAGAATATACGAGGAAAATGCAGGAGAAAATGTGAAAATTTCCGTCCCGAAGATACTCGGCAAGACCGGGAGCCAAATCCTGCCTACCCCCCCTCGAGGATAAGCTTGTTTTCTTATTTATTGTTCGTTATGTATAACAAAATTTTTGATGTACCTCAACTCTCGCAGAAGATATTGTTCTGATCCTTCGTTGTACGCTTCGAGATTGGATACCCACGACAGAGTCAATGTTATAATAATAGTCCCGCCAAGAGTGAAGCCAGAAATACCAATCGAACTGTCAGGCGGGGTACCAAACATTCTTGTGTCCACAGCCAATGAACTACAAGTATTGCATTCATTACTGACAATATTTTAGGAATTTTAGATGAAAAACATTTTTTAGCTGTATTTAGTACATTGTGGTATTTATAAGTTATCCCAAGCACTTGTTTGAACATTTTTCAGATTCCTAAATTGATTTTGTCTCCCAGAAGCTTCGTTATCGACATGACATTTTTCACTTCTGAATGCTAACGCAAAAAATCTGGTTACCGTTTACTATGACGAAAAATAAATCACAAACAGTGCTGCTTGTTCGCAGCATTTTCTCTTGACGGGACTCTTATTGTAACATTGACTGTGACACACGACAGTATCAAATGTTATTTTCAAAAATAAGAAGTGTGTTCTGGAATAAATTCTCCAGTGGGACAGCATGTGGGCTAGAATGTGAGCAGCATTGGAATATTTTTCACGATATTTCACGAAGTGCATCATGGAAAAAGTTCGTGATTCCTAGTGAGTTTTGGTGAACTTTTCCAAAAGTGAATATGAAGATTCATCAAACTATAGATGCCCGATGCTCATCGTTCCACAATTAAATCCGATCTTCGCAGGATGCATGGTACTCTTATTTTTTACGAATTTTCGCAAATTTTCTCACACGCACGTCTCTTGCCGATGATATGTGCTAACCTCTCAGTATCTTCTAACTGTCGCATATAACAAATAAAAATTGACTTTCAGTCGCTAACCTAAATCGAAAATTAATTTGATGATAAATCATCACTATGGCCCGGTGGTCGGAGGTGAGGCCAGCAGCTCATTGCTCTATTCATACTGCATTGGACATCCCGTATCCAACATGTGTGATGTAGAACAGAGACGAGTTGTGTTTTTTCACATCGACCGATACTGAGTGGTTGCGGTACAAGCACATATCGTCGGTAATAGACGATTGTTGTGTATTGAGAACGCTTGCGCAAAAAGACTAAGGGAGGGAAACGGATTCGAAACTCATATGTCATTAGCCAAATACATCCGTAGACCATAGGTCCACCGTTGTATAATTGGCAATGCACCCGTGTACTGAATGGGAATTGTGGGTTCGAATCCCACCGGTGCCCTTAGATTTTTTCGCAAATTTTCTCACACGCACGTCTCTTGCCGATGATATGTGCTAACCTCTCAGTATCTTCTAACTGTCGCATATAACAAATAACAGCAACATATAACAGGTGTTCTGCCATCCCTGTTGTATAGGTGCGATCCATTTGCTTGTTATAGATAAAATTGTTGGTGTGGCCGTTAGAATTTATCATCAAAGGCAACCATCGGGCATTTTTCACAATGATTTCACCATGAATCTAAAACGGATCGTCTCTAGAGGAAACCCGTTTCAACCGTGCCATGGTGTACATATATGAACTCGACTGAAGTGAGGCCTTGATAGAAGCTGTTCTAGATGAAACCACCATCCGCTGTGATTTTTGCTGTGATTCGGAAGAGACGGACGTAGTTTTGCTAGGTTTGAAGAGATTCACGATTCAGACAATACTTACAGAATTTTTGGAATGATCCCCAACACCGGTGGGTATCCGTTTGTCGTGTACAGCTTCTTGATTGAATCCTTGTATCACCAGTTTTATGTATGACATTCTCTCACTAGTTTCGTTTGTGAGTAAATAAAGTATTGAACAGAGTGGTAAACCTTAGAAACGATTGACACAATGTCAACACTCAACAGTGGTGCCGTTTTATATTATATTGTTTGTGTTTTCCTTGTCAAAGTGTGCCTTTATATGCTGAACAATGTGTTCAACACAGTGTGCAGATTTGATTGCCCCTTGGAATATTTTTTATTTCTGAAATATTGCTAATAAAATATCAATATAGACGCATTTTGCGCCAAATCGAATCGAAGCTGGCAGCACCCTCTCAGATTTCTATAAAATTTTCTGGATATGTAAACTTTGACTAAATAAGCACTTTTGCATACTCAGTTTTTCCAAAATTTATCTAGACTAACATTTGAGAAGGGCCAAACTTTTTCTGCCATTTTTTTTTCAAAAAAATATTATGGCAAAATGACAACTCCAACAAAAATATGTTGTATGGATGACTTTTAGAAAATTATCGAAAAAAAAATACTGAAAAAAATTTCATTTGAGACCTACACTGAAAAAAATTGATTTTTTAAATTTAAAGTCGATTTAAAAAAAGTGGCCATGTTTGATTTGGATGAAACTTTGCCTCAAGATAGGTAATTATGTTTACTACCATCCGTCCATACATTGCACAATGGGGAAAAATGGATGGAAAAATACATATAATTGTATATCACTGAAATTCGCTGGATCAAATATATAGTTCTTATCATTTCTGTAGGTAAACAACTTGCAGGATCGAATGGAAATGGTTTCATCCTGGGGAGAATGCAGGATGTTTGTGTTTTTTGCTTTTTCATCCTAAAAGAAAAATTTCCCTTGAGAATAAAAAAGCAAAAAACTCACACTTCCTGTATTCTCCCCAGGATGAAACCATTTCCATTCGATCCCGCAAGTTGTTTACCTACAGAAATGATATGAACCATATTTTTGTTTCAGCGAGTTTCGGAAATGCTACAAAATAAAATGTAGTTTTCCGTTCATTTTTCCCCATTGCGAGATGGGCACTTTTAAGGAAAAAAAGTTTTTCTAACAAAAACTTTTTCATGTCTGAACTGATTTTTTTAACGTACAATTTTTACACAAAACTAAACCAGTGAAGCTCAAAATCATCTCAGAACCCAATGAAGCTCAATTTGTAATTCAATTTTGTCTAATAAGCAACTAATCACTTGGATTAATCGAGAATTCCATATGAAAAGGGCTTATATCATTAGAAAATAATTTTATTGATTATATTGTCTACTACTGAGGCAAAATCCGATACTCCTAGAGCAACTTAGAATTCTTAGCTACTGGTATACATAATGTTTGTATTTGTACAATTCATGAAAATGTAAAATTAAAGATCAACAGTAAAGGGTGTCCACGATGAAATTGCCACACTATGAAATTGCTCTAACTTTTTAACCGTTGGGTAGAATTTAATGAAAATTTGGGTGGATTTTGTTCATAGTGCATTTTTTACATCCTGCAAGTTTTAAAGTCCTGTGATCAAAACTCGCGGAAATGGAGTCGAAAGAACAGCTCGTGCGTGATAAAATCTTGCGCATTCATCACGAGAACAAGGATCTCTCGCATCGTTCCATCGCTAAAACGTTGGGAATCGCGAATTCCACGGTGTCGCGAGTGATTAAGCGGTTCGAGGAACGGTTGACCACGGATCGGAAGCCCAGAAGTGAAGGAAAAAGTATTCCGTACAACACCAAAAATCACAACCGCGTAGTTGGGGCCTTCAACCGAAATCCGAACGCCTTCGTTAGGGATGTGGCTAAGAAGCTGCACCTAAGCCGAAGTTTTGTCCAGAAGGCCAAAACTAAGGCTGGGCTTCGAACGTTCAAGGTACAAAAGGCCCCTAATCGCGACGAGAAGCAGAACAATTCCGCCAAAACCCGTGCCAGGAAGTTGTACCTCAACATGCTGACGAAAGTTGAATGCTGCATCATGGACGACGAAACATATGTGAAGGCCGACTTCAAACAGATCCCCGGCAACCTGTTTTTCACGGCAAGGATAAGTTCAGCGTTCCGGAGCATGTCCGCACTCAGAAGATGTCCAAATTTGCGAAGAAATTCCTGGTTTGGCAAGCCATCTGTACGTGCTGGAAGCGGAGTGCACCTTTCGTGACCCAGGACACGATGAACGGACAGGTGTACATAAAAGAGTGCCTCCAGAAGCGGCTGCTTCCTCTCCTGAAGGCCCACAACGTCCCAACAATCTTCTGGCCGGATTTGGCCTCATGCCACTACTCCAAAGACGTGTTGAAGTGGTATGCGGACAATAAGGTCAATTTCGTGCCGAAAATGTTCAACCCTCCCAACACTCCGGAGCTCCGCCCCATCGAGAAGTACTGGGCGATTATGAAGCAGCACCTTCTTAAACGACCTAAGGTAGTGAAGACAGTCGAGGAACTGAAGAAAGTATGGGTTTACATGCAAAAAACGGTTGATTCACAGGTTGTGCAGAATCTTATGGCCGGAGTTAAGGCCAAGGTGCGGGCATTTGCGTATGGACTGTAAATAAAATACGAGTAAAATGGTAAAATGAAGTTTAATAGTTATTTCTCAATCCCTGAAAATTTGATGGTAATCGGATGAAAACTCGAATTTTGCGAATCAATTTTGTGTGTGGCAATTTCATCGTGGACACCCTTTATAAGAATTATGTCACAAGTTGCAATAATAGAAAAAAATGCTTTGTAATTTTTCTACTAGAACAACTGATTGCTTTTTCCGTACTTGCGAAAAGTGTGCTTCCAATGAACATATTGAAGAGGAACTTTCTTTGCTAATAGAATCAAATGACAAACAAGATGTTGTGTTTCAACAGTGGCTGAATACTGATCGTTGTAATTTGGAAATGATCATCAAGCCTGTTGATGAATTTGTTCCGTATCTCATTGATAAAATTAACAAATTTATAACTCATGACTTACTTACAAACAACAGTCATCTTTTCTAAGAAATAAAACAGAATCATTGAAAGAAGGCGAAATTCTAGCAATTTGTGATTTTTTTAAACATTATTCATTCACCATCCAGAACGCTGCTCAAAGATATCGCTGGAATAATTCTCAAGCAACAATACATCCATTTGAAATTTATTATAAGAAAGACAATAAACTCAAAAATTTTAGCTTCATTATCATATCAGAAGCAATGACTCACGATACAGTTACAGTTCAGTTGTTCATCTCAAAAATGACAAATTTTATCAAACAATCGATAGATTTTTCTAAAATTACTTTTATGTCAGATGGGGCAGCATCACAATACAAAAATAAAAAAAAACTTTGCTAGGCTGTGTAGATTTCAGTCAAAGCATGGATTAGAAGCAGAATGGGATTTTTTTGCAACGTCTCATGGAAAAGGTCCCTGTGATGGCATTTCTGACACTCTCAAGCAAATGGATAAGAGAGCTAGTCTTGCTCGAGATAATGGAAACACCATAACAACTCCACGAGAATTATATAACTGGGCAGTTGAACAAACAGTTAAAACAGTACATCGAAATGTCAAAAGAACTCGAAAAACTATATAACAGCACAAAGAAAATATCTGGCACACAGAAATTCCACAGTTTTGTGCCTATAACTGGTGTCAAAGTAGCGGCAAAAGGTATTCTAATTCAGAAGATGAAACAAAAATATTTAACTTGATTGGAAAAAGGAAAAAATAGCATGTATGAAAATAGGTTTAAAACATTGAAAATATATAAATAATTGATGTATGAAAAACCTTGTCTTATTTCTCTCACATATTATCAAATTTTGCATCAGTAGTAGACAACAGAATGAGGGAATGATATTTTTTTGACAAGGTCTACATGTCCAAATAGTTTTATTGAACTCTGAGAAGGTGCTGCCAATTCCAAAAAAGATTTGGCGAGAAATGCATCATAAGCCCTTTTCATATGAAATTCACGATTAATCAAAGTGAACTTAAGTGCTGATTAGACAAATTTGAATCGCAAATTGAGCTTCATTGGATTCTGAGATGATTTTGAGCTTCACTGGTTTAGTTTTGTGTGAAAATGGCAAATCAAAAAAAAAAATCAGTTCAGACATGAAAAAGTTTTTGTAAGAAAAACTTTTTTTACTTAAAAGTGCCCATCTCGCGATGTATGGACGGTTGGTAGTTAACATAATAACCTATCTTGAGGCAAAGTTTCATCCAAATCAAACTTGGCCATTTTTTTAAATCGACTTTAAATTTAAAAAATCGATTTTTTTCAGTGTTTTTTTTTTCAAATGATTTTTTTTTAAGTATTTTTTTACGATAACTTGAACAATTTCCTAAAAGTCATCCATACAACATATTTTTTTTTTTTGAAAAAAATCAGCAGAAAAAGTTTGGCCCTTCTCAAATGTTAATCTGGATAAATTTTGGAAAAACTAATTCAGCAAAGTGGCATATTTAGTCAAGGTCCACACATCCAGAAAGTTTCATTGAAATCTGAGAGGGTGCTGCCAGCTCCGAATACGATTTGAAGCGAAATGCGTCTATACCCAGTTGACTCTTTCAGAAATAGAAAGGGAAACTACTATTTCTTCCAACGAGAAATCAGAGCATCTGAACATCTGAAGTCCACTCAAAAGACTCCAAGTCCATTCGAAGCTAAAACAATGCTTATTTATTTAGTGAAAAAGACGATTTGAGTTTGATGCTCAGATTGTAATCAAGCTATTCAAAAGAAAGAAAAGATTATTATTCGGATTTAAAAAATTAAAAAAAAATAGTATAACATATATTCCCCTTATTTGAAAAATCAGAAACATCTGTGATCTGTATATACAGATATCTGTATTAAAATATTGACAAAAATCTGTATGATTACAGATAAATCTGTATATGTGGCATCACTGGAATTTACGTATTCTACGAATTTTTTCTCGATGTAACGCACACATACATATGCAGTGTTTGTTTGCTTACATTCATCTGCTTCCTGCTGCTCTATCCATACCAATCGCAACACTCTTTTAAAACGACTATGAGTGTGAGTGTGACTATTACTGGCAACCTCTTATTCTTCGTCAACCTTTCCATTTGGTTTGCGTGTTAATCTGCTGTTCTAATGTAGGCAACTCGAAATCAGTATAATTTTGTATTAGGTATGTTTCATTCCAAGAAAAACCTGGTAAAATGTAATGCTGAAAGACTAAGGAATCGTTTGAGTACATTAAGCGAAGTGCCAAAAGGCGGACTTTGACAGTTAAGTACGTGCTGTGCAATGTATTCCGTAGAGCTTCATAATAACGAAAATTACCAAGTAGCAACTACGGGTGGCCAATGAAGCTCAATATGAAGTGTATGTCTGTCTCACCCACAGCTATTTTTATCCCTTGCTCAAGCTTCATTCAACCACAAGTGGAACCCTACAGCGATTACTCTTCCAGAACACTATCTCAATAACACCAAACCTCAGGCACCCTTCCCCAACCCGAGCCCACCGTTATCGATCGATTCGGATGTTCGCTATTAATTAAGCTTCAATGTTTCAAGTTTCCACTTCCTCGTTGGTGTTCTTCCTCTGGAAAGACAAAAAACACAAAAACCATGTTCATGTTCACGAGGAAGAACTTCCCAATAATTTGAAGCTGTGTCTTCTCTTCCCACCAATAATCCTGCAGGCGTTACCGATATGGCTCTTGGGCTAACCCATGGGATTTGGTCAAATTAGTGAGCGAATCGGAATCGGTTTAATTTGTAAAACCGATTTATCGGTCCCCCACCGGTGGTCGTTATCTCGAATGTTCTCTAGCATTGGGAAGATTCCGCTGTGTCATCTATGAGAAGTGTAGCCCTTTCCAGTAGACGAAGTACCCCCTCACACTTGACCTCCAGCAACAACCCACTCCGTACAAGCCATCACACGGTGAGTGCGAGTTTAATTCGTTTAAATATGCAGACAGAGTAATTGAATAATTACAGCCCGAATGGAGTTGAGGCTTCTGTCTGTTTGAAACCAGTAGCTCGAGCACGCCGGTACCTACATACATCGCGAAAAAAACAACATTTTAATTTCGCATAATTCCAGCGCGACGCGCGTTTGTCTGCCATAAGAGAGCATTTTGCGCTCCGAGTCCGTTCGAACACAGGTGGGAGCTCTGCTCTGCCCCTGTCTCGAGGGACGTATTCGAAGTAGGTACCTTACATGTTGAATTGGTGCTCTACGACGATGACGACGATGCTTGTTATTTGTCGCACTTTGGGATGCGTTGTTGTTATTTTAATGAGACCTGCGGAGGCGTTTTGCGCGAGTTCGTACATAACATAAGCTGAATGGCTGAAATTTAAATGCAGATTGAGACCCATTCCTCGAGAGCGGAGCGGGCAGCGAGAGGGTCAGGATCATGGACAGTCTGAGTGAGTTGGCAAGCCGGGAACATGTACTAGTTGGTGCAAATGGAAAGTGGTAGGTTCTTTTCCGATTGGACGACAATTTGAGGAATGTATTCTGTTCAAGTTCAAGGAGGGTCGCGTACGGCTCGGGTTAATGAAAGGTTTCCAGCTACTGCTAGTATGCACCCGATCTAAAGCGAGACGCAGCGTAGAGTCGTCCGGGAGGGTAAATTAAGCAAACATGAGCAAAGTTTTAAATTACAATCCGTAGCGTGCGTGGAATAATTACAAGGTACGTCGTAGTCGACGACGACGGTGACGAGGCTCCAGACGGCTGCTCGAGTGCTGCCGGTGATGTGTTGGCTGGCTGGTAGATTTGTGATAAAGATCACAACAGTCACATGATTGGTGACCGACCGGTTTGATGTTTTAGATATTGCTTGGAGCCATAAGTGCATTGCATGTTGAGACAAGGCAGAGAGACAGAGATTGAAATTGATAGAATGTTCCAATCGAAGTAGCAAGCTCGAGCTACCAGCTGGGAATTGATGACTTAAATGCACTTTTCTAATCGCTAGTAGCGATCGGCGATCGATTTCACCAGCAATATCGATTAGTAGAACATGGAAATCATGAGCGGAATGAGATAAATGAACGCGATATGGGCGATGTATCTTGCTATTAATACGCTTGTGGCTGAGTATTTAAACGATGGACTCCATAGCATTTAATAGCCCAACATTGCTTGCGACTGTGTGAATGACGAATGAAGTTGACGGTTCGGTTTCAACTGCATGCTCCATTATAAGGAAGAAAATGGATTTAGTTTATGAGTTTAGCCTATAGGGAAATTGCTCATTTTTCTGGAGGACATCCTCAATTAAGATGTACTGTATCCTCCATAGTTGCATTGCAAGTTGTATCAACGTTTTAAAGCATTTTAAAAGTCTAAATTGCATGCATTGAAAATTGTTACTTGGGTGATTTAACAAGATAAGACCGTTTTCCAACATATCATGTGAGTAATGACATTTTTAAATATATTTCCTTAGAAACTAGGAACAAGGTGGGATGTAAGCAATAGTACTCGAAAAAGCAATTTTAGTGACCACTGTCCACCTTGGAATTGGGTAAGGGTGCCCCGGTAATCAGGTGGGAAAGGGAAGGTAATGTTAGAGCGCGATCTCGGCTACATTGGAGATCGAGTTTACCTCTGCATCCCCACAAAGATCATGAGAAGACAACGTTGTTACAGGGTTCGGTTTATATGGTCAAAATTCAAATTTAAATCTAATGACGTTCCAAAAATATTTGTCGTGACAGAAGGGTGGAAAATATGAATCAAGCTAAAATAAATATGAAGATATCCCTTGATCGAAGAACTAGGAAAAAACTAAAAAAAATTAATAGGGTAAATTATGGCTTCGGCACCCATTGACTGTTTTCGGCCACCGAAATTGAAACGTTTATTTTACTGTATTTTCCCATCAAAACTCTTCGCTGAATGTATTAAGCCAATTCCTTACCTTTTCAGCTTCAATCTGATTACATTTTTACGACTGTGAATTCCTGTTATACCATATTTTTCTTTAAATGAAATATACATACTACAAAATACGGCTGATTTCGAGTTGCCGATAATAGAACAGCTGGTTAACACGCAGTTCAAATGGAAAAGGTGCCGAAGAAAAAGAGACTGCCGATTGTCGGAATTGATCAAAACGGGTTGAACATGTTTTTACAACGCTCCAAACTTCTCAGGTGAGAGTGACTATTGTAGTCACTCTCACCTGAGAAGTTTGGAGCGTTGTAAAAACATGTTCAACCCGTTTTGATTAATTCTGTCGATTGGAATTGGTAGAACAGCAAGCAGCAGATAAATGTCAACAAACAAACCTGTCATGTATGTGTGTGACGCTGAGAAATCGCTAATAGAAGTTCGGACGCTGCTTAGATTGACGAGAATACGTAAATTCCCCTATATCCAGCTGGAAAAAAGAAGGCTGAAAATGTGAATCTAAAGATATTCTTTCATCAAAGAGCTAGAAATAAACTAAAAGATTTTCAAACGAAGGCTAAAAAAAAATCATCAATACAAAATAATGCATCGATGTTCCATCATAGAAAACTTGTAATTAAACTTAAATCATTGAGATTAATAGATCCAACCTAAGAGAAAGCTGGAAAAAAAGCGAATTTTAAGATGCTTCTTCATCCAAGAGCTGAAAATAATCTTGAATAATTTAAATTAATAGATCCAATGAAAGTTTTGCAACATCTGTGTCACAAATTTTGGGCTGTTAATTCTTAAGCTGCACGATACTTCAAGCCTTTCACAAACTTTTTTTTGTCGAATCTCGGTAATTTTTAACTGAGAGTTGCACAGCCATGTGCTCCGCAATCTGTTTTACTCAGTTCTCAGTTTGTATGCTTAGGAGTCTCAGTATTTTTTTTTTGCTGATTGTCAACGTAATGTTTACTGAAATCTCAGTAAAATTGATTGCCGAGCACTCGGCTGTGCCAAAAAATCTAAGTTTGCATATCATCACCAATCTCAAACAAATACTCCCATCATTGAACTTGTTTTCTTATATGTTCACGAACATACCACCTCTGCGCTCACTTTTCTGACTCATCACAGCAAACGAACAATCAATCGTGTATGATCGAAGCCATACCGGGCAACGAAGCACCATTGCAACTGATTTTTTTTTTAATTTTTTTTTTGTGAATTTTTTATCAGCAATTTTTGAAACGGTATTTCTGATCTGTTTCAAACCTTAATATCTCAAAATGCTCTTGACCAAATTTTTAAAATTAAGTTTTAAAATAGATCAAAAATAATGCAGTCTATTGGAACGAATGAAACTTTCGGCATTTAAAAATTTACAAAAAATTGTAGAACAAGAACTTTGCTGTAACGTTTTTTCATGTTATTGATACTCCGAAAACAGTATTTGAGTGATTTTAAATTATTATCTGTGAAAATAAAAAACGCTAAAAACGCATACCGACGAAAAGTTTAAAAATTGGACCTATAGCTCTTTTTTAACGATTTTTGTAGGTTTTTAATGGTGCATGGTTTTAATTTTTAGTATTATTTGCATTACTCTTTTTTTTTTAAAGAAAAATAAAAAAAAGCAATCGGAAACAGACTTTTTGAAATATTTGCATTTTTTACATTTGTTTTAAATATTTTTTCTGGAAATAACTTAAAACATGTTTATGGATATTTTACCATAGGACCACGTATGTGGTTTCTATATGGGGATACACTTTGTGAAAACCGAAAATGGGACATGAAACAAAATTGTGAAAGATTTTGAACGTTAATAACTCAGCTGTCTCTGGTCCAATTTCAAATTTTTTATCACCAATCGATCAGCAATATTTCTACGCATCGATAGCAATGCTTCGAAAAAAAAACACAAGGGACAGCCCTATGGGGTTATACGCAATGGTGACGTAGGACTTCGTGGTCTTATATAATAAATGTTATGTGTTAACCAGGGCTCTACAATTTCGAAGCTCTAAAATGAACTCGTGTTTTGTTTCTCTCATACATACGTGTTCGACGCTTCATTTCTATAACGCCTAGCTAGGCTATCAGCAAGAAACGAAAATAAAAAAGAAGGACGCTTGGAAGGAAAGGCTGGCTGTGGAACTTCTCGTCGTTGCTTTGCTCATCGCTTTCAATGTAAATAACGTCGATTTTCTAGTTAAACGAACTTCATTATGGCTTTCAATCCCCTTTCACGAACACTCTATCGCCGCTCTTTCAATTTGTTTAAAATGCGTTATGTCCCGTTTTCGATCATTTTTTTTAGATAAATATATGGATGGAAGATAAATTAGAAATATGACGTGTAATCTTCAAGTGTTTTGACGTGAGAAATGCTTTAAATGTGTTATTTCATTTTCCGTCATATACGTCATGAAACCTCTGTTGATGTGTTTCATGAAAGAGAAAACTATCAAAGTCGAGCGCTCTTTCGCTCATCCATTTCGACGAAGCTTGAAAGGAAGACCAATGGAGCGACGGGAGAAAGAGAGACAAGCGATTGAACATTTGTTTGTGCACGCCGACTGAGGTTCTAGAATGCTGCGAAGCTGTTCGACTTTAACAGAAAAAGAAAGCCAGCAGTCTCTTCGTCGCATCGATTTGGTCGATTGAAGCTGATATTGTGACGCCCTGGTGTTAACTGCAGCAGGAGCTTGTGTTTTGTGTAGGAATAGGAATTTGAGCGGGGTTCTCTCTTTAGTATGACTATGATTGCCCTGAAAAGAACCTTTTGATATGAATTTTAGTTGGGACATGTTCAGAAACTTAACTCTTTTGGGAAATGTTGGTGGCGCCTTTGAAAGATGAAGATGACGTGTAGGCAGCTGGATCAGCACATCGGACCGGACAATCTCATATTCTTTGGTTCAATGATTGGACACTCGCAAGAGTCTCGGCCCGTCTGCTGCTGGACAGGGGTTGTACTGGTGTCTGCGACAGGTTGGAAGGCCGCAGTGAAGGATTCCTCAACGACAAATGGGAACTTGGGAGAGTCTCGGCCCGGCTACTGCTGGACACGGGTTTTCCCGGTGGTGCGAAAGGCGCAGCGAAGGATACTTAAATTTCGCTACGAGAAATGGGCACTCAGAAGAGTTTCGGCCCGGTTGCTTCAGGATTAGAAGCTTGGTTGCTACCGTTTTGCTGGTCCCTTTTGCTGATCGATGGTTCTATTTCAACACAAGAGTAGTTGCTTTGTTGGTTTTGTGACTAGATGAGTAAAAATGAAAAATTCATCAGAGATTTTCGAAAATGTCATTTAGGTTTAGTGTTTACCTAGGGTTTTTTGATGATTAAAAAAAATAAGAATCTGCCATGATTACCTGAGTTTTGTCAAAAAAACGTAAATATTTATGATATGATAAATACTTCTTTTTACAGCTACTGCTGGACTCGGGTTGACCCGGTGGTTGGAAAGGCAGCAAACTTCGCTACGATAAATGAGTACTCAGAGAGTCGGCCCAGTTGCTTCAGGATTAGAAGCTTGGTTGCTACCATTTTGCTGGTTCCAGGAATTTCATTCATGCCAAGTTGAGTAGAAATCCTAAACCATCTTTTTTGAAATTAGTTATTGGCCGTTTCAGATAGGGAAAATGAAGGAAGCTTAACCTTTGAAACCATACAGGGTGCGTCCCTGACGCTTCAGAGCGTACAGTACGTACTTTACGGTATCGGTCTTCCTATTGGCGTCTTCAGAGTAGGTACCAGCGTCACGAGTGACGTTTTCCAGCAACACCTTCAGCACACCTCGGGTTTCCTCGTAGATCAGACCGGAGATACGCATTATTATGACGAACCTGACGACGGTCTTGGAAATACCCTGTAAGTTATCATGCAACACCTTACGATGACGGTTGGCTCCTCCTTCGCCGAGGCCTTTGCCTCCCTTGCCACGTCCAGGCAATGTTTATGCTGTTTAAGCTGCCTTCGGGTATGGTTGACAGGAAATAGATGAGAAAAAAATTCCATATAACCTTAGAGAGCGAGCTCCATACATACTAACCTGCTTGACGGTCTAACAAAGAATGATGCTTATTTTGTCCATGAATACCTCTTTTATACCTACTCTAAGGCAAAATTCTTCGCACTTCCAGAGCTCGGCCGTTGCAGGAACCCAGCGAGGCCTATCTGGTCGGTTTGTTCGAAGATACCAACCTGTGCGCCATCCACGTCAAGCGCGTCATAATTATGCCAAAAGACATTCAGCTGGCTCGGCGTATTCGTGGTCAATGCTCCTAATTTCTCCGTCGAAATCTAACAAAACTGGCCCTTTTCAGAGCCATTAAAATATTCCACAAGAGAGTTAGGTAAGGAAATTTCTGTTGCTTTCACTGCTCGCCTCACAGTGAATCCAGATCTTAAAATTGCAACCAGCAAGTGTAACCCAACAACCAAAAGCGGTGCGATGCTAGTTTTCATTGCTGTGGCGACGACTGTAAGGGGCTTAGAAGCAGAAGGGTTCTCTTTTGTGATCACCATGGCTTCACTAACCTATTTCGCACTATTTCTGCTATTCTCTTCTATCATCCACAACAAAAATGGTATCAATGAATGTTTGCCGTCGAGTTAACGTTATCCGACCTTCTTAGTTGCTCCTCCGTGAATGATCAGAATTAATCAATTTGCACAGTGCGGTTGTTACTAGAGACCGAGAATTCCTTAACATATCCACGGCTGTCTCGGCTATTTTTAGATCAGGATTCACGTGGAAGTGATGCGATCGTCTAAAGCAGAATTTGTTTTTATTTAAATCTAGTGGGGATAGGATAAGGTATAGTGAAAAATTGCAAGGATGGGGACGAGCTTGGGATTGAACCCCGACCTTCTGCTCAGTAAGCAGAAACGGTAACCACTGAGCTACCGAGCCTCGTCGTAATGCTACATCGACATGTTTCGTCTAGGAATGATTCTCTGATGACTGTGTTGGGAAAGCAGCATATGCATGTACGTAATTGGTCGATTTGTTAGTTAATTCGACGCTTTTGGACAATGCTGGACATTTACCGCTTTTTCTATAGTTTCTTGTTGAAAATCAACTGTCGAAAGTATTGCGTAGAAATATTGCTGATCGATTGGTGATAAAAGTTTTGAAATTGGACCAGGGGCAGCTGACTTATTAATGTTCAAAATCTTTCACAATTTCGTTTCATGTTCCATTTTCGGTTTTCACAAAGTGTATCCCCATATAGAAATCGCAGGTGTAGTCCTACGTCAAAACTTTGAGAAAACACCAAGTGCAATCTGATTTAAGAAGAAAAATTTCAGATTTCATGAGAAATCGAAGATAATTTTAACTGTAATTCTATAAAAATACTGAACTGGATACACAGTGTATTTAAATGAAAGCTCATTGAATTTTTTGAAGATTATCCCATGATAATTCTGAACAGAACTCCTGGGAAGCCCAAAGGAAAAATCCAATGGCAATCTGAGGATAATTTCATGGAGTTTTGTGGAAAAATGAATCCATAGTATAATTCCTGGGATATTTTAGGAGAATACTTAGGGGGTGGGAAATGAAGGAAATCAATTCCATCTAAAAAATAACTCCAGGAGAAAATCGAAGGAATTCAGAAAAGAGTCCCAGGAGCGGTTGCCAAACAAATTTTGAGGAGAAATTTAATCAATTTGTGAGAAGAACTGCAAATTAATTCTTAGGAATCTTTCAATGTGAGTGTTTGCAGGTGTTTGTGCACAATATTTTTTCTTCTTTTCGGCGTACCAATTTACTTTTAGTCAGCCTTTAATTGACTTATTCTGTATTCATTCATGTGCTTTCGTCACACTTAGAAATTATTACCGACTACGGTAATTTATACCAAACTTTCAACAGCGGCACTGTTTGGTAAAACCAGGCATTTTAATTCATTCGTTTTATAGCTTCAATAAAAGAAAAACGTCACGACAATGGCAAGGCTCGATTATTTCAACAATACTGACAGTTGATTCTCTTAGAAATTTTGACAGATAAAATGAGGGTTTCGTGGATTTTTCTATGTTTCGAGGGGTGCATCGATTAGCTTGGGACCGAAGATAGTACCTGAGCTGAGCCAAAAAGTTCAGCACGTTTCTTCGGGACCTACTAGTCTTAGAGTTACCTCCATGGTAAAACTGCTGTGGCCAATTCAATTTATTTTAATCACTGAGCCAAAAACTATCTGAGTCGGCTGTTTAAAGGGCGAACACGAAATTATTGCGACACATTCAACAGGGCATAACTTTTTTACCATTGGGTAAAAATCAACCAAATTTTGGACACTTTCTCATTGATGTGTATTGTGTACATGCTGTCAAACTCGAAGTCGTGTTTTTCGATTCAACGAAAATGGAGGTGAACCAACGCGAGTCGAGAGAACAAATTCTTTCCAAACACCTGGAATTTCCTGACCTGTCGCACCGGCAGTTGGGAAAAATGTTGAACATTCACCATTCAACCGTCTCCAGAGTGTTGAAGCGGTTCCAGGAGCGGTTGACGTTGGACCACGGCAAAGGAGCTGGAAGAAAACCGGGACCGGAGAACAAAAAGACGGAGGGAAAGGTGAAGCGGATGATTAAAGCAAATCCCAACGTCTCAAGCCGTGATTTGGCTAAAAAAGATCGGCATGTCGCAGAGCTACGTCCAGAATGCAAAGAAGAGAGCTGGACTACATACATACAAGGTACAGAACTTCCCAAACCGCGATGAGCGGCAACAATCGACGGCTAAAACTCGGGCACGGAAGCTCTACGAGAAGATGCTGACAAAATATGGCTGCTGTGTGATGGACGACGAAACGTATATAAAAGCCGATTTTAATCAAATTCCGGGGTTGGAGTTTTTCACCGGCAATAGCAAGTTCGATGTGGACGACAAATTTAAGAAGAAGAAAATGTCAAAGTTCGCCTCCAAATATCTCATTTGGCAGGCCATCTGCTCTTGTGGACTGAGGAGTGAGCCTTTCGTGACAAAGGGCACAGTAAATGGCGAGATCTACAAATCTGAGTGCCTCGAGAAGTGCCTTTTGCCGTTCTTGCAGCAGCATGACGAAGCTCCGCTATTTTGGCCAGATTTGGCATCATGCCACTATTTTAAAAGTGTCCTGGAGTAGTATGAGGCCAATTCTGTCCATTTTGTTCCAAAGGACATGAATCCGCCAAACTGTCCGGAGCTGCGCCCGGTGGAGCAGTACTGGGCAATAATGAAGCGGGAACTTCGGAAGAGCAAGAAGACAGTCAAAGACGAGAAGGACATGTTAAAAAAATGGAAAAAAAAAACTGAGAAACTGGTACCGGATGACACTGTAAAGACTTTGATGGAGGGCATCAAGCGAAAATGCGTTCAATTTTACTCTCAAGGCTCCATCGATTAACTTTTCTTTTGATTTTCGAAGTAAATATATGTATAAAACTACCCTAAAATTTTGGTTTGATTCTAAACATTATAAGAAAATTGGCATGACATTTTCGGTGTCGCAATAATTTCGTGTTCGCCCTTTAAATCGTTAGCATTCGGATTTTACGCATTCAATCTGGTTCTCCCTCAGTAGAGAAGATTGTTTGGCTGCCTTTCAGTTTATCCTTCTTTTCTTCTACTGCTGTCAGTTCTGAGTCGACCTGGAGTTGAAAGAATTTCCACACGTTCGGCACTCTGATAGTAGGTGAGGATGGCTAGTTTGATTTTGTGGTGCTCGCGCGAGTGAATGATTTTCCCCATTCTTGCTCGACACAAAAGATTCTTCCTAAATTCCGCCTCTAACAGGACATTGATTGTAGTGAAACACTTTGACAGATCATTTCGTGGATACAAATAAAAAAAAATCGATGGTACACAACTACACTAGCAAGTTTGATTACTGACAACTTCCGGTGAGAAGTTAATTCCCGGATTTTTTTCCGGCCACAGTACTCACGATCCACTAGTGTTCACTAATTTGCCATAAATCGTGCCAAAACGAAAACTTTATGCACGGATTTGGACCTGTTTCATATAACCGGAAGGTATATGCCGGTCACAAATGCCTTGCCAAATTAATCATATCGTCCGGTCATTTTTCACAGAGATGGCGCTGATCCGCTGGTAGAAAGTGATAAAAATCCCCATATAGAAATTGAGAGAAGTAGGAATAATTCGCTTTCGGTGCATATTCAGGTCAAAAAAAGAGTGAACGACAACCTAAACAAATTAGTCAGGGACTTTGTCGTTCAGTTTTTTTCCCGGAAATTATTGTTCAACAATCTATGATTGAATAAATATGATTTTTCCCATACAATTTTATCTGCTTTACTAGCAATCCAAGAGAGCCAAAAAATTCAAATTTGAGAGAGACAATTTGCACTCACGAGCTCAATCTTTCAACATGCCATGTATTTTGATGACACTCGATTTGTGATTTCCTTTTCACAGATTACAAAATAGAGTACCTGACACTTCAAAACCTGTCTGGTACCTCTATATATGCATTTAGATTAAAATTCAAAGTCCCTCCTTTTTTACATATTCTGCACAAAAGATACTTTTTCTCCCACCACATTCATAAAAATCGGCGGTAAATTCTGTGAGGAATGAGCTATTTTGTGTGCAGAATGTGTAAAAAAGGAAGGACTTCGAACGTTAATCTAAATGCATATATAGAGGTACCAGATATGTTTTGCACTGCAGTGTCCTCTATGAACAATTGACGGAAAAAAATATTGTGCGTAGTTTCCGATAGATGTCACCGCAAACAACAGCAGTGACATCTGATGGAACATGAATGCAGAAGCTTGACAAAATGATTAATTAATCATTTTGTCAAGCTTCTGCATTCATGTTCCATCAGATGTCACTGCTGTTCTTAATGGTGACATCTATAAGAAATTACGCATACACAGTTCTGTTTATTGTTAACAGAGGGCGGTGCGGTCAAAACATGTATGCTACCCGATATGGTACCTTTATTTATGCATTTAGATTGACATCCGAAGTACCTAATTTTTTACATATTCTGCACAGAAATACATCTGAAGTCCGTACTTTTTTATTTCTGCTCAGGATTTCCTCCCGCTTTTATAAATGGGGCGGAGCATATAGGATTTCGGATGTTAATCTAAATGCATATATAGAGGTATCAGACATGTTTTGCAGTGTCAGGTACTGTATTTCTGACTTCTTTAGGTGGTCGCTCATTTTTTTTTACCTGAATATGCACCGAAATTGAATTATTCCCAATATGGGGATTTTCATCACTTTCTACTAGTGGAACAGTGCCATCTGTGTGGAAAAAAGCCTCACGATATGATTCATATGATTACATACGCAAATCACGAATAAACACGTTGGAATTGATTAAAGGAAAACTTGCCATAAACAATAGTAATAGCTCAATTTTAGTAAACAAACCAACAGTTCTCGATTACTTTTTCGAAGGGACGTATCAGCTTTTGTAAACAATGCATTTGATCGTCGATTTGACGTAGCTGGTAGCTCGCCCACGCCCACGTTAAGTATGTCCAATTTTGTAAATCGTTAACTTTACGCATGACGTCATAAAAACATAATTAGTTAAAGTAGTTTTAGTTTGAACAACCTGAAAATTTCACAGATGATTTTAATTTTTTGCTAGATTATAAATGGCTGAATTTTGGTTCAAGAAACAATGACTGACAAATATTATACAAAGTTTCATGTAAATTAGAGAAGCTCAAGCCTGATCGATTCGTCATTTGACGTGGAACTGCTCGAATGTTCCCTGACCCAAAGTAACCCGTCAACGAGCTTCAATACTATTTTTCATTCAGTTTTTCCCTAAGCTTGTTACATCAAACCAACACTTGCCAATTTCCTTCATATTTCCGATCAAATGATCACACTTAGAAATAACTAATTTTACACGTGATGAAAATCCATCTTTGAACCAAAAAATGAGACGTAAACAAACATGTCATGTAATATTAAGTGCTCTGAGACTGAAAAGTTCGTTACTCGACGAAAAGTACGTTTGATTAAGCTTTATTTCGCGTCTGTTATGACTCAAATCTATGTCTAAATTGACGCTCGTATATGTCACTCTCAGAGCACCTACATTTACATGATTTTTTCTAAGTGTAATCCCTCCCACCAGCACCCATGGGCAAACATCCAATCTCTCCCGTTGATTTCTGCGATCCAAACTTTCCATTTCTAATTCGGCGAAAACTACCCCTCATTATTGACATAACAACCCACAATTGGCCAACTTTTCACCACCCACCACGTCAAACGGGCTGAATATGCTGTCTCATTAATCATGAATTTGTTTGTTTTTTTTTTTTTCCTATGCGCTCGGCACCCATTCCGCGAAGCGTCGTCTATTTATTTATCATTAGCCAACGGCATTGGGCGAGCAAAACTTCTTCCTTGCCTATCGGATAAACACACAGACACACAAACCAGTAGCGAGCATAGCGATCGTAATTATTACCACAGACATTTGTATCAACTAGCTAACGTTGGTCATTTTTTTCTTCTCTTCTTCTTCTTCTTTGTTATTGTAGGATCGACACGTGAAAAAGAACGGCGATGGTCAACCGCTAGTGGACTCGTCCCAGGACTACATCCTGCTGCTCGGCTACGAGAACCAAACGCACACGGTGCTGCGATTCAGGCGGAAGTTGGACACCTGTGACGTGGCGCACGATGTGCCGATAACGGTGAGTGTGCTTTCGATATCCTGTGGGAGGGCTTCGAGCATGGTGCGACGAAGGAGACGAAGAACGATTATTCCGAATGGTGGGTGGTTGTAATGCTTCGGAGGGGACCGCTAATGAGCGTGGTCTGTTAACGATTGGTACTTGGTGGTGGTTTTGCACGTCCGAGCAAGCTCATGGACTTTCTGCTTGGGGAGGGACGGTCAAATCTTTTCCAGGAAAGATTATTTGTTGGTCATTTGAAGCGATTTTGGAAGGCTGTTAGGAGCTGTATGGACTATATTCTAAACAATATCAAGCCTAAGAAACCAGCATGTGATGAACGACTGACTTTTTCTGTAGTAGCATGGCAAATGTGTCCTGCCCAGTCAACATGGGCAGTATTTACATAATTTGTAAAATGGATTAACTCGAATGGCAGTTGATTGATTCGGACGTCCCCCAAAGCTACACGTCCACTAGCCGTGCTCTTAACATTCCCAGCAGATGGTTTACTCATTAAACCAAGCTGTTCGGCTGACCAGGTGCAGCCCATCGACCTATCCCACCAAAGCGTACCAATTATCGATACTAGTCCAAGAGGCGTTGCACATTTATGCTTCTTCTACTTCTTGATCATCTGCTGCTCCTGGCTGCAAGACGTTTTCATTGACATTACACGCAAGCAATTGTGCAACAACTTCTTTTTCCTCTCAGCAGCAGCAGCAGCAGCCACCTCGAGGGCCTCGATTACGGAACGCACTGGTGCGCGCACTTGATGATGACTGTACGCTCGTAAATGGCCAATAGCAGTCTGCGCGCCGTTTCCAGCGAGCGTTGGTGTTACTCAATAATGCATGTAATTAATTTCGTTTGGACAGATTTGGGCCGATTCGTGTTCCAGAAGCAGCAAGTGCGAAGATAAACAAGCTGTATTTTCCGACACTCTCATGCATTCTTGAAATGCCTGACGCTGGCTGGGACCCGCTTATTCAATGCAGTCGGTGACGTTTTCTCGGACCCGCGTGGTTCGTTTCGAGGGCAAATCACGAGTTCGTGTAGAGGTTTGATTTTTCTCATCAACGCGGGTGCGCGTGCTAGCGAGCTCAAGTGGAGCATTATTTATGGAGCTGCTGCTCTCGGAGTTGCTCCAATTTCCACCAATGAACCACTTCTTGATTACGCCAATGTTGCCCAGAGCTTTGCTGCACCATGTGAATATCGATATATGTACGACCGGGTAATTAATGTTATGCAAAAGCGGCGAGGCGCGAAATGAGAGTCGATTGCAGCGCTGTTGCCCATGGATGTAAACCACGTTGATGTTTTTTTTTTTTTTTTTTTTTGGTTTTGTGGCTTCTCAAGGCTCATTACGGCTCACGGTTTTGGGTTCGTGATTGACCAAAAAATGACTTATCGATGATTTTTTTTTGTGAGTGTCTGAGATGTTTAAAGCAGCGTTTATAATGAGCTGCAGTGACTCGTTGAAGAGGTCTGAATATGGGAATTTTTGAATTTTTTTTTACATCTATTATGAACGCATTACGTAGGTATAGGGTTATTTTAGAAATGATCCAAGCCAATGCAATCAATCAATTATGGACCTTCGCTGGAATTATCTCGTCGTGCGCGAGTTCATTACTGAAACGATTGTCTAGAATGGTAATTGCCGCAAGGTTTGGTTTTAATTTTAGATGAATTTGAAATGTCAAATGATCATCACACATTTTTTGTTTGTTTGCACAGGCTCAATCGAATAAACTTTACAGACCCAATCTGCCAAACATACGTCTACGGCAAAATGTTCCTTACACTGTTTTAGAAATTTCGTTCAAACATAGTTTTCGTGTAGATTCCATAGATTGAGAGATAAAAATCAGAAAAGAGGCCGTTATAACTAACATTCACAAGACAACAGAGCCAATAAAAGTTTCAATTAGATTGAGAGAACATAGTTGCATTGCTTTTCAATGACTACCTATAACATATTTGCCCTCCCTGAGTGTTTTATTGCTTAAAAAAATTAACGAAAATGCCTTACTTTTTGGACGTTCAAAGTGTACTACCCCCTTAAAGGAATTGAAGAGGGAGAGGGAGAAGGAGGTTTGAAATATGATCTACGATAAAAATATTTAATTATTCCTAAAACATGAACTTATTCCTATTCAATTTGATATCAGCAGTGTAATACTACTATTATTACAAAACAAACATTTTAAAACCACACACACACACAAAATACAAACTAAACACAAGGTTTCTCAAACTTACAATCTAAGGTTAATATTCTTCAAGAAAACATATATGAGTTTCATAAACTCCAGAACACGTCCAGCCAAAACATCCCGAACTGGAACAATAGGTTGTCTAGAAAAATTCGTTGTAGGCGATTTGTCGATCGTAAATATCGCCTTCCATAGCGCCCAACTTTGCAAACGGGTCCGCCTTCTCATTGCCCGGAATCGAGCTATGAGATGGGACCCATGCAAAGGTGATTACAAAAGATCTTAAAGATAAAGCACTTAGAAGCTCTCGTATTTTCATGAGAAACTACGAGGAGTGCATCCTTCGAACTACAATTTGTATTTTTTGAACTCGATTGGCATCTCGCCGTGGCCGGTGCACCAGGTCGCGCGGGCGTCCTCGCGCGGAAGTCGGAAAACGGCATGGGAAAATACTCCTTTCCATGTGATCCTGGAACATAAATCGAACAACAATCCTGATTAGTAATGAAATTAGGGTTAGAAATACGTATTCCGATTTTTTTTTAAATTATTTTTTTCAAAACTTGTGGCCTTAGGAAAAAAAAGTCCATTTTTTCACCCTAAAAATGCTTACAAAATCGTGGATCAAAAATCCATTTTTGACAAAATCGAAAATGTGGATACGTATTTCTAAGCAGAATTTAATTCTGAACAAGAAAACCTAGGCGATATCCAAATTTGATGATAACTGGTTAGAGTTATTTCCCACGCCAGTTTGAAAAACCCCGTTTCGAGATAAACGCGTTTGAAGATAAAATTGCTGTCTCAGCGCGCCGGTACATGTCTTAGAAAATCGCTTCGTAAAGCGGTAACGAATATTCTGGCGGACTTGGAGTCTTTTCTATATTAAAGTATACTTCCCAAAAAACATTTTAAGCCAAAAAAAAAAAATGCATTTTTTTTTTGAAAAATCAAAGTGTACTCCCCCTTTAACTTAAGATTTTAACTTTAGATTTAAGACATTAATAATGTATAACGCAAAAATTAATTTGGCTCTGTTAAGTTTATTCGATTAAGCTTATACAAATAAATAAATTCAAAAAAAAAATTAGAATCCTGATTTGAGAGCACGCAATAAGCTAATATCCGATAAGCAATAAGCTTGAAATGCGAGGAAGAAGAAGATTGAACAAGTACGTGTGCTCCAAGCTGGAAACCGTATCTTTCTTTTACCTTCAGCACATCTTCAAAAATTTAATAAATGGAAAAGATTGTTTAAATACTATCGTATCAATGAAAATTAACATTTATGCAGTGAAAAAAAAAAATGTTGACAGTTAGAAGGTGACACTCACACCATTCGCCCCGGGTGTCACCGAGTCCCGGTACGCCTCAGCCTGTACGTTTATGGCTTTCTCTAAACTCCATGTTTCTTCCCTTAACTGTGTCTTCCTCTTTTTACACAGGAACGCAGAGTTCTCCCTGAAAGTGCGTCCAAAGTTTCTTCTGGCTTCTACTGGTTTTCCCTAGAAGACTCTGGCTTTTCTAGACAAATTCAATTTAAAACTTAATTAATATTTTTCGGGCAAAATAAGCTATTGTTTGTTGGGTTCTTCCTATTCTTGTCCAAGTCCAAGGCCTTTCATCCCGAGGCCACAATTAAAGTTTTTTTTTTGAAAATTTAATTCCATAATCTTTTATTTCAACCTTTGATCTAAAAATCTGTCTAGTGGTTAAAAAGGCATGATAAAAAAATAAAAAAAAATCTGATATTTCGAACAATCCTTCCACGGAAGGGGCCACCCTAATGAGCATGACCATGAGCATGATTGACCGCCCGTGAATGCTACTCCGTTATTTCCAGATAAGCTGTAATTACACAGATAACCAATAGGACGTTGCTTGGGACTAGCAATCAATAGAGGTAATCTAATTTGTAAATACTGGTAATCTAAAACTAGGAAATACCAGTGTCAGCCACGTCCGAGTGCTGGTCAAGAAAGGAATAGGTAGGAATATGTTGACGTGATACTCGTTTTAATGAAACTTGAAAACACATCTGCTCTTCTACGAGAAATCACTGGGGTGTTCGATAAAAGGGTAAGGACTGCAGCAGGATTCATTTTGGTAAACGATATGCTGAATTGATGTCCTGACGTTTCAATAGCGCAAAGAAGCTTGGGGTTGAACCCACGGGCTTCTGCTCAGTAAGCAAAATCGGTCACCACTAGGCCACCGAACGTCTTATACCACAAAACAATTAGGCAGCCCTACTTTTGCTCAATAAAACAGATGAAATTATCGTTCATAAGTAAAAAAATCTCCTTAAAACAGATCGGGTTGCTCCTTAAATGATTGATCAAAATACGTTAAAAATCTTAAAATGCTCATTAAATATTTAAAGTACGCTCCCTAAAATAGAGAAAACTGTACATTAAGCATTTGAAAATGCTCCTTAGTATGCACCGCTTTCCACCATTTTGAAGTGTAATTGTACCATATATCATCGGAAAAGCTGCTGTAGAAAGGTTAATATAATGTCCAGTAAAAATGCACAAGCGATTACTTAATGGGGAAAAAAGTGCGGTAAAGTAAAATACTTTATTCCGAGTAACACACTAATTTGTACCATAAATAATTGAAATGTTTCCTTACCAACATCACTTTTGCCAACCATAAGCTAGGAAATGGAAAACGGGGAGCTTCACAATGGAGCTAATAAATAACGTTTTCTTGATTTGTTGCTATGGACTAATTTCGTTACGCTTTACATCATATTATGAAAGAAAGACGATTTAAAGTATAACTCTATGATGTGAAGGAACTTGACCCAAGATTTTCTGCTCAGCAAGCAAAATTGGTCGCCACAAGGCCACCGAGCTCCTTTTTTTCACAAAAAAATTACGACCAAGTTCCTGTTCAATTCACTGTTACTACGAAAATAAGAAGGTGAAGAATTTGTTATCGATAACCGATCAACGCAGCTTTCCTAAAACTTTAATATTTTTTTTATTTTACGGCCTTGATCCTCCATCCAAATTTCAATACGCTTTATGTCATATTGACGATAAATTCGATTCACACTAAAACTTCGCAATGTGAAGAAGCTTGCAATTTATCCATAATTTTCTGCTCAGTAAGCAAAATTGGTCGCCACTTGGTCACCGTGCTTCTTATTTAACAAACAATTCAAAAGCAAATTTTCATTACGTCGAAAGTAACGAAGGTAAACTAAGTCGAGCTATCAGTGTCAATCGATGATCCTGCTATTACATTATATTCTGTCCCAATATAGGATCACATCCCATTTTTAAATTTATTTAACAGTCAAATTGCTAATAATCACCTTCCGATCAAAATATTTTACTTGAGTCACCCGATTTCTATGAAGATGCCGTTTGTCTTAAGTAACAGTGCAGAGAAACTCGTAAAAAGTGTACGTTCATCGTTTCGCATTCTCATTATTAATGCGAATAAATCGAACTGTTTGTTGCTAAGATGATTTCGATGGTCCTAAATTGATGAATGGACTGCACGTAAGGATACGTGATTGATAATTCTCCCGAATATCCTGGTAAATAAACTTTGACTTAAGTAACATTAGGGGGCCACCAAACGACGCACGGAGGGGTATTTGTTCTACGCTAGCTGGCCAAAAGTCGATGTCTCAAAATAAGCCAAAACAGATTCTGAATGTATGCATTGTATACTTCAGAGGTAGGGTAACAATGCCTTGTACTCATTATTTCTTTTTCTAAACTGACCGCGTTGTGGCATCAGTTCAAACTTGTCTGTTGTGGAATCGTATCGCAGTGCCATTGTTTTCGTGTCTCTACTTGTTGTTGGGATAATCACATTAATTTTCAAAAATCAATAGTGATCAAGCAGGTATTGAAATTTGTATTCCACATGACATCAGCTGATTCCACTTAGTTTTGACTTCGCAGAAGCAGTTTATAAAAATCTTGTCTTCAAGTGCTATTTAAACTATAAAATAAATGTATCGTGATAAAAAACTTGACTTATCTTGTAATATCCTGTGAAGCCGTATATGAGGCATTATATGTAAATATGTATTGAAGATTATAGCAATAAATCAGCGAAATTTGCGATCTTTCGAGAAATTGGAAAATGAAGATGGCATGTCCACAGTGATATCATTTCACCCAAATGTGGCTCTAGCGTACGTATATTTTGCCTCCTTTGAGGATGTATGCATTACAACTCATGCGAGCAAATCACCATATTTACGGTGAGAACATGACAAGCCAAGTGTGAGAGAGTGCTTATTAAGAACTTCTGTGGTGAAAACTAAAATCTCTCTCTCTAGAGAAATGAATTTAATGTGCTCTCGTGTTCACTCACCTAAAAGCTCTCGAGGGTTTACCTCTCTAGAAACTTCACTGCAGAGCCCACTCTCCAGAGCATAGGTTTGAGCGCTGTTGAAGCATTATTTTGCCGAGTATTTTGCTACAAGCATATTAAGCATAAAATGGACCAACTACATATGAGACACAAACCAATCCCCATCCCAGGTGGTCATTCTCCACAAACCAGAAATCAATTTGGACAAACAATTTCTCGAAAATCGGACGATCAACCACATAAGGGTGTTCGAACATCAGAATTTATTTTTGAAGTGTCAGAGAAAATTCATACTTTTTTTTCTGAATTTTTACTTAAATTTGACAGTTTGAAAATAAAGTATAATGTTCGAAAATCTCTCTGTTGTCGATCGTGTGATTTTCAAGATGTTTGTCAAAATTGATTCTTCTTGGTCTGTCAAAAATAATTCTGGTATGACTGCTTTGTATGATTAAAACCGTGCTAATATGTTAAACATTACTATTTCTATGACATAATATGTGTTTAATTGGAAATAGGAATAACTTTTCAGTCATCAAAACAAAACTTCTCGGATCGGTGAAAATTTGCTCTTGAATTACGATGAAGTTCCCGTTCAACTTGCTGTTAGAAGATTTCGGACCCAATGGTGACCTCACAGGTTACGACAAAAACTGCTCTTGGGAAAGTTTTGATATGGATTTCCGATCAACACATCTTAAACAGATGATCTTCTATTCAGTAAGCAAAAGTGGTAGCCATAAACCTAGCTGAGCTCCTCATTGTTTTTTAGACGACTGGGTTTGGAGGGACCGTTTATTTCATGAAAACTGTGATACAATTATAATTTTTCTATCTGTACATTTTTGTTAAGTTTTTCTTCTGAAAAATTGTAAAAGAATTTATTTCTGCAGATTTGTAGAGCTATTTTCAATCGATTGGTGCATTTGGATTTTAATTTCATCTACAAATAACAAAGTTATAAACGTTCAATGCCTAACACCTTTTTGTGATTGTCGTAAATTTAGATTTTTTTTATTAACCCCCTGTACCTTCCCGTAAGACGTATTCTACATCAAAATATACTATATACAGGAAGGTTTAAACTTAGTCAAAATATGCTACATAATTTACGGATGGTCCCTAAGAATCATCTTTGTATAGAACATTAAAAACTACTGTCCTGAATTAGACTATACAAATACGGATATCCATCCACGGTGTTCTCAAAATTCTACCCCAAATCCAAAGCTCAAATTAACTTGCAACAAGCGAGACGTGCGCCCATAACCACAAAAGTTCAAGATAAGAATAGCACGCAATTACTTGTTCTCGTAACCATTTTCGCACTGCCGATGATTATAGCACTGTTTCCCATTTCAGAACAAGGCCAACCGTCTGTCTATCTATCTAGCTGTCTGTCTGTATGTCTGCTGGGCTGGAAAAACAGACAACTTCAGGGTCGTCATCGTCGTCTCCATCGTCGTCGTCATCAGTAGCTCATTACCTCCACAAAAGCTCCAAACTTACGACCGCATATCTTGACGGAAAGCGAGTCTACGAGACGAGATGATAGGATGAGCGAGCAAGCAAGTGAGCGGCGTTAATTATTAGGCTTCATTATTTCCTTTGCATCCATCAGAGATGGAGCTCGTTCCCGGGCCGTCTTCGGGATGTTTGGGGAAGCGTCTGTACTCTTTAATTGCCAACTATTGATGATGGGAAAGTCGGCGTTCTTCTTTCTGCGCTTCACGTACGTTCGACAAGTGCCTTAAACTGTCCGTCCGAATGTACTGTTAATTGTTGTAAATTGTTGATTCGGCTGCTGCAGCAGCAACAACTCTTTAAACGTATCTCGAACGAAATGAGGCAATGAAGTTATATCGAAAGCAATTACGACCTTTTGTATGTGACCGGTCTCTGGGAACAGAAATAAAAATAAAATCGATACCAAGCAGAAGGCTGGTTCGATGAAGACGACTTTCGGCCCAGACGTGTGGGACGATGCCAGCAGTCAATCGTGAAATAGAGGGAGAAAATCGATTGTCAATTGAGCAAAATTGTTTGAAGATGATGCGGAGCAGCAACAGCAGCAGCAGAAGACGACGACGACGATCATTTAAGTTCAGAGGAAAAAACGTGCGAAACTTGGAATCGTTTAAGACCCAATGAAATCGAATGAAAGCGTCAGTCGCGTTCAAAGGAGGTGGAAAATGAGAAGCAAGAAAAAAAAACTTTCTTTCGGACGATTAGTTTTCCTTTCGGAGAAGATGCGCTAGTCTGGAGGATGAACCAATCGAGGGGGATGAGCTGCGTTCCACTTATTTTCCTCTCTCTGTGTGTCGGTTAAGACCAAGTCCGAAGCATTTGTGACATCAATCACCCGCACTCTCCGTCTACCAATGTGCGATGGAATGGAGGACACGAGGAAGAAAAAAGAAGAAGTTCGCAATCAATATCCAGTTCGGAACAGAAGTGAAACTGTCATTTCGTTTAGCGACTAATGATTTGAAATGAATTTATGGCGGACAATTACTTAAAGTTCAATCGATTAGCCAAATTACGAATATGTAGTACATAAATTTCATTTCTACATATGGCACATGATGAACCACATCAACTTAACTTGGGCTTCTTAAGGAAATAATAGAGGTCTAATCTTGAATTGAAATTTTTTATCCGACCTTGACGACCGATCAATGTTTTGTAATGGCTGTTTATGAGCCAAGTCACCCACCATTTATGCAGTATTTATCTAAAGGAAAAGGAATGGAAAGTTTATCCCTCCATTCATGACAAACTCTTCGCTAATTCCGCTGTCAATCATCGTAAAATGACAACATAATGCAATCAAAGGTCGCTGCCTTTTCGCACTTCTTGCACTGCGACTGGCCGCCACGTCGTGGAACCTGCTGCTGACAAGGCCCCCCAACGGACCATCCGCCTGTCGTTCAGCGTGTGCAACTTCATAGACCCCAGCCAGCACATAATAGCGTAAAATAAATTTCTTCAGTATTCCCTCATCCACAGCGTCCCCGCAAAGGGGACATGTCTTCGTCTCGATTTAATTTGCGCTCGAGAGCGATATTAAATGATAGCTATATTCGTGACAGTCTGTTCAGTCATCGGAACCGGTTACGAGGCCGCGGGGGAAAATTACTCCACACTGGGCGCGAATATGTTCAATGAGCTTTTTCCATCAACTACAACAACCAGCACGTACGACAAGCTGGAGGCTGCCTTGAAGGCATTTTCTGGTCGTCATCTTCGCCTTTCCGCAAGATACACAGAGTGACGCTCAGGGTACCGGTACGGACAAAAGCAACAATCTTTTGCAAAGATGCATCATTGCTCATTGGTTTTCAGATGCACAAGATGCCTCTAGGAATGACGGCCCCATTCTTTGTCGGATTTCAGAAGGAATCTGGTGAAGAAATATGTTTGTATGATCCCTGGGGGAGCGTTTCGCATGGATGGGTTGATTGCGTCGATAGTGCCAGAAGTGATGGGCAATTGACACTCGGGTTTGGATGATTTCCATTCGAGTTGGCCGGAACTGCTCGACAGAAGAAAGCTTAGCACTAATTGCTTCTAGTTATTTAATGCAGAAATGGAAATTTAATGTTATATCAGTTGAAATTATACAAACGTTCTAGAGGTGAAGACAACGCCACCGGGTGCAATACATTCAGAGCATTGGAATAATTTTCCTGATCTTAGCGATTGAGTGCACTGATTTAGCGCTCTTGAATATAAAAAGTAATTAAAAATCGTTTATTAATGCACAATGACAAATTGAATCCATTCAATTGGGAAGCTTACGGATCACGCGATCCAATTCCCACAAGATAGCTTTAAATCTAATAAAAGCAACCTCAATCTCACATTCGGACGCCAGTTCATCGTCGTAATGGAGTCACAGTGGAAGCTATTCCTACTATTGCTCAGCCTCAGCTCGGCAACATCCGTCGTTGGTTCGGACCAGGAAAACATCTTCGCTTTGGAGCTATTCAAGCAAGTCTACAGCCTGGAAACCACGAACAATTTCGCCTTGTCTCCGTCGATCTTCCGAGCAACGTTAACGCTCCTGTACCAGATCGCCAACTGGAATGTGGCCACCGAGATGCAGCAAGCCTTGCTGCTTCCGCAGGACAGATCCGAAGCAGCCACGCAGCTAAAAACCTTCCTCTCCAAATCCATTGAAGATCGACAGAACTTCGTGGTTGCTGCCCAACTTTATCGTGACCCCAGTGAGTTGAGTTTGAAGTTCTTGACACTGCTGAACGGTTACCTGAAACCGGAAGTGACTCTAGCGCCCAGTAGTGATCCCAATACGGTCATCACAGTGTCTCCCAAAGTTATAAATATGCCCAATTACAACCTACTGGTTTCAAGTGCATTCAATCTATCAGCGGCTTGGAAGAACAAATTCAACCCCTCGGACGGAAGAGCCGGTGTGTTCAAGTTCACGACTGGTTACTACCAGACACATTTCATGAAGCAAACAGCTCGATTCGGTATTGTGAAGCTGGATCTGTTCACCGCGCTGGAAATGCAGTACGATTGGCATTCGGATCTGTCGATGATTCTTGTGATGCCCAACGACGAAGATGTTCCGCTGGCCACGCTGGTGCAGCAGCTAAATCTGGATACCTATCGCACAATCGATTCCCAACTGAGACAACGCTTTGTGGATGTTGCGATTCCAAAGTTTTCGATCGATAGCAACGTCCAACTGGGGATGAGTATGGCGAGGATGGGAATGGTCTCGCCCTTCCTAGCGAATGCTTTCGATCTGTACCGCTTCCGCGGAAGTGGCTTGGGTCCCGTTGAACAGGCTGGATCGATCAACGTACTTGAAGGTGGAACCATTGCAACCGAGGATGCACGTAAGTGTTGAGTTTAGTTTGAGGGGTAAACAATTGATTTGTAAATTTCGTGTTCGTTTTAGCGAAAGATACTCTACCTACAGCACTGCTTCCGGTATTTCGTGCCGATAGACCGTTTCTGTTTTTGCTGAGGAAGCGAACCTCGAAGGAAATTCTCGTCATTGGACATTATTCACATTTTACGGCGTGATGGGCTTTACTGGAACACCGCGGGAGGAGTTAGTTAATAACACTTGCTGCACGTGCCCGCTTTATATGACACCACCGAATACTTATGTTGTCTTTTTAAATCGTTGTAATTTATAAGCTTACTCGAATAATAGAATGCAGTGAATTGATGGGTTATCATCCTGATTGTTATATTTTTTCGAAAACCTTGGATTACGTCAGATTTTTAGAAAATCGTAATCGGTAATTCAAAAACTATACAGAATTTTCCGGTCCGGGAAAGTAGATTTAATTTGTCGAGCCAAAAATCTTCTTAAAGGCAGGGTCTCCAAAGCATGATTTCTAAATATGTAAAAAGGTCTTCCTTGCTTATGGAACCTCTGCTCGACTGTTGAGCAGTACTCTCCGTTAATATACTCGGTCAGTTGTTCGTGTTCGTTACGCATCGTTTGACCCCAACATAGGGAAGAAATCACGTGGGACCCTAGCAGCACACTTGTCACTGAACAATCGTGGTTACTTGTGTGCAACCCATTCCAGTCACAATCAAGTTGCAGCAACTTATTTCGGTGGAATTGTGCTGCATGGGGAGTGCGATGGCCGATACATCCGGGAAACGGTACTGAACGTTGAAAACGACAGTCGGAAACCAAAAAGCTTCTGGCAAACAACAGCTTTGCTGTTCTGGAGATCGGTAAGCTACCGGATGAAATAAAAAAAAGGAGAAAATGCCACCTTGCTTCGTGAAGGGATTCCCGCCCGGCTTACGGGAACAAATATACTTCTTCATCGCCCGAGGACTGAAGTGCACCATCGAATACTGCACGGAGGGCTACAAGCTAAAGGTAAAACCATGCTGGAAAAGATGAAAGTAGAATACTTCTCGCACGACATCGAGGCCAACAAACCACTCAAGGTTGGTGTGCGAGGATTCCCGAACATGGAAACGGATGCTCTGTCGGAAGAGCTGAAGGCCAATGGACAAAAACCGGTGCAGAAGCACAAAATGACGCATCATGATGCCAATCGAAAGTTCCGAGACCAGCCGTATCTGGTCCTCCTGGAGAAACACTCAACGTGCCTGAAAGATCTGCGGAACATTCAGGGTGGAACAGGGCCGTAGTTCAATAAGAGCAGTATAAGCTGGTCCACCGTGGGGTCACTCAGTACTCAAATTGCCTACTGTTCGGGCACGGTGCCAGAAACTGCCGTATAACCACTCACTGCAACAAATGTGAACAACAAAATGCTTCCGACGGCTGCAAAAGTATGGAGGAAGCGGACCCCAAATACACCATCTGTGAGGCAAAACATCGTTCCAGCAGCAAAACCTGCCAGAAACGAGCGGATTTCGTGGCAATTCTCCAGAAAGCCTCCACAAACAACCAGCCTGGAGGCAAGAAAGGCGCCAGACAACAACTTGCCAAACTTTCCACGGCTACCGATCCTGGTGATACCACCGCTGCCACTCAACAATCGTCTAGCTGCTGCTGTTGTCGCAAACACGAACCAGCAAACGACTGCTGCACCACGTCCGGAACCCTTCCCGGTCCCTGGATTTAACTGGCGTCGCGATCAGAAATCGCAACGACAACACTAATCCTTCATACTCACCGGAGTAGTTGATCCCCCTCTTCACCCAGCTGTCAAACTGTCTACGCAGCTGCAAAACTCGATTCGACCTGATTCAAGCTCTTGGCCTATTCGTCATTCAATATGAGCTGTCAAACCATCAGCATCCCAATTTGGAACGCTTGCTCGCTCAAGAGCAAAAACATCGAGTTCATTGACTTCCTCAACGAACGGAACATTGCCATTGCTCATGCGGCTTGATAGAACCAGCTCCGTCGCAATATGGAGGAACAAATGCTGCCGACTACTGCCAAGTTTTCAGTTGAAAGTCATCGAATCCGTAGGGGTGATATTGCACTTCTTTCGGCTCCATTTCCATCATTGCGGCCTATTGCCACAAGCAAGTCAACATCAGAGACGGGTCGGCAGCGGTCCCTCAAAGTGACGTGCTTACTTACTTATCCTGGTCCGACATTCCTCAGGATTGCACCTACATCACAATGTTACGTCAATTCACTCGGTCCGTGGCTGCTTGTGTTCAATTTCTTGACCGTCCCACACTTCCAAGATCCTGCTCCACTTGGTCTAACCACCTTGCTCGCTGTGCTCCTCTTTGTCTTGTACCGGCTGGATTCGAGACAAACATCATTTTTGCGGGATTGTTGTCCGGCATTATTAAAACGTGTCCGCCCATCGTACCTGTACCCGTCCAGCTTTCGCAACTTTCAGGATACAAGGTTCGCCATAGAGTTGAGCCAGCTCGTGGTTCATCCTTCGCCTCCCTACACCGTTCTCGCATACCCCGCCAAAGATGGTCCTAAGCACTCGTCGTTCGAAAACATCCAGTGCTTGCAGGTCATCCTCGAGCATCGTCCACGTCTCGTGCCCGTAGAGAACTACCGGTCTTATCAGCGTCTTGTACATGGTACATTTAGTACGGGGGTGAAATTCACCCGACCTCAGGGTCTTGTTGAGTCCGTAGAAAGCACGACTTCCGGCAATAATACGACGACGAATTTCTCTGCTGCAGTTGTTATCCGACGTCACCAATGATCCAAGGTACACAAATTCATCCACCACCTCAAACTCATCCCCGTCGATTGTCACGCTTGTGCCTATGCGAGCCCTATCCCGCTCGGTTCCTCCAGCTAACAGATACATTGTCTTCGACGTATTCACCTTTAATCCAACCTTCTTTGCTTCACGTTTCAGCCTGGTGTACTGCTCCGCCACGCTCCGTCGAACCAATCGTTCCGTCGATTCCACTGCACGAATCCAACGGCGCCTTCAGCAGCGCTGCTTTCACGTTGCTACAGCAGTCCTCAAGAGGGGCTTTGGTGAGCTCTCCTACATCTGCCAATGGTGCGTCGAGGCATTGCACGTACTCAGTTGCGACTTCGGGCAGCTTCAGTCGCTCCAGATTGTACCGTGGCAGGCGTCGGTACCGAATGTTGTTGACAACGGAAAGTTTTTGGCGCACCTTGACCATTAGAAGGTAGTGATCCGAATCGATATTTGCGCCGCGATAGGTCCTGACGTCGATAATGTCCGCGAAGTATCTTCCGTCGATCAAAACGTGGTCGATTTGCGATTCTGTCTGCTGCGGTGATCTCCAGGTGTACCGATATGGGAGGCTATGCTGGAAGTAGGTACTACGTATGGCTATGTTCTTAGAGGCGGTGAAATCGATGAGTCTAAGGCCGTTGGCGTTCGTTAGCTGGTGAGTGCTGTACTTTCCTATAACCACTCTGAATTCCTGCGCCTAGCCGACCTGAGCGTTAAGATCTCCGATTTTGACGTCATGGCTTGGACAGCTGTTGTATTTCCGTTCCAGCTGCGCGTAAAAAGCGTCTTTATCGTCATCGTAACTTGCTAAGTGAGGGCTGTGCACGTTGATTATGCTGACATTGGAGAAACGGCCTTTGATCCTCAATTTGCACATTCTGTTATCGATTGACCACCACTCAATCACGCGCTTCTGCATTTCGCCCATCCGATGAAAGCTGTACCCAGCTCATGTGTATTGCCACAGCTCTAGGAGTTGGTATAACCATCCCTATATGTATGTACCGACGATCCCTTCCAGCAAACCTCCTGCAGCGCTACGATGTCGAACTTGCGGACCCTCAATAAATCGGAAAGAATGCGGGTACTTCCCAATAAATTGCGAGACTTACAGTTCCATGTTCCGCGTTTCCAATGGTTAGTCCGTTTCCGTTGTTTGGGTCTATGCCGATTGTTCCGGTCCGTATTTACATTGCTTGCTTCCTATACTTTTTTTTCGGCTGGCCCTACAACCTGCACCAACCCCCAGTGTCTCACCGGAGGACCATCGTGCACAGCACTGTTTAGAGTCCCACGCTGGCACCAAGACGATGATCAACCGCTCCTAGCATGGAGAACAGACGCCGTTTTGAACCGCACCTGGATGGTGAACAAACGCCCGAAGACTGCACTCGCCGGAGAGAAGAGTCCCCCCTTCCCTGTCAGCATACGACCAAGGTCCCACCGAGGTTGGTTACTCGATCTTCCCTATGGTTACTCGTACCCCAGCCGGCACCGCGGGGAGGTAGGGATAGGCGTTACTGGACAAGATGCTAAGGACCGCTAGTGTGGTCTATTTTATACCTGCAGATACGCGAAGTATCAATGGTACGCATTGTCCAGCCGTTTACCAGCCAAAGTGACAACATTAACCTCATTAGGAGGCGTGAGAAGTACATCAAGCTTGGGGCAACAATGAGCACAACCAAAAAGGAACCATCCTAGACAACGATCTGCAAGAAGCTCGCTACAACATCTTGAGCCCGGACACTCCCACCCGGTTGCGTCGGTCCGGTGTTCACGGTACCATTGATATTTTCATCAGCAACATGGGCAACAACATCGCTCAACCTATCAGGTATCAGAAACTCAGCTCGGACCACTATCCGGTGCTGGCCGAAGTTGGTTCCTCCGTGAAACGATTTGAAGCCGACATCAAAAGAGAGGCAATAACCCAGGCCAGGGATCAACACGTGTCAGTATCCAGACAGGGGAGCAATACTCTGAACTTTAGATATACCAAAGACCTTATAAGACTCCGTAACACCATTGGAAGACAGACCCAAGTAACATTGCAAGTTTTATCGAGTTTTAAAGCATGCTACAAGTCTAAATCATGGTATCCAGAAACATCATAACACCAAAATTGTTACTTGGGAGTATCAACGCGCTGGTCTGCCTGTCCATAAGACCAATTGCAATCGCTTTACCAAATCGACCCAAGCCAGGATGGGGAATTTCAAAAATAACGACTTTGCTAGTAAGATCCGCTCCCTCCCAGATGGTGCTAAGCCGTTCTGGAAACATACCAAAGTTCTTAAAAACAAGCCTAGGCCCATTCCACCACTGATACCGCTGAATCGTTCTGACGATTCAGTGGTTCGTCTGATAACCCCTGTGGAGAAGGCTGCAGTGCTAGGTCAACACTTCGTCAGCTGAAAACGCAATCAGATTCCCAACATCTTTGCTGAGGAATCCGAGATCACAGCTGACGAACTGTTGGCTTATAGCAAATCATCCAAAAATATGAAGGTCCCAGATTTCGACAACATCCTCCATCTGAAACTCAAACACTTGAGTTCCTGATTTTTCAACCACCTGGCACTGATTTTTAATTTGTGCCTCCGTCTTGGCTACTTCCCCTCGTGCTGGAAGTCAGCCAAAGTCATCCCTGTAGTATGATAAATAATGAGTAGAATCAAGTGAGCGTGAAGCGTGATAGTTCGTATGTAAACAGAATCTCATTGGTTAGCAGGTATAAATATGAAGTACCTAAGCTCGTTGAAGTGATTCTTGTAACGAATTTTGGAGGTGACGGACCACCAGCAGCAGCAGAAACAGCAGCAACAGAAAGCTCAGCAGCAGAAACAGCAGCAGCAGCAGCAGCAATAGAAGCAGCCGCACCCGTGGGAGCTACATCGCTAATTCGTGTTGCCGTGGCCGAGGCTGGAAACCTCGGTCCGGTCACGACAATGGCGCAGTCGGTACGATAGTGTAAGTATAGTGGAATGACTAAAGAACTGAAGAATTATTTTGAAAAAAATTCCATGACCTGATGGATGGTAGATAGAATTACCATGACCTGATGGATGGTAGAAAGAATTACCATGACCTGATGGATGGTAGATAGAATGACCATGACCTAATGGATGGTAGATAGAATAACCATGACCTGATGGATGGTAGATAGATTTACCATGACCTGATCGATGGTAGATAGAATTACCATGACCTGATGGATGGACTGAAGAAATTTAGAAATAGTTAGAATTGCCATGACTTGATGGATGGACTTAGAAAATTTTTAAATAGTTGGAATTGCCATGACCTGATGGATGAAATATCTCTGAGATGGTAGATGAAAGTCCCCTGAGAGGGTAGATAAAATTCCCCCAAATGGGTGGATATACTGCCTCCCTTCCTCAATTAAGGAGAGTAGAAGAGGGGAAGAATGAAGTAGATAGAGTTAGTGTTGAATAAATAATGAGTAGAATCAAATGAGCGTGAAGCGTGATAGTTCCTATGTAAATAGAATCTCATTGGTTAGAGAATTTTGATAGGTTAGCAGGTATAAATATGAAGTACCTAAGCTCGTTGAAGTGATTCTTGTAACGAATTTTGGAGGTGACGGACCACCAGCAGCAACAGAAACCTCAGCAGCAGAAACAGCAGCAGCAGAAATAGAAGCAGCCGCACCCGTGGGAGCTGCATCGCTAATTCGTTTTGCCGTGGCCGAGGCTGGAAACCTCGGTCCGGTCACGACAATCCCTATCCGGAAGCTTGCGAAATATCCTTCAAGTTACCGACCCATCAGCTTTCTCTCGGGGCTATCGAAGCTGTTCAAAAGGGCAGTCTACCACCAGCTTCTGGCATCTGCCGAGCAACAGTTTGGCTTCCGTAAAGGTCGCTCGACTGTTCGCCAGGCAAACATTCTCAAACGGAACAAGTCTGTATCTGAAACATCTGCCATGGTGGCATTGTTGGACGTTGAAAAAGATTTCGATAATGCTGGCACGATGGTCTGATCTTTTTCAATTCGGTCCTCCAATCATCCCTGTGAATATCATAAAAAACTATCTCTCGGACAGGACATTCCGAGTCTGTCTGAATGGCATCACATAGGATGCCTTCAACATCGGTTCGGGTGTTCCACAAGAAAGCATCATTGGACCTATCTTGTTCAACCTGTTCACCTCCGATATGCTGGCTCTGCCTGATGGTGGATCGTTGTCCCTGTTCACAGATGACACGTCCATCATCTATAAGGGTAGGGCAATCGGAGCTCTGACCACCAAACTTCAGAGAGGACTGGATGCCCTGTCTGATTATATCACCAGATCAAAGACTCGTATAAATTTGGTAAAGATCCAGGTCATAATTTTTCCTCATTTGAAATCTCTCAGACTTGTTCCATCTGAAAATAATAAGATCAACTTGAGCGGCACAGTGGTGGAATGGTCTAACACTCGACAGCAGGCTGCTTAACAAAGGAACACGTTGAAAAATCGAAAACCAAATGCAACATCCTGGTGAGATCCCTGTATCCGCTCATCAACCGGAGATCCACTCTGTCCCTGAAAAACAAGCTTGCTGTCTACAGGCAAGTCATCCTTCCCGTTATCGAGTACGGTATGCCAATCTGTGAGAGTTGCGCCAAATGCAATCACCTTAAACTTCAAAGGATCCAGAACAAGATCCTTAGGATGATCCTAAACAGTCTTCCGTAGAGGCGAAATTCTGAGGTCCACCGCCTGGCTGGTCTTCTGTCTCTGTAAGAGCAAAGAACGGTCATCTTGGGAAGGTTCAGGTCAGAGATGCCAAATTTACAGATATGTCTGTGAATTTACAGACTTTTATTTTTTTCACAGACATTTTTTTCGTTACAGACATTTACAGACTTTTTGGTTTTTTTCACAGATATTTACAGACTTTCTTAATCAAGGGAATATTTTTAAATTTCTTTGGTAACACTGTTTGTATCTTTAATCAAATTACACGAGAGATGCATTTTGCAGCACGCGTTTTCAAATCCACCACGAACGAGCTGTTACTGTTATAGACGGTCATAGTTTTCGATATATCAATATTTTGCGAATTCCCCAGTAGAATCTGGAATTCACATTTTTGTTCATATCATCGAAACCATAACTCCGATCGGAAAAAATAGCGATCTATGGAGATCTGAAACACATTTTCAGGAAACTGCTCCACTCAAATTGATCCAAACCATCTCTGCGAAAATTGAGCGAGTTACACTCATACGAACTTACATACATACATACATGGACGAGGGTCATTTTCCTGATACACGGGAAAAAATCCGTTCTGAAATTCGTCAACCTCAAGTCACGATTTTCGGAACAAGTAAATTTTTCGTTTACGAATATACACCATGAATAAAATTCATGGAATCGTGAACATTTTTCCACAAAATAATCGTAACGCCTGCGTTACGGTGCACCGGCCACCAGCAATGGTAATAGAAGTCGTAGAAACGTGAACTCTGGTTTTGAAAATCATGATTTTTTGTTCTGGTAAACGTGATTTATGTTCATGAGTTGTGCTTGATATCGTGAACCTGTTCTAGAAAACGGAAGCACGGTTAATGAGCTTCAAAATGTAAACAATAATATTATTGTCAATGTTTTGACCATGAAATAATCGGTGCACCGCTGCCGGTAGTTTTTCCAAGATCTACCGTTAGAACCACCGAAAAATCTGCAGTTAAATTACGACCACGAAAGCCTAGAACCTGCCAAGGTAGTCATCGATACAGAAGAAGAAGCGTAGGACAAAGCCAGCCCCGGGGAAAAAATCCAGACAACTCTTCAAAGCAGCTAGCGCCCAAACCACCTGCACTGGAGCCGGCTCCACTGTTCACTCCGAAGGTAGACAAAATTTGCTGCTGTACCAGTGCCCGTAAACAAGACGATCATTCGCCGTATAAAATATATTGATTGGTGAATTCAGCACTCGTTGATTTACCAAATCTACTGCCACCGCCGGAATAGTTCATATCTAGCTGATATAAGTGAACTCGAACCTTGCCCCGGGACACCTTGCCTGCCAAACAACTGGCCATAAACAACTGCTCGTGATCCAAATTCACGATAGCAGGAACGAAATCACGCTTATGGGTTCATGGTTCACGAAATCATGATTTCATTTTGAATTTTATATGGCGTTACGTTTTTTTGGTTGCACTGAATAGGTGTGAACTATGTTCATGGATTTGTGATTACATTCTTGAAAATCCGAATTAAGTGATCACGTTTACGGGAATAAAGTCATGAATTCAGATGAACTAGCAGTTCACGGAATCATGATTTTTTCTTCACGAATAAAGGAACGGTTTTTTTTGCGTGTAGGTGGGAGATACAGAAGCTAGTGTTGCTGGCGAATCACATGGGCCTATTAGCTTGCTGGATACACTCCGAAAACTCTTGGAGAGGTTCATCCTAAACAGGCTGACGAAATACACGGAGAGTGAGCACGGATTGTCGGAGAGGGAGATCAACGGTAGATGCAATTCGGACAGTGGTCGAGAGAGCTGAGAAGGCGTCCAAACAGAAGCGGAGAGGAGATCGATATTGCGTCGTGATACCGATCGACATCAAGAATGCGTTCAACAGTACCAGCTGAGAGGCCATCGCCGATGCGCTGCATAGAATGACAGTCCCTGATTACCTGTGCAGGATCTTGAGGAGTTATTTCCAGAACCGGGTTCGGGTCTACGAGACAGACATGGGACAGAGATCGATTAGAATCATAGCGGGAGTTCCACAAGGCTCCATCCTTGGTCCAACGCTCTGGAACGGGATGTACAACGGCGTGCTAACGCTGAAGCTGCCCAAAGGTGTTGAGATCGTTATTTGGGATTTACTTCGTAAAATCAGTGGAATCAGTGTGACATGTAGGGACCGGAAATCGATGTCTGACGCCATTTTGAAATCCAAGATGGCGGCTTCCGGTTACATAAAAACTTGGAAATTCTGTCAAATACCCCACAATATGGGTATTTTTAGAATCGAAGTGACGTGTAGGGACCGGAAATCAATGTCTGACGCCATTTTGAAATCCAAGATGGCGGCTTCCAGTTACAGAAAAATTTGGAAATTCTGCCAAATACCCCACAATATGGGTATTTTTGGAATCGGAGTGACGTGTAGGAACCGGAAATCGATGTCTGACGCCATTTTGAAATCCAAGATGGCGGCTTCCAGTTACAGAAAAACTTGGAAATTCTGCCAAATATCCCACAATATGAATATTTTTGGAATGGAAGTGACGTGTAGGGACCGAATATCGATGTCTGACGCCATTATGAAATTCAATATGGTGGCTTCCGGTTACATAAAAACTTGGAAATTCTGTCAAATACCCCAGAATATGGGTATTTTTGGAATCGGAGTAACTTGTAGGGACCGGAAATCGATGTGCCAAATACCCCACTATGTGGGTATCTTAAGAATCGGTGTGACGTTAGGGACCGGAAATAGATGTCTGACGCCATTTTGAAATCCAAGATGGCAGCTTTCGGTTACAGGAAAACAGAAAAAATACCGTTGAATACACAACAATATGGATATGTTTGAAATCGGGGTGACCTGTGAGATCCGGGAATCCATGTCTGAAGCCATTTCGAAATCCAAGATGGTGACATTGGGTTACAGAAACACTGGAAAATTCTGTCAAATACCCCACAATATGGGTTTTTTGGAATCGGGGTGACTTCACAGGTAGCAATTTGATGCTTAACAAGTGTTGATTAATCGATTTCAATTTAGCCTTAGATTGAATAGTTGCTGTACATAGACCACGATAACCTTTGCCCAGCTTTTAAACATCTAAATCTGGTGATATTAATCAGCCAAAAGCTTAACAGTAATATACATTGTAAGTTTTTTAAGGCATTAAATAACAGTCTTTTCCAACCCTTGTTCAGCCTTCTAGTTTTAATTCAAAAATAATAATGGAAGACCGCTTCATATCTTATGCAATTATATGGAACTGTTTCAACTTGTTGCTGACTAATTGGATTAACTTATTTATATTGTTAATATAAGTCTAAAAATTACATTTGCATTTCGGGATTCGAACCGGCAATCGCTGATTCATAGGCGTCAACCATACCTACTGGACCATTTAGGCATATGTGTTGTAAAAGGTATGATCATTAACTTGAAGCGCGTCAAATTTAAGTTGAATAACAGCACCCGGAAGAGTATTATACAGCAATGCAGAATTGTAAGCAACAACTGGTGACAGTTAAACATTCCTCTCATTTTCAAGTGCACTTAACATAATGTGGGCACAAGCACGCGATTCATTTTGATGGTCATTTGGATGCTATTTTAGGGCCATAATTGAGTAATATTTTTGGAATGCGGTCTGAAAATTCAGTACAATATAAAGTGGTGAGCAGTCAAAACACAGAAGTACAAATGTTAATACTTCTGACGTCCTCGCAGACCACTTCTACCTGGAGCTATTCCTAAAAATCTCCTTTTCCTTGACTCTACTGCTGCCACTGCCTGTAATTAGAAAGGTAGGCAGTTAATTTAGTAGAACTAAAATGCCGGGCATGCAACGAGTGACACAGAACACTGACGACATATAACAAATCAAGCTATCAAAATATGTGTAACGCATTGCTGATTTGTAGCGTTGTGTTAAGCTTAAATAAGGCTTGTTCAATCTTTGGATCAGCTAACCTCAATAGGTAAGATTATGGGGATACAATTCGCTTCATGGACTACTAATCAACTTTATATTCAGCCTGATGTTAATCAGCTTTGTACACCTTAAATCAACCAATAATCAGCTTCTGTTCTTAATGTTCAGCTTGTATTGTTACTTGGGTTATTAGGACTGAAAACCCATGTATGATGCCATTTTGAAATTATATATGGCGACTTCCGGTTTCCGGTTAAATAACCTACAATATGGGTATCTTAAGAATCGGGGTGACGTGGTGGTATTTGCCAATTTTTCTGTTGCCGGAAGCCGCCATATTGGATTTCATAATGGCGTCTGAAATCGATTTCTGGTCCGTGCACATCACCCTGATTCAAAAAATACCCATATTGTGGGGTATTTGACAACATTTCCAAATTTTTATGTAACCGGAAGCCACCATCTTGGTTTCAAAAATGGCGTCAGATATCGATTTTGGTTCCCTGAATATTACTCCTATTCCAAAAATACTCATATTGTGGGGTATTTGGCAGAATTTCCAAGTTTTTCTGTATCCGGAAGCTGCCATTTTGGATTAAAATGGCGTCAGACATCGAATTCCAGTCCCTACACGACACTCCGCTTCCAAATATACCCATATTGTGGGGTATTTCACAGTATATCCCAGTTTCCCAAAATCACAAAAAAAACTCGTTATTTGGAATTTACTTCGTAAAAAAAACCTCGTTATTTGGGATTTACTTCGTAAAAAGAGGGACGTAAATTGAATACTGCGTAAAAAATACTTCGTAAATGGAGGTTTCAGTGTAAATTGCTCTTTTGACTGTCGATTTCTCCATATTTAGGTGGAGGAAAGTTGAATCTCTCACTAAGATGTGATCGTTCCCCCGCTGCTGTCGTGCCAGGACCAGAACTAAGTAACTAACGGATTTCCACACTACATAGCATATAAGATCGACTCAAATTTAAGTTTATATTACTCAAACTCTAGAAAACGTTGTTTACTTCTATTTAGACTGAGTAAAATTTTCTGAGCCTCAGAAGTCTGTTCGAACATGACAAACATCGACGAAAAATTTACTCATTTTTGGAAGTATACACTCAATGAATAAATTACATATCCAATGGAAAGTATTCATTAGAATTTCACATAACATATCATAATTGGGAATTGCATGAATTTTTTTTTCCGTGTACTAATTTCGGATGTACATCGAGATGTTGCTCATATAAGAAAACAAATTCCTGTAAAAGCTCGAAAAGTTTTACTCAGTTTACGATTTAACTACGTTTTTAAGAATATGAGTGAACTAATCTCAACTTTGAGTCGACCTCATTTGTCGTGTAATAGTAGTTTATCTTTTTATTAATTGCTTTCAACGTATACGGCGTAAATGGATGCATTCCCAATTCGAATAAGGTTCAATTCGTTTAAAACAGGTTTTATCTAACATGACTTTTACTGACATTTCAAGTTTTCCATCTATTTCATCATTCCCCTTCTGCTAATTTTATGCAGCCCAATTAATCATTTCGACCACTTTCCACAGAGATGGCGCTGTTCCGCTGGTAGGAAGTGATAAAAATTCCCATATAGAAATTGAGAGAAGTGGGAATAATTTGCTTTCGGTGCACATTCAGGTCAAAAAAAGTAAACGACAACCTAACGACTCAGGGACTTTGTAGTTCAGTTTTTTCCCGGAAATTATTGTCAAAAAAGCTACAATTAAATAAAAATGAATTTTCCCCATTCAGTTTTACCTGATTTACTACCAGCTCCCAGAGAGCCAAAAAATCAAATTTGAGAGCGAAAATTTGCTCTCACGACCTCAATCTTTCAACATGCCATGTATTTTGTTGACACTCGATTTGTGATTTCCCTTTCACAGATTACAAAATAGAGTACCTGACACTACAAAACATGTCTGGTACCTCTATATATGCATTTGCTTTAACATTTGAAGTCCCTCCTTTTTTACATAGTCTGCGAAAAAGATACTTTATGCCCCGCCCCACACATAAAATTCTGTGAGGGGTGAGCTTTTTTGTGTGCACAATGTGTAAAAAAAGAGAGACTTCGATTAATAATCTAAATGCATATATAGAGGTACCAGACATGGTTTGCACTGCAGTGTCCTCTGTGAACAATTATAGGAAATCAGATTGTGCCTAGTTTCCGATAGATGTCACCGCAAACAACAACTGTGACATCTGATGGAACATGAATGCAGAAGCTTGACAAAATGATCAATTACTGACATCTCTGACATGCACAGACATTTTTCGCAGACTTCTGAAAAAAAAATCTGGCATGTCTGGTTCAGAGACACCTCCCTGAAATCAGATCATCAGATCATACGTGATCTAGTACGTTAGGTTAGGTTACACTCTTAGTTATGTAGGTTATCACATTTTTAAAATAATACAAAACACACACCCCAAGAGGTATTCTGTAAACTAGACGAAGTTTATCAATTGAAATTTTAAGTCAATGTGAAATCATAATGAACAGAAATAAACGTTATTTTACAACTACAAATAATACTACTACTACTGCTGTATGGAACCATTGTCTGCCTGATGCATATCAATTTCTAATATGAACTAACGCATTCTTAACCCATGCAGTAATTGCAAGCTACTTTCTCCAGCGGCACAATGCAAAATCCCATAGCTTAACTGTAAGGCCTTCTACACGATGCATTCGCATCATCATTATCATGCTCGTCATCATGTGTTCAACGTCGTTGTAATTTTCGTCGTCGTTGTCATGATAATAAACATTAGAATCAGTGTTATTAACTGCATACGCGTGTGCAAAGCGGGCCCCCTTCCGTCCGTGTGCTCGTTTGTCGTTTTTGCTCCATCCCGTATGCACCACGGACACCAAACAAGCTGCAAGCACACACAACATGGATATGACTGACTGGAAAGTTGTTCCGCAGCGAAAGGCACTAATTAAAAGCTATAAAGTGGTAATTTCACGATGGCATTCGTATGCGCCTAGCTCCGTCCTCGTTCCAAGGCGGGATGATTATCTTTCAATCAGCACTGAATAGCAATGCTTTTTCTTCGCCGCAATGCACTGAAATGCTGCTTCTATCAAACAGGGAGTCTGATGAAGAAGCTCATTGCTTCGGTTGTTGAGACAGCAGTGCAGTGTAATTACATCGAAGACGACGAGTTCCAGATATCTGGTTCACATAAATTCCCAAAGCTAAATAAACTCCCTAGCGTGGTACGGAGCGGTATCAAAGAAAGAAAGATGAGTCTGTGTCCTAATCACGCGTTGCAATCATCGTGTGGCAAGGGAAAAAGTCCCATAGCAGCTCACCGACTTGTCTCATTTCCCAGTTTGCAGAGTGTTTATGAGGTTGGATCAACGCGAAGCTCTGCCGAGACTGTAATAAAAATAGGACGTGTGCGCGTTTGGAATGGTGATCCATCGAGATAAGCATAGCATGAGAAAGGAGCATCTCGTCTGAACGAAAGTGAAGTTATTGGTAGGGGTGCTTTCACTGAAATAAACTAATCCGAACGGATACTTTGACCTGTGAGAACCTGTGGCAGATCTTCAGAATGAACCACCCCATTAGTGTAACCTAAAGCAGTTTCTCGAGACACAATCATTTCCCTTGACCTTCCACAATTTTCCAGCCCTTTCTTAACAAGCATCAAACTCTCGTAAAAATCAACTCTTCAAGCAACTTTCAATAGCAACCATCCATACCCCCACTAGACCGTAAAAATGCAATCATTACGACCAGAGAGCATGGTGGAGCCTTAGAAGAAACAACGCAACAAGAGCCCCATCCCTCGCAAAAGAAGAAACTATTAACATTATCAACTTTCTGCAAGATTTGCTTGTTAGAAGCTTTTGAAACTTTTCCGTTTGGCCCAATCTCTAACACACTCATATTCCGCTCCGGTCGGAAAAGTACAAGTACTTGTTTTATATTTCATGAGTCCTCGCTCTACTCGAATATCCTTTTTGACCGACCGACCGACCCACTTCACCTCCTCCGATAGGCGAAAGCCGGCAAGAAGTGGATCAGGCCAAATGATGGCAAAAAAATGAACAACATAAAATTGTGCGCTAAACCGTTTGTTCGCACACAAAACGAAGAACTTTATCGTATCGTCGTCGTCTTGGATCAGAATGACCTCGCTGCGTCCGACTGTCGTCTTGCTCCAAGCAAGGAGCCATAGCACGCGTCCTCGGAAAGATTGAACGAGGCAACGAAAAAAAAAAGGAATCTCTCTTGTTTGTCTTCCAGAGGAGGAAGGCTAAGTGAAAAATTATGACATTGTAGCTGTATGATTTTGCTAGATGGGCAACCGTATTATCTAAAGGAGCACAGGATTGAAGAGAATGGACTGCCCCGTGCGGCGGGGCCGTCTGTTTCTGATGCCGAGTGGCATAGCAGCTATTTCTTCGTTAATTTTTTTTTGTTCTGCCGTTTTAGGAACAGAGACAATCGAGATAAGAATGCACCGTGATGCAATCGGCGAAGCGACGGGGAAGTTGGGAAACATTTTTTTTTTTTTCAAAAGAACAAATTCTTGCGATAAAGATATCGACTATTCACCATTCATTGAAGCATCGCACTTCGTGTCGTCGTCGCGTCGGTCGGTTGTTGTTGAAGGAGAATCAAGTGAAATCTAAAATTGCTGACTAAATATCTTTCGGTTTCTGGGGCCACTGCTGCAGTGGCAGTGGCTTGTCAGTGGAATCGTTCTCGGGAAACTCTCGAAACAAGAGCCATAAATTGGTTGTGCAAATCTAGGACAATGCATGATGGGAAGCGAGAAGATTTTGACCACATGGCTACACACAAGTCATATAATTTCGATACAAATTTAGTTAAAAGAAAACCTACACATATTCGTCACTATTTATTATTGAAATTGACAATTGACATGGTTTACCTTTACGACGACTGTTAGCTCAAATGAGTGACCAAAGCAGAATTGTCAATATCACCGTGTATTGTCGAGATTTTGCAGCACTGCACTTAGATTTCACATGGAATCTGGAGCTCCTCAGATGTTCTTCTCACATTTGTTGCAGAAGTCAGAACTCCATTGGAATATTTTTCTTAGAAATAAGAATCCAATTCCATGAGCCTTTCAAAAAAATCTTGGTTGGTTGATTTTTCTTTTCAAATCTATGATCTTGTTCATCATGAATATCGAATGAAAAAAAAACAAATTAAAAATTGCACATAGTAGTGCTCACGTTGCCTTCTCAGTTTTTCTAGAATCCTACACACTACTAAAAAGTCATGTAAATTTCGGTTCTCTGAGACCGACACATGACATAAAAATCAGTTGAAAGAAACGTGAAAATCAATTCAATCAAACGTTCTCTTCGTCGACTAGCCGATGTTTCGGTTTGAGAACACTTAATTTTACATTAAATGGCTTGTTTACGTTCTATGATTTACGTTCAACATGGATTACGTCTGGTGTAAAAGTAGTTATTTCTAAATGTGTAGGAAACCCCTGCTATTTTAACAATTCGCTGAAGTTCTCGAAACATTTACGTTTAAGTTTATGTTATTTGTCTAAAGATTATGAAACTGCTCTGAAATTCTAGAAACCTCACTACGTAGCTTGTTGTGCTTGTTGTACTGCCGTGAATTTAATTAAACTGTGTTCTGAAATGCCTGAGCTTTCGTGAAGTTTACTTAGCTTATGGGAAGAGCGCAAAACAAATCATAGCATTCATAGCAACTTCAGTTCTATGAAAATCTGAGAATCTCCCTGAAAATTTTGGATTTTCTCAAACTTTACCGCTAATTTTTGGAAATTCAGAAATGTTCCCACACTTTCTTAATATCCATGACACAATCGTAGAGTTCTCGGTTGACATTTGACAGTTGTTGTTATTCACATCGTCGTGATTGTGCGCTGCTAAATTTGTCGATTTTTTATCACACGGGCTATCGTTATTCGTTTTTTTTCCGTTCGGTATACCTGTAATATTGTACTGGTTGTTAGTGGAAAGTGCAGTTCGTTGCGATAATCGTCTAATTAGGGCATATTTTGTGTTGTGAAAACAGTGAAAAAGTTATCCAATCAGACATATTGTAGTGTATACTGTCTAGCATTGGGCGATCTTGAGAATCGAATTCCTCTTTGCGTATTAGAGCATCTCCACCGATTTTTCTAAATCACTTTTGGAAACTGAGTCAGCATGACTTTCGCCTGTGACCAATGCGCTAAACCAGTTGAAGGCGATGAAGAATCCGTCTCATGCATGGCTTTTTTGCGACAGGATGATTCACCTAAAGTGCGGGTGCAGTTTCGAACGCCTTTGGATACGGTTGTGTTTTAAGTTTGTTCTCTATTTTGTGCGTGCGTTCGCTCTCATAGTTTTCGGCTGCAATTGACGGATTATTGCTGGCGCTCTGCCTCCCGGACGTTTATACGTGTGTGATTATTAGTTTTCTCGCTTTCCGGGAAGTTTTAGAATAGAGAAAGAAAACGTGATTCAACATGTTTGCAAGCATCAGAAGAGATGTCGCGATCTGCGTTGTTTGATTTTCTCCCGGACCAGAAATGAGTGGCATCGCGAGTGATAATTTTTAATTTCAGTTTATTTACGCGCTGCTAGGTATCGGGAATTTGCTCCCGGATGTATTGATTTGGTGAGTACGTTCCAGTTGAAGATTGTTCTTATACATATCTCGATTGCATTTTCGAGGGGACGTTCGGAGAGCTTTGAGATTTAGGCGTTGTTGCATTTGCGGGCAGATGAGTTGGTCGCCGGTAAGGGCCAGTAAGTGCTGCCAGCAGATGAATCAAGAGGTATTCGAAACAAAATTGATAATAAATGTTCATTCAAATCGATTTAATTCAGTTGAAAAAATTTCAAAACTATATACCTGCCAGATTTGGAAATAATATTTTTTGAATCTGGAAGTGTGTTTATGATACCATTATCCATTTGATAAAGGTAGAGTGAAAATGCGGGGCTTATTGTAAGTAAAAGTGACCTTGGAGTGGTCGTGAATTACCAGGCATTCTGAAATGGGTCACTGGAGCTGCAATAGAGCTAACACCTTCTAACTCCCGGACTAAACCTGCTTTAATTTAAGGGTAATAAAAAGCAGTTTTCTTCCATAATAACACTGCCGGACAGTGGGGGTTAGATTGTACACACACACACACACACACACACACACACACACACACACACACACACACACACACACACACACACACACACACACACACACACACACACACATGACACAATCGTAGAGTTCTCGCATCTTCCCTAAGGTTCCATGGACTTCTAGGAAGTCCTTGATATTTTCCTGAAGATCTCTGTCCCTAGTAGCACGCTTGTCACAAATCAATTGTAGAAACTTATATACGACTTATTTCAGTCATAAACAAGTTGTTTTAACTTATTATGATGAAAGTGTGCTACTCGGGGTACTTCTGTGAAGGTTTTGATGTTTTACTGGAATGTCTTTACTTCCCGGAAATTTCTGAAACTTTTTTAAGTTCCCTCAATATTTCTGGAATCAAAACGAAATAAATATTGCGGGGCTGGCTGGAAATCGGGCCTTGATGTCCTCTACTGTCCGAAGAAGTCGTCTCTACTCTACTCGATCTATGGCCACACGCTCCCAGCCTTGCAGTCTGCGACTGGTCCGCAGGTCACCTTCTACTTCGTCGATTCACCTTGCCCGTCGCGTGCTTTTTCTTCTTGTTGGGTTGTTGGGTCGCTATCACTGGGTCATTGTCTGGCATTCTTACGACGTGCCCAGCCCATCGTAGTCACGAATTAATTAATGTAGATCTAAGATTTTCAACGAAGTTCTCATACCGATCTTCATTGCCTTCTGTGGTATGACCTGTGCACCTGAGCTTGACCTTCATAAGACCTTCTTCTATTTCACAAAAAAAAATTAAAGACTTTCTCTGAAATTCTTGAAATTTACCTGAAGTTCATAGAACTGCCCTTAACTTATGGACACAAATTGGTGAACTCAGCTATCGGCTGATAATAAAGAAAAAAAAATGCGCTTATAACTTTTTCAATAGTCGAAACTTGCTTGATGTTATTAAAACTGTCCAAAAGATTTCTGAATTTCCTTAAAGTTTTTTAGATTGCCCTGAGGTTTTCAGTATTTCTTTAAGAACCCGTAATTTTACTACAGTTAGTTGAATTGCCCTTAATTTTCCTAAAGTAATGTAACCTTCATAGCCGCTCATAGACGTTTGCTATAAATCAATGTTATGGGATTGCTCTGAAGCTATTTGATCGTCCTCGATATAATCGGGAACAGGCACTTTTTTATCACAAGAATTCCGTAAAATGACGTGTGAAGCCTGATGAATGTGGGCGTCTTAGAGGAATGTCTGTATAAAGATAGAGAAGGATTAGTAATTTTCATTAAATTTCACTACCTTATTTGCTTATCCTTGACAGATACGGGTATTTCATCTACCATGTGAAAATTTCTTCAGTATCTGTCGAGTATTAGTACAAGAAACTGAAGAAGTTTGCATAAATATTGTAGATGAAATACTAGTATATGTCAAAGACAAGCAAATAAGGTAGTGGAATTAACGGAAAATTACTAATCCTTCTCTCTCTCCCTTATGAACGTTTTGCAGGATTTAATATTAGCTATAACTTTTATGAATAACTTAAATCTGAATGTCTTATTAATGATGAAACAGGGTGAACAGAACCCACCATTGTTTATCACAAAATGTAAATTACATTCACTGAAAAAAAAAAACAAGTTCTGCCCACTCTAGTTCATCATGCATTAGAGATACATTTTTGGGTTACTGACTATAGTTGTTACTAAGATTAAAACAAATTAAAGTTCTGTACAATATTTTACATAAGTGGCGCCAGTGGTGAAGTGGTAATCGTGATAACCTCTCACCCAAAGTTCCTGGGTTCAATCCCAGTTGGCACTGCCGGAATTTTCTAAGGCATAAAATCGCTGATCACGTCATCCTTCGGAAGGGAAGTAAAGGCGTTGGCTCCCGGTCCATGAGTTCATGGGTCGACATATAGGGTCCAGGTGTGGGTAGCACTAGTATTCAGAACGGAAAACAAGATCGACGGAAAACAAATCCAGGACAAACAAAAAAATATATTTTGGATTTCTGTTGATGAAAAAAGTAAGGGGCAAAAGGAATGTAAATCAATACGCGAAATGAATGTAAATGATTTACATGCCTGATGGGGACCTCGCTGAAATTCATGAAACTAGAGGAAGTGGGTGTAGTTTCGGCCTAAATTCCCTTAATTTGGGCCCATACATAAATTCAGCAATCGACTAGATTTTCAATAGCGACGTACCGTCCGAATGAGGCGTTCATTTAGATAAAATTGATAAATAGCAGATTTTTAGCGATGGGACCAATCTTAGATCCATTGGCCAACATAAGAGCCATTTTTTTTAAAATAATTCGTTTATTTTTCCAGGCTTTTTTCCTGTAGCTTTGCGGAGCCGATATTCATTGTTTAGATAACAAAATTACTTAAAACTAACGTTAGTTAAGTGGGGGCCGATTAATCGCGGCTATCTCGAGGTTAGGGGTAACAAATTGTAACAAATGGATGGCAGGGTAGGGATTGTGAACACAAGGTTTGGAGAGCAATGTGCTCTTGATCTCGAACTAAGCGACACTCTGATGAAAAAGACAAACATGGGGGTATACCGATGGGCCGCTAACAATTTGGGAGAACACAAGATGACATTTACTACTAAATCCTCAAATCTATCCGTTTTAAAAACACATAAATTAAATTCAGATCGTCGAGTTCTTGGCTCGCCAAGACATCTCTAACGGATATCGCGGGTTGTTTTCCTCGGGCCCTGAGGGATGTAGATAACTCAGATCTGGCAACACGATGTAAGGTACATGACCAAACAACATACTCGATATCGTGATACCCACTGCCACACGCACATAAATTGCTGTCTGAGAGCCCAATTCGATAGAAGTGCGAGTCTAACGAGCAGTGATTTGACATAAGTCTTGATATAACGCGTATAAAGTTGCGGCTCATGTCCAACCTTTTGAACCATGGTTTGTTCGACACCTGTGGGAGAATAGAATGTAACCATCTTCCCAATTCACCATCATTCCATTTTTGTTGCCAACTGATGAGGACTTGCTGACGAGCAATGGAGAAAAATTCGTTAAAGGCGATTTGTCGCTCAAAAATATCGCCTTCCATAGCGCCTACCTTAGCCAATGAATCCGATTTCTCATTACCCGGAATTGAGCATGGTTTCTGCAGTTTATAGGAGGTGCTATGAAAAAGATTAAATACACCAAATCCAGAGGAAGCATTTATGGTTGAACCATCTGTGAAAAATCTTTTATCGTTAATTACATGGTGGTACTTGATTGCAAAAATTGAGAGAACAACCATCGACCGATGATGATCTGGTATTCCATGGATTTCTTGCATCATGGTCAGATATAAGAGCCATTTCCCCTATCTAAAAGTTTCAGCACTTCTTTGAAGATCGCTGCATTTTAATAAGATTTTACGTTTTTTGTCAGTCAATGGAACTGCCTTGAAGTTCCGTAATCAGCTTCGTTAAATTTATTTTCGCCAGTTTTTGAAGTTCTTGAAATTCCCATGATGATCATATTTCATTTTTAAAATACTCTCACATTTTCCTAATGTCTATTTAACTTCCCTTACGTTATAAAAGTTATCTTGGAGCTATCTGAATATTCCGGGATGGCTCGGAATTTCTCGAAACCTTTGTAAAATTTTGCAATTTCCTTGCAATTATTTGAACTGCCCTTTGGTTCCCTGATCCGTCCAGATTTGATAAGCTTCGCTGAAGTTCACAATTCTACAATATCGTGGATCTGTTCTGAAATAGATGGAACTCTCCTACACACTCTCAAGGTTTCCTGGAGTTTTCTGGTACTCTGCTACTCTGTGAAGGTCCCAAACCTGGAGTTTTCATACATTTTCTGAAACTTTTGAAAGTTCTCCGAAGGGTTCTATACTTCCCTGAAATGATCGGCACAACATAAGGGTTCTGTTTCTGAAGAGCTGTCCTGAATTTATCAATATCTCACGCTTAGTGAGATAATGTCTGGCCTTTTCGAAATACCTAGGAATCGGAAAACAGCTTATTGCTCTTCTCGGAAATCGAGAAATGCTTTAATCCAGTCACCAGATAGCCCAAGCTACAGTTTTGAACTTCTTGACTTCGTTAATGTTTTGATGAACGGTTTAAAACCATGATAAAGCATGCAATGTTATTTTGTTAGCTTATTGGAATGTTAGTTTTCAATTATTTTAACCACAAAGTTCTAAATATCTAACGTCCCCGGAAGATTGATCGAAAACGGAATGCTGATTGCGGTCAAAAGGCATATAGTTTGTGAACCTATTTTTTTGGACACCCAACTTTTCCCTCGACCTGTTTTACGCTCATGTGAACGCAGTGGAGCTAAATTTGGAAAACTCTTCAAAAGCTGATGTGATTCTGCCACTAGGAGACTACAATCTTCGGTGGCAATCAGATGAAGACGTAATCGGCTTTATCCCGTCAAACGTTTCCTCCGAAATCGAATATGTTGTGAATACTAAAGTCAGACTCCTCAATCTTGTGTTCGTCAATCTACCGGAGCACTGTTACCTCATTGTACCCTCAACTCCACTTTAACCAATTGACGACCATCACGCACCATTTATCTTGCTTCTTGACAAAATCTGTAATGGCACAATCACCACAGACAATGGGGATGTTAGATTCAACTTTAATGTCGTTTGGATGACGTACTCTCAAACATCGAATGAGATATTCTACTGCGACAGGAAACATTTGACGAGTCTGTATCAGCTTTCTATGATAAGCTTTACGCAATGCTGGGTCCACGTACCTCAAAAGAGACATCGAGTTTCTTCAGTCTATTACAAGCCATGGTGGACCTCTGAACTACGTCATCTCCGAAACGTCCTTAGGAAAGCACGCAGCAGTTTCTTCCTGATTAAGTCCGATAGTGGGCGGAACAACCTTCGGAAGGTGGAAACCACGTACAAGGTACTTCTCTTATCTACGTAAGAATGCTAAATGGCTAAGATTCAATCAGATGTCAAGTAAAATCTTTCATATTTCCGGAATTTATGAGAAACCAAAAATCGGTAGCTCGTATTTAACCAAACGTGTTGTAGTGAATGCGGCACAATCCAAACCGTTCAGCATCACGTCCGGTGTACCCCAAGGAAGCGTTCCCAGACCGCTGATGTTCAATATCTTCGTGAATGACTTGTGTATAATGCACTCTTATTTGAAACTTTCTTAAAGATTTATCGTGCCATCACTATTTCAGAAGACTGCATGGCGTTGCAAGAGGACATAAAGGTTATTACAGGTTATAGGTTATTACAGGTTATACAAAGTTATTTCTTTTACGCGACGCACCAGGCCCATTATCCATCATTTTAAGATGGAATCCGTTACACTGGAGCGAGTTCGATCGATTTGCAATCTGGGCGTAACTATTGACTCAAAATTTAAGTTTAACGAACATGTAGCTATTACAACCGTTAAGCATTTTCTGCACTCGGATTTATTCGTCGACATGCTTCAGATTTCACTGATGCATACGCCATCAAAACATTATATTGCTCGTTAGTGCGACGTATCCTGGAATAGGCTGCTCCTGTATGGACACCATTCTACGTCACGCAGATCTCAGCAGTTGAGCGTGTGCAAAAGAGATTTATACGATTCGCTCTACGTAAAGCTTCCATCTTACCCCGACCGATGCTGACTGATCAACTTGAAAAGTCTGTCAGCAAGGCGAATTAAAATGCAGCCCATGTTCGTGTTCGATGTCATCACAGGAAGTATTGACTGTGCCGCTCTTCTTGAGAAGATACCGATCAACATCCCTCTACGTCGCTTCCGAAGTTTGCCTCTACTGGCAATTCCGTACCACAGGACGAACTTTGGGTACCACAATTCGCATGATTTTTGTCTTCGAACTTTTAATGAAGTTGACGACAAATTCGATTTTAACATGTCAAAAACTATTGTTTCACATAGGACAATAGTATTAAGTAGTTCAATCTGCGCGACTTAGTCGAAGGCGGTGATCATAAATAAAATCCCACCGAAAGTTTTTTCCGTAATAGTTAAAAAGTTCGAAGCGAAGTTTCTTCCAAGGCTTCTTCTTATTTCCTCTGGATGATTCCTTTGAGAGCCTTTGGAAGGGCCTTCCGACAGCTCCCAGAAGTTCTTCTGACCTCCCCCGTAAGTGGTTTCTATCTTTCGTCTGACTTCCATCGAGAAGATTCTTCCGATTTCTCCCCAAACTTCCCGAGGAAGTTCTGTTTTATCCAGGTACCTTTTTCCAACTTTAATAGAATTTTTCTTTAGGGTTTTCCCTAGAGCATCTCTCGACTTCTTACGGGTTTGAAGTCCCTAAAAGTTCTTCCGACCTGTGGGATACACCTTGATTGTACTACATTGTTCCCCTTAGATTCCATCCCTTGCTGAACGAATAGTTGAGGAAACACACTCACACAACCACAAACCCTCCACCGAGCCAACGGCACAAGAGACTGTAGCATCGTGTCTCTTCCTCTTTGTTCCCCAAACCAGCGTGAGAGTAAGTCGTGCGTCAGTGTGTCTCCTGGGCTGGGCGATTTCTTCCGGTTGCAATATGGGATTTCACACGACCTCTCCAGATAGCTTCTACTTGCTGCCCTATGATAATGTTTCTGACATCTTATGGTACTGTCTTCTGAATTCCCTCTGCATGATTTTTCTGGAAGTTTCTCCAGAGTTTACATTTCCGGAAGTTTCAATAAACTTCCTCGAAAGATTCTTCTAACGTTCTGCCTTTGTAATTGCCTTCTGTCTTTAACTGAAGTATCTTCCGACTTTTTTTCTGCCAAATTTACCTTCTTCGAACTTTTTGCGGAAGTTCCTTTACACTTATGGAATATTTTCTAATTCCTCCTGATGTTTCTTCCAATTTGCTCCAAATATAGCTACTTGCTTCATCCGGTTTTTTTCAAATAATGTGGTGTGAATAAGCAATAATATTGTGAAACAAATTATCTGTTTTCCAGGAAAAATATTCCGGAGAATCAGGAATTGTTTCTTGACATGACTACTCATGCTTATACATGTTTTAGCTCCTGCAAAAGTCTGAACTTTCCAGCAGCTACGGGAACTATCCTTAAGGTCTCTAAAATTCTCCAAAGATCTCTAGATATAGCTTTTTTGAAGAACCTTGGCACTTATTTAAAGTTTTCATAGTTTTTGCCGTAGGGTTACGTCTTTCGGCAACATATTGGGGGTGCAATTTCAAAAAATCAAAATCGACCGCATTACGAAAAGAGGTCAGGTTTTGACCACATACAACTCTGTCAATAGCAGATGGATTTTAATTCCAAACAAGCCAATCGATTGAAAATTTATCTACCAAGCTGCTAAAATGAACACTTTATTAATTTTCATTAGGCCACTTTTGAAAAATACACAAATGTCCAACTGTTGCAATGGTGATCAAAATTATCACCGGTTGCCTGCAAAAAGCGCATTCCCTAACACAGATTTAAAAATCTAATTTGATCCTGTCTCACTGAATGGTGCTCATTCAACATTGAACATTGTTCTCCAGTACACAACGAAAGGTAGCCTGCAAGCAGCGAACTGCAGAGCCCACATGAGCAACAGAAGGAGGATGAAGCCGCACCGCTATGTATCAAAATCAGTTTCTTCGTGGGTCGCTGTGGGTCACCCTAGCTCCAAAAAACATACAGCTCACCAGCATCATCTGTGTTGAACACCCTAATAGCTCAGTATTACTCAACCATCACGACAAAACGGTCCTTTTCTAGGATCACCATAAATTATCGTTGCTTTAGAGTTAATTTACATTGAACGTTTGAAGCTCTTTGATAATGTACCCAGCAACCAAACGTTTGTCGTCAAATGCGTAACAGTATTGAAGTGGTGCATACAAATTCTCGCAATTACTGAATACCACATGACCATGTCAATTAACCAGGACGCTAGAAAAAGCAAAAAAAAAACTTGAATTTATATGATTGATCGCATCGCGATTGGAAAAATTTGAACAAGAAATTCTTCCAATCAATTTTTGCTTTTCTTATTATCTATCAAATAAAACAAAAATTCCGTGCGTTTTGTGCACGTAAATGCGTTATCAGAAAACGAAGCGTTTCCGTGATGGGAAAAGCGGTTTCCCTATCACAGTCGCCGAACATTGATACCAATCACTGAGCATACCAGACGGTACCAATGTTTATGTCTTTTGGTTCAAATTTCAAGCCCCTCCTATTAAGAGCATTATGCCAAAAAATAGCTTTGCCGAATTCTCTTAATAGCAGGGGCTTAAAATATGCATCAAAAAGTAAAAACTTAGGTACCACCCGGTAGACTCATATTTTGTGATTGATGTGTTTTTCCTAATAGGGGAAATGGCTCTAATGTTGGCCTATGGATCTATGATTGGGTCCATCACTAAAAATCTGCTATTTATACATTTTATCTAGATGTCCATGTAGTACAATCCAATCCTAGACGATATGTCTTGGATTCAAGCTCTTACTATTTCGTGTTCTCTTTTATTAGTCATTTGTGGTCCTAAAAGGGCCGATGGGTTGGAAGCTTGGAAGCTAGTTAAGAACAATACTATGGAAATTTTTCGATTAAAATTTTAATGGCGACCTAAAATATCCATTAGTACCGTTCCAATGACAATGAACGCGTCATTGGGACGATACTAATGGATTTTTTAGGTCGCCATTGAAATTTTAATTGATTGCTGAATTTATGTATGGGCCCAAATAAGGGGCATTTAGACCGACATTACATCCATTTTCCCTGCATATTTCATTTCCGCACTGCTATCATTTACAAAATTATCGAGGAAAAATTTACATGGTATTGTTCTTAACTAGCTTCCAAGCTTCCAACCACAAATGACCGATAAAAGAGTTAACTAAAGAGTAAGAGCTTGTATCCAAGACATACCAACCAGGATTGGCTAGTACTACATGGACATCGACAGAGCACCTTAAAAATTGCTTCCGAATTTCAACCTATCGAAATTTTTCACTTATAACAAGTTAAGAAATCAATTTAATAATTACTATACTTTTGCTATGACATCATAACTACCTTTCCTAATCCTACGTCAAATCTACGGTCGTGTCTTGGATACAATCTCTTACTTTTTTTTCCAAATTCTCTTCACATCTCTGAATTTATTTTGATTTACGTTAAATTCTCTAAATAATTCTGAAAATCCAAGAATTTCTTAAAAGTTTCTTATATTTTTTGAAGCTAATGGAACCGGATTGAAGTTCTTAAGGCTTCCATGACGTTCACATTTTTTCAAGATGTTTTGAGAACTTCCCTTGTTTATTTAGCTTCACTGAAATTCTTAACATATTCTTTCATTCCTGAGTATTTGAAAACGTGGGAATAATTTTTTTATAATTATGACACTTTGCAAATTTATAATTATGACACTTTGCAAATACGAAACTTCAAAACACTAAATATTTTGAGATCTTCACGTTACTAAAATTAAGTAAATATTAAATATCATTTTTTAATAGATTTGATTGTAAAGCCGTTTTTTTTTAAACTAATTGCCATGGCTTACAAAACGATTACTTTTATTTCCATTGTTGTTGTTTTACTAAAAATATATTTTTTTTTATATATAAAATAATAAAATGCTGGAAAGCAGGGCACTTTATTTTGCCAAATGGGAAGACACCCTTATAGACAGTGTTCATTCATAGAATGTGTTCCAGAAAATGTTTTAAGAAATTTCTTCCTAAAGCTTGATTGCATTCTTTTAGCGTGCATTAATTATGCAGTAGAACATCTCGATTTTACCCAGGATATAAATACCACGTGCACTGATGCGTAATAGGTAATTTATTGGTTTTAGTGCTAAGTACTCAATGACTACCCGCGACCATCCAAAACCACAGCACTGCCCATATGTCCTTTCGACAACCTATTTAGATTTCATTTTATTCATCATTGTTTTAGCTTGGTCTTATGCCCATATTGTACTTCCGTCTCATTTTACACTTCTTAGCTACCAGACTAATTGAGCCATCCTCACACGAAACCACCGTCTAAATGAAACTTCTTCCCTTTTCATTCGCTTTTCAGAACGATACCATGCGCGTGATCTTCATGTACCACGACGAGGAACCACACGGGTCCAAGTACACGCCCGGTAGCTTGCCAGATCCGGCGGAAGCCTTCAAGCAGGTTCGGTCGCTCTTCCTGACGCAACGGGTGAACCAGTCGCCAATCAAGCTCGACGCGCGGATGAAGATCATGGAGCTACGCAATCAGGACGTGGAGCTGCCCCAGTACACCGACTCCCTGCACTGGTGCAAAATGTTCAAGCTGAGCGATATCAATCGCAAACATCATCTGATTAGGGTAAGTTCGTTTTCTCGGAAAAGGGTCTGTCTCTGTTTTCGATTTCCTTCTGATATTTTGATCGGGGGGCGGGAGAGAAGGGAGCATCATTTGTGCGATAACGAATTTTCACGCTTGGTCGTGTGTGAAAGCGTTTGTCTTCAGTTTTTCTCTCGTTCTTTCGCTCTACTTAGCCCGGAGCGACGTGATTTTCCCGGTGCGATTCTGATTGTGATTGCAAGTCTTTTGGGAGGGAAAATTATGGCTTTCCTTTGTTTTTTTCTCGCGTGAATTACGACTTTCGAAATTTGTCGAAGTTTGCCTGAAGGCACAGGAGCCAAACATGCGTGCACTCGTACACGTACAGACTTTTACCGAAGCGACAAGAACGTCGACGTTTTCCTGGTGACACGTAGACAATTGGATTTTTCTCGTTTGTATTTGCTTGGTTGGGATTTGCCTGAGGGGGTCCACAATCAGCCGAGCAACGACTGGAGAGTGAGAACGGGGGGATTTCTGGAAGTGATTTGGGATGACAGTTACCGGATTATCGGAGTCACTTGAGGGAAATGAAGGTAATTAAATAAAGTGCGAGCCACGATTGATGAGTGACATTGCTGCCCGCGGGGATTACCATGCGATCGATATTCAAGGAAGCAGTCCGAAAATTATGGACTTCTACTCTTACAAAGCCTTCCATTAACACTTACCACAAATTCTACATACAAATAATGCTAAACGATTCAATTTACCGGTCCTCGAGAAGCTAGCAACTCTCCATCGAAAACTCTATCACTTTGCTAAAAGGTCAGCCCATTCTCCAGTCCCATTTCCTGGGCAAAAAAAAAACCTACACCGTACAGACCAAACAATACTAAACGCCATTATCTTAAAACAACACCCATCATCATCGTCAGTCTCTCTTCCGTCCTATGGCTTTGTGAAAAGCAACTAGTCCTCTAGCTCAATGATCTCCAAGGGAAAACTGTGCCATTCCCAACTGAACCGTATCGTCTGCTTCTTCATACATAATTCCTGGACATCTTCATCATCGCCATCATCATCATCATCATCATCATCCCATGGAAAAAGGGAAAATCAAACCTTGACTGGGTTCTGCCAAAGTCCAAAGACTCGTTCAGGTGCAATCTCCCACGTCCCCAGCATTTCGAACGAATCCAAAGACGGTTCGTTTGACAATCTCTCATGGTCAACGACGATTTGCGACAACACCAAAAATGGCAAACCCCGTTCACCGTTCCGTTCTGATTGCCTTGTGCTTGTCGTTTCCAACCGGCTGCTCTAGCTCGTCACCAAAAACCGGGCGATGACGTCGTTCACGATGACGACAGTGACGACGAGGACATGTGGGCACCTGTGAAAAGCTCCGGACATGGTAATTCATGTGTGGGTGGGAAGAGTTCGAGGGGATATTTTTGCTAGTTTCGTCATAGCTTGGCAATCTGGAGAAGACTTAGAAGTGGGCTGGATTGGAGAAACGAATTTCGAGGACAATCGTGTCAGTTTGAGTTGCAATCATACTGAGAGCTTCTGTTCTGTTCTGTTGAATTGTTAAGGTTGCTATTTTTGTGGCTGATTGCTCTCGAATGTGGGGGCTGGAGACTGGGCAGACTGGTACATGCTGTATCTAGTGTAGATGTCTAATATGTTCTCATACTATGTTTTTCAAATTTCATGAAATTTATATTTTTATTCCATGTTGGGTATATTCATTACTGTTTGCAGGTTGTCATTACATTGATCTATAAAGCTATTTCCCTCGTTTTAATCTATTCATCTGATAGTAGTTGTCTTAATGAATAAAACTTAGATAATACACAAAAAAGCAATAGATAAACAGATTACAAAAATAATCACAATCTTCTCAATCGGTTTTGAAATTGGTTCGATGTTTATCCGAATTCAAATGCGTCTTCCACAGCGGAGAATGCCCGAATCATCGCAAACATTGGCTCATGGTATCCATATGCAGTCCGATGGAATCTTGGTTGTAGTAAGTATGCTTGCCGCAACATCCTTTGTGGAACACGGAAGTTTACTTGTGAAAGCAGTTGAGGGCAGTCCACATCGCCATTTAAAAGTTTCGCTACAAATAAGGCTTGCTGCATTTTTCTTCTGTGTTCCAATGTGTCCAGGTCCAATAGCACGCATCGGTCTGCATAAGATGGTAAATTCATTGGATCGCGCCACGGCAGGCTGCGCAAAGCCAAATTCAAATTTTTTTTTTTTCTAAACGCGTTCTATTCTTAGATTCTACACTAGCTCATATGAAGACCAGACTTCACATGCATTCTCAAGTATGGGCCGAACTAAAGAGCAATATAGTGCCTTCAAGCAGTAAGGGTCTTTGAAATCTCGTTCAATCTTCGAATTAAATCCCAGTTGACGATTCGCCTTAGAGAAGATCGAGGAATAGTGAAGATTGAAGGTCAACTTTGAGTCCAAAAGAACAACAAGATCAGTCATACGTTCTACTCTGCGAAGCGTTACATTGTCAATGCAGTAGTCGTAAAGGATTGAACTCTTTGAGCGGTGAAACGTCGTCACTGCACACTTTGGAACGCTGATTATGAGTTTATTGTGACGGCACCAATCCACAAACAAATCTAGCAGAGCTTGAAGACGATGACAATCAGCGCTGCCAGGTCATTTTCAGAAAAATCTGAACCGGTTAAAATATAAAATCTGGAAAAGTCTGGAATGCTCCGAAAAATCCTGTTTTTAACATAATGCTATTGAAATCAAAGTGATGTGCCAATCTCCCGTAAAAATCGGTCAGTATGATCATCTGGAATGTATTTGAAGTACTATAATGATTATGAATTACATGTTCAAATAAATTATATAAAGCATATAAAGCAAATAACTTGTAAGTATTGCTAAGTCATACAAAAGTTGAAAAGTATTGACACAGTGTGCCCAAAAAGTGGATATACGCAGCAGTTCAAAAACTGAATTAAATGTGGGTAAAATACTGCAGAAAATATTATCAGATTTTTTTTTAAATTATAAATTTTTTTAAAAGAATGAGAAGCAAAGAATTTTGATGGCATGTATGTTTTTTTTAACTAAAATCGATGTAGTTCTTACTATTTGATGCAGTACCAGAATATAAAGATTTCATTAGATCTAAATAATTCTAATATCCCCCTAAGGTTGATCAGATTTACAATTTAATTCCGGACATCATACATCACACAACTCGCATTAGACCAGTAGGCAATTTTATTTTGAAGCAAAATGCACCTGGCTGAAGTGGGAATCAAAGCCTTACATCGAGAACTCACACAAAGTTTACCTAAACTACGGATAACTCCACTATTCGCATAAACCATTCCAAATAATTTTTTTATTTTATTACTTAAATGAAAATCTGATCATTTTTGAAGTCCCAGGATCTTGAAATGATTATAAATTCCGGAATTTCTAGTTTTCCTGGGTCCCAGATCATGAAAATTTTTGGTAGTCTGAATTTTCTTGGAAATCTTCACATGACATCATCACCCTTTTTCGAGTTCCATTTTCTGGATTCCCCTAAAATAATCTTGATAATATCCCAACTTTTCCAGTAACCAGTGTTGGAAATGTTTGCGATATTTCACGAAGTTCACCATGGGAAAAGTTCGCGAGTCATAGTGAGTTTTCGCGAACTTTTCCATCACTGCCAGTAACATTCAAAGAGTTCATAGCATTACCTCTTGAAATCTCCTATAAATTACTCTCCAATTCCTCAATTCCTTCACATTGGTAATAATTTCCGTGGTGCACTCTTCAAAATGACCGTTGGACTCTTCTCAGACTCATCCGATAATTTCCTTTGAACTGCTTTTTAGGTAAGGTCAGAATTATTTTGAAATCCTCTTCAGCATTTCCTTAGTACTCAATTACTTTACCAAAATGGCCTTGAAAGTATCCCAGAAATTGCGCATAATTCCGTTGAAATATCATAAAATTTTATTAAAATTAATATCCATAGAAACATAGGATAGAATTCCATTGAAATTATTCTCACGATACGCATACACCTTAAGTTCAATCATAAAAAAAGTCTGTGATTTCTCTCCCGGATTGTAGGAGAAATGGCTCTAATGTTGGCCTATGGATCTGGCACTCACAATACGCTTGAACGACGGGTGACGCGCATGACCACCAAGCCCACTCAGGAACTCTACTCAGAATTAGCTTGAAGTTCTTCTTTGATTTCACAAGGAGTTGGCTTCACTATTCACTGTGAACTAGTTTCAGAAATACCTTAAAATTTCAACAATGTCCAACGTTGATGGCCTTTAATAATTAAAGCATTTTTTTTATTAGAGGGTAAATCAATTGCAGTGATATTTTTAAAGCAACATGTAAAAAAATCAGGGAAAATCTGGAACATATCTTAAAAATCTGGAAACATGCGTGATCTATCTATGTATCTGACAAGACGACTAAAAATCTGGAAAATCCAGATACATCTGGAATACTGGCAACGCTGATGTTGTCCTCTGCTGTCCAAAGAAGTCGTATCCACTCTACTCGATCCATGGCCAAACTTTGCCAGCCTCGTAGTCTGTGAAGGGTCCGCAGGTCACCTACTACTTGGTCGATGCACCTTGCCCGCTGCGCGCCTCTTCTTCTTGTTCCTGTTGGGGCGCTTTCGAGAACCATTTTCACTGCGTCGTCGTGCGACATTCTCACGACATGCCCAGCTTACCGTAGTCGCCCAATTTTCGCAATGTGAACGATGGATAGTTCTCCCAACAGCTGGTGCAATTCTTGGTTCATTCGCTTCCTCCACGTTCCGTCATCCAAGGGTGCGTTTGTCCTCCACGAGCATAGTCACGGTCTCGTGGCTGTAGAAGACCACCGGTCTAATCAGCGTTTTTTAGATAGTCAACTTCGTGGCGAATTTTATTCGACCGGAGCGTCCTCCGGAGTCCAAAGTATGCACGATTCCCTGCCATAATGCGTCTTTGAAATTCTCTGCTGGTATCATTTTCGACGGTCACCAGTGAGCCCAAATACACGAACTCATCGACCACCACGATTTTATCACCGTCAATCTGAACTCGGGGTGGGAGGCTAATATTGTCTTCCCTAGAACCTCTTCCTTTCATGTATTTTGTGTTTAATGCGTTGATGGCAAGTCCAATCCGCCTAGCTTCAGCCTTCAGTCTGATGTACGTTTCCGCCTTCGTCTCAAAGTTCCGTGCCATGATGTCGATGTCATCAGCGAAGCCAAGAAGCTGGATGGACTTCCTGAAAATCGTGCCACTCGTGTTTATCCCTGCTTTTCTGATCACACATTCTAACGCAATGTTGAATAGCAGACACGAAAGTCCATTACCTTGCCGTAACCCCCTTAGAGATTCAAAGGGATTCGAGAGTGTCCCCGATACTCGAACAACGCACATCACTCGATCCATCGTTGCCTTGACCAATCGCGTCAGTTTATCTGGAAATCCGTACTCGTGCATAATCTGCCATAGCTGATCACGATCGATTGTGTCGTATGCGGATTTGAAATCGATGAACAAATGATGTGTAAGCAAGATGTATTTATGGCATTTCTGCAGAACCTGCCGAATCGCGAATATCAACCTATGAATCCCTGCTGGTATTGCCCAAGAAATCTCTTGCAAATGGTGACAGGCGGCGGCGTATAATTTGGGAGAGTACCTTGTAAGCGGCGCTCAGCAGTGTGATCGCGCGGTAGTTGCAGCAATCCAACTTGTCGCCCTTTTTGCATATTGGGCATACAACACCTTGCTTCACTCCTCCGGTAATATCCCCTCCTCCCAAATCTTGGAAATTACCCAGTGCAGCGCTCTAGCCAGTGCTTCACCACCGTATTTTAATAGCTCACTTGTTTGTTGTTCTTCAGTCGACCGATCTCCTCCTCAACTTCTGGAAGGTCAGGGGCCAGTAGCCTGTCGTCTTCTGCACGTGCTCCAAGGTCTGTTGCCGTGCCACCTTCGTTTTCTGCTGCAACACCGTTGAGGTGCTCGTCATAGTAATGCTTCCACCTCTCAATTTTACGGAGTGACCATTTTACGGATGTTGTTGATCTTCCGCACGACGGTCCCATGGCTATCTATCATGTTTAAGACACGATCACACATTCATTCTTATATCACAGTTCCTAATGTTTTTGGAAAAAAAAAACTGCAGAGCTCTAGGATCAGTTTTATTGATTAACCTCTTTTACGGATGTTCTGGACTTACCAGAGGATGGCCCCATGGCCATTTGGGTCCATGTTTATGTCATGACCTCAAAATATTTCTTATATCGCAGTTCCACATGCTTTCGAAGAAACCGTGGAACTCTAGGATCAGTTTCGAGGATTGACCATTTTTAAAGATGTTCTATATCTTGTGGAGGACGGTCCCATGGCCTTTTGGGTACATGTTTATGTCACGACTGCACATTAATTTATATATGACAGTTCCAAGTGTTTTCGAAAAAAACCGTGCAGCTCTAGGATCAGTTCCATACATTGAGCACTTTTACGGATTTTTCGGATCTTCCGGAGGACGTTCCGATGGCCATCTGGGTCCATGTTTATGTCACGATCTCAAAATCATTCTAATATCACAGTTCCTAACGTTTTCAAGCAAACCACGGAGCTCTAGGATCATTTTAGTTGATTTTCCACTTTCACGAATGTTTCGGATCTTTCCGAGGACGGTCCCATGGACACCCAGACAACCAGAATACACGTATATTCAAAGTTGTTTCTGTAATAAACAAACATATATACTAACAAACAAATCGTATAGAATGCAAAAAAAGGGCCTATACCTACAAAAGTGGAGGCCATATACGTGCAAATTTTAATTTTTTTTTAAACGAGTTGATTTGACATTATATACGATTAAATCTGTAATAACAAATTCAATTTGAAAAGCCTTACGATGTAATCCGATTTAATTTGTAATACAGTACGATGGAAAAATGATTCATCGCATATAAGTCGGAAATTTGCATTCTATACGATTTAACTTAAACATAATGCGATGTATGTCATACTTACATGCGATGTTGACTTAAACTTTAGTTATTTACGATATTGTTTGTACATTGTTATACGACTTCTGGTTGACTGGGCATCCAGGTTCATGTTTATGTCACAAGCCTACATTATTTCTATCATCACAGTTCTTAATGTTTTCAAGAAAACCACGGAGCTCTAGGATCAGGATCGTAAATTTACCACTTTTACAGATTCATGTTTATGTCACAAGCCCAAATTCTTTCTATCATCACAGTTCCTAATGTTTATAAAAAAAACGTGGAGCTCTAGGATCAGTTCCAGTGGATTTACCACTTTCATGGATGTTCCGGATCTTTCGCTGGACGGTCCTATGGACATCCAGTTTCATGTTTATGTGACGACCAGAAATTCATTCTTATATCACGGATCCTAATGTTTAAAAAAACGGAATTCTAGGATCAGGATCATGGATTGACCATTTTTACGGATATTCCGGATTTTTCGAGGACCGTTCCGTTGACTCCAGGATCCATATATAGGAACCATGACTTTTTTTACACGGGGGATACGTACCGTGTAAAAAAAAACCGTGTAAAAAAAAACCTACGAGATTTTGATTTTTCGCATGCTTAAATGTTTTTACAAAATCGGATTTTGATGCCATTTGTAATTAAATCATGATATGGTCCATATAGACATATTTTAAAAATTTCTGTCTTTACACCAAAAATTGTGATTTTTTTTTAAAGTATGCCATTCGATTACCTATAGCTTGAAACGGATAATGTGGTTGGAAGCAAGTCGATAGGTTGTATCGTTGTCGAGAAATCGTTAAAAACGTACCGTGTAAATCGTGGAAAACCGTGAAAAAAAAAACCGTGTAAAAAAAAACCGTGTAAAAAAACCGCGTAAAAAAAAACCGTTTTAAAAAAAGACTTCAGTGTATTCTGGCTAATTGTGAACATTTGTGCCCATTAATCTAAATTACAGATCTTGCGACACTTGCAAAACCCTACAAACACACCTTAAAAAAAAGTGTAACAACTCTTTTTGCTTTTTAAAAAAGTAGACGACTCTATTTTCAAGTTTTTTTTGTAATCAAAATAATCTAGAAACCCTAGGAATTCTAAAGGTACCACAATTTTTGAAATTCATTAATAAATGGCTAAGTTGTGCCATTGCAAACTTGCCGTTACACGTTTTTCGGAGGCATCGTAATCGGAGTGTTAAGTTGTCTGAATTCCCACAACCAATCACAAAGCATCTCACGACCCACTTATGGGTCGCGACCCATATATTGAGAAATGCTGCTCAAAGCCAAATGAGGAAAATTGCTCTAAATCGGACAATTGAAGGGACACAAAAAAAGTGTGATAGAACTAGTTGCTTGAAATTAGATGAACTACAACTTTGCTGAATGTACATCTTTATTACTGAAAAAAATTGTTGTTATTTCAAAGATTATAAAATCCACCCTAGTATTAATGGGCACCAAAATGAGAGTCTAAGTTTTAGGATCGATATTTGTGTAAGACACATTTTTTATAATGTTTCAATTTAAGGCACTCAATGCATCTTTCCTGCTACCTTCTCATTCTGAACCACTTTGCAATGTCCCTAGATATCTAAATGAGGATAATATTGCGCATTGCGCACATTATAAGTTCTATCGTAGTTTTATAAAACTGCGATTTTAAGCTAAATAATGTCGGTGTCTTCAGTGCACTTATTCCTTGGTTCTTACATCGGTTGATGAACGAAAAAAATAAGTAAAAAGTGCACAGAAGAGCCCAAGAGGAGGAGTTCAGTTTTAAATGTAAAATACGATACATTCTTGGCGTACGGTTTGACAATGTTTGCCATTCAAATTTCGAATATTCCATGAGTAATTGAATCGTCACTTCATCCGCACCGATTGCACCGGTCTGCGCTATCCTCGCTTGTCGGTCAACTTCTTCCGCGTTCCGAACCATATATTCTCCACAGTTTTATGCTCCTGCCTGACAAAACTGTCGGCTATTATTGCACGAAAACGTACCATCAGGAAGAGAGATAGACAAGTGCGCTTACCTTAGCTGCCAATGCTGATGATTTGAAAACCAGCAGGACCCCCCATTTGCGGCGGTGTTTAAATTTCGGACCCAAATGGAAAAAATTCCCCCGAACAGCAGGACGGACATTCGAGAAAAAAGCACACCATCTGCAACGCAAAAGCCAAGCGTTTCTTTATTTATTTCCTGATTGATGCCAACTAGGTACAAGCAACTAGAAACCCACCACCATGGACCATGAAGTACCGGAGCAAATTTCGTCGAAATTCCAAATTTTGCTACCCCCGGGAACCATTTCTTGTGCAAGCGATTGCTGTTTGTTTTCCTACCGGTTTTACACAATGTGCTTTTTTTCCCCCAGTTCCCTGGCTTTGGATCGGTCGGTTGGCTAACAAGTTTCTTTGTTGTTTTGATTGCTCTTTTTTGCGGCACCCAGCCACCCACCGCCCACCCGCAAATCCACCGGACCGATGAATTCAACTACAATAGCGGAACCTCCACCAGTCCCAGCGGTGCACAACAACACGAATAATATCCTGCAAACCAGAACCAGCTCTTTTGGCCACAGCCAGCAACCATTTGTTTGTTTTATTGATTTGCTTATATTAGCAAGCAGTTTTTCGGTTTCGTCCTCCGGTTGAATGTTGCTTGGTTGGTTGGTTGGTTGACTGGTGGGAGTTAATGCAGTAGCAACGAAGTAAACTGACCTGAATTAATGTCCTTCAGTAACGTAGACAGAATAGGTTTTCATTACTCTCCTCGGGATGTTTATGGTGCTGCTGGTGATGACTTCGGAAGGTCACACCCGATACCTGCTGTGGGATGGACAATTTCCTTCTGTGCTAAATTGAACTGTAGGCCTGGGGGGCCATGCTGTGTATGAGTGAGACAACTATAAGCGATCGTGTTACATATCCGTTCGGTCAGGGGCGTTGGTAGGTAAATGAACTTATTTTCCCTATTCCTTATCGTTTGAACTGCACACGCATTCGTTTGCCTATCTGTCTCGCTCCAGATCTCTTTGATGTGCTTCTTCCGTTTACATGGAAATCCCTGTCCGGTTTGCTGTGTAATGAAACCGATTAAATCTCCTCTCCTTCCGATAAGATGGAATCAACCATCTCAAGGCTGCCGATCAACTCACACTTGTGCAAACGCTATCTCATGTTACATTCACTTCGACGAGTCACACGAGAGCGAGAAACACGCAATAGACCGTAAGCTCTATTTCCGCAAAATGTGCCATGCCACCCCAACGCCCCATTTTGGTCATGCCCATAGCAATTCGACCGAAGCAATCCTGTCGACATGAAGGAGACAAATGAGAAAAGGGACCAGAAGCAAAACATTTTCATTGGCCCAATAATTTGTGTCGAGCAGATGGAATCCTTACATCTTCTTGGTATCTACGACTTACCGGTACCAAGCAACATATATACATTCACACGAGATGAGGATAATAACGGAAGAGCTGGTGGGGTTTGAGTAAACCGCACGTATATTTGGAATGAATCTGGATGCCATCCATCCGCTTAGAGATCCTCAACATGCTGCTGCGGGTTCCTACAGACAAGGGGAAAGAAAGATACACTCACTAGGAGTTGACAGATTTCAACCGCACAGTCGAAGAGGTTACGTGACATCTAAATTGGACCCTCAGTTACATGTAATTGTGCTAATTGGATTGCACCAGTTCAGTACGTATGATGTTCGGATTTCCATCCGATGCTTTGGTCAGTTTTCTGTGGCTAACCCAAGGGGGAATGTGGGTCATTCGGATTGTCTGTGATTGTGCCGGCCGATTATTGAGCTCTGGTTGCATTCATTTATCTCCAGACGAGGTGATGTGTAACATGGGATATATGGATCTTTGATTGAGTAGGTACCGTTGGGCAACGCGTGAGTCACATTCCAACTTGATTCGATATTACTTTTTATTTCATCGAAAGCCTGTCATTCCAACCGAGGGCAATCGATGCAATGGTCGCAATTTCCAATTAAATATTGCAAGCCCCTCATTACAGAGCTTGGCATGCACGAGCAGTACAAAAAACAAGGGAGCAATTCAATACCCGCATCATCTTCTGATGTTGTCCACATTCGGAACATTAATTACCCCGGCAACCGTTTATTACCATCCCACAAAAACCAAACATTGTATCTGCACCGCTCTGCCTTCGCGAACCGACGTAACACAATCCGATCGAGGGCAAGAATCAGACACGGCGTGGGGACCAGCAAAAAAAGGCATCTCGCGACCCACTTTGCATCCCCGACGCCGCAGGTCGTCATCATTGTATGTAGTCAGTCAGTTGAGTGCTTAAAGTGAGCCATACTCGATTTTTTTTCCCAACCAACCGGCGAATGCATTCAATTTAATTTAATGTAACATTCAATCGTTTTTTGTTGCTTGGCTGGTTGGCTGGCATTCGCTTGCACTACCAACAGGAGGAAAAATAAATAAATGCCACCGGTGTTTCAATCCGTCGCGGTTGCTCGCTCTGGAATCGCTCATCGCGGGCTGAAGATATGCAGGCAAGTGGAGTTTTTCGTTTCGATTCGTTTGAGAAGTGGGGAAGGGGGGGGGGGGTGTCGGAGAAGGGAGTTGAGTTCTGTTTGCAGGGTCACGTTGCCACCGGGCAATTTCTCACAATAACGAAAAATTCGCGGCTTCCCCCCTTCTCGTGGACTGAGGTAGGCTTTGGGCTCTGTCGTTGGTGTTGTTTTATCTTTCCTGGAGCAGGAGCAAGAGTTGTATTCATTTACTTTAGCAAATAGGGTTGATTTTCATGTCATTTTGGATCACAGCACGTTAAATCAACGTTGAAAGTTATCCGTGCTAAATCAGCTGTTCTCAAAGTAATTCTGTACACATTAAAAAGGATCTGTTGGCACGAGAGGTTTTTAAAAAATCTTTATCATAGTTCTTACTTATAATTGCGACAACTTATTGATATTTTTCTTCGAACTCGAGAAAATAATAGAAAACAATCATAAAAACCCATGGAATCGATTCCGGATGTTCCGAATTATGGTTACATATGGTCAAATTTATTATCTATCATAACCCTATCAAGTGACATATCAAATTACATCTACTCGATCAAATATGACCAATGGCACTCAAAACGACAACCATAGAACCATATGGCCACCATAGAACCGGTTCTGGATATTTGACATCTCTCATAACAATATCAAGCTTGAGCTTGCTTGAGCTTGATTGACCGCCCACGGTTGCTACTCTGTTACTGCCAGATCAGCTGTAATTACACAGAGAACCAATAGACGATGCTTGGGACTAGCAATCATCCTCAATGTTTGAAAACTGGTGATCTCAAACTAGGCAATACCAGCACCGGCCGCGCCCGAACGCAGGTCAAAAAAGGAATAAGGAAGGAATGTGTTGACGAGAAACTCGCTTTGATGAAAGCCGAGAAATCCTCTGCACTTCCACGAGGAATCACTGGGATGTTGGATAAGAGGGTTGGGTTTGCAGCAGGGTTCGTTTTGGTAAACGATAAGCTGAATTGATGTCCTAACGATCATATAACGCGAAGGAGCTTGGGACTAAACCTACGGTCTTCTGCTCAGTAAGCAAAAACGTTTGCCACTAGGCAGAAGAGCACCTTTTTAATCACCGAGTTGCTGTTATTACCATGTAGTCATATTAACAAATAAAACGATTGACGAATCTTGAATGTGGATGGGCCTGAGATTAGACTCATGATGTTCTGCTCAGTAAGCAAAAAGGGTTGCTCTAAGGCCACCGAGCCCCTCATATCACATAATACCGTTGCTCAAATTTGTGTATCCATTCAAACCCGGAACCAACGACAACAACGAGTTTCGCAAAATACACGATACACAAGCGATTTTACCATAAATCTCTTTGATATGTAAGGACCTGGGACCGCGTTTTTCTTCTCAGTAAGCAGGCCACTGTAACCGACGATCTTTCAAATCCGAAAACTAAAAACTACGGAAAAGTACTTAGGCCTTCATTAAGTTCCACTTTCACGCGACGTTCAATGACAGGGTCCTATCCAGGATTACATCTGAAAAATCCAAATCTGGCCAACGCCCACCCTAAACCTAAACCTGTTCTAATCCACCTGAAATGACTAACTTTGACTACCCAGCCATGCAATAGTCTCATTCCGTGGCTTATGGAAACTTTATGATTCTATTGCGCTCATCTTTTGGCACCAACCAGGGGAGACTTGGTCCTGTACCCAATGCTTAACTTATCTCCATTCCACTCAGCTACTCGCAATTTCTTGTGATATAGTGGGCGAAATATTGTTATATGAGACAATTCAATGCAGACGTCTTTCCAAATTTGGCAGATCGACAGGTAATCGGTGAGTTATCACGATAATTGCTATTCAACAACTCGACAACGTCCCATCGTCAACGCCTGCTATGAGAATTTCCCATTGCAGACGCCAACGAAATGGCGTCATCGAGCTATCGATCAACTACCCTGGTTATCGCCTGGTACCTTATAGCACGATGCTAGGAGGCGAACCGGAAGAATCGATGAGCTACCTCTCCCCCAAATCTCTCATAACCATATCAAGCGGCATATTAAATAACATCTACTCGACGAAATATGGCGAATGACACTTAAAACAACAAACATGGAACCATATGATCACAGTATTACCGGTTCCAGAAATTCCGGATCATGGTTCTTCATGATCAAATTTGATACCTTTCATAGCCATATCAAGCTGCATTTCAAATCAGATCTACTCGACGAAATATGATAAATAGCATGCAAAACGACGTCCATAAACCATATGGTCTCCGTAGAACTGGTACCGGATATTCCGGATCATGGTTCCACATGGCCAAAGCATCTCTCATAGCCACTTTAGAAACGATTCTGGATATTCCGGAGTGTTGCTCCATATGGTCAGAACAATTGTCTCTCATAATTATGACAAGTGAAATATCAAATCACTTATTCATGAAATATAACCAATGACACTCAAAACATTAGGCATGACCATCGTAAAACTAGTTCGGATATGTTTGTTTATGGTGGCAGTGGAAACATGACTACAGCTAATTGATACCTTACAGTAGGTTTTTGATGATCTAGGTAATTGGTTTACATTCTGAAAATTCATGATTAATCATTATCATATCATACCACATTATCAAATCATATCTACTCAACGAAATATTTATCACCACTTGTGTTTGGCTGTGTTACGTCCTCTCTGGGACGCCAGCTCTCAACTTAGTGTTCTTTTGGCAATTCCACAATTTTTCCAACGAGAAAAAATAATAAACAGGACTGGGAATCGAACCCAACCACCTTCAGCATGGTCTTGTGTTATAGCTGTGGCTTTACCGAGTGAGCTAAGTCTATGATGACATTCAAATAAAAAGTCATTATTCAAAATGGACACCATGAGGACCGCTTCAGGTGCTTCAAAAATTCGTTTGGATACAGGCGAATCCGTTGTCTTAATTTGTTGATTCTAAGATTCCAAATATTTGGCAAGCATTTCAAATATATCTAAATGAATGTCTTCACGCAAGAAGGTGGTTCAAAATTCATTATAAAACGATCTGCGTAGTTTGTGGACAGACCCAAAGTAACTGTCAGTCTATCAGCCAGTTTCATTTGGTCGATTAGATCATCTACCTGATGTGATATTAGGCACTATCTACATTCAACAAGACCAATTTTTGAGAGCTTTTAAACCCCACCCGCAGGGGGGTACATAAACAATCATTCATACAAATATATTACATATTGTATGGACTCTGGATATTCATCAACCTCGCTTCCCCTTTAATCTGCTTCCCTTTCCCTAAAAACATGTTTTTACGGTGCCCTGGGCCCTGGTCTAATTCCGAACACAAGCTTGACGATCTTGTTGAGGCTTTTCTCTAAGGTTCACTGCCATTACTGCTGCGATATTTTACCTGATTCTAATCCAGCACTTGCTTTCGTTTCCACCCCTACAAAGTGTATCGTCGATTCACCTTCACTTATGTTTCTTAAATTCGGTTGATATCGACTTCAGATCTGTCGGATTCAATTTTGCTATATTATGCCAAATTTATTCGATACATTTTAAATCGGCTTGCTGGTTCTACGGTGACCATATGGCTCCGTAGTTGTTGTTTTGAGTGTCATTGGTCATATTTCGTCGAATAGATGAGATTTGATATGTCGCTTGATATGGTTATGAGAGATTTGAATTTAACCATATGGAACCATAATCCAGAATATCCAGAACCGGATCTACGGTGGCGAAGTGGCTCTATGATTATTGTTTTGAGTGCCATTGGTCATATTTCGTCTGGTAGATGTGATTTGATATGTCACTTGATATGGTTATGAGAGATATCAAATTTGATCAAAATTGATCCGGAATATATGGAACCGGTTCGACGGTTGGATTAGGCTCAATGGTTATCATTTTGAGATCCATTGGTCAAATTTCATCTAGAAGATGTGATTTGATATGTCGCATGTTATGGTTATGAGAGATAATCCGGAACATCCGGAATCGATTTCAAGATAGACATGGGTTCTTATGATAAGTAAGATGTATGATAAAGATTGAAAAAACACCCCCGTTCCAACACATCCTTGAATATATAACAAAGAGGGTGGGCCTGAGGTGGAGTATCACCTTACAGATGTTGGAACTACTCACCAGAACGATGCTAAAAAAAATCAATTTATTAAGAAGGGGGATCAAGAGATTGTCTTTTTCTTTTGCGTTTAGGTGCCATGGCGGCAGTGAAACGTTTCTCCAAATCGACTTCCCAGCAGATAGTTATGATAATATTAAGGATCGAAGCGAAATTTTACAAATCGATATCCAAGCTGGATTACCTCAAGTAGGGTACAAACAAGGATCAAAGAGGAATAATAAAAACGAAATTTATAGTTTGTATATGCTTAACGTAAAATATCAGACTTAAAGTGGTCATTTTATACGATAGATAAGGAGATCAATGTATAGAATTGATAGTTCCGTTGCGAGTACGGCAGTAGACCAGTGTGCCACGGCGTCACGCCACCACCGCCGACACTTTTTCACATCCCGCAGCTGCCGACTATTTTGAGTCAGCGCGCCGTCGTGGTAATTTTTTATACACCGCCGGTATAATTTTGATACACCGCCAAAACTTTTAAATTAGGGCAGCCGTGTTTCTCGCCAACCACTACAAGAAATTAAAAACAAAAATGGCCAAATTATTGGTATTATTACAAAGACCGGAAGTTGTCGAATCATTCAACTACACAGTATAAAAAGTTGTTGAAACTGCTGCACACAGGTTATTCCCTTGGTTGTGTAATATCACATTGCACAATGTACACAGCATTTGCGAACAAATACACACATGAATATTGAACCTGGTTTCGCTATTACATAAATATTTCATACATTAGCGTGAAATACGTTGATCTATATTACAATTAGTTTTGCTGTGTAGTTCTGGAGAGACGGCCAGATCATGTTTAGGTCAGGGACTAGAAGTGATATAATAAATTCCATGATAATTCTAACACAAGATTAATGAAAGCCATAAAGAGTTATCAGCACTACATTGTTCACATCCGGAAATGTTGGAAGTACCAACGCCAATCCACGTGTCCAGGCCTAAAAAGGCCATAATTGTAAATGTTCCGGGAAACCCATGGGAAGTGGCTTGATTATGACATTTACTTAAATCTACCATGAGACGCATGAAATACAATGAGAATTCGAAAATCATGTCAATAGCAGTCTCGTCAAGTGGCAAGAACCACGTTCAAATGTGTTCTCTCGGGAGGGTAAATAGATTTGGACTTAAATCTTAATTCAGGGGATTTTCAGATAAAATGAGATCAAGGTTCTAATAATTTTATTAAATTTTGTTCATGGGTTGAGTTAATAGTTTCATGAACGAAAAAAATATCAATCAATTTGGGATGGTCAATTTCCCCGGAAATGACACCCATCATAGTGATACGGCAATGCATGCAGCCGCCGCCGCCAGCGCCGCCACTGATTAAAGCCAATGCACAGTGGTCCAGAATGCACATTTAGGTGGAAGGATATGTTTTGAGCCTGAAATTGAAAAATTGAAAGTTTAGATTAAAAGTCTCTTCTACAAAGTTGTTCCTTATAGTTAGGCCCTCATTTTGATGACAATTAATTCTAGGGTGGTTCTTATTACCATTGAAATCAAAAACCTTACTTTTTTATTTGAAGAAATTAAGATATAAATTTTTCGGCAACTTTTTAAAATATTTTTTTTTATCTCTTAAATATACCGATTTAAAGCTATTTTCTTGAATTGAGTAAGGGTGTCCCAAAAAAAATAGTTTTACTCAAGTTTTCTTATTTCAAATTTCTTAGCAAAGGTGTGTTCGAATAACTTTTAGATCTTTAGAAGGCGCAAATTTTTGCTGCACAGAGCTTGTCGATATCTTTCGCCGATCAAGAGTTATTGACGTTTTTATACTAATAATATTCCCTTTCCAAATATTAATATCTCTGGTTGGAGCAAAAAAAAAGGTTTATAAGGTTTCAAGATGCATTCGAAACAAGAAGAGCTACGCCAGCGAATCTTGGGCGCGGTGATCGATAATCCTGGTCAGTCGCACAGATGGATCGGCAAAAGGCTTGGAATCCACCATTCCAACGTGTCTCGCGTTGTTAAGATGTTCCAGGAGACAAAGTTAATCGAGCGGCGCGCTGGAAGCGGCCGAAAACCGAAAACGGAATACCCAGAGAAGGCGCGGAAGATAAGGCAGTACTTTAAGAATAACCCGAACCTTTCCACCCGAGACGTGGCCAAAAAGGTCAATTCGTCGAAGTAGTTCGTGTTTTTAAGGTCAGGAAGGCGCCAAACCGGACTGACAAGCAAAACACAGTGGCCAAATTGCGTGCGCGGAAGCTGTACCGTGAGTGGCTGGTCAAGCCAGGCTGTCTCGTCATGGACGACGAGACATACATCAAGGCAGGCATCAAACAAATCCCCGGCCTCGAGTTTTTTGTCTGTACGTTCCGCATGGAGGTTCCGGAAAAGTTCCGGAAGAGAAAGATGGACAAATTCGCGAAGAAGTACCTGTTGTGGCAGGCGATCTGCGAGTGCGGACGGTACAGTAAGCCGTTCGTTACAACCGGCACCATAAACGGGCAGATTTATCGAGAGGAATGCTTGCAGAAGCGCTTGCTGCCCTTCATCCGCTCTCACCGTGGTCCCATGCTGTTCTGGCCGGATCTCGCTTCGTGCCATTATGCCAAGCCTGTAATGGATTGGTACGAAGCGAAGGGCGTTAATGTGGTCCCTAAGGAGGTGAACTTGCCAAATACACCAGAACTTCGACCGATCGAAAAGTTTTGGGCGATAATGAAGAAGAAGTTGAAGAAAAGCGGAAAAACATTCTAAACCGATGAAGCTTTGAAGAAAAACTGGGAGAAATTGTGTAAGGAAGATGGGCAAAGCCTCGCCCAACATCTCATGAGTAGTCTTAAGAGAAATGTACGAGCATTCAGCTTGGGGGTGGAAATTCAATAAATAAATTATGCCAAAACATAGTTAAAATATAGTTATTTAATCCCTGAAAATTTGAGAAGCATCCGATTTAAAATTAATTTTTGGTGATCATTTAAGCGTGTCTCATTTTTTCCGAGTCCAGTCTTTATAAATGGGTAAACCTTTTTTGTTAGAAAAGATACAGAGAACAAATTTGGTTGTTAAGCATTTGTCTTTGTCTAGCTCTTTTAAAAGTCTCTAGAAAATTACTTTCATGAGAAAATTGACAATGACAAATTTCTCATGAAAGTCATTTTCTGACAATGCCGACACAAGGATCGAAGAGGAATAAGAGTCGAACGAGGTAGAAATTTTGTAGGTAATACTGAGCACTGAAAAGTGTTGCTAAATTTGTTATAGCTTTATGTAGTAGCAACACTTCCTTCAGCAAAAAGAAAATAGATCCGCATGTTATGAGAGAACGATGCGCACTGAGCTGGCATTTTTTTTATAATTCCGTACTAGAACAAATTAGGTAACTAAACAGGTTTAAATAATTTCAAATTAATCTGTAACATTCTAGTTAGGAAATGGTGAAAACTTTATATATTTTGAATTTATTAGTAAAACTGAACAGAATTCATCATTTGCTAGGAAGTGTAACTCCCTGGAATGTTTAACCCCCTAATACCATACATTCAGTTTTCATTAATATATAGAAACATTTCAGAAAACAAAAGCAAAATATGTCATCAATTTACTACGTTTGTTTCATTCCGTGCATCAAAATAATAACTTATTTTGAAGCAGCAAAACATGGGACTCTATGTTGGCTCTAGGAACAATGTTTGATATATTTGTTACTACCGTTTGTTCTCTGATTGCACTCGGGAGCACTCCTAAAAACCCCACATTTCAGTCGAACCACCGAATTAAAAAAAAAACTTCCCAATAACTTAATAATATATGATAGTAAAATTGGATATTATTTTTTATGATTTTGCTGTTCTCCTCTCTTGGGGTAATAATCTTACATGTTGGTTTACAAGGCATGAGTCTTCCGGTTGTCATGTTCTTGCCATGTAGCGTTAAAATTGCTTCAGTCGATGCGATTATTCAGAGGGTAGAAGTTATTATATGATGGGAATATGATGGATGGATTTTGTGAAAGCTGAGTTGTAAACGTATGACACTCAGGACTCTTTCTCTATAATGAAGTGTTAGAAATAAAAATGAAACTCAGGGCTCTACAGTTTCAAAGCTCGAAAATGAACTCTAGTTTTTTTTTTCATACCACGTGTTCAACGGATCATTTCTATAACATCTAGCTAGATTTTCATCAAGGTTGTAAATACTCATTTCAGCTAAAACAATGTTTTTTTTTTATTAATTATGAAATAATTAGATACCATGACCATATTTTGAATTGGTAGGATACAAGAAGAGGTTGCAAAGAATGTGTTTGATATATTAAACCTGTTTATTTCACTTCATGAGAGTCACAGTCAGCGATTTTTCACACACTCACTCACTCACTCAATCAGCGCTCAGCAAATCGCTGATTGTGACTCATAGAAAGCAACATTTACAGGTTTAATGTTTCAAACGCATACTTTGTAACCTCTTCTTGTAAGTTACAAGAATAACATGCCATCGTACCATCTTTTGGTTTTATTATTCCGAAAAACATTATTTTAGCTGAAATAAGTATTTGGAACCTTGATTTTCATAATGAAATTGATTGATTGGATATGGATATTCTCGTCGTTGATTTGCTCATCGCTTTCAATGAAAGTAACCGCGATTATCGAGTTGAGACGAAACCGCATTATTGGATGGAAGGTAAATTTAACATATTACGTGTAATCTTCTAGTGCTTGAAATTGTATTTTCAGTTTTTGTCATATAAGTCATGAAACCTCTGTTGATGTGTTTCATGAAAGACGAAACTATCAAAGTCAAGCGCTCGTTCACTCAGCCGCTTCACCAAAGCTTGAAATAATGACCAATGAAGCGACGGGAGAAAGACAGACAAGCGATTGAACATCTGCTGTTCGACTTGAACAGAAAATGAAATTTAGCAGTCTCTTCGTCGCATCGTTTTTGTCAATTGAAGCTGATATTGTGACGTCCTGCTTACACTATATGAACTAACCTTACCTTGACCGATACCATTTTCTGAATGTTGCTCATCATACGACGTTACATGTAGGGGTATATTTTCAAGCTAGCTGGCCAAAGGTATTTTTTTTTTCAAGATAAATAAATCAAAATTGATTCTAAAGAATAATTTAAATCATGAATTTCGGAAAGGGTGTATGCGTAATTCAGTTTGGAAGACATTGTTGGCTGCTTTCAGAGACGTCACTTTATTTGAATAACTTTTTGTTGAGTCGGTCGTGGATTGTGGTATTGTAAGGGTCCCGGTGGCTATAGAGCAACTGTTTTTGCTTAATGAGTAGAAGATCATGGGTTTAAACTCAAGCCTCATTACTTTACTAAATGAATATATCCAGGCCTATATTGTAAATCAAATCGTTAATAACAGAAATTGAAGGAACGATTCAGAAAAGTAATAAGTATATTTAGACAAATGTGACGTACGCCTGAAAGGGTTCGGAAGAAATTGTTTACTACTTTGGATGATTTCATTTTATTGTAATAGCTTCTTGTTACCGATAATGAACGATCGTCGGTCCTAGCTTGTTATGATGTAAGGAGCACGGTGGCCTTAGAGCGACCGTTTTTGTTTATTGAGCAGAAGATCGTGGGTTAAAACCCAAGCCTCTTTACATTACTGAGTTGAAAGGGTCATGGCATTTGCTTAACAGGTTTTTAAAGATTGCATCACTTTCCAATGTGAATCCAGATCTAATTTACCCTTCCCATTAACAAAAATGTCCTTCCCGTGACAACCGTGGAGATGCAGAGGTATGTATACTCGATCTCTAGTAGCAACGGTTGTTGAAATAACAATCTTTTCCCTCCCCGATGACCATAAGGACGGGCCCGGCGTTGTTGTTGACCTCAAAAATATGGATTCTCCGGATTAAGTACACAAATAATGGATTGCTAGTCCCATCGCCCATTCATATGGTTCTTTGAGAAAATTTCGCTAAATCTGGTAAATCATCATACGGAAATGTATGGTCGTCAAAATTGATTCTTAGTTCAAGAGACATTGTTGTAATGTACAATCAGTCAAAGGATACGAGAAAAATTAATGTAGGAACAATACGTCAAATGACAAAAGATCAAAGAACAAAAGATCTAAAAGACAAAAGGTCATAATAAATTGAAAGTGAAAAAGATCGAATGGACAAAACGTCGAATGAAATTATAAGGGACAAAATGTTAAATCAACATAAAAATAGCCTAATTTTACTTTCACTATCACTACAAACAACTACAACAGATACGTATTTCGTTTACAACTTGCAAACTTGTTCAGTGGCTAGTCATAGACTTTAAGAAAAAGCATTGCTTCTATTCCTTATAAACGTGTATAGGTACCCAAGCAACACACATTCATCAAAATAGGTTGCTGCAACTTGATTGTGACTGAAATAAGGTGCATACAAGTAACCACAACTGTTAAGTGACAAGTGTGCTGCTAGGGTAGCGTGTATGTATGTATGTTGTGTTTTCAGGTATGGGATTTGTCGTTAGGGATGTTGTGTAGGTAGTCAGTAGTACATAGTACAGGTACGCGTGTTGTGTTTATTAAGGTACATAATCTGTCGTTAGGGCTGGTTGACTCCGTGTTGCAGGTAATAGTCCTTGGTCCTTGTTTCCTTGGTCCTTATTCAGTTGCTTGTCTTTGTTTGTAAATTTCTAAACTTTCAGCCACGTCAAGTTTCCAAGGGTTTGTAATACATCGTACAATTGTTATGTCCTCCTTTGTCCATTGATGTGTGTCAGTTAATACATGCTCAGCCACTTTGGATTTGAAATGGTAAAGAATACCTTTTTCCGTGTCCTTAGTAGCTTTTGTCACTTCTGCTAAATGTTCTTTAAATCTCGTGTCTAAAGTTCTTTTTGTCTGCCCTATGTTTATTTTTTCACATTGGGAACAGGATATTTTTTAAACTTCTGCTTTTCCTAAATCGTTAAGTGGGTCTTTAGTGCTTCCTAATCTCGTTACGGGATGTAAGATCTAACGCCGATTCCTAGTCTTGACTACTTCAAACTCGGGGAACAGGATTTTTCAGTAATCAAAGGAACACATGCAATAAATGCAAGAATGACAACTGTAATAAAATAGAATACTTCATCATTTCTCGATAGTGATGGAGTTATACGACATGCACTAAACTAAGGACACGGGATATACTACAATAGATCAAATTACTAGTCGCAGAGGTGTTATGTCCCAAACAGAGGAAAAAAGTAATGGTTGTTATCTACAGACACTCGTCGTAGGTTATCTGTTATTGGTGTTAATGTAGTCAAAGATCTTTTGTATTCGTAATTTCTTTGTTTTCCAATTACAGCCTGGATGGTTTTTCTCGGGTATCCGTTAAGTTTAGCTGTCTCAAACATATAGTCTAACTCATTTTTCTTTCCTGTTACACTAAGTGGTAAAGTCTCTAGTCTTTGGATAATATGGTGAAAAGTAGCCGCTTTATGTTCGTGAGAATGGCTGGAAGTGTTTGGTATAACTCGTCTCGTATTTGTCGGCTTTCTGTAGATTTCAAATCTCAGTGAAGTAGAGTCCCTAATAATAAAAACATCCAAGAACGGAAACCCTCCATCCTTCTCTTGTTCACAAGTGAACTTGATATCCCTATTTTCACTGTTAATGGCCTCTAGGATAATTGGCAAATATTCTCGCTTAACAATGCTGAAAATATCGTCTACATATATCCATCATTGTTTTGGAAGCAATCCATTCTCTTTAAGATCACTCTCTAGTTTATCCTTGAACAGTTCACACAAGAAAGGAGATAGAAGGTTACCCATTGGTGCTCTCTTCGTTTGTTCATAATAGTCACCTATAAATGGTCTAATCACAATTAGTGGATCAAAAAATAAAAAGAATAAATGGCCGAAAAGGCAATATGCTGATTAAAGCAAGTAAATAAAGCTAGGGCTATGAGTAACCACACCGAAAGAAAGATATGATGAACATGAGCATTTCTTTGCCAGATAAAAGCTACTGATCACTCCAACTTGAAGTGGTCGAAAATTCCATTATCGCCCCTTTAAATTCAATTTGACTTTTTGTACAATCAACCGTTTGTCAATTAGACCTTTTGGTGATTCGATCTTTTTTCCCTTAGACCTTTTCCCTTCGAGATGCTAATCACTACGCCATGTCCGTCCCCAGGGCATATATGCTTTATTTATTTATTTATTGTAATTCATCTGACAGTACTTGTCTAAATGAATAAAATATTACAAAAATAATCACAATCTTCTCAATCGGTTCCGAAATTGGTTCAATGTTTCTCCGAATTCAAATGCATCTTCCACAGCGGAGAATGCTCCAATCATCGCAGACATTGGCTCATGGTATCCATACGCAGTCCGATGGAATATTGGTTGTAGTAAGGATGATTGCCGCAACATCCTTTGAGGAACACAGAAGTTTATTTGTGAAAGCAGTTGAGGGCAGTCCACATCGCCATTTAAAAGTTTCGCTACAAATAAGGCTTGTTGAATTTTTCTTCTGTGTTCCAATGTGTCTAGGTCCAATAGCATGCATCGGTCTGCATAAGGTGGTAAATTTATTGAATCGCGCCACGGCAGACTGCGCAAAGTCAACCTCAAAAATCTTTTCTAAGCACGTTCTATTCGGTCCTAACTGAACTCTTAGCGCGGTGAAACTGGACACTTTGGAACGCTGATGATGAGCTTATTGCGACGAGACCAATCCACAAACAAATCTAGCAGAGCTTAAAGACGATGACAATCCTCAATCGAATGAACTATGACGTATAGCTTAAGATCATCTGCATAAACGAGCTTGCATTTAACTCCCAACAAAGCTGCAACATCGTTGAAGAATAACGCAAACAAAATTGGACCCAGGTTACTTCCCTGAGGTACTCCAGGGGTGTTGGTAACCGTAGAAGAGACACAAAATCCTAGTCGTACTCAAAGAGTTCGTCCAGTCAAGTAGGAACGTAACCACGACCTAAGTTGCTCAGACGCTCCTAGTCATGCCCAAGTAACACAAATTCTTAGAATTATGTTGAGAAAGGTAAAGGTAAAGGTAAACTGTTATAGAACATGTGATTGGGTGCTTCCATATATTATCGTCTCTTTAAACAAACCACCTTGAAGAGGTGGATATAGTTCATTCAAGACGGCATGTCGGTGGTGTAGTGGTAAGCGTGATTACCTCTCACCCCAGCAGGCCTGGGTTCAATCCCAGTCGGCGCCGCCGGGATGTTCTGAGGCATAGCATCTCTGATCACGCCTTCCTTCGGATGGGAAGTAAAGCCGTTGGTCCCCGGTTCATGAGTTGATTGATGGGACGATAGGTAGGGTCCAGGTGTGGGAGCTGCCTTCCTGGCACGTCGGTAGCATTGGTGCTCAGCACGGAAAACGAGATCGACGGAAAAAACAAACCAAAGGAAAAAAAAAAAACGGCATGTGCTTGGGTGGTGCTTGTCAAGCAGTATACAAATTCACGCATTGGTTGGCACAGAAAGCTGTCAATTAATAACTGTAGAAATGCTTCAAATAACACAAAGCTGAGAATAGTCGTAAGATCGTAAAGGGTCATAGCCAGGAAGAAGAAATTGTAAGTGTGATGATATTCAGGAAATGCATTGGAAGCTCATTTAAGAGAACTGCTCAGGGAAGCATCCAAGTTCTCATTAAATAGTTTCATCTGGAAATATTGTACCTAGATCATGCAGAAAAATCGTGGAAAGCGTTTTTAGCGGAATGTACCAGAATAACAATGAATTAATTTCGTTAAGATCTGCTTTATAAAAGCATATTGAAATGTTTCTTGTATTCTACTTTCTTCTGCTAGAACCTCAAATAATGTCAAACCCCATTCAATTTGTATCAGTTTTGATCCGAGTTTCAAAACTCCACCAACCAAACTCTAAAAACTGACGATATTAACTCCACCAGGTGGATTGATTGCAATATGTTTACCCGCCAACCAGTTCGTTTAAATACATTACGCTGTACCCTCTCGGAGCGTGCCTTTTGAACGTCGAGCGAGACACTCAAGTCGATTACAATCGGGGACCCGCAGCAGCATTACAAAACGGTGCGCTTACACTCTCCAATCTCTCTCCCGAGCTCTCAAGCTAGCTAGTAGTGCAGTGTAGTCATTCCTTTATGTGTACATACACACATATGTAGGTTGCCATTTTAATTATTGGTACCAGCCGGGAGAGTTCAATGGTCGTATTATCCCCAACGCCACACCGCGTCCTCCCCTGCCCTCACCCGTTTCGTGTGTGTGAGCGCGCAGAAAAACTACCTTGTCCTACTGATGAATGTTCTCCTGCCCCAAACTTCCACTCCCGGAGCACCAAAGAGATCGGAGTCGGCATCGGATTCAACAATGCTCCACAACCTGCACGTGACTCCCGGTGATATTATCTGTTCTGCTACTGCTGCTGCTGCTGCCACCACTCGAAGCACAAAACGACAATTGCGAAGTGGCGGCGCTCCCTCATACCTCCTTCCCCATCCCCTCCCAAGCAAACTCCGACAAAACGTCACCATCAATCGCGGAAAAACGAATTGAGGGAAAAACGAGCGCGCAGAAAAATTCACATTCGTTTGTTTGCTGTTAAATATTTTTAATTGCAAAATCACGAGAATGTAAATAAAATGTAATTAAATGAAAACGATAGTCAACGTTGGCATGCTTTGGTTCTTTTTGCTTTGTCGTTCGCTGGGTCGCTCACGGTTGAATGGGTCCCAACCGATGGTGACCTACCTCAAAGAATGCGATTTCCATCGGATTTAAATCCGCTGCTTGCCACAGACACATGCACGCAAACGTGGATTACTTCAATTGCGAAAGCAGTGCTCATTCTCTTCAATGTTGGGGACTGGGAAGCTGGGGGACATGGGCTAGCGGAATATTACGGCAATTTAAAATTGATCAAATGAAACGAACGAATGGTACAATTTTAAACATATCAATCAGTGAGAATCAGAAAGCAAACCATCGTTGGTGGGGTGTTCAGTTCAGCCACCCCACGGACCAGTGGGTGGGAAAACTCACGTCCGGAAATCAATGTCCAGTTGTCGACGTTGGATCTGAACGATTGGGACGACAGAACGCTGCTGGCATTCAAATTTGAGTGCATTTGTGAGGTTATTTTTTTTTTCTTTTCGCTGATATTGACCGATTTTTTGTTTCATCATCTTTCATTACAGTACGAACCGGTGTTTGATTCGGCCTCGAGCGTGCCCTACCTGAATCACGTCATCCTGCACGAGTGTCAGGGCTCGTCCCCGGATTTGGAGATTTTATCCCGCGAGACTGGCCGCGCTTGCTACCAGACGAACCGATCGATACTGACCTGCAATTCGATTGTCGCCGCGTGGACCCGCGGTTCGGAGGTGAGACCTTGGTTTATTTGCAGCGTTTCTATGACAATTTTCAGCACACGCGGTTATAACCAATGGGGGGTTTACGATGCTTCTTGATAAAGCCGCAGATATAAAACATTTATGATTATCAATCAAAACACCATAAAATTCTGACAAAAACATGAACCACGGCTGTGCTGTTTCCATTCCCATGGCAGGTTTGATTTGCTCGTTTGTTTTCGGTTTTATTGTTTCTATAATCACTGGTGAAGTCAAACAGGCGCACAGTGGGAACATTCTGAAAAAAAGACAGTCAAAACCTTTTTTCACACCGTCACCACGAACGGACCGGCTTCACACTGAATCTATTGCTCAATCTTTAAATGAAGACGTCCGAAAAGGCAATTGGGAAAAACAACGTTAACTTTTGCTGACAGAAACTGCCATTTTCAGAGAAGTTAAGATTTATGATGCAGAAAAGTACAACAATGGTTTTAACACTGGTCGACTGATGTCGCAGAAAATTGATGTCTTCAGTAAAGTTTCATGAAATTCATAGTTTTACAACATTTCTCAAGACATAAACATGTAATCTTTTGATGAAAAAAAGTTTGATGTGTTAGTTAGTGTAATGCCACCTTAATAAAAATTTACATGGATATTTCAGAAAATCACATTTCAAGAAACTTCTCTCAAGACACCTAATCGCTAAAACATCGAAGAAAGTGAGAAAATGGTTATGACCGTCCTTTTTCAGATTGGCCCACTGTGAGACGCGGAACAGGGCCTTGGTGCTATTCAATGCTTTGTTTGCCCCATTTCATCAGCAATGACCTATCCAGAATATTGTAAATTCTTTTCTTGCATTTCTTGGATGTAATTCACATTAAAGAGATAACATTAAACTCTAGAACTTCTGATAGAAATTCTGATAGTAGGTAGCAAGATGATTCTGTCCTGTTCATTTTCGATAAAAATTTAGCCAAAGCTAATTACTGTGAATCACATGGGTTACAAATTTCAGCCATACTTTTATTCCATCCTACTTCCACCCGTCCGATCAAAAACTCCTGCCCCGATCCATCCGATTTCCAAGGGAACATGTGTTTTCCCCGAAACGGCACAATAAACCTCACCCGTCACAGGGCGGGCACAGTAAATACGATTTGAGTTATTGCTTTTTAATAGGCTTTATTCGGCAGGTCCGTAGGACCACGCACCATCAAACTCGCCAGCGAGGTATTGACAGGTTTTTATTGTTTTCTATGCGCCAGGGTTTCTCCTTCCCGAGCGAAGCCGGATACCCGTTGGACTCGAATCAGGCCCGTTTCTATCTGATGGAGACGCACTACAGCAGCCGCTTGGATATTAACGAGCACCCCTCAGCGAAATCCAAGGTGATGGTCGACAGTTCGGGGCTGAAGATCTACTACACCAGTGCGCTGCGGAGTCACGATGCCGGGGTGCTGTCCGTGGGAATGGATCCCAACTGGAGGCACATAATTCCACCCGGCCAGGGGCATGTTGTGTCCGAGGGACACTGCGTGGGGGAATGCACGCGGAAAGCGTTTCCAAGGGATGGAATAAACGTGTTTGCCGTTATGATGAAAACGCACCAGATAGGACGGCAGATTAAGCTGAGGCAGATCCGGTACCGGGAGGAACTGCTTCCGATTGCTCACGATATGAATATGGATTACAACTATCAGGAGTACAGGAGACTGGACTCACCGGTAAGGGTCCTGCCTGGGGATCGACTGATAGCGGAATGTATATATGATAGCTCCAAGCGGTCGGCGATTACCCTCGGTGGGTTGACAACCCGGGAGGAGACCTGTTTGGTACTAACTCTGTACTACCCGAGGCAAAAAGAACTAACCACGTGCCACTCGTTGCCAAGTTTACCCACGGTACTTCACTCGCTGGGAATCAACGAACTGGTTCCGTAAGTAAATCTCCGTAATTAAATGACTGATTTTGTTTACATTCAATCAATTCAAATCGCTAACGTTTCTCATGGAATTTATCTCCCAACAGTGGCTCCAATCCAGTGCGAATTGTATCCCCGACGGAACTCGCTGGTATGACGCTGGAGACGCGTCTCATCTCGTACGACTGGGAGAACAACTTCAAAAGTTTCCAGTACGTAACGCGGAAAGGATCCTTCAAACCGCTCTGCTGGAGTGCGAAAAATCAGCCACTCCCGGTAAGTAACCGTATGGAACACACTGTTACCCTACATAGTTTATTTGGTACTCCAATGTAGCAACTCTCGTTCTGAGTTTGTGACATAGCGGTGCTGATGGAAGGTTGGAAATCCTATTATCGTTTTTGCGTTATTATCGGGTAAATATACTCAAGGCGAGATTGTTTCCCAGTAGGATTACGCTGTGCTTGCGGGACGATTGCAAATGTGCGGTAACCAATCAGGAAAAAGTATTTAGATGGGCTCTGAGCCTTCCGAGGAAGTGTAAATTCTGCAATGAAGCAATGTTGTGTTGAGTATTACAATGATGTCTGATGTCCCAGGCCAGGGTTGGCAAATGAAATGTTACACCCAATTTTTATAAAGATTTACTTCTATCGTCGGATGAGAAAACCATGAGAGATATTTATTTTTCGTGGACATCGCAACTAAAAGCTCATAGTCAGCCATTCCATGGCAACACGATATAGTGGTTCTCAGAATTTCGTAAAAAAATGGTAGTTTTGTTCCTTATCGTAACGTATTAGACCTGCATTTTTTATTTTGTCATTAGGGTGGCCATGGGTGGTCCAAAAACCCGTTTTTTTTTCAAAAATGGCTTTTTCAAAATTTTATAACTTTTGAACCACTGGTCCGATTTCCAAAATCAAAATATAAAATAAATGTTTATTATTTTAATTATTTTTTTTGAAAAAAAATGTATAGATTAAAAAATATTTTGTATTTTAAAACATTGATTGTATTTATTGTTTATGGTTTATTCATTCCTTATTCTTTATATGGAGCCCATTTGAGTGGAGTATACTCGAAAAGCTTTTTTTTTCTCAAATGGGCATAAATTTATTTTTATTTATTCCACCACCATATTTGACATTTTAGCCATACAGACTGTTTAAAGTGACTTAATCCTATTTAAGAACTGGTCTACTTATATTAAAATCAAAAACATCACACACATCATTAAACAGTCTGCAAACATCTATCGAGAGGATTGTTATAACCGTAAGCAGTACGATGTCCGGGAGTCCACAGAAAGTAATAGTTGCGGAGACGGTGAGCTGGAGTGTGGAAATTGATGTTCCCGAGCAAACAACTGCAGTCAATATGAATACTAATCATGTCAAATATGAACATCCTCTGGAGAAAGACTCGGCGATTTGTTAGTGTTTGCAGTCCAATAAGCGCACATCTATGCTCGTACGGAGGTAAGCTATCTGGACTTGTCCATGGAAGACGTCGTAATGCAAACTTTATAAACTGTTTCTGCCAGTACCACGAGCCCAAATTTGTACTCCATATTCAAGAACACTGCGGACCATAGAGCAGAACAGCGCTCTCAGGGCGTACACGTCGTCGAATTGTGCAGCATTGCGGCGCAAAAATCCTAGCATGTAGTTGGCCTTTGCAACTGTCATGGATATGTGTTCGTTAAACCATAGTTTGCTGTCCAAGATGAGCCCAAGATCCTTAAAGGCATTAACCCTTTCCAGCGGCGATTGATTCATAGTGTAATCAAAAATGATCGGAGAGTGAGAGCGGGTAAGGGTAATCACTTTGCATTTGGCAGCATTGGCTTGCATTCCATTCATCTGACACCAGGATGACAATCACTCTATATCAACTTGTAGTGCGCAACAATCCACGATCGAATTGATGACTCGGTACAGCTTAAGATAATCCGCATATAGCAACTTACAGGAACTTGGCATATCACACACTTCGTTAATAAACAGAACGAAAATGAGAGTTCCTAGGTGACTCCCATGTGGAACCCCCGATGGTATATGGAATACCTTGGATCTGGAATCACGTACCTTAACGAAAGCCTTCCTGGATGATAAGTATGATTTCAACCAACAAACGATCCACGGTGGAAAACCAAGGCGGTTTAGCTTCATAATGGCTAGGTCGTGAGGGACTTTGTCAAAAGCCTTAGAGAAGTCGATGTAAACGGAGTCAACTCGCTGACGCTTCTCGATGCTACCTATAAGAGTGTTCGTGTAAGTCATCAAGTTAGAGACTGTCGAGCGCGTTTTCATGAATCCATGCTGAAACTCTGAGACTATGGGTTGAACAGCTGGATACAACTTCTCATGCAGAAAACTTTCGAGAACGTTGGCCAAGTAGTTCAGGATCGAGATAGGTCGGTAATTTTCCACTTTGTGCATGTTACCGGACTTGAAGATTGGTGTAATTGAGGCGAGCTTCCAAGCATCCGGAAAAACACCATCCTTAAACGAGCGATTGAAAATAGACATAACGGGAGTGGCCAACGATGCTGCACAGTTCTTGACGAAAGACGGTGGAATACGGTCCGGCCTGGACCTTTCGATGGATCGACTGAGCAAAGGGTTTTGAGAATAGCGTCTTGGCTGAAGATGAGCTGCTGCAGGTGAACGTCGTATCTTGGTAGCTGATCAATGTATTGCTGCGGTGGAGGAGTTTGATCGGGTTCGAAAACACTTCGGAAAAAGTCAGCGAAAAGGTCAGCAGAAGTGGTGTCGGTGGTGGAGCTTCTACTACCGTAGGTGACGTCCACGGGAATACCAGCTGATCTTTTCCGAGAGTTGATAAAAGACCAGAACGACGATGGATTTTCCTTGAAACCCTTCTGGAGGTTGTTAATGTACTCACGAAAGCGAGCTTCGTGCAAACTATTATACTCTGCTTCGACTAGCTGCACCATATACTTGTTTGCTGCGGTCCGGGAACGAAAGTAACGTTTTTGAGCTTTACGCAGACGGTTACGCAGATTACGCAATTGCGGATTCCATCAAGGTTGTTGGAATTGCAAACAAGATTTTCGTGTCTTCACCGGAACAGTATCTTGGATTACTTTATAGATGTTGTCGTAGAATACGGAGACGGCGGCATCAATGGTGGGTTGGTCAAGTATGTGTACCCAATCCAAGGCGGCAATCCTCGTGTTAACAACATCGAAATCACATTGTGCAAAATTATACTCACTGTGGGCTGCTAGGTACGGGAGCGGATGATCTCTCGAACGGGAGTCAACTTTTAGAACCAACGGCTTGTGGTGACAATCAACTGACGAGAACCAGGTCAAGAAGCTTACCATTCGTGTTCACCAGATCGTTGATTTGCTTCAATCCAATCCAGGAAGCAGACAGTATGGAATCCACTACAGTGAGTTCCTGTTCTGATGAAGCATTGAGAGGCAGAAATCCTCTGACGTCCTAATCGAAGTCCCAAGCTAGATTTGGCAGATTGTAATCGGCCACAACTATAGTTGCATCGTGAGGGTTTGCCATACCAAGGAGCTGTTGTACGGACTCAGCGTGTTTGGTGTAAATGTCGGGCTGACTGTTTGGTCGAATATAGATGCAGCACAGGAAGATCGATTGATGTTCTAAATCGACTTGAACAGCAATTTGTTCGAGGCTCGCAACGCCCACAAGATACACAGCCTTACACTTCAGCTCGGATTTCACGGCAATTAAGACGCCACCGCCACGTCGCAGTGCGCTAGTGCGAGAATTCCGGTCACAGCGGTAGTGTAGTTGCTTGCGAGTTCAGCATTCGTAATGTCGGTATGAAGCCAGGTTTCAGTGAATTCCACCATGTCGAAATCACAAGAAAGCATCGAAAGGAGTAGAGCGTTAGTTTTAGTCCTCAAGCTTTGGACGTTTTGATAATATACGGTCCAATTTGTGCGAATGTTGGCAGGGTCACAAAACGCTAGGTTAGGCGAGGTGCTTGGTTCAGCTGACTCTAGGCGTTGCTCATTGGACCAGAATCTATGTGCAGTACCGGATTCCAAAAATTCTGCGTTCTCCTTTCATCTTCAACGAATTCCCGAAATTCGATACCTTGTGGCCAAGACGAAGAATCCATCGCTTTTGTCTTCATTTCCAGATTGACTCCAACCTTGAATGAAACGAAGGAGAGTGCTGACAAAGACCATCCTGCGGGTTTCAGGGATTTGGCATCAACTTCCTCCGTATTCAAACAATCTTTGGCAAACCTTCTCATCTTTTAGCATCAACAGAACAGTGTATTTCAAATGATACTTTATTACTGTATTAAGACTAAAAAAAATATCACCTTATTCAATTTCTTACTACTACCTATAACTTACTAACTGAGCGCTTCTCGGAACCTATTTTTATAAACTGAACGTGATAAATGAAAGTCAACAATTGAACACACGACACATACTACTGAAAAGCTCATAGTTGGTACGGAATGTCGATATACGAATAAATTGGTGAGAACGTAGGGTGTAACGACGAATATCAAAATTCAACTCATGTAACATTGCAGAAAGAAGCTTTAGTGACATTCCAACAAACCTCCAGAAGGTCAATTAGTTAACAACGATCTTCATATCTAGGGAGGTTATATAGATCATTCCAAGGCAAACGCCGAAGAGCAAAGCGAATAAACCTATGTTGCATAGCTTCTACTTGATATATGCTGTTCTGATAGTAAGGAGCCCAGACCACAGCTGCATACTCCAATGTAGAGCAAAATAAGAAACAATACAGGGTCTTCAAACAGTCAATATCTGAGAATTATTTTGCAGCACGAAAAATAAATCCCAGGCATTTTGATGTTTTGGAGTTTATGTATACTACATGATCATTAAAAATAAGATTCAAATCTAAGAGAACACCCAAATCCTTAACAAAAGAAACTCTCTCTAGAGATGTTCCGACAATGGTGTAATCAAAGGAAATGACAGAGCATTTGTTGGCATTCAAACTCATGGGATTATATAGTTGCGCACCATTTTGAAAAAAGGTTAAGTTTTTTTTAAGAAAATATGCATCCTCTTGACAGGTTATTACATAATAGAGTTTGAAGTTATCGGCATACGAGAGCTTAAAACATTTGAGCAAGAAAAATAATGGTCCAATATGACTACCCTGTGGAACACCAGATGTGACATGGAATGGTTCTGATATAGTATTACCATTTATAACCGACATTGAACAACCAACCAGATAAGGGTTAAGCCAATATAGCAACGAAACAGAGAAGCCAAGACGTTCAAGCTCAAGTAACAATTCAGTAACCATTTAGCATCCACTCTGATTTATGATGGTTTTATAACGGCATTGAACAATCCATTAAATTCAAATATAGCATTTCAAAGTGTAAAACATTCCTGCTTAGTAATTCAGCTTTTTGCTGTTTTTAAAAACCTTTTATAGTCTGGCAAGAAAGTCAAAAACTGTCTTGTCTTAAAAACCCTCCATTCCCTCCTTTAAACTGTTCAGTAATTCAAGCATACACGTCATTACAAGTTGTTTATTAATGTCATGATTAAATACTTTATAAACGTGTTCTATCATTATAAAAGCAACCATAAAACCATTAGGTTTTGCATTAGCGCAAAAAGCATTTATTGTTGCTTTTAAGGCTTTTTAAAGTGCATCATTAACTCTCCAATTACTCTGTTTCAAATTGAGCTCAACAGATGGTTCCTCATAGTTAATAAATGCCAAATTTATGACAAGGAAATCTCGAAGGATAGACGAAGTAGGATGAAAAAATCCAGTCAATTTCAGATAAATTTGCTTCTTTAGAAGAATCAGCATAAGGGATGGTCCATTAATTATGTCACGCAAATTTGGCCCATTTTCAACCCCCCCCCCTCCCCCTTTGTCACATTTTGTGTATGAACCTTTATTTTTTTTTTAAAGGCTCGTCAACCTAGTAGTATGGCGTACAAAGTAGTGTTTTTGTTGAGTTGTGCTGTGAAAATAAATTAATAATTTCGTGTGAAATAGTGGCGTGTGCCGCGAAAGGATTATTCCAACGCGTGCCCGTGGTGTTTTTCTAACAGGATAAGTAGAGGAAAGGTTGCCTAGCAACTAGTTTTTGTTTAATTTTGTATTTTCCCCACGGCGCGCTATTGATTTGTATAGTGAGCTGTGGCGGTAAAATTTTATTTTGTGTTCTCCTCCCCTGTATATGTCTGCTGCTAACAGTGTTAGCGTTTAATTTGGTAGAATGGATGTGTGTAATGTATGCGAGCAGTCTATTGCTATGAGTGGGCTCCCAGTTACGTGTGTAGGTCCGTGCAATGGAACGTTCCATTTCGCTTGTGCGGCACTCACTAAGACTGCGGCCAGGCTTATAGCAGATAATGCAAATATTCTGTTCAAGTGTGATAGTTGTCTATCAGATCAGAGTTGTGACGAGCAGAATGATCTGATCTCGCGCGTCAAAAGGATAGAGGAAGAGATGAAGAAGGTTTTTCAACTCTCGGACTCGATCACTGGCATGCGAGATCACATTGCTGCTCAGGTGGACATCGCGGTTAAAAGCGGGATGGCAGATATTAGAATAAATGTAAATGGTCTTGAAAATTTGATTTGTGAGAAATTGGATAATATGAAAAGTTCATTTTTTAAAATTGATGCGGAAAACCAATTAGCTGTAAAGAATGATCCGTGCAGTTCATCTAGGACGATTCAGTCGGAATCGGACAAAAATACCAGACGCAAAAAACGTAAATTAGTAATTAGTAATAGTGATCATGATGATGATGTTGTTTTTCAAGAAAATGCGAGTTTTGCGGATGTTGTAAAAAGACATAGTCGTATTAGTCAAAGTAAAACTAATAGTAACAGTAATAGTAAAAGTAACAAACCAGAAAATCGTAAGACTCGTCCAGTCATTGTGATTAAACCGAAAGAGTCCAAACAACCTTGCGAAGATACTCGTAAGTTTTTAAAAACTCAGTTGGATCCAAAAACACACAAAATCAGTAATTTTAGAAATGGTAAAGATGGCTCCATTATTGTTGAGTGTGCAACAGGAGCAAACGTAAGTGATGTGAAAAATGGTATTGAAAGCAATCTGGGTGAAAAATATAGTGCTGTTGTTCCCACTTCGGTGCCAAGATTGAAAATAGTGGGCATGAGCGATCAGTTTTCCTCCGATGTCTTTATTGACTACTTAAAAAGTCAAAATGAAGACATCGCTATTAATGATGTAAAAGTAGTGAACATGTTTGAAAATCCACGCTTCACTTATAACAAGTTTAGTGTTGTAATTGAAGTCGATGTCGATACTTATAAATGTTTGTTATGTGCGAAAAAAGTAAATGTAGGGTTTGATCGGTGCTCGATAGTTCCCGCGATTAATGTGTTGAGATGCTTCAAATGTGGAGAATTTGGGCACAAGAGCATGGATTGCAAAAATTGTGATAGATGCTCTAGGTGCAGCCAACAACACAAAACGTCGGAGTGTACGTCAACTGTATTGAAATGTATTAATTGTTTGAAAATGAATAAAGAACGAAAAATGAACTTGGACGTCAACCATGCCGCATTTAGCTCGGAATGTTTGCTCTATAAAAGACTTTTTGATCAGAAGAAAAGCAGCTTGCGTTTCAATAAATAGCAGCCAAGTTCCAGGAATGTGAATCAATTCGATTTTTTATATTTGAATATTGCGGGGTTGTCAACAAACTACGTAGCATTACGTCAGATTGTTGAGAAAAAACGTCCTCTTTTAGTTTTATTATCTGAAACTCATATTGTAGAAACTGAAGCTTTTGATCAGTATAGTATTCCGGGATATATTGTTGCTGCTTGTTTATCACATTCTAGACACACTGGCGGTGTTGCTATTTATGTCAAAGAATCAGTTCAATTCAACCTTCGTACCAACGAAGTTATTGATGGCAACTGGTTCTTGGGCATTACAGTTGTACGTGGCATGAAGATGGGTAATTATGGTGTTTTGTATCATTCTCCCAGTTCTAGTGACCAGCGTTTTGTTGAAGTTTTAGAGAACTGGCTCGAGACATTCCTTGATTCTAGTAAATTAAATATATTGGCTGGTGATTTTCATATTAATTGGCGTGATAACCATAATTCGAATCATTTGAAGCGTTTAGCTGAGTTTTTTAATTTAAAGCAAACGGTAAATGAATATACGCGTATTTCCAGGCACAGTAGAACTTTAATTGACCACGTTTATTCCAATTTTGATTCCATTTGTTCAGTTACGGATACTGATTTGAAAATAACCGATCATGAGACTTTAGTGATTAATGTCTTAGACCATGTTAACGATAACGATAATTTTGTAAAATTGAAGTGCTGGAGGAAATATTCGAAGCAAGCTGTTTCAAACCTTGTTGAGAGAAGCCTGGATTTTCCATTCGCGGACGGTAACTTAGATGAATCTACAGCTGTTCTTAATAACACTTTGAAAACGTGTACCAATCAACTAGTTGAGCAAAAGTTTGTTTCTTTGAAAAACTCGAACAGCTGGTACAATTTGGATCTTTTGCGTCTTAAACGGAAAAGGGACAAATGGTACAAAAAGTTTTGTAGATCTAATAATGACAATCATTGGACTAGGTACACAATCGCGCGTAATAAGTATTCACAATCGATAAAGAAAACTCGTTGTGAATATGTTCAAAGGAAGATTGATCAGCATCAAAACAACAGCAAAGAGTTATGGAAAATTTTGAAATCTTTATTAAAACCTAGTAATTGCAAACCGCGATCCATAACTTTTAATGGCACATTAGAACAGTCAGAACAAGTAATTGCATCTAAGTTTAATGATTATTTCGTAGACAGTGTTTCATTGATTAATCAATCTATTGAATTGGTCGATGAACCTGACGAAATAAAACAGCCAGTTAATAGTAGTTGCAGATTTGAAGTTTTTCACCCAATTACATTAGATGAACTTAGAGTTATTTGTTTTTCATTAGGAAAATCGGCTGGAGTAGATAATGTTAATGCTAGAGTTATTCAAGATTGCTTTCATGTCATTGGCCACATCTTTCTGGACCTTATTAATGAATCATTGCAGAATGGACATGTGCCACAAATTTGGAAGGAATCCTTAGTGATTCCTATTCAAAAAGTTGCTGGAACGATTAAAGCCGAAGAGTTTCGTCCCATCAACATGTTGCACACATTAGAAAAAATCTTAGAACTTGTTGTTAAAGGCCAGTTGTTGGAGTATTTGAATAGCAACTCTTTGTTGATACCAGAACAATCGGGATATCGGGAAGGTCATTCTTGTGAAACTGCATTGAATTTGGTGTTAGCAAAGTGGAAAGACAACTTGGAGCGTAAAGATACGATTGTTGCTGTTTTTTTGGATCTGAAACGCGCTTTTGAAACAATTTCTAGGCCCTTACTGTTAAGTACAATCAAGCGCTTTGGAATTACGAGTACTGCATATAAATGGTTTGAAAGCTATTTGTCTGACAGAACTCAACGGACTGTTTTTAATGATTCTGTTTCCAGTCCCGTGGGGAACAACCTTGGAGTGCCCCAGGGAAGTGTATTAGGGCCCCTTTTATTTATTATGTATATTAATGACTTGCGACGTGTTTTACGGTTTTGCGACATTAACCTTTTTGCAGATGATACTGTGTTATTCATTGCAGCTAAGGATTTAGAAGTTGCCGTCTCACACTTGAATGAAGATTTGCAGTATCTAAGTAGATGGTTGAAGTGTAAGCAGTTAAAATTGAATACAAGTAAAACTAAATGTATGGTAATTTCGCGGAATCGATTAAATGAGAACGTCTCTGTTGTAATTGATGATGAGACTATTGATCGCGTTCAGGAGATTAAATATCTTGGCGTGATTATTGATGACAAACTTAAGTTCAACTCTCACATTGACAATGTCATCAAGAAAATTGCCAAGAAGTATGGAATTCTATGTCGATTGAAAAACGATTTAACTATTGCCAGTAAAATACAGCTATACAAATCAATCATCTCTCCTCATCTAGACTTTTGCCCATCCATTTTATTTCTGTCGAATGCAACACAAATATCGAGATTACAGCGCTTGCAGAATAAAATAATGCGTTTGATTTTGAGATGTAATAGATTCACTTCCTCAACTTTGATGTTAGACGCCTTACAATGGTTGTCGGTGAAGCAAAGAATTGTATATTTGACTATGGTGTTCATTTTTAAAGTAGTTAACGGTTTGCTGCCTCGATATTTGTGTGATCGAATTGAAAGAGGAAGTGACTATCATAGATATAATACTAGAAACGCGGATGAAATAAGAACACCACATTTCTTGACTTGTGCTTCACAGAATTCATTATTTTTTAAAGGAATAAATGTTTTCAATTCGATGCCCAGACACATTAAACGTTCAACAACATTAGCAGAATTTAAGAGACATTGCATTTCACACGTTAAAACTGTCTTTTGAACGGTTATCCAGTGATTTTTTTTTATGAATTGACAAATTATGTATCTTGACGAAGTTATTTTTAACGGATTACTTTGTATGGATAGCTGTTATAACGACTTTTTAATAATTATTGTAGCACTGCAAAAACTATTTTGTTCGCCACGATGGTGATGATGGATTTTTGATATATGATTTAATAGTAGTAGTAAAAAAAATAGTAGTCTACAAAGGTTTGAGCCTCGCGCGCGTATTACGGATATAGAGGACTGAATTTAACATTTGATAAAAAAAAAAAATGCAATTTTGAAGCTTATTTGGAAGATACCTTGAGTTAGTAGTAAGTTTTCTGGCAAATGTTGGGGGTTTGTGAGCATTCCTGACATTGCTGAAAATTATGATAGCATCAGATTGCGGGGTTACTAGTGTAATAGGATGCTTTGTTGATTGTTCATTAACTCTTGATTGCTTGTAATACTTATGAATATTTTAGGTGGACAAAAAGGCGAACTAAGAGGTGGACGCCTGAGCTTTTCAACATTTATATCGCTGTGAAGCAACTGTAAACTCTAGAGGGAATTTATATCTGTAACTGAAACCAGTTCGATTTTGTTTGCCAACCTGGTTAAAATGTCATATTTAATTATCTTAAAGATAAATCGTCCAGCTCAAACCTTTGTAGGGGTAAGAGGTGGGACCATCATCATCATCATCATCGTCACAGTTGATTGATTTATTTATAATTATTTTCAATTTGTTTATATATTTACTTATTTATTTACTTATTTACTAATTCATTTATTTTTTGGGGCCTCCCTTAGCTCAGTCGGTAAAGACGCAGCTACAAAGCAAGACCATGCTGGAGGTGACTGGGTTCAATTCCCGGTCCGGTCTAGGAATTTTTCGGGTTGGAAAATTTCTCGACTTCCCTGGGCATAGAAATATGATTGAACTTGCCACACAATTATACCAATGCAAAAATGGTACAGGCATCGAAAGCTCTCAATTAATAACTGTGGAAGTGCATCTAGAACACTAAGTTGAGAGCACGCAATAAGCTAATATGCGATATGCAATTAGCTTGAAATGCGAAGAAGATGAAAAAGTAATTTATTTTTTTATTTATTAATTTATATCCTTTTATTTATTTATTTATTTATTCATTTTTTTTTTTATATAATTATTTTGTTTCATAGTAATTCTCTTATGTATGAATTGATTTATTT